>NC_047103.1:111908329-112568654 GCF_902500255.1 Thalassophryne amazonica | reverse complement strand
ATGTATAACGATATATGTATGTATATGTATATGTATACGTTTATATATATATACGTACATGTATATATACGTACATATATATATATATATATATATATATATGTGTGTGCGTATATGTGTGTGTGTGTGTATATATATGTATTGTGTGTGTGTGTGTGTGTGTGTGTGTGTGTTCACTCTATACAGATTTGAAAATTTGTACACAGTGTTGCTGTTCAACTGCCATCTCATCCATGATTTTTTTTTTTTTTTTCCCCCACTAATTCATATAGAATGTCAACTTTCATCATGAGCTGGTGATATCTGTCTAAACTCGAATGAGGTCTGATTTCATCCAGGGACAATGATTCAACACAAATGTAGATCAGTGCTTCCAAAGTTTCTGGATGGAATAATGTGGCCACTTGCTTCAACTGCTGGCTCACTGTTTCCTCTGTTCAACTCACAGAGAGGGCAGGCTGAGGGGGCTGGCCATCCCTCCTGCACTGTGGGGGCTGGCCATGCCTCCTGCACAGAGCATGAAGATGGTCACCTACATTTCAGTGCAGCTTGCTGAAATGTTGGCGACTTATGGAAACAAATATGCATGTGTCTATAATCACACTGTGCAGTCATACCATGTATTCTGTGTACAGTTCTATGCACCGAATCATTGCATGTGTACCGTGTGGTTCAATACAAATTCATGTATTGTGGCACCCATACTTGGCAGGCATGATGGTATATGTCACATCAGTGCAAACTCCCACTATACTGTGGAAACTAAACTGATCATTAAATAAATTGAATGGGAAAAGTGTTATAATGCTGAGTGCATGTCAGCAGTGAAAAAGCATAATTGACTCAAATAAATGTCATTTTCAATGTCTGTACACCCATGCTTTATGTTCCAGAATGGAGCAGATGATGTGAAGAAGCACCGCTGGTTCAAGACAGTAGACTGGGAGGCAGTTCCTCTAAGAAAATTAAAGGTGAGTGTTGTTTCACAAAGTGTTTTTACTCGGTTCTCATAGTCTCTCTTTGTCTCGTTGGCTTCTTGGAAATTCCTTTTGGTGCAGTCCAGAAAGATATGTTTTTCCTTAGCTTTTGTTATTTCTGATTGAGTCATCAAGTCCATCTAGACCAGGTGTGGGCAACACTGCCACAATGGACTAAGATGGGGCAGGTTTTCGTGAAACCAGCCACCTCAGCAGGCCATTTTCCTGATGAACCCGTCCCCTGTATTTTAAGGTTCTGATCATCTATGACAGCATATGCTGAGTTGACAGGTAACAAACCTGCACCATCTTCACCCTTCATGCCCACCCCTGATCTTAGATCCACTTCATCCTCCTGATTGTAATGGGACCTGCAGTGTAATTCTGTGCACACTGGGCAGGAGGTGAGATAAACCATGCACATTTCATTACCTCACTCAGTAGCTGTGCTTTAGGAACAGTTCACTCAACAAGTAGTAATTCACAGGTCGTCTGTGTTTAACAATTTAGTTATCCAAGTTAATAATGTCATTATTTACGCAACCAACAAAGCATTAAGACAGTTTGTTATTGAAATAGAAAAAAGACTTGTATGGGTGCTGAGGCCTGTTGGTGCCAGTGCTCCAGATTCTGTAGTAAAGTGGCTGAGAGTGTCTGACAGCCCCTGGATGGCACACCAGTCTGTCACAGATTACTTCCCCAGCTAATAACCATTTACACCTTCGTGGACTGAGACAATACAGATAAAGTGTCTTGTCCAAGGATGAGACACATGTTGGATGAGAAGAAACTGCTCCTTTCATCACTTTGCTTCGTCTTGTGGCAATGACATCACTTCTTTTGAATTAAAGACTTGACTAACAAATTATAGACTTCCCCCCCATCACCAACAGCAGTTTGTCATGCAGAAATCATCTCAGAAATGTAGATTAAATTAGATTAGATAGAACTTTATTGATCCCTTGGGAAGACTCCCTCAGGGAAATTGAGGTTCCAGCAGCATTGTATAGCAGCATAGAGGGTAAGAAGCACACAGAGTATAAAAAGTGAAAGTATAAAAGAAAAACAGTTTGCAATACAAAAAGTTATTGGACCCAATGCATACAATATAAATACCAGAAATACTGATCAATACTGGTTTACTGGCTACTACTGTTCCTCTCTTTCCCGTCCTCTGTCTGAGGAGTTGTACAGGCTGATGGCCTGAAGGACAAAGGAGTTTTTCAGTCTGTTGGTCCTACACTTGGGAAGGAGCAGTCTGTGGCTGAAGAGGCTCCTCTGGTTACTGATGAGGGTGTGCAGAGGCTGACTGGCATCATCCATAATGTCCAGCAGTTTGTCCAGTGATCTGTTCTCTGCCACCATCACGAGTCCAACTTCATGCCAACCACTGAGCCAGCCTGCCTGATCAATATGTCCATCCTAGATGTGCTGCCCCCCAGCACACCACGGTATGAAAGAGGACGCTGGCTATTATGGACTGGTAGAACAACTACAGGAGTTTCCTGCAGCTGTTGAACGACCGCAACCTCCTCAGAAAGTCCAGCCTGCTCTGTCCCTTTCTGTACAGGTGGTTGATGTGGGTTGTCCAGTCCAGTTTTCTGTCCAGCCACAGCCCGAGGTATTTGTAAGAATCCACAGCCTCCACCTCAGCTTTAATGCAATTTCAGTGAATTCATCAGTGAAAGCTGGTAGAACTGTGATTTGTTTGTGATTACGTCTCCGGCTTCACTGTTTTATTGTGCCTAACATGCATAGAATATCCCCTGGTAATCAGTGATATCGATTTCATTTATGCATTTGATCAGTACAATGGTCATTGTTGTCTTTCGGCTGCCCTGTTTGGTCAGGGTCATCACAGTGGATCCAGTACAGATCCACAGTGGGATTTTGCGTACGTTTATGCCAAATGTCCTTCCTGATGCAACTTCAGTTTTAACTGGAGAAATCCACAGAGCCCTTGGTCTTCTTAAGAGGTCTCCCATTCAAGAGCTAACCAGGACCTACCCTGAGCTTCTGAGATCTAACAGGATCAAGCATACACAGAGCAGATTGGCTGCATCAGCACAATGAGCATTGATCTACAGAGAACCCAAAACCGATGAGGGTATGAAGCTATGCAGGCAAATTTTCAACTGTTGTAACCGATACTGAAAGCAAACTCCTGAGGGATTGCTTCATCCCCAGGTGATAAAACGATGATATGTATTGTGACAGACACAGTCAATATCGGTTAGAAAGCTGTTCAATAGAATGATCATAGGATTCACTGAAACACTTTAAATAACACACCTGGAACAGCACATCAGGTTATGCTGCATGAACAAACCCAAAACACTTTCCCCCCTTCACTCATAAGCAGCATGTTGGTCAAGTAGTTAGTGTGCTTGTTTCCAATGCGGAAGGTTCTGGGTTTGAGACTACCCCTGTCCATTCTCCATGTAGTATGAAGTTGCATCAGGAAGGGCATCCAGTGTATTAATAAAACATGCCAAATCAACAAGCAGATCCATACTGGATCTGTTATGGCCACCCCAAGTGATATGTCCTGTCAACCCTATATTGTGCCTTTTGTAATGTCTTACGGATTTCCACAGTAGATGGTCTCCCCCACTGAGTCTGGTCTGCTTGATATTTATATTTCTGTAAAATTATAAAACATGGAGGGACTTTTTTCTCCTCCTACCACTGTTGCCAGTGTGCATGGTGGTGGGGTATTTGTACATAGCACCTTGACTTGTGTTATGATGTAATGCTGTAAAAATTGAATCAGTGCTGAAAGGTAAAATAAGTGAAATGGCACTTTGCCAAAAGTTATGCATGTATAAAAGATGAAAATGTTTAGAGGAAATTAACAATAGTTATTATGTTCAATGATGTGGTCCTTCCTGTTTTTAATCATTCATATAATTATTTGCATATCGACATGACCTGTGCATACTCCATCTCCGCAGCCACCCATTGTTCCTAAAGTCTCCCACGAAGGCGACACGTCCAACTTTGATGTATATTCTGAGGATGACTGGAAGAAAGACCCCCCTGTGCCGCAGAAGGATCTAGAAATCTTCAAGAGCTTCTGAGGGATCAGCTCAGTTTACAGTATTTATTGATAGAAACTCCTTACAAATGCCACTTACATATTTGTGTAAAGTGATAGTACTGTCAGAGGTACCTTTTGTGTACAAAATACCAATTTAGTCAAGCTGGAGCTTTGTTTTAGAGTGATAATAGCTCCCCAAAGACAAACTCTAAGCACTTGATTCCATTCTGTATCACATTGCACATTTATAGATAATCTCCTTTTTATATTTTTGTTTGATGGGGAAAGGGGGATGACTCTGATACTGTTCATATGCAAAAAAAAAGTGATTCCTTTTAAACCAAATGACTGTTACCTTCTAAGTTTAACAAAAGAATCAGGTTGCTTTTTATATATACATACATAATATGTATGTGTGTGTTTTCGAAATAGATCTCAGCTGTTTGTTGTTAAATGTTAATGTTGCCTGGTGTAAATGTGTGTTAATAGACTCGAGACTTCATTCTGACCAGTGCTGTATTTGTATCAGCTGACCAGAAATCATCACTGTGGGATTTTTTTCTTTTTTTAAACTAATTTCCTTGCTGTTTGTTCTTATTAGTCAATGTTTTTTTTTTTATGTGAAAACCCATGAGCAGAACCACTTGAAAAAAGTGCTTTACCTTGTTTTTGTTGTTTTTGTCCCAATTGTTATTTACTGTTCCCAGATTATTTACATTTGATGTTACATATGCATTTGTTCAACAATTTCACAAACTTGTTTGTGCTCATTGTAAGTGTTGTCATGCCTTTGAGGCTCATTCCTATAAGATTGAAGATGTAGAGGTTTACTGTACAGTTCACCTGGTCAGTATTCATTATCATTTCCTTTTATGGTGTCATTTAGGCTTAAATGAGATGAATTTTCTAATGATCTTGGCCTTTAAAATAAAACTCAGTTATCAACATATGTCTTTTTATTTTGCTTCCATGAAAGTCAAAGTGATGATGATGATGGTGATTTAGTGCCTGGCCTGCTGGTACAGGTAATGTTTCATGTTTTGATCTCTGCTTACTGAATGTTGGCACGCTTCCATACAGATCTTCTCCAGATCTTTCAGGTTTGGAGTTTCAGCTCCCTCCAAAGATTTTCTATTGAGTTCAGGTCTGGAGACTGGCCAGACCACTCCAGGACCTTGAAATGCTTCTTACAGAGCCACTCCTTAGTTGCCCTGGCTGTGTGTTTGGGGTCATTGTCATGCTGGAAGACCCAGCCATGACCCATCTTCAATGCTCTTACTGAGGGAAGGAGGTTGTTTGCCAAAATCTCGCAATACATGACCCCATCCATCCTCGTCCTGTACCTTTTGCAGAAATGCATCTCCAAAAATGATGTTTCCACCCCCATGCTTCACAGTTGGCACTGTGGCTTGGACATGTGCTGGCTTGAGCAGGGGGACCTTGCTGCCCTGCAGGATTTTATCCATGATGTCGTGTGTTACTGATATAAACATTGTAACTGTGGTCCCAGCTCTCTCTGGGTCACTGACCAGGTCCTCCTCTGTAGTCCTGGGTTTTCTCAGAGTCATTCTTACCCCACGAGGTGAGATCTTGCGTGGAGCCCCAGAACCAGGAAGATTGACAGTTATCTTGTGTTTCTTTCATTTTCTAATAATTACACCAACAGTTGTCTTCTCACCAAGCTGCTTGCCTGTTGTCCTGTAGTCCATCCCAGCTTTGTGTAGGTCTATAATTTTGTCACTGGTGTCCTTAGACAGCTCTTTGGTCTTGGCTATGGTGGATTGGTTGGAGTGTGATTGTGTGTGAATAGGTGTCTTTTATACAGGTAACAAGTTCAAACAGGTGCAATTAATACAGGTAAAGTGCAGAATAGGAGGGCTTCTGAAAGAAAAACTAACAGGTCTGTGAGAGACAGAATTCTTGCTGGTTGGTAGGTAATCAAATATGCATTTCTGTCATCACACACTCATCTTTAATCACTTCAATTAAGGGTTGTGGTGGGCTGGAGCCCTGGACATGCAAATTAGTTATTTAAAATCATACAATAGGATTTTCAGAATTTTTTTGTCTTTTTTAAATTCTCTCACAGTTGAAGTGTACCTATGATAAAAAAAAATTACAGACCTCTCCAGCCATTGTAAGTGGGAAAACTTGCAAAATCACCAGTGGATGAAATACCTATTTGCCTCACAGTATGTATTGGACTTAATTTATATAAATCATACAGAAAAACAGTATGGCAAATCTGTCAAGCAAGCAGTTCTCAAAAATTGAGTGTCCATGCTGAAAGGAGACTAGTGAGGGAAGCCATCAAGACACCCATCACAGTGAGTAACCATGCATCATTGCATGATCACCTCGCTACAACACTCTCCTTTACTTTGGATAGTTTAGTCCAAGTTTTTAAATGCATCTACTTTCAACCTTGTAACTATACTATTCCACAGGACTAACCCCTCATTTACAAATATGTACTCCATCTTTGTCTTGCTAGTTTTCATTCCTTTACTCTCCAGAGCATATCTCCACCTCTCCAGGCTCATCTCAACCCGCTCACAACTCTCACTTGTCATCTGCAAACGTCATAGTCCATGGAGACTCCTATGTGATCTCATTTGTCAACTTGTCCATCACCACTGCAAACAAGAAAGGGCTCAGAGCTGGTCCTTGGTGTAATCCCACCTCCACCTTGAATGCATCTGTCATTCCTACTGCACATCTCACTGCTGTCACATTATCCTTGTACATATCTTGCACTACCTCACATACTTCTCTGAAACTCCAGACTTCCTCATACAATACTGCAACTCTTGGCACCCTGTCATAAGCTTTATTTAAGCCCACAATCACACAATGTCAGTCCTTCTGGCCTTCTCTGTGCTTCTCCATTGGTATTCTCAGAGCAAACATTGCACTTGTGGTGCTCTTTCTTGACATTAAACCATATTGCTGCTCACAGATCTTCACCTGTTTTCTAAGCTGAGCTTTGACAATTCTTTCCCATAGCTTCATGCTGTGGCTGATCAACTTTATACTTCTGTAGTTACTGCACCTCTGCACATCATACTTGTTCTTACTTATAAGGTTTTGAATAATCAGGTCCCATCTTATCTTAGGGACCTCTTAGTACCATATCACCCCAATAGAGCGCTTCACTCTCAGACTGCAGGCTTACTTGTAGTTCTTAGGGTTTGTAAGAGTAGAATGGGAGGCAGAGCCTTCAGCTTTCAGGCTCCTCTCCTGTGGAACCAGCTCCCAATTCGGATTAGGGAGACAGACACCCTCTCTACTTTTAAGATTAAGCTTAAAACTTTCCTTTTTGAAAAAACTTATAGTTAGGGCTGGATCAGGTGACCCTGAACCATCCCTTAGTTATGCTGCTATAGACTTACTCTGCTGGGGAGTTTCCCATGATGCACCCATTGTTTCTTTTTATTCACCTCTTTTTGCTCTGTATGCACCACTCTGCTTTTAATCATTGGTGATTGATCTCTGCTCTCTTCCACAGCATGTCTTTTTCCTGGTTCTCTCCCTCAGCCCCAACCAGTCCCAGCAGAAGACTGCCCCTCCCTGAGCCCGGTTCTGCTGGAGGTTTCTTCCTGTTAAAAGGGAGTTTTTCCTTCCCACTGTCGCCAAGTGCTTGCTCATAGGGGGTCGTTTTGACCGTTGGGGTTTTTCTGTAATTATTGTATGGCTTTTGCCTTACAATATAAAGCGCCTTGGGGCAACTGTTTGTTGTGATTTGGCGCTATATAAATAAAATTGATTTGATTTGAAAAATAGGAACCAGCACACTTTCTCTCCACTCCTCAAGCACCCTCTCACTTCCCAAAATTGTATTAAACAATTTGGTTAGAAACTCCACTGCCATCTCTCCTAGTCATTTCCATGCATCGACTGGAATGTCATCTGGACAATTTAACTTTCCATTCTTCATCCTCTTCATAGCTGCCTTCACTTCATCTTTATTAATCTGTTGCATTTTCTGATTTATTTCTCTCCACATCATCCAGCCTTTTCACTCTCATTTTCTTACTTCATCAGATGCTTAAAATATTCCCTCCACCTCCTCCTCAACACACTTACATTACCATCTGCATCCTTTGACACCCTTATCTGCTGCACATTCTTTAGTCACTCTGTCTGCCAGTTTGCACCTCACTGTTACAAATGAGTGACTGACACACTTTTGATTGCAGTATAATGCAAAATATACATTAAATGGCGTTTTCAATGGCCACAAAATCTGTAATCCGGATCAGATCCGGATGTTATGTTATATGATGTTATGACGCCTCACAGAGCGACTAACCGATCAAATGTTATGACTCCTCACGGAGCGGCTAACCGATCAAATGTTATGACAAGTCACAGAGTGGCTAACCGATTGAATGTTATGACCCATCATGGAGCTTCTAACCGATCGGATGTTATGATGCCTCATGGAGCAGCTGACTGATCAGATGTTATTACCCCTCACGTAAAGCAAAATTGCATTATTTGTCTTACATAAGTTCCACTAAAAGGACAAAACATACATCACTCACCATAAACTATTTATAAATTCGGATAAGCTGCCGTATCTTTCCTCAAGATGCAAACTGACTGACCCCTCAGGTCACTTCTGGGTCATGTTTGACATTTACTACATTCCCCTTCCATCAGATTTAGTACATTCCCCTTCCATCAGACTCTTGGGACTTTATAAATTTGTTTTGGGACTTTGTAAAAGTGTTCTGGGATTTGTAAGAGTGTTTTTGCACTTCCCAGCCACCATACCAAGGGGATGCCTGACTGTGAAGATAGATAATGACTTTTGGAAGGCTGGGGAGGACTGGTGAGCTGCCTAAGTGACTACACAGTGCAAATACAAATACAGGTGAACCTTGTTACCTCGTGCAAGTTGGAGTCCACAAAATTATCTGAAACCACAAGTTAATGAGGCTGACCAATAAAACTTAAAATCAACTTACCTTACTATATACATATTACAATACTTTCAACCATTTGAAGCGTGATTCCTTCTTAGATGGTGGTGATTTCTTCATCTGCAGTGGGTTTGAGATCTTCTTCCTCCTCGGACTGCTGCACTTCAGCAATGAGGACTTCATCAGTGCACACAATTCTGGATGATTCAAAGTTTTTGGATGTGAACTTCCTCCTTAGATCGTTCCCGCTGGTTCAGATTAGCCCGGAATTTATACACACACCTGCCCCTCCTGTGTGTGGCCAAGGGCCCCTTATACTTGCACCTGCCCCCCAAAAACTGTCAAATCAAAATGGACTTTTAGGGGTCCACAAATCGACCATGAGTAAAGCTGAGTTAACAAGTAACATGTACAAACCCAAATACAGGATGGTACAGAGAAAGCAGGGAGACATTTGAAGTTCTTCCATATGTTTCCATTTTCATTTATGTCTCATGTGAAAGGTTTGGAACTTTCCAAATAAAAAAGACAGTGTATGTGCCACTTGCCTCTTTGTGTGCATGTAGCATTGGAGTGGTTTCAGTCTCCTCTCTCAATAAATGGACACATGCCTGGTGCCTCAGCTGGATGTGATTGAGTTCTTTGCTTATCCTAAAGCTCTCTGGATAATGGCACATACACTGTTTCAAACTCTCCTTCTGTTGCTAACAGTGTCTTTCTCCCATGTACACGCGCACACACCTCTGGAGGATTCTGAGTTTGGTAAGGTAAGAGCTAAATCTTGCTGGCTTTCCTCAGTTAGTCCCCTGTGTTCCCAGCGCTGCCTGTCATTTTGTTCCCAGCACTCTTTACCCAGGAAACATACTTCATTCGATGAATTCCTCTGTTTGGCTGCTCTTCTCCCCTGACACTCTCTCGCTGTTTGGCAGTCCTTGTTTGCACATTAAGCCCGTTTAACCTTTCAACCTGTTGACACAGAGAGCAGCCTCGCTGGTGCTTTGTGGATGTTTTGCGGTGCAGCTATTGGAGACATCTTCTTGGCACCAGAGGAGGGAAACATTAAACACATGCGGATAGTTGTGAGATATTCAAGAGATTCATCATCCTGCTGGCCAGGGATGACTCCAAACACTGCTCCTTTGCTCTCTCCACCCCAGCCAATGAATCATTCTATTTCCTGGCACTTAAGGACATATTTAAATGGAAGACGTTATGACCATTGCAAAGCAATAGCTCATATGCTCACGTACCGTGTGGATGTTTATCGAAACATCTGCTATTTTTGACTCATATAGGTGAAGCAATTGTGTTGGCTAACCTGACTCCCAGGGCAGAGAAAGCAATCATTGTCGTCTCAGCCACTCACATGACCTCTCTGATAGATTTTGAGCCAATCATGGATAGGCATTTCACCAAATGGAAAAATGTCTCCTGAATAAATAATTTTGTTTTCTGGATGGTGTAGATTAACAGATGCATCTCCACAGCATCCAGTCTACAATCAAAGACATCTGCTGGTTTTTACAGAGGTCTTGGTTTTAAAAGTCTCACTCATTGTCATGCTTTCAAACAACACTGCTAGTTTTAGGTTGCAGACAACCTATTTCATTGAGGTGACTATGATAAACAGACTAGCTCTTGGCAGCAGAGGCCATACAGGTGGTCACCTAGAGCGCCACCTGCTGCAGGGGAGCTGCTGCAACCCCTACCCCCCAAAAGAAAACCCCAATACAGCCTTTGACATTAAAAGGAACCCCGACTATAAATACATGTTTATTCTATATGACTTGTTGTGATATTAGTAACATAACTATGGGACAAAATTTGCAAAAATAATGTCAAGTTTTATGATATTTTAAGAAACTTTATTTCTACATAGGTCGCCATTGTTGTTTGTAACGCAATGCATTCTGGGCAGTGATGTCAAACGGGGGCAGGGCTTCCCGTGTTTACATTACAACTAGCGGCGATTAGCAACGATGAGCTCCTCTGTTCACCCTTTTCAGTTCGAACCAGAGTGTGATCTGCAGTGTGAGGAAGAGAACTTTGAAAATACTGTCAGAAATAAAGATCAGCGCTCTGATCAAGCAAGAGTTGGCCATTGTAGGTGGTGTCTGTATGGGGGCTGCTTGCCGATGCCGACAGAGTAAGAGAGCGTCTGCTGCTCTTTCGCGTGTTTTAGTCCTATTTTCACTAGTTACTCGTGGACGATTTTTCTTCTTGTGGGAAAATATGACGGGCACTGCATCTGGTTTAAGACGTCGTTTGTATCCAGAAACACCAACAAGCTCCCTCATTAGCTGAGGTCGATGAAAAGCCTCAAATGCATCCACGTTGAAGTGACGTGAGCACAGCCACGGGTCTTTCGACAACTGCACTCTTCCACAAGCATCCTCCCACTTTTTCCTTAACTTTCTTTCTTTTGGAAAGCAATGAAGGCTTACCTCGCTTTCTTTGTTGCCCTTAGACTGAAAATTGAATCCAAAAGCCGCGCAATGTGGCATTTTATCTCAGTAGAAGAACTAGCTTTAACACTGTTTTCACTTGCATGAAAGATTTCAGAAACCTTTCCACGTCATCACCCCCAGAATGCATTGCGCAGGCAAAAACATGGTGGCCGCATTGTATTTAAATACATGATAAATGCTATTTTATATCATTCAAGACTTGTTCATGCACTTCTAACTATACGAGGTCTATTATCAATCAATCAATCAACTTTTTTTTCTTATATAGCGCCAAATCACAACAAACAGTTGCCCCAAGGCGCTCCATATTGTAAGGCAAGGCCATACAATAATTATGAAAAACCCCAACGGTCAAAACGACCCCCTATGAGCAAGCACTTGGCCACAGTGGGAAGGAAAAACTCCCTTTTAACAGGAAGAAACCTCCAGCAGAACCAGGCTCAGGGAGGGGCAGTCTTCTGCTGAGACTGGTTGGGGCTGAGGGAAAAAAAAAACAGGAAAAAGACATGCCGTGAAGGGGGGCAGAGATCGATCACTAATGATTAAATGCAGAGTGATGCATACGGAGCAAAAAGAGAAAGAAACAGTGCATCATGGGAACCCCCCCACAATCTACGTCTAAAGCAGCATAACCAAGGGATGGTCCAGGGTCACCCGATCCAGCCCTAACTATAAGCCTTAGCGAAAAGGAAAGTTTTAAGCCTAATCTTAAAAGTAGAGAGGGTATCTGTCTCCCTGATCTGAATTGGGAGCTGGTTCCACAGGAGAGGAGCCTGAAAGCTGAAGGCTCTGCCTCCCATTCTACTCTTACAAACCCTAGGAACTACAAGTAAGCCCGCAGTCTGAGAGCGAAGCGCTCTAATGGGGTAATATGGTACTACGAGGTCCCTAAGATAAGATGGGACCTGATTATTCAAAACCTTATAAGTAAGAAGAAGAATTTTAAATTCTATTCTAGAATTAACAGGAAGCCAATGAAGAGAGGCCAACACGGGTGAGATATGCTCTCTCCTGCTAGTCCCCGTCAGTACTCTAGCTGCAGCATTCTGAACCAACTGAAGGCTTTTTAGGGAACTTTTAGGACAACCTGATAATAATGAATTACAATAGTCCAGCCTAGAGGAAATAAATGCATGAATTAGTTTTTCAGCATCACTCTGAGACAAGACCTTTCTGATTTTAGAGATATTGCGTAAATGCAAAAAGGCAGTCCTACATATTTGTTTAATATGCGCTTTGAATGACATATCCTGATCAAAAATGACTCCAAGATTTCTCACAGTATTACTAGAGATCAGGGAAATGCCATCCAGAGTAACGATCTGGTTAGACACCATGCTTCTAAGATTTGTGGGGCCAAGTACAATAACTTCAGTTTTATCTGAGTTTAAAAGCAGGAAATTAGAGGTCATCCATGTCTTTATGTCTGTAAGACAATCCTGCAGTTTAGCTAATTGGTGTGTATCCTCTGGCTTCATGGATAGATAAAGCTGGGTATCATCTGCGTAACAATGAAAATTTAAGCAATACCGTCTAATAATACTGCCTAAGGGAAGCATGTATAAAGTGAATAAAATTGGTCCTAGCACAGAACCTTGTGGAACTCCATAATTAACTTTAGTCTGTGAAGAAGATTCCCCATTTACATGAACAAACTGTAATCTATTAGACAAATATGATTCAAACCACCGCAGCGCAGTGCCTTTAATACCTATGACATGCTCTAATCTCTGTAATAAAATTTTATGGTCAACAGTATCAAAAGCAGCACTGAGGTCCAACAGAACAAGCACAGAGATAAGTCCACTGTCCGAAGCCATAAGAAGATCATTTGTAACCTTCACTAATGCTGTTTCTGTACTATGATGAATTCTAAAACCTGACTGAAACTCTTCAAATAGACCATTCCTCTGCAGGTGATCAGTTAGCTGTTTTACAACTACCCTCTCAAGAATCTTTGAGAGAAAAGGAAGGTTGGAGATTGGCCTATAATTAGCTAAGATAGCTGGGTCAAGTGATGGCTTTTTAAGTAATGGTTTAATTACTGCCACCTTAAAGGCCTGTGGTACATAACCAACTAACAAAGATAGATTGATCATATTTAAGATTGAAGCATTAAATAATGGTAGGACTTCCTTGAGCAGCCTGGCAGGAATGGGGTCTAATAAACATGTTGATGGTTTGGATGAAGTAACTAATGAAAATAACTCAGACAGAACAATCGGAGAGAAAGAGTCTAACCAAATACCGGCATCACTGAAAGCAGCCAAAGATAACGATACATCTTTGGGATGGTTATGAGTAATTTTTTCTCTAATAGTCAAAATTTTGTTAGCAAAGAAAGTCATGAAGTCATTACTAGTTAAAGTTAATGGAATACTCAGCTCAATAGAGCTCTGACTCTTTGTCAGCCTGGCTACAGTGCTGAAAAGAAACCTGGGGTTATTCTTATTTTCTTCAATTAGTGATGAGTAGAAAGATGTCCTAGCTTTACGGAGGGCTTTTTTATAGAGCAACAAACTCTTTTTCCAGGCTAAGTGAAGATCTTCTAAATTAGTGAGACGCCATTTCCTCTCCAACTTATGGGTTATCTGCTTTAAGCTACGAGTTTGTGAGTTATACCACAGAGTCAGACACTTCTGATTTAAAGCTCTCTTTTTCAGAGGAGCTACAGCATCCAAAGTTGTCTTCAAAGAGGATGTAAAACTATTGACGAGATACTCTAACTCCCTTACAGAGTTTAGGTAGCTACTCTGCTCTGTGTTGGTATATGACATTAGAGAACATAAAGAAGGAATCATATCCTTAAACCTAGTTACAGCGCTTTCTGAAAGACTTCTAGTGTAATGAAACTTATTCCCCACTGCAGGGTAGTCCATCAGGTATCCTATCCAAAAGTATCCTACCTTATTATTTTTTTCAAAAACTATATGGATTTGATTCATATGTTTTTACGTCAGCCAAGCTTGAACCTTAGTGCGCATGCGTGAGTTTTTCCACGCCTGTCGGTTACGTCATTCGCCTGTGAGCACGTCTTGTGGGAGGAGTGGTCCAGCCCCCTTGTCGGATTTTCATTGTCGGGAAATGGCGGAATGATTTGGGCTTTTTTTTCCATCAGAATTTTTTCAGAAACTGTTAGAGACAAGCAGCTGGAAACCATTCGAAAAATTTATCTGGCACATCATTTCTAAACGGATGGCTGTGTGGAGCTGGAACCCTCATGAGCAATTTCTCTGGTTATCACAAGAGCTGGACATCAGCCATTTTCCAGCAGATTTCACTTTTAACAAGAGATTTTGTCATGGAAAGCCGCGCGGAGGCTTCGCGCGTCAGGACCGATTCGCTGATCAAGCGAGACAAAGGAACACCTCTGTTTCGGAGTGCCAGGGGACAAGTTGGGACATGCCCAGCTCTCCACAATTTCTCTTATACTCACTGGGCTGGTAAGCATTGAAAGCCGAGATAGGCATGTCCCAACTTGTCCCCTGGCACTCCAAAACGGAGGTGTTCCTTTGTCTCGCTCGATCAGAGAATCGGTCATGACGCGCGAAGCCTCCGTGCGGCTTTCCATGACAAAATCTCTTGTTAAAAATGAAATCTGCCGGAAAATGGCTGATGTCCAGCTCTTGTGATAACCAGAGAAATTGCCCACGACGGTCCCAGCTCCACACAGCGATCCGTTTAGAAATGATGTGGTGGTTTCTGCCTCTCGATGGCGGCTCGGAGGTCTATTAGAAAAGTATCCGACCTTATTATTTTTTTCAAAAACCATATGGATTTGATTCATATGTTTTTACGTCAGCCAAGCTTGAACCTTCGTGCGCATGCGTGAGTTTTTTCACGCCTGTCGGTTGCGTCATTCGCCTGTGGGCAGGCTTTGAGTGAGCACTGGTCCACCCCTCTATTTTTTGCATAAAATAAAAAGGTCGGATACTTTTCTAACAGACCTCGTATATATATATTTCTTTATTTCTTCCACAGCTTACAGCCACCACGATTCATCTTTTAACTTTGTGTTATGTCTGCAAAATCGCTCTTTCGCGCACTCTTGTTCTGCGTCCCAGGACAGCTCTGTACTCCTTCTCACTGGCTTCCTTTCCATCCACAGCTTCGCTGGCTTTATTTCCTCTGCGGCTTTAAACACACAGCCACTTTGACACCGTGATCCACCGTGTTAGTAATTCACCAATTCAACCCCAAAATTTTATTTCCATGATCACATGCTGCAGAGACCTGATGAACATGAAATGTAATTTTTTTCCCCACATTAATTTGGTGTCAGTGCTCCTCAAGATTCAGTAAGGCTAAAGGCCTTATAGGGATCATTTCTCTCTTAGGAGCATTTAGAGATCAGTTGAATTTGATTGAATATGATAAATATGTACTTATATATAATAATAAATAATGACTCTATGGTATTTTAATAATATTAGCAAAGACTGCAAAAGAATCCATATCTAAAATTTCACTCTGACTGTTAATGCATTGTCCAAAACACGTTTTCTTAATTACTGAATGTTATTGTTTCAGATTGTACAGATACACAGCATACCACATTTTTCCCTGGTGGGTTGATGGCAGACGTGGGAGGAAATGCAGAAAAGTGAGTCCAGCTTGTGCAGTTATGGCAATAAGAAACAGGTTCCAATGGCATTTCTGAAGGCTTCCATGCTGTGCTGAGTGGGGACCCAGACCAGCTTTCCACGAGCATCAACACATGACTTCACATTTGTAAAATGACACTTGACAAATGAAAAGTTTTAGATGTGGTTGCTTGATAGAAATAAAATAAAATTATAAACTGTACATGGTGCCGATTGCTTAACTGAATAATAACAAACATCTCCATTTTTCCTCTAGCAATGAGAATGTCTCTGTCAAAACAAATTAAGAGTTTGTGACTCACCCAAGTGATGTTTGTAACTTGGTCTCTAAACATCTCTGTACCTGAGAGGTAGTTTGATCTCACGACCCCTCAAGGTCATCCTGGTTTCCCCCTGGGAAGGAGGGGGTTGCAGAGGAGTACCTTGTGTAGACCCTGGAGTTGAGCTGCCCGGTAGTGCTGTAACCTCCGAGCCGGTCGGCGCAGGACTGGAAAGGGTCCCCGGCTGCATTGGGCTCCCACCTGGCGCGTGCGGCTGGTCCGCAGGCGCGATGTTCTCCGGAACCACCTGCAGATGTCTCCTGTTGCGACGCAGCATAGCGCCACCATCCGTCTTGATCAGATAGGAATGCGGTTCTCCTGATGGTCCGATGATTTCCGCTGGGGTATTCCACCCTCTCTCTCCATACAACATCACCCTGACTGGTTGACCCAGACATAACTCCGGGAGTGGGCGGGCAGAGTGTCTCCTGTTGTAGAAGTGCCTGTATGCCTTTTTGACCTTCAAATCGTTTTGTAAGACTAGGTCCCGTCCCACAGGATCTGACTGTAAGCTTGTCTCTAGCGTCGGCACAGGGGTACGAATCTGTCTTCCCAACATTAGTTGAGCTGGACTGACCCCAGTGGCAGTGATGGGTGTCGCTCGGTAGCTCATCAGAGCAAGTGATGGATCTGGCTGCTTGAGAATCCTCTTTGCGGTTTGGACCGCTCTCTCAGCTGCCCCGTTTGACTGGGGGTAGTGTGGACTGGAGGTCATATGGGTGAACCCATAAGCTTTAGCAAAGTCTCTGAATTCAACTGAAGCGAACTGCATTGCATTGTCGCTAACAAGCTCCAGTGGTATTCCCCATCTGGCGAAGATACCCTTTAAGCGATTGATGACCTGCAGGCTACTCGTGGAGGGCAGATGTGCCATCTCGATGTAGCATGAATAATAGTCTACCACAATCAGATAGCTCTTCCCGTTTAGCTCACACAGGTCTGCGGCAATCCTCTGCCACGGCCCTTCTGGAAGAGGTGTAGTAATAAGGGGGTCGCGTCTCTGCTTTGGCTTGTGTTCTATACAGAACTCACATTGCGTCACTATTTGCTTAATGTCGCCACTGATGCCCAGCCACCACACTGACAACTTGGCTCTCGCACGGCATTTTGTTAGCCCCTGATGGCCCCCGTGAATTTGGTTGAGGATGTTAGCCCTCTGTCGTGTTGGGACTACAATTCGGTCCTCATACAGTACTAGTCTGTTTGACTCTGAAAGGTGGCTCCTAGCGGTGTAGAACCCGGGAGAGGATGGGAACTCGGCCAATTTGCGTGGCCAACCACCTCGGATGCATGTGATAACAGTCTGAAGATCCCGGTCACTTTGTGTGGCTTCTCGTATCTCAGAGAGTCTGTCCACTGACACCGGTTTGTTCGTCACCACCCCTCTGACATACGCCTCCACCTCCTGGTCCATGTCTGACTCTGCTTCCTGACTTAGAGGGCTTCGAGACAGTGTATCAGCCACGACCATTTGTTTCCCAGGAACATGCACAGCCGTCACATTGAACCTCATTAGGCGCATTAACAGTCTTTGGCACCGCAGTGGTGCTTTGTCCAAATCATACACGTTAATTAGCGGTACGAGTGGTTTGTGGTCTGTCTGGAGGAGGAAGCTCTCCATCCCCTGCACATACCTCGTGAACCACTCGCAGGCCCACACTGCTGCCAGGCACTCCTTTTCAATTTGCGAGTAGTGATTTTCTGTCTCATTTAAAGTATGTGAGCAGGCGACAGGTCTCAAAATGCCGCTGTGATCTTGCAGCAGTGCTGCTCCCAAGCCATAGCTGCTGGCATCCGCACTCACAACCGTCTGGCGTCTTGGGTCATAATATGCAAGCGCAAGTGCAGATAGGAGCATAAGCTTTGCTTTTTCCAGTGCCTGTTCCTGGAGCTCGCTCCACACCCACACGTTCTCCTTCCTGAGCAGCTCATTGAGCGGGTGCAGTTTAGTGGACAGGTCAGGAAGGAACCTCCCCACATAGTTAATAAGCCCCAACAGCTGGCGCAACTCCCCAACATTGGTCGGTCTGGGCATTTCCGTGATGGCCCTGACCTTGTTTGTGCCACTTGCGCTAATTATGTGTCCAAAGTAGTGGAGTTCCTCCTTACCAAAGTGACACTTGGCTTTATTTAACTTCAGGCCCGACTGCTTTATAGTGCACAGGATGGACTCTAAGCGTCGGTCATGCTCCTCCTCGCTCGATCCACACACCAAGATGTCATCCATGACCACAACGACTCCATCATGGTTCTTGAGCAGTTCTGATATCAGCCGCTGGAAGATCTTCGCCGCTGACGAGATACCGAATGGCAGGCGGCGGAAACAAAACCTGCCCATTGGTGTGATGAAGGTAGTCAGTAGCTGGCTACCTGGGTCCAAGGGAATCTGCCAGAAGCCACTAGTTGCATCCAGCATGGAGAACACCTTGGTTCCGGCCAACTTTGGAGTGATGTCGTCGAATGTCGGCAACATGTAGCGCTCCCGCTTAACTGCCTTATTTAAGCGCTTAAGGTCGACACACACCCTGATGGAGTCTGAATTTTTCTTCGCTACTGGCACCATGGGCACGCACCAGTCAGTAGGCTCCGTCACCTCCCTGATGACGCCCATGTTCAGCATCCTTTTTAGTTCAGCCTCCACTTTGGGTAGGAGGGGAAATGGCACATGGCGGGGTGTCACTGTGGCGTAGGGTTCAGCATCAGCCCTCAATTTAATTTTAACTGGGTCACAGTCCATCAGCCCTATGTCTCCAAACATGTCGCTGAGCACTTCGGTACTAACTGCACCAACACGCACTACGAGGCCCATTTGTTTGGCCACGCATCTCCCCAGTAAGTTTTGTGTGAACAGTCCATGAATGACTGTTATCCAAAATGAGTATTTTTGCCCTTTGTATTGACTGGTGGCTAGGAATTTACCCATACACTTCACTTCCCCTCCCGGGCTGCTTGCATTGGGTCTGGTCCTAACCAGTCGGGGTTTCTGGGGCAGGCTGTGGAACGTGCGCTGAGACATTATGGTAATGTCAGCCCCAGTGTCAATTTTAAATTCCACCGGACTGCCATTCACCGGCAATGTTACATGCCATTCATCGTCTGACCCAGGTTGGATTTGCATTTACGACATCTTTTATTTTTCGCTGGGCATGTTTCATTCCCCCTGTGTCGCCTGTTACATCAAGTGCATGTTTCCTGTACATCATATTTGTTTTTGTTTTGCCCCAGCCATCCACTTTTGTTCTTTTTTGTGTTATGTTGCTGCTCCCCTCGCCTCACTGCATCCACTGAGCATTCAGCCCTCATCGCTGTATTTTGTTGTTTGATTTGTTCATTCTGTCTTGCGATCTGAATGGCTTTTTCAAGCGTCAGGTCCGGTTCCAGCTGTAGCTTTTGAGACACATCACAGTCCAGTATGCCTATGACAATTCTGTCCCGAATGTTCTCATCTTTAGCTTGGCCGAACTCGCAATATTGGGCCAGTTCATACAGGTTTCTTACGAAAGCCTCTACAATCTCCCCAGGGCGCTGTGTGCGTCTATGGAAGCACGCACGGTCATGAATCACATTGCATTTCGGCACAAAATGTTCATCAAATTTGCAAAAATTACCACATCAAAGTAATTCTCCTCTTCCTCACTCTCATACGTGAAGGACTCGTAAATGGGCTCCGCTTCCCTCCCCATTGCATAAAGAAGGGAATTTATTTGTACCACATCAGGCTCTTTATCAAGTTTGGTCGCCACACGGAACCTGCTGTAACGCCGCTTCCACGTCGGCCACTCCGCCGGTTTTGTGAAGTCAAACTATTCCGGTGGTCCAAATTTTGCCATCTCCGTCGGGCGTCCTGTTCGTCAGACTTCTGACACCATGTCACGTTAATGAAACGCGGAAAGGAACTGCTCAATAACTCCTTTTATTGTTGAACTTCTCGGAGGATTCACATAGTATATCCTCTTAGCATGGCACCGCTAACAACAACCCCCGGTCTCGCCATGATGACGTAATCATCGCGACTGCGGTGGTGTCCGTCTAACTCACGTATACACACACACCTCTCCAAATGAAGGATCCTGACTTTTGTTACAGATTTTGTCAGTATGTCTGCGACCATGTTTTCTGTTGGACAGTACTTAATATTTATTCTTCCTGCCCTCAGTACGTCATGGATAAAGTGGTATTTCACATCAATGTGGTATTTCACATCAATGTGCTTACACCTTGACCTATGCACTGGATTTTTGCTTAGTGCTATTGCTCCTTGATTGTCACCATAAATTGTTGTGCAGTTGTACACATTTGAATCCAAGTCATTCATTAGCTGCATTAGGTATAAGCTTTCCTGAGTTGTGTTTGCTAAACCAATACATTCAGCTTCACAGGTCGACAGTGCCACTGTTGGTTGTTTCTTGGACTTCCAAGAAATAGCAGGACCTTGTTTTGTCAGACTGAAACAGTCTGCCTCAGGGTTCTGTTCTGGGACCTATATTGTTTGCTCTATATTTGCTCCCACTTGGTCATGTCTTGAGTAGTTTTAAAGATGTCTCAGACCACTGTTATGCGGATGACATCCAGCTGTACATCTCATTCACTCCTCAAACGGTCTCTAGGGTATCTGCTCTTCAGAGCTGTGTTGAGGATATTGGTGACTGGATGGCGGCCAACTATTTGTCCTTAAATATAGCAAAGAATGAGGTCCTTGTTTGTGCCCCTGACGAGTTTGTTCCCACTGTGGTTGGGAATCTTGGTTCTCTGGCCCCTTTTGTTCGCTCAGCAGTGAGGAACTTGGGTGGTACGTTCGATCACTCCCTCAATTTTGACGCGTATGTTACCCGCCTGGCACAGTCTTGTTTTTTCCATTTGCACAATATTGCCCATCTGCGCAGCATTGTGTCTCGGGCGGAGATGGAAATGATCATTCATGCATTTGTGTCATCACATTTGGATTACTGTAACTCTCTATTTTTTAGCCTTAGCAAGTCCTCTTTGGACCACTTACAAACGGTTCAGAATGTGGCTGCGAGGCTGCTGACGAGGTCATCAAAGAGGTCACATATAACCCCAATCCTCTCCTCCTTGCACTGGCTCCCCATCCATTTCAGACTCCAATTTAAAATTCTAGTACTGACTTTTAGAGCTCTGCATGGTCAAATGCCATCTTATATCACCGAGCTATTACATCCATATGTGACAAGTAGGTCTCAGGTCTTCAGACCTGGGCCTATTGGTTGTGCCTAGGACAAGACTGAAGACCAGGGGAGACTGTGCTTTCGAGGTGGTGGCACCTAAAATGTGGAATGCATTGCCTTTGGACCTATGCTCCGTGGACTCTGTTGAAACATTTAAAGTGAAGCTAAAGACCCTTTTGTATAGGCTGGCTTTTACCTAATTTTTATGGTTTTATGTTTCTGCTGTTTTTGATTTCTCTGTTCTTATGTGAAGCACTTTGTGATTTCTATCTTGAAAGGTGCTATATAAATAAACCTTACTTAATTACTTACTTAGTGCACGCACTGAAGTGAGATTTGCTGTAGGAGCAAAAGTTTCGTGGTAGTCTATTCCTTTTGTTTGTTTGTACCCTTTTGTGACATACGAGGTCTATTAGAAAAGTACCCGACCTTATTATTTTTTTCAAAAACCATATGGATTTGAATCACGTGTGATTGCGTCAGACAAGCTTGAACCCTCGTGCGCATGCGTGAGTTTTTCCACGCCTGTCGGTTGCATCATTCGCCTGTGAGGAGTGGTCCACCCCCTCGGCGGATTTTCATTGTCAGGAAATGGCGGAATGATTTGGGCTTTTTTTCCATCACAATTTTTTCAGAAACTGTTAGAGACTGGCAGCTGGAAACCATTAGAAAAATTTATCTGGCTTTCGGTGAAAATTTTACGGGCTTCACAGAGAATAAGGACTGTTACTACAGCTTTAAGGACAACTTTAAGGATGGCTTTAAGGACGCTCAGCGCGCCGCGCTCTGTGCCGCCATCAAGAGCCACGAACCACCGGATCATTTCTAAACGGATGGCGCTGTGGATCCGAGACCATCGTGTGCACTTTCTCTGGTTATCACAAGAGCTGGACATCAGCCATTTTCCGGCAGATTTCACTTTTAACAAGAGATTTTGTCATGGAAAGCCAAGCGGAGGCTTCGCGCGTCACAACCGATTTGCAGACAGCTGTTGGTGGTTTTTCCATCGAGTGATTATCCGAGAAATTGTGGATGTGCCTGGACATGCCAGAACATGTCCCGTGAGGCTTCATCACGGCGTTGCTTTGCGCCATGCGGCACTGCCGCTACGCGCGGAATTCCTCCGCACGTCTGTCTCAGTGTGCCGAAAAAGTGCTGATGTCCACGTCTTTTCACAATTCCTGTGCTAGTCAGACGACGTCCCGATAAAACACAGCCTCAAGTTTGGAAATGAACGGCACATTCCACTGTTACAGGAGTTTTTGTCATGGAAAGAGGAGCAGAGGCTTCGCGCGTCGCGGCGGTGCCGCATGGCGCACAGCAACGCCGTGATGAAGCCTCACAGGACATGTTCTGGCATGTCCAGGCACATCCACAATTTCTCGGATAATCACTCGATGGAAAAACCACGGACAGCTGTCTGAATGCCATCTTAAAGCCGTCCTGTGAGACCAACACGGAGGTGTTCCTTTGTCTTGCTCCATCAGCAAATCGGTCGTGACGCGCGAAGCCTCCACTCGGCTTTCCATGACAAAATCTCTTGTTAAAAGTGAAATCTGCCGGAAAATGTCTGATGTCCAGCTCTTGTGATAACCAGAGAAAGTGCACACGACGGTCTCGGATCCACAGAGCCATCCATTTAGAAATGATCCGGTGGTTTGTAGCTCTCGATGGCGGCACGGAGCATGGCGCGCCGAGCATCCTTAAAGCCGTCCTTAAAGCTGTAGTAACAGTCCTTATTCTCTGTGAAGCCCATAAAATTTTCACCGAAAGCCAGATAAATTTTTCTAATGGTTTCCAGCTGCCAGTCTCTAACAGTTTCTGAAAAAATTCTGATGGAAAAAAAGCCCAAATCATTCCGCCATTTCCTGACAATGAAAATCCGCTGAGGGGGCACTCCTCACTCAAAGCCTGCTCACAGGCGAATGACGCAACCGACAGGCGTGGAAAAACTCACGCATGCGCACGAGGGTTCAAGCTTGTCTGACACAATCACACGTGATTCAAATCCATATGGTTTTTGAAAAAAATAATAAGGTCGGATACTTTTCTAATAGACCTTGTACCTAGTTTTGAAAATTTTTCCTGTATCTGCATTTTCTTTCAAGGCGTAGACCCATCTTCCCCCCACTGTGTTTCTATCCTTTGGCAAAGTCACCAGTTCGAATGTGTCATTTTCTTTAATTGAAGACATCTCTTCCTTCATAGCCTATTCCCACCTAGAAGCTTCAGCTAACATGATGGCTTCTCTATATGTTTGGGGAATCCCAAACACTGCCCTGTAACAGGAATCAACATTTGTACTGGTAATTTTATCTTTGGAGCATGTTATGTAATCTTCTAAGTATTTTGGGGTTCTCCTTTCCTTTTCTGAATGGTGTCGTTGTTGGTGTATTTGTCCCTGCAGTATTTTCATCATTCTCATCCATTTCTGTCTCTGTGTGGTCATCCTCTTGATTCGTCTTTGTCACCTGCGTTAGTGACCTCACTGTTTGCATCTATGACCTGGCTCTCACTTTGTGATTTCTCATTTTTGTTCTCACTATCACATATTCTCTCTCTGTATTTTGGGAGCTCGTAGTCACCATCATCAGTTTGGGCCTGTTGTTCCACACTGCTCTTCGTGATGAATTTCACCAATCTGTGTTTTGAAACCTTTCTGGTTTGAGGGTTGTAAACCAGATAAGCAGGACTGTTCCTGCTATAGCCTACAAATATTCCCTTGTCACCTCTCAAATCCAGTTTGCTATGGTCATGTCTGTACACATAGCAGTCAGACCCAAAAATCCACATTTTTGAGAGGTCTGGCTTCTTTCCTGTTAACATGAAGTATGGAGTATTTTGTGTCCTGTCACTAAAGCACCGGTTTCAAATGTGTGCTGCAGTTTGGACGGCATAAGGCCAGAGAGTTTTTGGTAACCCCTTCTCTAGTAATAGGCACCTTCCCATTTCAAAAACGGTTTGCCATTGTCTCTCGGCTGTACCATTCTGATGCGGGGAGTAAGGTGATGACATCTCATGCCTTATTCCTCTCTCTCGAAGTAGTGACTGGAATTCATTGCCTGTGTATTCTGTACCGTTATCTGATCTGATGCATTTAACTTTACCATAGGGTGCTGTGTCTGCAAGGAATTTTTCTGTGGCTACAGTAGTGTGGCTTTTATTCTTAAGGAAGTAAACAGACACGGCACCAGAAAAATCATCTGTGAACGACACTGCATATTTGCACCCCTCATGAGATGGTGGTTCAATGGGGCCGGCTAAATCTGTGTGCACAAGCTCTAGAATTTCAGTAGCTTTTGAATCAGGTTTCCTGTTTCTGGTGTTTGTGAATTTTCCCTCTGTGCATACATTGCAGTCTAGCTTAGCATTACCAGTGATTTTCATACCCTCTACCACTTCAGGCAATTTTAACACATCATCAACATTACAGTGCCCCATTATCTCATGCCATGTTTTAACATCACAAGCTAGATTGACCTTGTCTGGGGACATCATATCATTAACAGAGGCACTGACATTGTGTTTGAGGTGGTTTACCATTTTTAGGTAGTACAGCCGCTCATGCACTTCAGTGTTGAACACTCTTCCATCTCTGTTTATCAGTTCATTCTGTCCCTCTTTGAAGATCACTTTGGCCCCGTCATTGGTAGCTGCTTGTACAGAGATGATGCTCTGGGGGTATGTGGGTATGAACAGGGCCTTCTTCAGGGTGACTGTGACGCCTCTCCCTTGCACGTCCTGCAGCAGCACCTCTGCGTCTCCTCTTCTCAATGCGACATTGTTCATTCTCGTTCCATCAGCCAGTTCCATGTAGTGGGAGCTTGGGTTGAAGTCCTCTTCAAATCGAGTGAAACAGTTTATGTCTGTTAGGATGTGGGAGGTTGCTCCACAGTACACCATCAGTCCATGTTTCTTGATGTTCTCGGGGAAGGTTGTGTGACTGACCGTAAACACAAAAGTTTGTTCTTCTTTGTCAGGTTTTTGTCTTTCAGCTGTTTGTTTTGCGTAACCCTGTAGTATCTGTAGAGCCTTTCTGCTGTCATCTGTGGCATCGTGCATGACGAGAGATAAACTCTTATCGTCAAAAAACTGAATCAGTTCAGCGTAGCATTCTTCATTCTTTTCTTTGTCAACGTTTTCTTCTTCGGACAGTATGGTATCTTTCAAACCTAGCATTCTTAAATGTCTAAGGAATTTTACTTCCCACAGTTCGTATTTGTTTTCATCTCCATCGAAGACTAACCTTTCCCATTTTCCTCCTGTTGATTTGGCACGCCTGGGCCCATAACCTGTAGGGTTTTCTTCTCTTTCCATTTCGATTAGGTAGATATTTTCTTCATCCATCAATCAGTAAACATCGTAGTAAACCTCACTCCGGTTTCTTTTGAGTTGAAGTGCCATTTATTTTCCTAATTTTTATTACATGGCAGCGGCAGGTGAAATGAACAGTGCCGTGTTCACTACACAACTGAACAAAGTGCCCAAACACAACCCCCCCCCCATTTCCTGTAGAGTCCGTATGTGTCAAAATAAGAGTGCTTGATATGACATGAATATATTACATAAAGGTAAAGACATTACATGGTCACATATGGGCTGAAAAGAACAACAATAATAAAATAACCAAAAATAACATTCATATGAGAACACAACCTAACAACATCATACAATGTAGCAATATCTTCCCTCAAGTGAAACAAATGAGATTTTTCCCAGCGTTCATAGCACAATGGAAAAAGTCAACAATGCCCAATACACACACACACACACACACACACACACACACACACACACATATATATATATATATATATATATATATATATATATATATATATATATATATATATACACTCAACAAAAATATAAACGCAACACTTTTGGTTTTGCTCCCATTTTGTATGAGATGAACTCAAAGATCTAAAACTTTTTCCACATACACAATATCACCATTTCCCTCAAATATTGTTCACAAACCAGTCTAAATCTGTGATAGTGAGCACTTCTCCTTTGCTGAGATAATCCATCCCACCTCACAGGTGTGCCATATCAAGATGCTGATTAGACACCATGATTAGTGCACAGGTGTGCCTTAGACTGCCCACAATAAAAGGCTACTCTGAAAGGTGCAGTTTTATCACACAGCACAATGCCACAGATGTCGCAAGATTTGAGGGAGCGTGCAATTGGCATGCTGACAGCAGGAATGTCAACCAGAGCTGTTGCTCGTGTATTAAATGTTCATTTCTCTACCGTAAGCCCTCTCCAAAGGCGTTTCAGAGAATTTGGCAGTACATCCAACCAGCCTCACAACCGCAGACCACGTGTAACCACACCAGCCCAGGACCTCCACAAAAATGTTTACTTTTGCACTGTTTGAGTTCTAGACACACAAAATTAATTATTTTGATTGTAAACACTTACAGCTTCCTGTTAAAAATGTGAAATCCAAACTTCCTTTACATAACAATCATTTTTCACTAAAAAACTGAAAAAAAAAATCAAGTTCGTTTTTGTGTTTTTTCTCATTTTAAATGCTAAAACTTACAAATAATGTGTATAAATAGTTAATCAGGTGTAATATAATTGAAATTCAGGTACTCTTGGAAAAGGGTACCAAACCACACAAACATAGAACATTATTTCTTAATTTTATTGCTATAATAAAAAATTATAACTAATCATCCATTTATAGCCTCAGTAGGTA
This sequence comes from Thalassophryne amazonica, assembly GCF_902500255.1. NCBI lineage: Eukaryota > Metazoa > Chordata > Actinopteri > Batrachoidiformes > Batrachoididae > Thalassophryne > Thalassophryne amazonica. The sequence continues at coordinate 112,541,421 of NC_047103.1, read as the reverse complement.
AAGGGTTAATGGAGTTATTCTATCAGTATTAATTTTATTTATAAACCAAACCATAAGTCAGCACTGCTTTATTTTCCAAGACCTCTGTCTCACGGCAACCCTGTTATTGAGTAGAGAGTTGAGTTTTGCTGTTCTTCCTCTTCTCAACTGCTTCACTGCTGGAAGCTATGTAGTAAACAGGAGCTTCCAGCAGTGGGCAGGGTGCACAAAGACAGAAGTGCTGACTTATTGTTTGGGTCTGTGGTCACCGATAGTGGTGTTAAAACTCGAAATCAGCTTGTTAGTAATTGCACGTGTACTGGAGACAATACTGGGAGTTATCGGAGTTACTGAAGCTAATTTTTTGGTTAGCTGTGCCCACCACTGTAGGAAATTATGAACTACAAAGAATGCATGAACAAGAGTTGTCATACTCAACACAACTTTGTTTTTTTTTTTATTTTATGATCAAAACTGTGATTTTTTTTCCAATTATTTATTTCTTTTATTACCTAACGTTCTTGGCATTTTTTTCACACAAAGTTAAATAATATTGATTAAGGGGTGTGTGTGTGTGTGTGTGTGTGTGTGTGCATGTGTGTCTGTGTGTGCATAACTGTGTGTGCATGTGTGTCTGTGTGCATGTGTGTGTGACTGAGTGACTGTGTGAGAGGGAGAGGTTGTTCGACTGACCAATTTATTTTTATGAACTGCAGTGAGAAAGTGTCAGATACTGCATGCAGCCATATACAACCCCAATTCCAATGAAGTTGGGATGTTGTGTAAAATGTAAATAAAAACAGAATACAATGATTTACAAATCCTCTTCAACCTATATTCAACTGAATACACCACAAAGACAAGATATTTAATGTTCAAACTGAAAAACTTTATGGTTTTTGTGCGAATACAACCCCTGGCAAAAATTATGGAATCACCAGCCTCGGAGGATGTTCATTCAGTTGTTTAATTTTGTAGAAAAAAAGCAGATCACAGACATGACACAAAACTTAAGTCATTTCAAATGGCAACTTTCTGGCTTTAAGAAACACTATAAGAAATCAGGAAAAAAATTGTGGCAGTCAGTAACAGTTACTTTTTTAGACCAAGCAGAGGGAAAAAAATATGGACTCACTCAATTCTGAGGAAAAAATTATGGAATCACCCTTTAAATTTTCATCCCCTAAACTAACACCTGCATCAAATCAGATCTGCTCATTAGTCTGCATCTAAAAAGGAGTGATCACACCTTGGAGAGCTGTTGCACCAAGTGGACTGATATGAATCATGGCTCCAACACGAGAGATGTCAATTGAAACTAAGGAGAGGATTATCAAACTCTTAAAAGAGGGTAAATCATCACGCAATGTTGCAAAAGATGTTGGTTGTTCACAGTCAGCTGTGTCTAAACTCTGGACCAAATACAAACAACATGGGAAGGTTGTTAAAGGCAAACATACTGGTAGACCAAGGAAGACATCAAAGCGTCAAGACAGAAAACTTAAAGCAATATGTCTCAAAAATCGAAAATGCACAACAAAACAAATGAGGAACAAATGGGAGGAAACTGGAGTCAATGTCTGTGACCGAACTGTAAGAAACCACCTAAAGGAAATGGGATTTACATACAGAAAAGCTAAACGAAAGCCATCATTAACACCTAAACAGAAAAAAACAAGGTTACAGTGGGCTAAGAAAAAGCAATCGTGGACTGTGGATGACTGAATGAAAGTCATATTCAGTGATGAATCTCGAATCTGCATTGGGCAAGGTGATGATGCTGGAACTTTTGTTTGGTGCCGTTCCAATGAGATTTATAAAGATGACTGCCTGAAGAGAACATGTAAATTTCCACAGTCATTGATGATATGGGGCTGCATGTCAGGTAAAGGCACTGGGGAGATGGCTGTCATTACATCAGCAATAAATGCACAAGTTTATGTTGATATTTTGGGCACTTTTCTAATCCCATCAATTGAAAGGATGCTTGGGGATGATCAATCAATCAACTTTTTTCTTATATAGCGCCAAATCACAACAAACAGTTGCCCCAAGGCGCTCCATATTGCAAGGCAAGGCCATACAATAACCATGAAAAACCCCAACGGTCAAAACGACCCCCTATGAGCAAGCACTTGGCCACAGTGGGAAGGAAAAACTCCCTTTTAACAGGAAGAAACCTCCAGCAGAACCAGGCTCAGGGAGGGGCAGTCTTCTGCTGAGACTGATTGGGGCTGAGGGAAAGAACCAGGAAAAAGACATGCCGAGAAGGGGGGCAGAGATCGATCACTAATGATTAAATGCAGAGTGATGCATACGGAGCAAAAAAAGAAAGAAACAGTGCATCATGGGAACCCCCCACAGTCTACGTCTAAAGCAACATAACCAAGGGATGGTCCAGGGTCACCCGATCCAGCCCTAACTATAAGCCTTAGCGAAAAGGAAAGTTTTAAGCCTAATCTTAAAAGTAGAGAGGGTATCTGTCTCCCTGATCTGAATTGGGAGCTGGTTCCACAGGAGAGGAGCCTGAAAGCTGAAGGCTCTGCCTCCCATTCTACTCTTACAAACCCTAGGAACCACAAGTAAGCCCGCAGTCTGAGAGCGAAGCGCTCTAATGGGGTAATATGGTACTACGAGGTCCCTAAGATAAGATGGGACCTGATTATTCAAACCTTATAAGTAAGAAGAAGAATTTTAAATTCTATTCTAGAATTAACAGGAAGCCAATGAAGAGAGGCCAACACGGGTGAGATATGCTCTCTCCTGCTAGTCCCCGTCAGTACTCTAGCTGCAGCATTCTGAACCAACTGAAGGCTTTTTAGGGAACTTTTAGGACAACCTGATAATAATGAATTACAATAGTCCAGCCTAGAGGAAATAAATGCATGAATTAGTTTTTCAGCATCACTCTGAGACAAGACCTTTCTGATTTTAGAAATATTGCGTAAATGCAAAAAGGCAGTCCTACATATTTGTTTAATATGCGCTTTGAATGACATATCCTGATCAAAAATAACTCCAAGATTTCTCACAGTATTACTAGAGATCAGGGAAATGCCATCCAGAGTAACGATCTGGTTAGACACCATGCTTCTAAGATTTGTGGGGCCAAGTACAATAACTTCAGTTTTATCTGAGTTTAAAAGCAGGAAATTAGAGGTCATCCATGTCTTTATGTCTGTAAGACAATCCTGCAGTTTAGCTAATTGGTGTGTATCCTCTGGCTTCATGGATAGATAAAGCTGGGTATCATCTGCGTAACAATGAAAATTTAAGCAATACCGTCTAATAATACTGCCCAAGGGAAGCATGTATAAAGTGAATAAAATTGGTCCTAGCACAGAACCTTGTGGAACTCCATAATTAACTTTAGTCTGTGAAGAATATTCCCCATTTACATGAACAAACTGTAATCTATTAGACAAATATGATTCAAACCACCGCAGCGCAATGCCTTTAATACCTATGACATGCTCTAATCTCTGTAATAAAATTTTATGGTCAACAGTATCAAAAGCAGCACTGAGGTCCAACAGAGCAAGCACAGAGATAAGTCCACTGTCCGAAGCCATAAGAAGATCATTTGTAACCTTCACTAATGCTGTTTCTGTACTATGATGAATTCTAAAACCTGACTGAAACTCTTCAAATAGACCATTCCTCTGCAGGTGATCAGTTAGCTGTTTTACAACTACCCTCTCAAGAATCTTTGAGAGAAAAGGAAGGTTGGAGATTGGCCTATAATTAGCTAAGATAGCTGGGTCAAGTGATGGCTTTTTAAGTAATGGTTTAATTACTGCCACCTTAAAGGCCTGTGGTACATAACCAACTAACAAAGATAGATTGATCATATTTAAGATTGAAGCATTAAATAATGGTAGGACTTCCTTGAGCAGCCTGGCAGGAATGGGGTCTAATAAGCATGTTGATGGATGAAGTAACTAATGAAATAACTCAGGCAGAACAAACGGAGAGAAAGAGTCTAACCAAATCCCGGCATCACTGAAAGCAGCCAAAGATAACGATACATCTTTGGGATGGTTATGAGTAATTTTTTCTCTAATAGTCAAAATTTTGTTAGCAAAGAAAGTCATGAAGTCATCACTAGTTAAAGTTAATGGAATACTCAGCTCAATAGAGCTCTGACTCTTTGTCAGCCTGGCTACAGTGCTGAAAAGAAACCTGGGGTTGTTCTTATTTTCTTCAATTAGTGATGAGTAGAAAGATGTTCTAGCTTCACGGAGGGCTTTCTTATAGAGCAACAAACTCTTTTTCCAGGCTAAGTGAAGATCTTCTAAATTAGTGAGACGCCATTTCCTCTCCAACTTACGGGTTATCTGCTTTAAGCTACGAGTTTGTGAGTTATACCACGGAGTCAGACACTTCTGATTTAAAGCTCTCTTTTTCAGAGGAGCTACAGCATCCAAAGTTGTCTTCAATGAGGATGTAAAACTATTGACGAGATACTCTAGCTCCCGTACAGAGTTTAGGTAGCTACTCTGCTCTGTGTTGGTATATGACATTAGAGAACATAAAGAAGGAATCATATCCTTAAACCTAGTTACAGCACTTTCTGAAAGACTTCTAGTGTAATGAAACTTATTCCCCACTGCAGGGTAGTCCATCAGGGTAAATGTAAATGTTATTAAAAAATGATCAGACAGAAGGGAGTTTTCAGGGAATACTGTTAAGTCTTCTATTTCCATACCATAAGTCAGAACAAGATCTAAAATATGATTAAAGTGGTGGGTGGACTCATTTACTTTTTGAGCAAAGCCGATGGTCTAATAATAGATTAAATGCAGTGTTGAGGCTGTCATTCTCAGCATCTGTGTGGATGTTAAAATCGCCCACTATAATTATCTTATCTGAGCTAAGCACTAAGTCAGACAAAAGGTCTGAAAATTCACAGAGAAACTCACAGTAACGACCAGGTGGACGATAGATAATAACAAATAAAACTGGTTTTTGGGACTTCCAATTTGGATGGACAAGACCAAGAGACAAGCTTTCAAATGAATTAAAGCTCTGTCTAGGTTTTTGATTAATTAATAAGCTGGAATGGAAGATTGCTGCTAATCCTCCGCCCCGGCCCGTGCTACGAGCATTCTGACAGTTAGTGTGACTCGGGGGTGTTGACTCATTTAAACTAACATATTCATCCTGCTGTAACCAAGTTTCTGTTAGGCAGAATAAATCAATACGTTGATCAATTATTATATCATTTACCAACAGGGACTTAGAAGAAAGAGACCTAATGTTTAATAGACCACATTTAACTGTTTTAGTCTGTGGTGCAATTGAAGGTGCTATATTATTTTTTCTTTTTGAATTTTTATGCTTAAATAGATTTTTGCTAGTTATTGGTGGTCTGGGAGCAGGCACCGTCTCTACGGGGATGGGGTAATAACGGGATGGCAGGGGGAGAGAAGCTGCAGAGAGGTGTATAAGACCACAGCTCTGCCTCCTGGTCCCAACGCTAGACAGTCACAGTTTGGAGGATCCAAAAAAATTGGCCAGATTTCTAGAAATGAGAGCTGCTCCCTCTAAAGTGGGATGGATGCCGTCTCTCCTAACAAGACCAGGTTTTCCCCAGAAGCTTTGCCAATTATCAATGAAGCCCACCTCATTTTTTGGACACCACTCAGACAGCCAGCAATTCAAGGAGAACATGCGGCTAAACATGTCACTCCCGGTCTGATTGGGGAGGGGCCCAGAGAAAACAACAGAGTCCGACATTGTTTTTGCAAAGTTACACACCGATTTAATGTTAATTTTAGTGACCTCCGATTGGCGTAACCGAGTGTCATTACTGCCGACGTGAATTACAATCTTACCAAATTTACGCTTAGCCTTAGCCAGCAATTTCAAATGTCCTTCGATGTCGCCTGCTCTGGCCCCCGGAAGACAATTGACAATGGTTGCTGGTGTCGCTAACTTCACATTTCTCAAAACAGAGTCGCCAATAACCAGAGTTTGATCCTCGGCGGGTGTGTCGTCGAGTGGGGAAAAACGGTTAGAGATGTGAACGGGTTGACGGTGTACACGGGGCTTCTGTTTAGGGCTACGCTTCCTCCTCACAGTCACCCAGTCAGCCTGCTTTCCCGACTGCACGGGATCTGCCAGGGGGGAACTAACGGCGGCTAAGCTACCTTGGTCCGCACCGACTACAGGGGCCTGGCTAGCTGTAGAATTTTCCACGGTGCGGAGCCGAGCCTCCACTTCGCCCAGCCTGGCCTCCAAAGCTACGAATAAGCTGCACTTATTACAAGTACCGTTACTGCTAAAGGAGGCCGAGGAATAACTAAACATTTCACACCCAGAGCAGAAAAGTGCGGGAGAGACAGGAGAAGCCGCCATGCTAAATCGGCTAAGAGCTAGTAGCTACGCTAAGCTAGCGGATTCCCAAAAACACACAAAGTAAATAATGTGCAAATAATCCAAAGGTGATTCAGCAGAAGGAGTGCCCCAATCAAGGCACCAAACAGGCCATGAAGCAGCACAGGCAACGCACGACAACGGTGCTAAAATAAAATAAAAAAAATAAAAATAAAAACGAAAGCGTTAGCAAGCTAGTTAGCCTGCCAACGCTAATAAAAGTTAGCTGATAAAAGTGCTCCGTCGCGATGTTTCGACCGTTAGAGGTCTTCCTTAGGCGTTGGAGCACAGTAAAAAGTTAAAAAAAATTAAAAAGTAAAAAAGTAAAAAAAAGTAAAAAGTCTTGAAAAAGACTGTTAGTTCAAGTCCAAAGTAGCAGGTAACAGTCTCTGTGTAAACAGTCCCAACAGAGAGCCCTCCAAATCCAACCTACTACCCGAACCCGAACAAGACTCGTGGAAGGCTGGTAAGTGAACGTGGAAATACAACAAACTGCCCGAATTTGAGAGTTGTTTAGAAGCTCCTAAGTTGCTACTCATTAGATGAGATGCAAAGAGAAAACATTCCTTGCAAAAAGACACATAGGGTCAATGTCATGGACTGCAAATAGTCCGGATCTTAATCCAATTGAAAATCTTTGGTGGAAGTTGAAGAAAATGGTCCATGACAAGGCTCCAACCTGCAAAGCTGATCTGGCAACAGCAATCAGAGAAAGTTGGAGCCAGATTGATGAAGAGTACTGTTTGTCAGTCATTAAGTCCATGCCTCAGAGACTGCAAGCTGTTATAAAAGCCAGAGGTGGTGCAACAAAATACTAGTGATGTGTTGGAGCGTTCTTTTGTTTTTCATGATTCCATAATTTATTCCTCAGAATTGAGTGATTCCATATTTTTTTTCCCTCTGCTTGGTCTAAAAATGTAACCGTTACTGACTGCCACAATTATTTTTCCTGATTTCTTATAGTGTTTCTTAAAGCCAGAAAGTTGCCATTTGAAATGACTTTAGTTTTGTGTCATGTCTGTGATCTGCTTTTTTTCTGCAAAATTAAACAACTGAATGAACATCCTCCGAGGCCGGTGATTCCATTATTTTTGCCAGGGGTTGTATTTGCTCATTTTTGAAATGGATGCCTGCAACACGTTTCAAAAAAGCTGTTACAGTGGTATGCTTACCACTGTGTTACATCACCTTTCCTTCTAATAACACTCAATAAGTGTTTGGGAACTGAGGACTGTGTGTGTGTGCGAGAGGCTGCAGAGACGTGTCTGTGTAGGGAGGGGCAGGTGCTGTGTGTGACTGGGCAATCACAGAGCGTGAAGACATGTCAGTTACCCAATGAGGATTTTCCTTCAGCACGAGCACAGATATTGACGAGTTTTACTTGTATCATGCTCGTACTCATCAGAAATCCTTTATCCGTACCTTTATCCTCAACCCTAGTCAAAAGCTTCCATTTCAAGCACTGTGTATAGAGTTGATGTTTAAGTCTGGTAATCACTTTGTAATAGCTATAATAAGTAATAAGATAAGGTAATAAGATAATTATAGTGGGCGATTTTAACATCCACATAGATGCTGCGAATGACAGCCTCAACACTGCATTTAATCTATTATTAGACTCAATTGGCTTTGCTCAAAATGTAAATGAGTCCACCCACCACTTTAATCATACTTTAGATCTTGTTTTGACTTATGGTATGGAAATTGAAGACTTAACAGTATTCCCTGAAAACCCACTTCTGTCTGATCATTTCTTAATAACATTTACATTTACTTTAATGGACTACCCAGCAGTGGGGCATAAGTTTCATTACAGTAGACGTCTTTTGGAAAGCGCTGTAACTAGGTTTAAGGATATGATTCCTTCTTTGTTATGTTCTCCAATGCTATATGCCAACACAGTGCAGAGTAGCTACCTAAACTCTGTGAGTGAGATAGATTATCTCGTCAATAGTTTTACATCCTCATTGAGCACAACTTTGGATGCTGTAGCTCCTCTGAAAAAGAGAGCCTTAAATCAGAAGTGCCTGACTCCGTGGTATAACTCACAAACTCGCAGCTTAAAGCAGATAACCCATAAGCTGGAGAGGAAATGGCGTCTCACTAATTTATACTCAACAAAAATATAAATGCAACACTTTTGGTTTTGCTCCCATTTTGTATGAGATGAACTCAAAGATCTAAAACTTTTTCCACATACACAATATCACCATTTTCCTCAAATATTGTTCACATACCAGTCGAAATCTGTGATAGTGAGCACTTCTCCTTTGCTGAGATTATCCATCCCACCTCACAGGTGTGCCATACCAAGATGCTGATTAGACACCATGATTACTGCACAGGTGTGCCTTAGATTGCCCACAATAAAAGGCCACTCTGAAAGGAGCAGTTTTGTTTTATTGGGGGGGGGATACCAGTCAGTATCTGGTGTGACCACCATTTGCCTCATGCAGTGCAACACATCTCCTTCGCATCATCCGTGAAGAGAACACCTCTCCAACGTGCCAAACACCAGCGAATGTGAGCATTTTCCCACTCAAGTCGGTTACGACGACGAACTGGAGTCAGGTCGAGACCCCGATGAGGACGACGAGCATGCAGATGAGCTTCCCTGAGACGGTTTCTGACAGTTTGTGCAGAAATTCTTTGGTTATGCAAACCGATTGTTTCAGCAGCTGTCCGAGTGGCTGGTCTCAGACGATCTTGGAGGTGAACATGCTGGATGTGGAGGTCCTGGGCTGGTGTGGTTACACGTGGTCTGCGGTTGTGAGGCTGGTTGGATGTACTGCCAAATTCTCTGAAACGACTTTGGAGATGGCTTATGGTAGAGACATGAACATTCAATACACGAGCAACAGCTCTGGTTGACATTCCTGCTGTCAGCATGCCAACTGCACGCTCCCTCAAATCTTGTGACATCTGTGGCATTGTGCTGTGTGATAAAAATGCACCTTTCAGAGTGGCCTTTTATTGTGGGCAGTCTAAGACACACCTGTGCACTAATCATGGTGTCTAATCAGCATCTTGGTATGGCACACCTGTGAGGTGGGATGGATAATCTCAGCAAAGGAGAAGTGCTCACTATCACAGATTTTGACTGGTATGTGAACAATATTTGAGGGAAATGGTGATATTGTGTATGTGGAAAAAGTTTTAGATCTTTGAGTTAATCTCATACAAAATGGGAGCAAAACCAAAAGTGTTGCGTTTATATTTTTGTTGAGTAGAAGATCTTCACTTAGCCTGGAAAAAGAATCTGTTGCTCTATAAAAAAAGCCCTCTGTAAAGCTAGGACATCTTACTACTCATCACTAATTGAAGAAAATAAGAACAACCCCAGGTTTCTTTTCAGCACTGTAGCCAGGCTGACAAAGAGTCAGAGCTCTATTGAGCTCTATTCCTTTAACTTTAACTATTAATGACTTCATGACTTTCTTTGCTAATAAAATTTTAACTATTAGAGAAAAAATTACTCATAACCATTCCAAAGACATATCGTTATCTTTGGCTGCTTTCAGTAATGCTGGTATTTGGTTAGACTCTTTCTCTCCGATTGTTCTGTCTGAGTTATTTTCATTAATCACTTCCTCCAAACCATCAACATGTCTATTAGACCCCATTCCTACCAGGCTGCTCAAGGAAGCCCTACCATTAATTAATGCTTCGATCTTAAATATGATCAATCTATCTTTATTAGTTGGCTATGTACCACAGGCTTTTAAGGTGGCAGTAATTAAACCATTACTTAAAAAGCCATCACTTGACCCAGCTATCTTAGCTAATTATAGGCCAATCTCCAACCTTCCTTTTCTCTCAAAAATTCTTGAAACGGTAGTTGTAAAACAGCTAACTGATCATCTGCAGAGGAATGGTCTATTTGAAGAGTTTCAGTCAGGTTTCAGAATTCATCATAGTACAGAAACAGCATTAGTGAAGGTTACAAATGATCTTCTTATGGCCTCAGACAGTGGACTCATCTCTCTGCTTGTCCTGTTAGACCTCAGTGCTGCTTTTGATACTGTTGACCATAAAATTTTATTACAGAGATTAGAGCATGCCATAGGTATTAAAGGCACTGCGCTGTGGTGGTTTGAATCATATTTATCTAATAGATTACAATTTGTTCATGTAAATGGAGAGTCTTCTTCACAGACTAAGATTAATTATGGAGTTCCACAAGGTTCTGTGCTAGGACCAATTTTATTCACTTTATACATGCTTCCCTTAGGCAGTATTATTAGAAAGCATTGCTTAAATTGTCATTGTTACGCAGATGATATCCAGCTTTATCTATCCATGAAGCCAGAGGACACACACCAATTCGTTAAACTGCAGGAATGTCTTACAGACATAAAGACATGGATGACCTCTAATTTCCTGCTTTTAAATTCAGATAAAACTGAAGTTATTGTACTTGGCCCCACAAATCTTAGAAACATGGTGTCTAACCAGATCCTTACTCTGGATGGCATTACCCTGACCTCTAGTAATACTGTGAGAAATCTTGGAGTTATTTTTGATCAGGCTATGTCCTTCAATGCGCATATAAAGCAAATATGTAGGACTGCTTTTTTACATTTCCGCAATATCTCTAAAATTAGAAAGGTCTTGTCTCAGAGTGATGCTGTGTCAAGGATTTTATATAGTTCATGCTTATATTATCATTTATTTTATATAGTTCATGCTTATATTATCATTTATTTCCTTTTATGACTACGTGTACTTTTCCTCTTTGTGAGAAGAGGAGGTTTTAAAAAGAAAGACTTGTTGTCTGCATTCTTCATGATTGAGCAAACTATTTTTCATTTTGCATAAGTGCCTTATCCTGCTGTGGATGAGCCACAAGGCTCATGTTGCAGGAATGGAAGGTTCCAGCTGTTACCTTGCTTTGCTACCTCTCTCTTGCAGACATGACTCATGTGTAACCTCTCCCCGACTGTCCTTGTTTGTTTTTTTCTCATGTTGGTGAACTAAATAAAAAGCTGAGCCAGAGGAGGGGATTTTAGGAGAGCTTTGGAGCTGAGCACTTACAAGCTGCTACTGCCCACTCCTACTCCTCCTCTGCGCAGAGCATAAAATATATTTGTCTCTCTCTGACTGGTTTCTTTACAGTGTCTGTGCCTCTCATTTCTTTAAAACAGGGTGCAAACCCAACAGTTTTTTCCTGGTGCCCAACGTGGGGCATCGACAGATCTTCTCGAGCGAATGGAGGCAGACGCACCGCTGACAGCGTGCACGGAAGAAAGTCCTGAGGAGTGAATTCTCCATCGGGCCGGTGATCATAGACGTCCACCTCCGCTCGCTGCAGTAGATTGACGATGCCTCCGAACCAAATGAGAGGCGCAACAAATTAACGTAAGTAATTACTGCCTGCCTGTGAGGATAAAATACGTTAACGTGAGCAATAAAGTGTGGGGGAGGGAGTTAGAGTCTCCGGTCCTGCCGGCACATTTGGCGGAGGGGTTCGAGTCCCCATCCGGAATAAAGTGCGGGGGAGGGAGTTAGAGTGTCTGGTCCTGCCGGCACATTTGGCGGAGGGGTTCGAGTCCCCATCTGGCTAAGAAATACAGGAGGAGTAAAAATAAATTTCAGGAGAAGCAGTTAGAGAGACGCGAATTAATTGAATATTCCAAAAGTGAAACTAAGTGTGTTTGTGGTATGAATGTGAGAGAATGGGACTATGAGTGACTGAAGCACGGACAGCTTGATATCCCATTTTATCAGGGGACAAAAGTGAAGCTGTCGTCTGCAAAGTAGGTCATTTTAAGTCCATACACACCACACTCACATATTCCCGACGAGTCTGCAAAGAGGGGGATTCCAAGGAAGGTCCGCCCCACGGGGTAGAAGCTTGACCTGAACTTTGTAGAGTGAAGGGGAATAGGTGACCAACATGGGAAACACATGCTTAGAAAATAAGCCCCTATTTCAGGGCGACGAAAAATACATGCACAAACGCAATCCGGAAAATCTGAAGTACATAACTAAATGGAAAAAGAAATATGGCTTTTCAGGTAAATTGGTTGTGCCAGATTGTGAAGGTTTGGTGTTAAAACTTACGGCAGCAGCAGCAAATAAAAAGGGTAACATGAAAGCAAGAAGGAGAAATAGTGTGTGCAAAAGTATGGCTCAGTGAAGCACAGATGAGAGTAGAGGCCATAAAGAGGAAGAAAGACATGTGGTGACTCTAAAGGTAAATGGACAGGACATGGATTTTCTCTGTGACACAGGAGCATGTAGGACAGTGATAACAGACAGACCTCCCGGAACTAAATTTGCAAAAGAAGTTGTTTGGGTAAAATCTGCAAATGGACAGGTGAATTCAGAGAAAATATTGAAGTTTGTCAATTTTGAAGATCCTGAAACGGACCAAACTGCTTGTGTCTCTGTGGTTTATTTGCCCCATTGTCCAGCAAATTTACTGGGATGAGATTTGATGACTGCTTTATGTATAGGAGTCACACCAACAGTACGTGGTATGAGAGCTGTGAGACAGCCCGCTACTGTATATACAAATTTGGCCCAGGCCTGGCAGTACTCTTTGGATCTGTCGGAGTTGAGACAAACTGAACAATTATTGGAGGAAGGTCTGACGACCTGTGAAAACAGAGAACACGTAGTAATGATGTCACCAAAAGATCTACACATAACTATGCTATTCACTCCACAAAAGGATGAAAGGTATGGAGCAGGATTTCTGAAAATTCCATCAGAATTACAGACAGTAGCACACCTATACACAGACAGAAAAACCACCTCTGTGTGTAGTGTAGTGCTGACCCAAAGTGCAGACAAATGGTACAGAGGAAAACCTGAGGCTGTGCTGCATATTTCACTGACAAGGGCAGACACTCAGTCCTGGAAGGACCTTGGAGGAATTGCTAAAATAGCTGAGGAAGTGACTGATTGGCACAAAGCAGATGCAATGTCGGTGTGGGATTTCAGTCCATCCACAGGCTTGTATCGGAAATACATGTTTCTAAGTGCTTGGACGACACCACTGATACATGAAGTAGATCTGGACGACTGAAATTTAATAACATCTGTGTTGTTGACACAGGAAGATGATACTTTATTGGCCAAACTGCCTCCTCATCTCTGGGTGAATGCACCCACAGATGTAGGACTGTTGAAAAACATTCCGCCAGTCAAAATTAAGCCATGATCTGATTGGAGACCACGGATCAAACAATATCCGTTAAAACCTGAAGCAGAAAAAGGAACTGAACCGGTTATTGCAGAATTATTGGAAGCAGGAGTCATCAGGGAATGTTTAGATGCATCCTGTAACACTCCAATATATCCTGTGAAAAAAGCAGACAATCAAAATTGGCGAATGGTACAAGACCTACGTGCAGTAAATGCTGCAGTAGAAACTAGTGCCCCTCTGGTCCCAGACCCACATACACTGTGTCAGATCCCGCTTTTTAGATACACGGCACACGCTCACCCTCCGATGAGTGTGTTTGTGTAAAAACCAGCTCTCCGTCTCTGGGGTCCGACCTTCGTGTCTCCACGGGTATTACCTGGCAGGGCTGCACAAAGGCTGTTCAAGCTGGTGGCAAGGAGATTCGTCTAGCTGCTCACTGCCTCCATCCGGACGTCCACCCCGCTGAAGCTGATCTCGCACCCCGGTCGAATAGCCTTCTCAGGAACCAGGATACGAACCGGCCACGCCCGTTAACGGCAGCTCTCCTCTTATGGATCAGGGCTCTTGGAATGTTGCTAGATTTTGAATTTAGTGACTCGTACAGCGAGTCCCCAGGATGTGTTATTTTCATTAAAAAACCAGACTAACCTTTTAGAGCCTTTTGATGTTGTACACCCAATAAACTTTAACTTTTACACCTTAAGAAGCATCAATAATCCAATGTCCGAGCCTTAATACTTTAACTGCATGCTTGGAAATTTATTGCAGGTTTTGCAAGTGCCAATAACATAATCAAAATAGGTTATATGGTGATAATTTCACAGGTTAGGGTCCCCAGCTTAGGGTCGAGGTTAGGGTCCCCAGCTCGATGAACTTGATTTCCTCTTCATCAGCTATTAGTCATTAGCTGACCACGATCCTTGTGTGATATTGTAATCCTTCAGGAAATTAATCCACATAAGAATTTATTCCGTCTTCAATCAACCAAAAGTTGATCTAATCCATTCTGGTATGCTGTGATATTCCTTGAGAGAGAAATCGTTGAACATTCCCCACTCAGACTTAAGGCCAGTGGTTATTCTCCATTGTTCTGCTACTCCGTGACTGGATGGCCTGAGTGGGAGTTGAAATCTCTCTCAAATGATCTTTTATGGCTCCAGTCCTCTCACTCCACGATTCCAATTGCTGCTCACAAGATGGTCAAGTCTTGTGATCTCCTCGTAGGAGGGGAGTAGTGGCAACAGCACCTCTCCCTGGAAGAATAACCCCGTTTTCTGGTGTTTCAACAGGTTATATATGTTCTTGACTCTTGTCGTCCTCAGATGATCTTGGTTACCATGGGGACGCTGTTGACTCAAAACCTCCTCCCTTCTCCTTCCGCTTTACTGGAAATCCCCGCAGCCCCTACCAGTAACTTATTTCTCAAGTTCCTCTTTTCTGTTAACACTTCAGCTTTTCTGAGAATTCATTCTTTTAAATCATTTCTTTAGAATCACATCAATCATATTCAATAATTTCATTACAACTCTCTTTCACATAAAAACAATTCATATGATCATATACAAACATTTTCATTCCTTATTATTCATTTAATTTTTACCAACATCTTAATCATTTGATCAGTTGTTTAACATCAGCTTTTCTTGCTCACTTGCAACATCTTCTTCACTTCCTCTTTTTCTCTGACTCTGCACTCTTTATGAAAAACAACTCATATAATCATTCATTTCACTTATTCGTAAAATACATTTTCTAATCAACTCTTAATTTTAACACATTAATACTTCATTTGATCATACTTGTCATGTTAGAATCATTCTTAGACATATTCCCTCGTCTTCACCACCGGGTTCATTCCGTGGGCCTCCCCATTTGCAATGGAAAAGTCCGGTATGACCTCACTTACTCCTGGAAGGTACCAAAAACTGTGCAGTTTAATCCAACAGCATGTATATTAATTCCATGGCTCATATTATATTCCAAGATGAAAACAAGCTGAAAGCAAGCTTAAAGTCATCTTTCCTGACACCCCCTCTATGACTTGAAGCTCCACCGATCTCTCTATACCTCCATAAAAACATCCTCGTCGTCATCGACAGGATGAAGGGTGAGCACTTCTTTTTCATACACCATTGGAGACAGAACAGGAGGAGCTGGAGTTGAACGACACTCATCCAGCACCACGTACTCCTCTCCGCCCACCTGTAGATTGCAGTCACCGTCAGAAGGCTGCTCGTCCAGTAGTGGTGATTGTGATGGTAATCCCAATGGAGACGGATTTGCCTCATATTCCTGAGATGATAATCCGTCAGGGAACGATGGTGCGCATGGTGAAGTGGGGGTGATGGGTGTATAACACGATGTAACTGGTGTAGATGGCTGTGGTGATGTATCCTTCGTTTGAGGTGAAGTTTCAGCGAGAATATCCTCAGGCTCGGGCTGTTGAAGGTGTTCATCCAGGAACACCTGCGTGAGGGCCTCCAAACACCAGTTCATGTCCTCGGTTTGCACCCCAACCTCCGCAGTGCGCTGTGGAGATGAACGTGGAACTGGTGGTAATGAAGGACCAATAGCCACAATCTGGCCATCGGCAAGATGAGCTGTGGAGAATCTTATTCCCGTAGGATACATCCACATTTTGGTAAACACGGGGCAATACATATATCCCTCTGGAGACACTATAGTGTCAGCTCATATTTGATCAATCAAGAGAGAATGCCAGATCATGTCTGCCTCGATCTCAATTTTTAGGTATGCTTCTGATGGTACCTGGGGCAGAAAAGGAGTATCCTTCCGTCCCACTATTCCCCGTGCCACTTGAACAGGGAAGTTGTTGGCATAACACGTCGGGCACCACAGAGTCGGTGTTATCTCCAGAGCGCATGTTCCAGGGTGGCTTGACAATGAATACATCTTATATCCCCCTATAGTGCAAGAGGAAACAGTCTTTTAACTATTATATTGCAAGCAAGCAAAAGTGTTCGTCGGGATTATTCAGATGTACGCCAGAGACGCCTCATGATCACCGTAGGAGAGTGGGACTGTGGTGACGTTGTCATTCCCGCTGTAGCTGAAGGAGCCGTACGCGGGAAGCAAGCATCATAGGTCGTAAACCATAACAGCAGGAGTAATTGACTAACCATGGACAGCCATTATAAAGCTGATAACATTCCCCATCCTAAGGCCCAAATTGTGATAAGTCCAAGTTTGTAGAGCCAGGGTTTCTTGCGTTGTACGGCTCCAGTTAATGTAGCTATGTATGCCAACAGGGTCAAGGCCATCACAGCTTCGCACACAATGTCAGCTATCACTGCCGGGGTGTAAAAGATTGCTGTCATATCTATCACCATCCAAATTGTAATTGATGTGTACTGCCATATTCCCCAACAGTCAAACTGGAGAGTAAAGCGACCGAGGACGTGAGTGATGAATAAAGACAACCCTAAGTCACTCTGACCGTAGTGCAGATTGATAATCGCCAATCTGACACATCCATGTAGTAGCGTTACTATTCACAGTGGTTGTCGTAAGTCCCAACGGCCTACACAGCAGTATAGCAGCCATATTAACAGTAGTGCAATAAACTCCACTCTACTCACTTTGAAGGTGGTGTCATTTACGCCGCCAGTATTGTTGGACATTGTGCTCTCTTATTCTTTTTACTTATCTCCTTAAGTTTGTACGCTGTTATGTAGATGCTTCTTCTTCCTTCACTCCCCCAAGTCAGAATGAACAGGGCGTGTCTCGGTGTCGGGCTCTGTAGGCTTCATCGCTCCTCCCCTAACGGAGGAGGGGCTCCATATCACTGCGTTGTGTGCTCCTCCCACATAAGCGCAGGGCGGCTGCGAAACTTCCTTTTAACAAAACATATCCAATCACTGCAGCAATAATAAGTCCTATTATGATTAACAGATAGGGCCAAAGATATCCAAACAAATGTCCAATCCAACCAGTCACCACTTCGAGACCTTCTTTAATGACTTCTCCAGTCTCTGCAGCAAAAGTGGTGATGATTCCTCCAGCTATTATTTGCGTTCTTTCCCACCAAGAACATTCATGCCGACCTCTTCCTTTTCCACAGCTCAACCAATGTTCTACAGGCGATTCACACGTACCATTATTGTAAATCCAATTGGGTCCCAACCATTCGTAACCGACAATCTCTTGTCCTTCACATAGACTTTTCTTGAAGGCGTATCCTTCCTCAAGCATTATCAAAGCATCACCAACAAATGGCACTATGTGGCCTAGGACCTGCTTCCTTTTCGACATTCCATGTCCCAGGACAGCCTTGGCACATCCAATGTTGGGTGGAAAAGCTCTTATCCATACGCCAGCTCTGTTCTTCTCCCAAACTGTTTGATGACCGTAAGTGTCATACTCGCCGTCATAGTAAGCATCACAATATTCTTCCCAGCCAGGAACATTTCTACAATTTTGGCGGGCAAGGCTTATCGTGCATGTGGTATTAAGTCTATTACAAATCATTTTCCAGGGCCGTGGCGTAACATAAGGGTTTGGTCTCCAGAGTACACTGGACCAAGTAGCTCTGTCTCTGAAGTAGACCGTGGCGATGTATTGATATTGAACCCAATAATTATTACTTTGATCCAAACAGGGGAATACCCAATCTTCAACTTCATATTTCTCCATTCCCCACCAGGTGATGTCCTTACTATGTCTAACTCCTTCCTGCCATGCTTGAAGGGTCCCCTTAATGATTGGAATCTGAAACAACTGTGTACAGTTATATACCCATCTTAGCCAATTCCCTGTCTTAATTTGGTCTATGGGACATCGGGGGGATTTACCAGAACCTTCAGCCAAATTATTATGGTATTCTGTCTCAGCTTTCATAAATTCTATTCGCCACGCATTTATCAATTTTGCTAAAATCTTCCTGAGGTACTGACCTTAGCTCATCAGGCTTTGGTAGTTTTTGCACATAGAATTTTGCTTTATGTGGACCCCGCAAACTATGCCCAGTCCACGTGTATCCCCTTGGAAAATTCCCCTCAAAATGTATCAGTGGAACGCTCCAGACCCACGGAAAGGTGTCATTAAGCCATTCATCATGTTTTGCCTCCTGTTTTTGTTTCCAAGTAATCCTGTCTATCAAATCGGTGACTGGTGCAAGCACCATGTAATTTTGAGATTTACATCCAATAGGTCGATTCCAATAACATCTATCTAATTTTGCCACTTTTTCTTTTACACAATAATCATGAATCTTCTTCCATCTATTTTTAGCCACGTTATCAATACTTTTAACTTTTGGTTCTAATACTTGCTGGGTATCTTGTGTTGGCGATGTAGGGAGTGGTTTGGTTTTTCCCTGTGTTGGTGATATCTTTGTGGATCCCACCGATGCTGCTGGTGAGATGGCGGTTGGTTTGGAATATAGTATTCCTGTTCCCATGCTGGTAGCGTTGTTCAACGGAGGGACTATTGTAGATGTAATATCCACTTTCGGCACTCTGCTGCGGGTGTTGTCACAGGTGAGGTTATAATTACCCCAATGTTTCCAGGTAGGCATTATCATTCTGCAAACATCATGTCTTGGTAATGCTGGAAAAACAGCTTCTTTTTCCCAATGTCCTGCTCGATAGCCCAGCAGTACTCTGCATCCCCATGAGCAATACCAGGCTGGCTCGCCAGGTTCAGGTCTTATCCAAGTGCAGCCTACTTCTCTTCACTCTCTTTGTTTTAACCATAAGATGGTTGCCACGATAATCTCTTGATCCCTCACTTGTAGGTTTTGAAGGATGTCTGCTCCGGTGGTCAGGTTGTAATTGGTGGTGACGGTTGGAAATTCCCCACTGTCGTTCAAGTATTGCAGCCACTTATTCTTTTGCATCTGCTGGGTTAGGTTCTTCATCTTTGCCCATTTCTCTGTAGAATTCTGGTCCCATATCATGTAGATGTTTCTTGATTCAACTCCCCAACATGTCTGTTGGAACGTTTTAGTTGTTGCGTACTGGACCCTGATATGGGTTAAGGTCCAGGGCGTACTACCATAGTGGTACAGGATAGCTAGAAGTACAGCAATGCCGACTAATAATGCTGTAATTCTGGCCATCCAACTCCAACATTGGAGGCACTTTTTCTTCCACGGCTGGCTTTGTTGCTGCTGCTTTCTTCCAACATTTTCGTAGTAGAATTCACTTGGTACTGGTGGCAGCGGCTCCAGCTTTTGGGGTCATTGCAGTAGTGGCATTTCTATGCCAAACTCCTCTTCTCTTAGTCTTTCGTTGATTCTTTGAGGTTGCGTGGTGATCACGCTGTCTTCCCGTGGTTCTTCCATCTCGGAGATAGATGATCTTAGGTGCTGTTGTTTGTCTCGTGCTCCCAACAGAGACGCTTGATGCTCGTTGCTGAAGAAGGGTGACTAACAAAGGAGATGGCCATGGGAGTCTAATATCTAGTCCTCGCCACGTCCATTTCCAAGTGACGACTGTCACCTCCTTCATTTCAGGCGGTGGTCCCTGGGGTGTGTAGAAACACTGTGAAGATGCAGGATTCAATTCTCTATGTAGGTGCAAGATATCGTCATAGGCGTCCCAATATGCCGTTCCACTGTAGACATACTGCGCCATCACAGAGTACAGATGAGTCGATCTCTGGAATAGTCCTCTTCCCGACTTTATCCTAAGTCGTATCAGTATAGCCCTTGGGGGTTGCCAAAGCCCCACTAGTACTCTGGTTCGCCATCCACTTCTAATAGGTGGGAGACTTCCGCCTTTCTCGATGTCAAGGTACTGTACTGTCGTGCATATTGGCAAAGTTTGGTTCTCAATCAAATAAAAAGTTGAACGTGCCTCTTGTTGTTGAAGTCTTTTAAACATATAGGGACTACTGGTCCAGATCTGGAAAGATCCAAGCCAAATATCCACATACATTCCCTGTAATGGATCAACATAATTAGGTCCCCACCTTATTTTAAACCTGTAGCCCCGTTTCTGTACATACACTACATTCAAGATGCAGGGGTATGAGTCTGGACACCGGGGAATTGGGTAAAACTTCCATCCGACCCCAGGGCAACACCAGTGTTGTCCAACTTTGTTCACGATAGCATCCAGAGGAGTGTATATTCCAGGCTCTGCAAGGTCAGCAGTCCTTTTATATGAATCATTATCTACAAAGTATCCTCCTGTTCCCAGCAACCATCCTTTCTCTTTGTAATCCTTTTGTGGCCAGTTTAAACATATTTTCTTGTAGGGTAATTCCAAGTATGGTGTAAGTCCTCCATGCCCGGATCGTAGACTATTTACATTATTTTCATCCAGTTTGAAGGTCCGCAGCATGATTCATAGTGAATTGTCACTCCGCCATCGGTCTCCTTCTCTTTCTGCCAAGATGCACCACCATAGGGAATAGTCGTTGCCTCTTAAAGAGATGAGTGTAGATGGGAGATGGGTGCTTAAGTTCTGAATCCATTCCTTTCCATGCCCACATCCACATCGTAACAATCCTGTCAGGTTTAGGGAGGGGTCCCTCAGGGATCCTCTGTACCTGATGTGGGGGTACATAGTTCCATAGATCTTGCCAATGCTGCCAAAACTGTCTTCCAGAATACCTGGTCTGTGATAAGGCTAGATAAAGGGGAACTATAGGCTTCTCTTCTTGATCCTTGGGCTCAATTTGAAGCTGAATCTTCCTTGCTTGACAACAGTTCCAGACTCCTTTTTTGTACAGGTAGAAGAAGTCTTGATTTACAAAAATTGTTGGTATGGTTGGGGGTAGGCAGCTCATACAGGCCCGAGGTTGATCGACAACTCTCAAATTTAATGTCTGGTTATCTAAAACGTGATATCTTGGGTCTTGCAGTCATCTGTTCATTTGACGTCGCATGTTGGGGCTCGTCGTCCAGATCAAGCACTGGTTAAGGTATATTTCAACATAGACTCCTTGGAGTGGCTCAACGTAATTAATCACCCATCTCAATGTGAATCTCAGGCCGTTGAGTTGTAGGTAAACCACATTTAATATCCAGGGGTAGGTATCTGGACATCTTGGAACCGATTGGGGTATTCTTCGGCGTCCTATTATGTACCAATGCCACAGACTTTCCTCGCTAAGCACTCGTTCAGCAAATAATTTTTGTCCTGTTGTCTCTGTTAAGTCGGCATCTCTTTTATATTCATAATTTGAGACATAGTATCCGTTAGATGCTAGTTCCCAATCTTCTTCATCAAAATCTTTTTCTGGCCAATTTAAGTATAGTTTCTCAGCACCAAGGCCACATTGTATATAGGGTCCAAGTCTTCCTCGATTATTAATAATGGGTACTCTATTTACATCTGGTCCTTGCGACATTTTGCAAACAGCCGCTTCTTTTTACTTCTTCCTTATCCCGCGGAAAATGGAGGGAAGCATCCAGCGACTCTGAGACTTTCCTGATTTTTCCTCACCTTGAGTCGGTTGGTGTAACGACTGCTGCTGTTCCTCCAGGAGGTCAACATGTGCCCCGACAGAGTAAACCCCCACATAGGGGACCAACACCATCAGCACTGTGAGCCGCACCTTAATTGTTTGGTCCGGCCTACTAGGAGTGTCTGCTCTGCTAGCCACTCCCCCCATAGATTGTATCCTCCTCTTTCTCACCCATTCTTCGGGTGTCATGTGGTACTCGGCTGACTTCTTCTTCGGTTTTGCTGCTTTATTTCCCCAGGCATCTAGTCCAGTGGTAAAATAATACATGAGGGTTTCTCTGCCCCCTTTTTCTTGTGGCACCTCTTCTGCATCTTCCAGTGGAACTTCTGGGTTTTTTAGAACTTCTTCTATCAATTTGGCCCAAGTTGTCAATTCCCAAGGGCCGATCCATCCTTCTTCTTGGGCTTTTTGCTGTTGATCATCCGTCAGTCCTCCCATCATGTCTGTATATCCGGGTCGCTCTGGATCTCTATACACTCTGAACACCAGTGGAATTTGCACTGTGTCTATTGGAGGGTCATAAGTTTGCCCGTACTCTGAACCATGGGACCAACTTTGATGTATAGCTTCATGCAACAAAGACGGCTTTCGCTCAGCACCTCCTGCAGCTTGGTCACTTCCTCCTGCTCTAGTTGTTTCCAACATCAAATAGACACTTGGTGCCGTTGGACTCACGTCACCGCTGCCTTGATTCCCTTCAGCTTGATCAAGTGCAACTGTTGCTGCAGGATTAGCCCAACAGGCTTCATCGGTGTGAAAGGTCCTCAGGGGGTCCAAAAACCTTCTCACTTGCCATCCTTCTGCTCTTGCCAGATGCAGTAGTCTTCCCATATGAGTTCTTGCTTTACACACCAGGCAATACTCGATCGTATGTCCATTCCAATAGCATGAGCACACCTGCATATCCACATTGTCTCCACGTATGTCCCACTGGGTGTAAAAGATCATTCTTGGCAACTGGGTTAGTCGGCATAACCCACATACAAGTGCATCCAAAACCTTCACCGGCTTGTGAAGTATTTGCTTGAACTCATGTTTTGCCCCACTTGGAATTGGGGGTTTTCTAACCCCAGGTCCCGACCATTGGACCGTCAGTGGTACTTCTTCGCGGCAAATCACACAGTGATTCTCAACTTTTTTCCATTGTAATATCTCCTTTTCATGAGATAAAAATCCTTTCTTTGCAAGATATAGTTTTCTCAGGGCTCTGCCTGCCCAGAGGTCATTTTTTGTTCTTCTTAAGGCAACCACCCCATTGACAGTGGCCACTCTGACGAAGGGCGGAAGATCTTGGGTGTTTTTGGCCATGTTTAGCTCCTGGTTTCGTCTAGTTAGGAGTTGGCTTCAGCTGCTCTACTCCTTGGATTCCCTTCTTCTTCAATTCTACTGTGTTGCTGTCCAGTATCTTCACTACTGTATCTGTGGTCTCATACTTAGGTTTAACAGCAGTGTTGGTTAGGTGATCTCGAGCTCTCACCCACACCTTCTGTCCAACCTTAAATGGGATCTTTGGTTCTGGTTCTCCATCCTTTTTAGTCTGACTCCGCCCCACTTCCAGTGTCGAAAATGGGCGTTGGTTCAGTTCTTGTGAAGGGGTGGGCCTGCCGGCACGATGGTGGTCATTCAGGGCCTGTCCAATTTCCAGGGCCTTAGTACTCCATTCCCTCGTGTTAGCATTCTTCCCAATCCAGTTTTTCACCAGTCCAATAGCCCTTTCCACGACTCCATTTGCTTGAGGGGTGTATGGGGGCGAGTAAATTCTCATTACTCCATTTTTCTGGCACCACTGGTCGACCTGAGCATTACGGAAATGTGTCCCATTGTCCGTTCTCAGCTCCCTAGGTATCCCCAGATTTGAACACACTTGATCCAACATGTTGATCACACTGCTGCCGTTGGCTTTTCTCACAGGCTTAACAGTCACATAGCCCGACATAGACTCCACAAGCACCAACAGATACTTTTCTCCTTTCTTACCGGTCACCCCCATGGGCCCGGCAACATCCATGCATGCTGATCTCCATGGAACAGTACTCTTTATGGTGAAACCATCCACCCTTTGTCCTCGTCGTCCTGCATTGTATCGACCACATACTTCACAGTCTTTGAGGACTTGGCAGACTTGGTTTCTCGGAATCCAAAGTTGCAGCTTCTCCAGCTCCTTCCATGTGGGAATGGTGCCTGCATGGCCAAGCGCTTCATGTACGGCCAGCACCACTTCTTTCACGGACTCTTTTGGAACTACCCTTCCCTTGGGTGTCTGTTCCCACTTCTCGATCCCTACGACGACGACTTTTCTCAGCTGCACAGAGCGGTCCACTTCTTCGTTCCCGCTCCAATGTGCTCCTTCTTTTACATGGGCCTTCTGATGTACCACATCTAAGTCCATTGTTAGCCTCAACTCGGCTATTTTCCTCCACAAATCCATATGAGCTACAGGCTTCCCCTTAGCTCCCTCGAATCCATTTTCTTCCCAAATGGATAAGTCCTCTTTCAGGGCTTGTGCGCAGTAATGACTGTCTGTAACCACTTTAGCCCTTTTTACTCTCCTCTTGTTTAACTCCAAGAGTCCTTCCAGTATTGCTGTAACTTCTCCGGCTTGGGCACTCCCTGGCGTTGACCTTTTTGACGATATTTCTCCTTATCTTGATACTTCAGAATATAGCCCCAATAAGCTATATTGTCTGTACCCTTCTTCGACCCATCAGTGTACATAGTCCAGTCGTATGGCTCCATAGGGAGTTGCCTCTCCTTCTGCAACTTTTTTGTCACCGACTGTTTTGGCCCAATTTCCAGCTCAGGGTCTAGCAGGATGTCCTCCCACCTTCCCCATCTGGCATTTGTGGCTTTAGTACTCTCAATAGTTCCTTTCCTTAGGAACCGGTGGACTTGGCTTTGAGTGATAACTTTTATTCCCTGACCTTGTGCAAGTTCTTTTAACGCACTCCAATATCTAGCCAGGACTGCCAGTTCTTTTTCTTCCGGTGGATATTTTCTCTCAATCGAAGACAGAGTATAGCTCCACAAAGTTACCATACCCCCTCCTTCGTTGCTCACTTTTACCACCGAATCCTCTTCTTCACAGCTTATTTCGGCTAGCAGACGAGTAGTCAGACTACGCGGCTCCAGCCTAACCGCGTCTTGAATGGCTTTCTTTAGCTTTTCCAAGCAATCCTGATCTGTAGCTGTCCAAATCCATTGCTTTTGCTCTTGTCCATTAGGTTTCTTCTTGAGACGAGCATAAAGGGGCTTTGCGTATCTCTGATAGTGTGGAACGTGATCTCTCACATAGTTACACAATCCCAATATTTTCTGTAGGTCATTCTCAGATTGCGGTGGTTTAATCTGACTCAATTTTTCTCGGTATACTTCTGAGAGTCCCAGGTCTGATGATACCTGGAATCCCAAATAGTTAACCTTGAATTGTCCAAACTGACATTTCTTCAGGTTGAGTTTTAATCCAGCTTCTGTGAGCTTCTGAATCACCTTTTGCAGCCGCATTAGGTGTTCATTTTCATCATCATCTGCGATAAACACATCATCGATGTAGACTGTTACTCCCAGATCTTTTAGTATTTCCATCACTGCTGCTTGGAACACATTTGGTGAATTTCTGTATCCCTGCGGGAGTCGTTGCCACACATAACTTTTCCCTTTATGTGTGAATGCTGTTTTCCCTTGTGACTGTTTTGCTAATCGCAGGGAAAAGAATCCATTTGCCAGATCAATGCATGATTTGTATCTCTTAATTTGGAGCGTTTTCAGTGCTCCTTGGGGATTTATCAAACTCGCTCTATTGGCTATTGTTCGTCGATTGAGAGCCTTGAAGTTGATTACTGGTCTCCGACTCTGGCTTCTTAACTGCTTGGATGGGGCTGTTAGTAATCGGATTCAATTCCACTCAAATGATCCCCAAAGCTTCCAATTCTTTTACTATTTTATCCATTTCCTAAACCGCTCCAGGGTTCAAGGGATATTGTCGCACCGGTGGATGTACTCCTCCTTCGATGACATGAATGTATTTAGCCCCCAAATCTCCATAATCATTTTTAAATTGTGCTACTTTAGCTTCGGAGATAATTTCCCTCAATTTTTCTTTCCCTGCTTCAGAGAAATCACTTTCTCCAATCTTTTCTTCTGTGACAGCTGGTACATCCACTTCTTTGTACCAGCTTACCGGACTCTTTCCAATTGGAGTCATATCCATTCACACAACTCTTGCCTGTAATTTTTTCACTCGTCGTCTTATTAGATTTCGAAGCCTTTTGGGCCGATGCAATTCTCTCAAATCCTTGACTGTTATCAAATTAAAGGGGCCTTTTATCCAAACTACCCCTTTCCATATTCCAAATGGTCTTTTCTCCGTTGCCGCATTCTCATACTGGATCAGTAGGTATCCCTTGGTCTCGAGGCTTCTGCGGGTCATGGACACCTCTGCTCCCGTGTCCACCAGGTACGGTTCTCCATCCACATCAGTGTAGATATTGTACCCCTCCCAGTAGGCATGGTCTAGCATGATCCGCGCCTCCGAAGCCATTACTTCTTCTGCCCTCCAGCCGCCGCTGAGGCTTGGCGGACTTCCTGGAGGGCTTTCCTTTGTTCTGGAGTTAATTTGTCATACTCCTCTTTAGGGAGATAGCCACCACTACGAGGTGCAGGTATAGGTCGCGATTGTGGTGGTGGAGGTGGTGGACCTCTCGGCCGAGAGCTCCATTGTCCAACTGGAGGCCTTTGATTATTCCTCTGTGGTGTTTGATGCGGCTGAGGAAGTGGTGGTTTGGGCACTGAATTTCTTTTCTCCACTCCCACCGGTTTTTGTCCTGATCTCAGTGTGCTCTCCTTCTTTCTCTTTTCTTCATAGAACTGCTGCTCCAGATCCCAGCTCTTCACCACCGCGTCCATTTGTGGGACTGTAGTGCCGTCTATGGGCATTTTCACAAAGGTTATCTCCCCTCTTCTTCCCTTAGTGACCTCTCTCAGTACCCTAACATAGCGTTGTGGCAAAATTGTCTGTTTTAGCCCATGCCACACTTGAACTAATGTTTGACCTTTATCTAGTCCAGCCTTAGCCCGAGCAATATGGGAATCTTCATCATTGGGATCTTCCAACACTAACCTGGCATAATGGTTTCGTGCTGGTTCACCCCGACTGATGGGTTGACTGGTAACTTGGGCCAGCCACATAGATTTACCCTCTTCGCTGTTAGAAGCTCTGTCAATAAGGGGCCACACTTCTTTCAAATAGTCCTTTAGGTCCTCATTTGGTTCTTTCTCTCTCACCAGCATCTTTAATTTCTTGAATTCCCGGAATTCCCTGCCGTCTGCTTGAATTTCAGCTTGAATTGCTGGCAGACTTTGCTCTCTAGATCCAGCAGGAAAGTCCTGATTCGGGAGGCTCGCTTGTAATCCTGACGATGGTGGAATTGTTTCTCCTTCATCATCCAGATTTTCTTCATTAATTTCTCTCAACACTTGCCGTGACCAGCATAAAGCTGCTGTTTTTAGTTTTCTCAACATCACATCATGGGCAACGCCTAAATAGGCGACTCTGAAGTTATTTGTTAACTCTTTACAGGCAGTCAGTGTAGGATAGAAGGGCCACATTAGCATATTAGCCTACTCTCCAACAGTTGCTGTTACCTCGAGAGTTTTCTTTTCATCTTGTCGCTCAATCCACTCTTCTGGGATGTCATACCCAGTTTGCCCAACTTCTGGAGCATAGGTTTGCCGCTTATCTCTTGCAATTCTCTCTGATGCTACACTCACATTATACACCCCAACTTCTTTCTTTTGTCCTCTGTAGCATCCAGTTCGTAGTTCTGGGCGTGAGACTTCTCTTTCCCCTACCACAGATAGCGGTTCATCCTCTTCCGAGTCTTGTGGATTGATCTCCTCTTCAGACTCTCTTTCCTGGTCGTCATCCATATCAGATTCATGGGAAGGACGTGGGTCTTGTGGTTGTGAGTCTCTGTTTTGTTCTGACCTTCGGGGTGACCCGGTTGCTTCGGCATTTCCGACAGGTAGAGGAATGAATATAGGATCCTCTTCTCCATTATCCGGTGGAGGAGCCTTGAAAGGCTCTCTCATCCGAGATTGGGAGCTTGTGGGGTGTATGATAGTCTGGAGCCCACTTGTAACTCGTTTTAATGTTGGTCGTGGGGTTTTAATCCTTAATTGCTGCACTCCCACAGCATGAACTGATCTTTTCTCACTTGTCGCCGTGGGGATGGACTGCATCACTAGCGGGGGACTAGTTGCCACTCCACTTACTCCAACTGCACCCTTCCTTGGACCTGCTCTACTTGGTCCTAGGTTCACCGCTTCAAGTGCCCTTCTCACTCGATCTTGCTCCTGCTCATTGCTAGTGACCACCACCATTTCTCTCATTGATCCCCATGCTCCTGGGGTGAGCATGTGTAGATTCACGGCTGCCATGGCAACCTTTTCTGCCTCTTCCCATGTCATATGTCCAGATCGTAATCCGTCCACACATATCACCACCCGCCGATGCTGGCGTTCTTTGGCCAAATCAATAGCTGTTCCCAGAGTTTTCAGCATTTCCTCCATGTATTCGATTGAATTTTCTCTCCCTGGGTAGCTTTCAAAGGGCACATGTATGAGTGCATGATAAGCCATTCGTGGTGCGCTTGTTATCACCATCGATCTTCCATCCAGACCTCTCCCCTTTATATTCTTAAGCTCTTCTTGGTATTCTCTGCGTGCCCGCTCCTTGAGCTTTGCTCGGAATTTTCGGTTGGCAATTTTTAGTCTGGGATTTGTGAAGACAATGAGACTATCTCCATCTATAAGGACTGCCAAAATAATGATATGCCCGTCTTCCGTCTTGGGCCACCATTTTTTTAGTTCCTTCGGGCATAGGGTCCAATTCCTCCATGTAGTCAGATTCAGTGTATACATGGTGGGTTTTTGCTTTAGATTTTCTAAAGATCTCCTGCGAACGCCCTTCCTCTTTAATATGGTAACTCGGTCCGGCAACACATTCTTCAGCTTTAAGCTGTCCCAAGTTTCTGGACCCACATTCTGGTGATTGATGGAATATCTGTCCAGACACTCCCTGAAGGCTTCTTCATCTTTTATCCTGCTCAACCAGGCGTTCTGTCTGTTTTCTAACTGTTGAGGTTGTTCCTCTCACACTTCCCAAGGGCAAATTTGGCCACTCTGGGTCAAAGCTTGTGTGGAGCTGGTCCGGGCTTTTATATTCTTGACCATTTCCCCCAGGATTAGGACCTTCCGGGGATATCGATTCATCTCCACTTCCCTCTGGCTTGTGTTCCTCATCACTTTGTTCGGATTCGGCCTGGGAGTCTATCTTGCCTTCGTCTTCATTATCGAGGATCTGACTTCCACTCATATCTTCCATTATAGGATATTGTTCCTTAAGCATTCTTCCTAACCCTTTTAGCTGTTCTGCCATGGACTTAAACTCAGCATATACAGACGCTGATTTTGCTTTAACATCAACTAGGACCGTCTCTACTTCCAACAACCCAGCTGTCATTTTTACTACGGAATCATAACCTTTCTCAGGGCTTATTAAAGTGGTGATTTGTCCTCTTTTCCACTCTTCTCTGAGAAGTTTGCACCACCATTCAAGTCACTCTCTGGTCCCCATCTTGTCTTTTGGGACTGGTTCGCTCCCCAAAATGGCCAGGATCTGCCCCTCCTTATGCTTACCTGGATAATATATCCCTAATGTGTGTATAGTTTCTGCCATGTCTTCTTTGAAACATTCTTCATCAGTTTCCACACTTTGATCTATGACATATTTTTGAACTGTTTCTGCCCAAGTATCATATCCTCGTCCATACAATACCACTCTGTGTGGCCAGAAATCCACTTCTTTTCCCCCTTCATGTTCGGATCCAGGGTTTGCTATGGGTCCTGGCTCTCCTTCAGCCATATTTTCACTGCTAATCTTAATACTAAACTTACTGTTTTGTAATGATTGTCCTCCCTTTATTCTCTTGGTTGCTGAGATTGTCGATTCCACCACTGTCGTCTCCTTGACTTCAGCTATGGTCCTTGTCATCTCGAGTCGTCTGCCTCTCAAAGCCTCTCTTGGCGCCTTGAGTCAGGGATGAGTGACAGACTACTTGGCTATTCAGCGCTAATTCCAGAGGTTAATTCCAAATCAGCTGCTCCTTTTCCCGCTTCTCCCCTCAGGAACCTCACGGGTTGATGATCCTATTCTCTCTTGTAGATCACCATTTTGCACGGTATACTCTCATACCTGCTTTCTTGACGATCCGATCCAGCAGGCTCCCTCGCCTGCTTCCCTTCCTCGTCGTTTCGTGACGATCCAGCAGGCTATCCCCGTCTGCTTCTCCTCCCAGTCCAGACGATCCAGCAGTGACACGTCTGCTTCTCGTCCTTGATCCCAGTTCCCTGGGATACTTACTCCTGTTGTCTTTACTTCGTCCTTCTGGTGGTCGCCTCCAAATTTTCACACCTCTGGAGGACAGATATGTTTCAAGCCGTTACTGGACCTATACAGGCCATCAGCCGACACTCTCCACAACACTGTCTCCTTTGGTGATCTACTCAGGGGCTTTCCACCTGCCCAATGGCAAAGACTCTCCTTTGGCCAGGATTCTTCCTTGGACCCGACTACACTTCGTCAGGTCCCTGTTCGGGCGCCACGTGTCAGAACCCGCTTTTTAGATACACGGCACACGCTCACCCTCCGATGAGTGTATTTGTGTAAAAACCAGCTCTCCGTCTCTGGGGTCCGACCTTCGTGTCTCCATGGGTATTACCTGGCAGGGCTGCACAAAGGCTGTTCAAGCTGGTGGCAAGGAGATTCGTCTAGCTGCTCACTGCCTCCATCCAGACGTCCACCCCGCTGAAGCTGATCTCGCACCCCGGTCGAATAGCCTTCTCAGGAACCAGGATACGAACCGGCCACGCCCGTTAACGGCAGCTCTCCTCTTATGGATCAGGGCTCTTGGAATGTTGCTAGATTTTGAATTTAGTGACTCGTACAGCGAGTCCCCAGGATGTGTTATTTTCATTAAAAAAACCAGACTAACCTTTTAGAGCCTTTTACACCTTAAGAAGCATCAATAATCCAATGTCCGAGCCTTAACACTTTAACTGCATGCTTGGAAATTTATTGCAGGTTTTGCAAGTGCCAATAACATAATCAAAATAGGTTATATGGTGATAATTTCACAACAGTAATTCAAGTATAATTAGAATAATGATTGGCAGAGATTTTTGTTTTTAATTCAATAATTATGACTGATCTTACTTCGACTGGGACTGGATTGACTTCTTAACAATTTTTTCTAGGAGTGAGGGAAGGAGGTTTTCGAGGTTAGGGTCCCCAGCTCGATGAACTTGATTTCCTCTTCATCAGCTATTAGTCGTTAGCTGACCACGATCCTTGTGTGATATTGTAATCCTTCAGGAAGTTAATCCACATAAGAATTTATTCCGTCTTCAATCAACCAAAAGTTGATCTAATCCATTCTGGTATGCTGTGATATTCCTTGAGAGAGAAATCGTTGAACATTCCCCACTCAGACTTAAGGCCAGTGGTTATTCTCCATTGTTCTGCTACTCCGTGACTGGACGGCCTGAGTGGGAGTTGAAATCTCTCTCAAATGATCTTTTATGGCTCCAGTCCTCTCACTCCACGATTCCAATTGCTGCTCACAAGATGGTCAAGTCTTGTGATCTCCTTGTAGCAGGGGAGTAGTGGCAACAGCACCTCTCCCTGGAAGAATAACCCCGTTTTCTGGTGTTTCAACAGGTTATATATGTTCTTGACTCTTGTCATCCTCAGATGATCTTGGTTACCATGGGGACGCTGTTGACTCAAAACCTCCTCCCTTCTCCTTCCGCTTTACTGGAAATCCCCGCAGCCCCTACCAGTAACTTATTTCTCAAGTTCCTCTTTTCTGTTAACACTTCAGCTTTTCTGAGAATTCATTCTTTTAAATCATTTCTTTAGAATCACATCAATCATATTCAATCATTTCATTACAACTCTCTTTCACATAAAAACAATTCACATGATCATATACAAACATTTTCATTCCTTATTATTCATTTAATTTTTACCAACATCTTAATCATTTGATCAGTTGTTTAACATCAGCTTTTCTTGCTCACTTGCAACATCTTCTTCACTTCCTCTTTTTCTCTGACTCTGCACTCTTTATGAAAAACAACTCATATAATCATTCATTTCACTTATTTGTAAAATACATTTTCTAATCAACTCTTAATTTTAACACATTAATACTTCATTTGATCATACTTGTCATGTTAGAATCATTCTTAGACATATTCCCTCGTCTTCACCACCGAGTTCATTCCGTGGGCCTCCCCATTTGCAATGGAAAAGTCCGGTATGACCTCACTTACTCCTGGAAGGTACCAAAAACTGTGCAGTTTAATCCAACAGCATGTATATTAATTCCATGGCTCGTATTATATTCCAAGATGAAAACAAGCTGAAAGCAAGCTTAAAGTCATCTTTCCTGACAGCTGCTAAATAGATTAAGTCCTGGAAACATGTACTTCTCTGTCATAGACATCAGTAATGCATTTTTCTCAGTACCTGTTCATCCAGACTCTCAATTTTGGTTTGCTTTTACATTCAAAGGGAAAAGATACACATATACAAGACTCCCTCAAGGTTTTGCTGACAGTCCGACCATTTTTACACAAGCAATAAATTGTTGCTTATCTTCATTTACTCCACCAGAAGATTCACAAATCTTGGTGTATGTAGATGACATTTTGGTGGCAGGAAAGACAAAAGACAGCTGTACAAAATGTACCATGATGCTTTTGCAACATTTGGGAGAAACAGGAAGTAAAATTAAAAAGCAAAAGTTGCAGTTCGTGCAACCACAAGTAATTTATTTAGGCCACATCCTATCAGCTGAGGGGAAACGAATACAAGACGATCGAAAGCACGCTATTCTCAAAGCGCCTAAACCATCAACAAAAAAGGAAATGATGACTTTCTTAGGTATCTGTAATTATTGCAGAGCCTGGATTTCATGTTATGCAGAGAAGGTGCAGAAATTGCAGGATTTAATACATTCTATACCAATGGCTATGACTGACAAAATACAGTGGAATAAAGAAGCTGAAGAACAGTACAGCTCTTAAACAAGAACTTGTGAGTTCCACAGTATTATCTCTGCCCAATTATGCCAAGCCATTCACTCTCATGGTGGACACAAAACAGGGATTCATGTGTGCAGTCTTGCTACAACAACATGGTAATAAAAATAAACCAGTTGGCTATTATTCCAAATGTTTGGATCCAGTGGCACAGGGCCTACCTCCCTGTGTCCAAGCAGTATGCGGAGTAGCAATGGCAGTGGAAATTACAGCGGATGTTGTTTTGTTCCACCCATTGACTGTTAAAGTACCCCACACAGTCAGTGTGTTACTCCTGCAAACAAAGATGACATTCTTATCGCCTGCTAGACAGATAGCTTATACAGCAATGCTACTGTCTCAGCCACATATTACCATTGAAAGATGCAACACCTTGAATCCCGCCACGCTCCTACCTACTGAGACAGATGGTGAACCGCATGATTGTTTGGCAGACACAGAGAAACAACAATTACCTCAACCAGACTTAACAGACGAACCATTTACAGATGGACTACATTACTTTGTGGATGGCTCATGTTTCAAAGATCAGAAAGGACAGACATTAACTGGCTATGCTGTTGTTCAATTACCAAATACTGTTATTGAAGCAAAACAGATTGATCATTTTAAATCAGCCCAAGCTGCAGAACTCATTGCATTAACCAGAGCTTGTATCTTGGCTAAAGGACAGAAACTGACAGTCTATACAGATAGTCAATATGCATTTTCAACAATTTGGTTCTTTGCAAAACAATGGCAACAAAG
This sequence comes from Thalassophryne amazonica, assembly GCF_902500255.1. Taxonomy (NCBI): domain Eukaryota; kingdom Metazoa; phylum Chordata; class Actinopteri; order Batrachoidiformes; family Batrachoididae; genus Thalassophryne; species Thalassophryne amazonica. The sequence goes on along the minus strand of NC_047103.1, from coordinate 112,507,565 downwards.
AGGTATGATAACCTCTACAGGGAAACCAGTGACACATGCAGGCTTACTCACAAATTTGCTAGAAGCAGTGACATTACCATCACACCTGGCATTATGTAAATGCGCAGCCCACACCAGAGGCACAGATTTTGTCTCCAGAGGAAACTGTCTCGCAGACAAAATAGTGAAAGAAGCAGCAGCTGGTCGATATGGCACTTCTTCTATTTACACAGCTCAGACAGACAGTGAGCCATTAATAGACTCTGACCTTTTACTGGATATGTAAAAACAAGCACCAACACAGGAACGAAATCTGTGGTTGAAAAATGGGGCAACCCCAAACCCCAAAGGACTTTATTGTGTACATAACAAACCCATCCTACCAAAAAGCTTATTCAAAGCAGCTGCAATTGCGACACATGGGTTAACACGTGTCGACAGGGGGGATGGTACATATGGTAGACTAACACTTTACTACCTATGGATTTAATTTATATTCAAAAAAATTTTGTAAAGCTTGTGTTACCTGATTGAAACACAACCCACAGGGAAATATAAGACCCCGGAGAGGGCAATTCCCAAAACCACAGTATCCTTTTCAAATTGTTCATATGGACTTTATTGAACTAAATCGATGTGGACCTTATCAATGCTGTCTAGTATTAATTGATGCTTTTTCAAAATGGGTAGAAATCATTCCATCACAAAAAGCAGATGCTTTAACAGTAGCAAAAGCACTGTGTAAGACAATTAGTCCGTATTATGGAATACCAGAGACATTGTACAGTGATAATGGAACACATTTTGTAAATGAAGTTGTACAAAGAGTAGCAGAACACATGAAAATTAAGTTAAAACATCATTGTGCTTACCACCCACAAAGTGCAGGATTAGTGGAAAGGACAAATGGCACAACAAGATTAAGGAAATGTATGGAAGAGACAAAACGAACCTGGAATGAATGTTTGGACCTAGTAAAATTGTATATGAGAATAACACCAACACCATCAGGTTTAACACCATTTGAGATACTTTATGGACAACCATATCATCTACCAATTTTTGATATGGATACTAAAACAGCAGATGAGGAACAAACATTAGCAGATTTTATGAAAAAGACTTTAACACAGAAAGAAATAACTCAAACACATTTACTACCGGATAATTCTGATCTTCCACAGGACGGCCTTCCAGTAGTCCAACCAGGAGACTGGGTGTTCATCAGAGTGATTAAGAGGAAGAACTGGTCCAGTCCTCGTTGGGAAGGTCCATACCAAGTGCTGTTAACAACACCAACTGCAGTAAAGATAGAAGAGAGATCAACGTGGATACATCTAAGTCACTGTAAGATACAGCGTGTGTTGGCTGCCTCCACAGTGTAAGGGGAAGTCTGGCTACAAAGGGAGTCTATTTAATTAGCAATAGATTGTCTCAACGCCAGTGAAGCAGGGAGATCCTTGCACTATTAGGTCAGGTTGGTCAACAGCACTGTATCCTAGCAATCATGACTGAACTACAGCAGACCCCGGAGCGGTGTGCTCAGCGCCGCCATTGCCGGACTGTTGGTACGGCAGCTGGTTGCGCTGTGACCTTAGTGTGTTTTGTGCTCCTCGGATTCCTGGCCTGGAGGTTGACCCAAGAATTGAAGCTCACTGTGGACTGAGCCAGAGAACAACGGAAGCAACGTCAGAAGAGGTTTATTCATAATGTGAATGAGACAGATGGACACCCTCATATATACCATACTAATTTGTGGTACAGATATGTTCATTTATTGGCTATGGAATTACATGTTACTAATTGTTATGTTTGTTCACATATGCCTATATCCTCAACACACCCAGCTCTGACGGCTAAACCGTACCCTGCTAGGGTGACAGAATGTCTTATCATACAGATGCATAATCAAACTGTATTTCAGGGACAACAGTTCTCAGCTAATCTAATAAGACGTAATACCACTTGTCTCAGTGCAACCACTTTTATGATAGAGACTTCAACAGAAGATGTACAAGCATGCCCAAGTGCTGCTCCATTGACTAGACTGAAGGGAAATGCAAAAATATCATCACATGTTAAATTGTCATCACAACGGCCATTCCCGATTTGCTTTTACGGGGCCGGGGAATAAAACTGTAAGTAAAATTAGGAAACGTCTGTGTACCCAAACTTATGTTTTATCAAATGATTTAAGCCTAACCAAAACATATTATGTGGATGGTACTTATCTTCATCACATTGGATGTGGATGTAATCATACAGGCTCCTGTCCATGGGGAACGGATGAATCGTGTGCTTATCTTAGTAAGTTTTTGCTACCACCTATAAATGGTACTCCGGTGTATGATGACATCTATTGGCTTTGTGGTTCCAGGCTGTACATGAGTCTCCCACCAAATTGGGGTGGTGTGTGTGCACCTACCCAGGTGACTGACCATACATATGTTGTAGTGCCAAGGACCCCCACAGAGAAGAATGGCAGCACTAGACGGAGGAGATCGATATACCCAGATGTGTTGCCACATGTGGGGCTCGGATGTACCGGAGGACCAAAAATTGTGGTCTGTAGGAGATAAAATAGCACATTCACTGTTCCCCTGGATAGGAGTGTTAAAAAATTCATTAATGATTGAAACTCTGAATTATCGATTGACTTAGACTTAGACAACTTTATTCATCCCACCAGGGGCAATTAATTTCAGCAGCCGAGCAAAGCCGAGCCAGAGGAGGGGATTTTAGGAGAGCTTTGGAGCTGAGCACTTACAAGCTGCTACTGCCCGCTCCTACTCCTCCTCTGCGCAGAGCATAAAATATATTTGTCTCTCTCTGACTGGTTTCTTTACAGTGTCTGTCCCTCTCATTTCTTTAAAACAGGGTGCAAACCCAACATGCTGAAAAACTAATTCATGCATTTATTTCCTCTAGGCTGGACTATTGTAATTCATTATTATCACATTGTCCTAAAAGTTCCTTGAAAAGCCTTCAGTTAATTGAAAATGCTGCAGCTAGAGTACTGACGGGGACTAGAAGGAGAGAGCATATTTCACCCATATTGGCCTCTCTTCATTGGCTTCCTGTTAATTCTAGAATAGAATTTAAAATTCTTCTTCTTACTTATAAGGTTTTGAATAATCAGGTCCCATCTTATGTTAGGGACCTCTTAGTACCATATCATCCCAATAGAGCGCTTCGCTCTCAGACTGCAGGCTTACTTGTAGTTCCTAGGGTTTTTAAGAGTAGAATGGGAGGCAGAGCCTTCAGCTTTCAGGCTCCTCTCCTGTGGAACCAGCTCCCAATTCGGATCAGGGAGACAGACACCCTCTCTACTTTTAAGATTAGGCTTAAAACTTTCATTTTTGCTAAAGCTTATAGTTAGGGCTGGATCAGGTGACCCTGAACCATCCCTTAGTTATGCTGCTATAGACTTAGACTGCTGGGGGTTCCCATGATGCACTGAGTGTTTCTTTCTCTTTTTGCTCTGTATGCACCACTCTGCATTTAATCATTAGTGATTGATCTCTGCTGTCTTCCACAGCATGTCTTTTTCCTGATTCTCATCCCTCAGCCCCAACCAGTCCCAGCAGAAGACTGCCCCTCCCTGAGCCTCGTTCTGCTGGAGGTTTCTTCCTGTTAAAAGGGAGTTTTTCCTTCCCACTGTTGCCAAGTGCTTGCTCATAGGGGGTCGTTTTGACCGCTGGCGTTTTTCTGTAATTATTGTATGGCTTTTGCCTTGCAATATAAAGCGCCTTGGGGCAACTGTTGTTGTGATTTGGCGCTATATAAATAAAATTGATTTGATTTGATTTAGTTTGTGTACAAACTATTGTTGATTCATGCAGTAGTTTGTGACAGAATAGCCACAGTTTCCAACATCAAATTTAAGATTTTTTTAAGCTAGAATGCCGGCAAACTTCAATAGATAAAATATAGTCTGAAGTTTAATATATATAAACTACATCATATTTAGGGAATTTTTAATTCGTGCGAACATACATAATTTGAGGGAAATCCATAGCATATTTCGCCCCAGCGAACGTCAAAACCTGCAGACGAATTCAAGCCGGAAGTGCATCTGCACTTAATAACTCAGATAATAACCATAACTGACAGTCAGACACCAGTCAACTCACCTGTCCAAAAGCAGTGCTGCAAAATCCTCATGAGTTCAACTGCCAGTCTTCTGTCGCACTTGCTCCCAATGATCTCTCACCGTCGATCTTCTCTTTTTCTCTCACTCCAAATGATGTCTTTTCTTCACACTTTCTGTGTATATCGCCTGTGTTCCTCACTTTCTTCCACTTCTACTGTCTCTCTCCTCCATGCATCGCAGCTAGTGGTGAACCCCCCCCACGTGACCTGTGACATCACCCCGATGGCGTCCTGGATTTCAAATTTTTGGCACGTGCCAATAATTCAGAATTTGCTTCGATATGGATGAATTTTAATTACGTTCAGACTAATATTTTTGGAATCCTTTATATTCACACTAACAAACAAAATTACTTTGGTCCCCATCAAAATTCTAATAATCGTCTCAATTTCAATATGCTTCCTGGCACTCCAGCTTTAAGACTTGCAATGTCCCAAATTTAAGACCAATTTATAGGCTGCATCAGCATCTTCGGCATCAAATTTGAGACTTAGAATTTTCAAAATTTAATACTGATTTATTTGCAAAGTCAATCAAAATATGCAACTCGCAAACAAATGAAAGAAAACTTTTATCACTCATAGTGAGTCAAAACAGTAATGTTTTGTCAGACTGACACTTGAATGGAAATTATTGAATTATTTTACAGAAACCAAATTTAAGACTTTTTAAGAACTTTGGACAGAAAAATGGAAAAGTTTAGACTTTTTGAGGCTTTGATTTTGCAAATGAAATTTAAGAGTCTTTATGTTATGGTTAGAGGTCTGGACCAGTACAGGCTATGGACCCAAACGCTGAGGTCAAGGAAACAGAGCTGGTTGTGAACGAAAAGATAGTTATTTACAAGAAGGAAAATAATGCTGTGCTGGGGGTGCCTGCAGAATGGAGAGTTAGCCCGCTCGTAGTGGTGGAAAATAGGGAGCTGCAGGTTCCCAAGCCAGTCTTGAAAAGGTACTAAAATCCTGGAGTTTTTGGATTCTGGAGCCAGGGCCAGGTGGAATGCACAGAGCCAAGAACAGGAACTAGGAGAACGGAGGAGAAAGATGGTGAGTGACTGCATGTGTAACACTGAAGCCTTTAACAACAGACAGTTCACTGAAGGCTTAAAACAGAAATGTTCACAGATCTGGAATTAATGTTGTCCGTTTAGGAAATAAGGTTTGCTGTTGAGGAATTGTTCACAGTTCATGAATTATCTTCAGAGGTCAGAGGTCAAGGGCTGCGCGCCTTGTGACACAGTTCCAATTAAGCAGGACTTGACTTTAGAAATGACTTGCATGGTTATTAGTAGTTCAATATCAGCGTTCATACAGTTCTTAGAAAACAGTTCTTAGATATAGTTCTTGTAACAGCTCTTGGATACAGTTCTTAGTCATGCACAGTCACCGGCAGGAATGTGTGAGAACAGAATCCCACAGAAACATGAAGGAACTTAACTGGAGTGGGGCAGAGCTTCGCTCTCTGAGTTGAGAGCCAGACAGTTCCAAAGTGAAGTTGTACAGGTAGCTGTGGAGCCAGGAGTGGATGCAGCAAGGAAGCCCCGCAGGATAGTGTCTGGGAACACCAGGAAAATCAACGTGCTCTAATACGGGAATTAGAGTTGGCCAGGTTACCTTGAATATAGCTACAGAAAGCGCCATCTTCTGAGTGCATGGGCACAGCAAGAAAGATGAGGCCAAGGTCAGCAAATGATCATAGTGTAGAATCTGGCAGTCACTGAGCCCAAGGCCGGGGTTTAAGTAACCCACTCCTGATGAGACACAGATGAGCCCCAGGTGCGAGTAGCTGACGAGCAGCAGGCGTTCCTCGGCTCTGCAGCGCACTGCCTAGAGGGAAAACAGACAAACTACAGACAAGAGGTTAAAAAGGACAGGGGAGAGAGGTAGACAAAAGGCTGGCCACAAATCTTTAAGACTTTTCAAGGATCCATGGCCACCCTGTATGCTGCTTGTGTCAAAAGATCTCAGTTGTAAAGTTAAATGGTATAAATTCTATGATTGTAAGATTACACTTGTCAACCTTGCAAGTGCTTTTAAGCATTGTGTGTGTGTAACATTTCATAGCCAGAACTGTATTGCACTGTCCCCAGCACTGTCTCATCGGTTTGTGTATACATGTACTGCTGTCACATTACTGTGTCTGAACTTGCCATGCACTGTATTAAAGTTATCTTTTATGCAAATTGTTTTATGTGTTTTCATTGTGTCCAATTTTCCAGACAATTCATGTACTATTACTATAAAGAGAGCAATATGATGGCCTTTGAAGCATTGTTGCTATCAATCCGTTTCACATTTAGAATTTTGTCATTTTTACTTGATCGGAAGCTAATTTCCCACACTTTTTGACAAATTTCCCAACCATTTCCAAAATTCTCAGCCTTTTCCCTGACAAGTGGTAACCCTGTAATAACATAGTACATTATTGTGTCCCTGTACAGGAAACTCATTATGATGCTGAATGCATCTCCAAAGTTCTACTATCTAAAAACAACTATCTACGGAATTTGTCATTGAACCTTGTAACTGTCAAAGTGTCTTTATTTTGCATTTCATTCACATAGCTACATAAACATCTCTGTATTCTGGCTTTAACCCTCTGGAGTCAAATGACGCACCTTCGCGTCAAAAGTCACATGACCTTATTAAGCGGACATAGCACACAATCTGCTCCATTCTGATTGTATGTTTGATGTGTGTTGAATGTGGAGACATCAACCTCCGCACCACTTTTAAATTGTGTTAATAGGCCAAGTATAACTTGAATTATGACAAATAAGCATGTTTTATGGGGGATAATATTTTGCAGACAGCGGCAGCAAAAGGACTCTTTTCTTCCTTTCAGCTGGAGGAGCAAGAGGGCTAGAATGAAACTGGACTCCCTCAACTGCAGCAGGAGAGAGGGGTGTTACCATTGGTGGAAAAAAACAGAAGCTAACCAATCACAATCCCCAACTTCATGTGGGTTTGTTAACAATGCACAGACCCCACGTGGGTGTGTGTGTATGTGTTTTGTAAATGGGACTTTTCTTCCGTGTCTCTGTCTGCGACAGCAAAGTAAAAAAAAAAAAATTAAAATACACATTTTTTTCTTTATCACTGGTGTAAAATATATTACCAAATAAACAATGATCCCCAATCCACGTAATTTGGTTGCTGAGAGAAGAACAGTGTGGTTTTGTGTGGAGTGAAAAGCAGACCCAAACATTTTGGAAGGTGTGTTATTTGCCGTGCTTGGAGTGTGTTTTATTGTGTGTGGTGAAGTGTTTTAGCGTGTGTGGTTAGTCTGTGGTGAAGTTATTTATTTATTTAGTGCGTCAAAATAGGTGTCTTGGAACAACGCGTCAAGTCTCTCTCTTTTTTTGAACTGCATGAAGATGATTAAAGTGCAGAGCGCGTCATGAGAGTCTGAACAAGAGCATAATCAGTCTGATGATGAAGTGGACTTTACTATTCTAGTCTGGACGGACAAGAGCAGGTGGATTCACTGATCTGTGTGCAGAGATCAGCACAGTGGATCGGACCGTGCTTCTCGTTCCATCTATGCATTTTTCTGCTCCAGTGCAGAGTCCTGGAGCACAGAGCAGGCTCCAGGGGTGGAGAACACAGGAGTTCAGGTAGAGACCCCCCCCAGTCCAAAACACCTTTTTCTTTTTTTTCTTCCCACTAAAGGGCCTTTCACATTGAACACTTCAGGCCAATCCGTCAATGCTTCCCAGTATGTCGGATGCGTTTCCAATGCGTTGTGACGTCAGAAGCTTTGCTTCGGAAGCGGCAAGGGGGCGGCGATTGCTGTTTCCACAACCTGAAAAAAGTTCAGCGATCGCCATCTTGAAGTTGCGTCGCCTGAACCACAAAAAAAGCTTTAAAAAACAGCAGTACAATGATTCTCCCATCACTCTGCTGGGAGAAGCTTTTTTTCAGGTACTTTCAGTGACGCCGACCGAGGGAGGACTGACAACTTGGTGGGATATCAATCGAACCGCGACAGCGGGCTGATCCGCACGGAGAAGCCGGCCTTCAGGCATCATCCCTGTGTAGACCGAGGCAGGCAGCTGGGGGGATGGAGCAAACCCACTCAGTCCGAAATCTCCCACTTTTTGGATATATGCGAAGTCCCAGTTTGCCCTTTATTGAGGTGAGAATATTAAAATAAAACGTGACGTTTGCACTGCTGTGAAGGTTTAATGATCGGCTAACGTTAGCTTAGCCTTTTAGCACAGTTGATCTGAGTGAACGCTTTATTTTGTAAATGGTTCAGTCTTTTTTATTTTTACCAAATAAAGCTACAGCTTTTTTCGAAGACCACAAAAGCTCAACTTTAAATAACTTTTTTTTCTGGGCATTTTTTTCCATCAGTTTTTTCCGTTTTTTTTTTTCCTTTTTTATATATAAACTGTTTAGTGTTTCTTTATATTTAAAGAAATATTTTTATTTGTCCCAATCAGGAACATTTGCTGTGCAGACAACCTAAATACATTGATGAGCTGAACACCATGAAGTCCAGTCAAAAGAAAACATCTCTGCTCTTCAGCAACACCACCAGAGTTCAAAGCTGCAGAAGAGACCTTCATCTGGTGCCGAGAATTCAGCATAACATCACCTGCTTCTAAATAAAAGGCTCTTTCAACAGCAACTATTTTATTATTTTTTTAAAAAGCTGTTTCATTTTATATTTTAACAATAAATGAATGGATCATTAAAAATGTCCACAAATCAAAGTCAAAAGACATTTGCACAAGTAGAAGCTCTCCACTTATTGTGCTCAAATTCATATTTTAGAAATGACTCTGTCCTGATAACAACATTAAAGGCAATTCCATATTTTGACAAAAGTTGAAATGACTATATAAAAAAAAAATCATCATGAGGTTTATGTCACAGAAATCCTACTTTACAATCACAGTGCAGTCATTGTTAAATTATTTCCTGTTGCATTTATAAAAAACATTTGTATTTATTTACAGTGTCTGTTTTTCTGGTTGAAATGAGATATAAATAATCTACCAGACTTAAAAAATGTACAAATTTTCATGTTATTTTATTTGTCTAAAAATAAATGTCTGAGGCTCCTTATGTTAAACATAACAGGTGGTTTTAATTTACTGATGAAAGGTTTCTAAAGAACCATTTATTGATTTATTTAGTTATTTTAATTACAAGTGTTCTAAACTTTTTTTAAACAGCAATCAGAAATTTTGAGGTACAAACAACAACAAAAAACATTTCCTTTTTTTTTGAACTTTTATTAAAACAATTCTTTGACAGATAGTCACACACTCACAAAGACAAAATTACACTTGCCAGTTGTTATTATAGACATAATTTAAAAAAAGAGAAATAGCCTAAAAAAAAGAAAATAAATAGGCATCAGTGCACTCTAAATTCCCAAAATCTCAAAATAGGTGATTACAGATGACCATTTCCTTAAGTATGTCTCTCTCTTAAGTCTTAGTATTGAAGTGATGTCTTCCATACAGTTCACAAATCTCAGTCTTTGAGTCCATTGTTCCAGTGTCGGTGGAAATGGTTTAAGCCAGTTAATGGTGATGATTTTATGTGCTATTAATGCAAGCACTCTTAGCATGTATGTTTTGTCCTTATCCAAAACACCAGGTATTGTACCAAGCAACATAACCAGTGAAATATTAACTGGTGTATTAACATCCAAAATCTTTTTTATTTCTTTAGTCACCTGTTCCCAATAAACAGTTAGCATTGGACACTCCCAAAAAATGTGTGAAAAATCATCAATTTGTCCACACTTTCGCCAGCAGAGGGCACTGGTGTTATTGTTATAGGGGGCCAAAACAGTAGGTGTCTTAAAAAAATCTAAGTCTTAATTTCCAGCTAAATTCTCTCCAATTTGGACTGCTTAAACATTTGTGCCAATCCTCCCATGATTTCTCCCAGTCTATGTCCTCTATTATAGTGTTAAGTTCCAATTCCCATTTATTCTTTGTATCTAATGTACTGTCGTCTAGTTCAATACGTATGAGTTTGTATAAAACTGATATCAAAATCTGTTCAAAATCTGTTGTATGAGCTTTAATTTGTTCAAATTCTTTGTGTTTCTGTTGTGTGGGCCGCTGAAGAGGAGGTACTGCTGGCCCACCACCACCAGAGGGCGCCCTGCCTGGAGTGCGGGCTCCAGGCACCAGAGGGCGTCGCCACCTGAGATGAGCAGCCAGGGTGACAGCTGTCACCCATTATTGGACACAGCTGTTTCTACTCGGCACCAAGGTATATCAGGAGGACGGCGTCTCCACCTCAGTGCCGAGATATCGCCTAAGACTGAGGTAGTATCTCTGCATTCTTATTCTGATTAACCAGCTAATCATTTGTTAAACCTTTTCAGGATTGTTGACTGCTAAAAGCTATATTGCTTGGATAAGTACTCACCTTCCTGTTGTGCATTGACAAGAGGTGGAGGCGGCTTCTCCCCTCTTCGTTACTGGGTGCTGTCACATCACACCTGTGTGTTGTTGCTCTCTCCTGCCAGCAGTACCGGATCCGACGAGCGGAGGCAGTGGCCACCTGGGATTTCGGGACTTGGCGGTTCCAGTATTTCCAGGGTTCGGTGGCAGAGGAGATCGGGGTGGTTCCGGTTCGACTGAGACGGGCGTCTCCTACCTTCGAGCCTGTCCACACGACACCAGCAAATTCGACCCCAAATTGTGATTGTTGTACTTATTGTGCTTGTTTCACAATAGTAAACCTTGTTATTTATCTTCCTCCATTGTCCGTTCATTGCGCCCCCTGTTGTGGGTCCGTGTTCCTACACTTTCACAACAGGATATCTCGGCCAGCGTCATGGACCCCGAGGGGCGTCAACCGGCTGTTGAACGGCCAATGGAAGACCAAGGCGCGGCGGAGGCTTCGGGAGGGGTAATCGGTGAGTTGCAGCGGATCCTCACCGCTTTCACCTCTCGGATCGACTTAATGACCGAGCAGCACGTACTCCTAAACCGCAGGGTGGAGGCTCTCGCCGCACAAGTGGAGGCGCGCCCTTCGGGCGCCGCTGCGGCTCTCCCTCCTGAGGACCCTGCGCGCGAAAGCAACGTTCCTCTGGTCGTTCAACGGTCCCTTCCTCCGTCCCCAGAAGCCTACATAAGCCCTCCAGAACCGTACGGAGGCTGTGTGGAGACGTGCGCGGACTTTCTTATGCAATGTTCGCTCGTCTTCGCTCAGCGTCCCGTGATGTACGCAACTGATGCTAGCAGGGTAGCTTATGTGATAAATCTGCTTCGCGGGGAGGCACGCGCTTGGGCTACAGCGCTCTGGGAGCAGAACTCACGGCTCCTTCAGTCATACGACGGGTTTGTACGGGAGCTCAGAACGGTGTTCGATCATCCCAACAGAGGAGAGTCCGCTTCAACCGCATTACTGTCCATACGACAGGGACGTCGGAGCGCAGCTGCCTATGCAGTCGCCTTCCGCATCGCGGCTGCGAGATCCGGCTGGAATAGCACTGCCCTCCGCGCTGCCTTTGTAAACGGACTGTCTCTGGTCCTAAAAGAGCACCTGGTGGCTAAGGACGAACCGCGGGATCTAGATGGGCTCATTGATCTAGTCATACGGCTTGACAACCGGTTAGAAGAACGCCGTCGGGAACGAGGCGAAGGGCGTGGCCAGGCACGGGTCGTCCCTCTCCCTTCCGGGTCCGATCGAGTTCTGCCGTCCCCACGCTCCTCTGTTCCGGCGCTCCGTGCGCTTACGGCTCCCCCTGCTGACGAAGCTATGGACACGAGCAGGGCAACATTTAGGGCACCTGGAGCACAAAGGAGGCGGGCCCACGGAGCTTGTTACGTTTGTGGCTCGAGTGAGCATATGGCAAACGAATGCCCCGAGCGGTTAAACTCCAACGCCCGCCCCTAGAGACTGGGCCAGGGGTGGGCCAAAACATTCACGTGGGACACACCCACATTGCTACACGACTCCCAGTCACGATCCTGTTTGAGGATTCGACCCTGAAGGCCCCAGCACTGGTGGACACGGGCTCTGAGGGGAATCTGCTTGACAGTAGATGGGCCAGGGAGATAGGGCTCCCTCTGGTGGCTCTTACCTCGCCTGTGCAGGTTCGAGCACTAGATGGCTCCCTACTCCCACCAATCACACACAAGACACCTCCAGTAACTCTGGTAGTGTCAGGCAACCACCGGGAGGTGATCGAGTTCTTCGTGACTCAGGCCACCTCCCGTGTGGTTTTAGGGTTTCCATGGATGCCTCGGACTCAGGGATAGGAGCGGTGCTCTCCCAGAGCGGGAAGACCGATAAGGTCCTTCACCCGTGTGCCTATTTTTCCCGCAGGTTGACCCCCGCTGAACGGAACTATGACGTCGGCAATCGGGAACTCCTTGCTGTGAAAGAGGCCCTCGAAGAGTGGAGACATCTGTTGGAGGGAACAGCCGTGCCATTCACGGTTTTCACTGACCATCGGAACCTGGAGTACATCAGGACCGCTAAGCGTCTGAACCCCAGGCAAGCCCGCTGGTCACTGTTCTTTGGCCGTTTTGACTTCCGGATTACCTACCGCCCCGGGACCAAGAACCAGAGATCGGATGCATTGTCCCGGGTGCACGAAGATGAGGTCAAAACGGAACCGTCGGATCCCCCGGATCCCATCATCCCGGAGTCCGCTATCGTGGCCGCCCTCACCTGGGACGTGGAGAAGACCGTCCGGGAGGCCCTGACCCGTGTCCCGGACCCCGGAAACGGACCAAAGAACAAACTATACGTCCCACCAGAGGCCAGGGCCGCAGTCCTAGACTTCTGTCACGGTTCTAAGCTCTCCTGTCACCCGGGGGTGCGAAGGACCGTGACAGTCGTCCGGCAACGCTTCTGGTGGGCATCCCTGGAGGCCGATGTCCGGGATTACGTCCAGGCCTGTACCACCTGCGCCAGGGGCAAGGCCAACCACCAGAAGACCTCAGGGCAGCTACAGCCACTGCCCGTGCCTCATCGCCCCTGGTCCCACATCGGCCTGGACTTCGTCACGGGTCTCCCGCCGTCCCAGGGAAACACCGTCGTCCTCACGATAGTGGACCGTTTCTCCAAGGCGGCCCACTTCGTGGCCCTCCCGAAGCTTCCAACGGCCCAGGAGACAGCGGACCTCCTGGTCCACCACGTCGTCCGTCTGCATGGTATACCATCAGACATCGTCTCCGATCGCGGTCCCCAGTTCACCTCACACGTCTGGAGGAGCTTCTGCCGGGAACTGGGGGCCACGGTCAGCCTCTCGTCTGGGTATCATCCCCAGACCAACGGGCAAGCAGAGCGGGCGAACCAGGACTTGGAGCAGACACTACGCTGTGTGACAGCCGCGCACCCGACGGCCTGGAGTACCCACCTGGCCTGGATCGAGTACGCTCACAACAGCCAAGTGTCATCAGCCACCGGCCTCTCCCCGTTTGAGGTGTGCTTGGGGTATCAGCCCCCCTTGTTTCCGGTGGTCGAGGGAGAGGTCGGTGTGCCCTCGGTCCAGGCCCACCTACGGAGGTGCCGTCGGGTGTGGCGTGCCGCCCGCTCTGCCTTGTTGAAGGCCCGGACGAGAGCGAAGACACATGCAGACCGGCGGCGGGCCCCGGCTCCCACGTATCGTCCTGGGCAGGAGGTATGGTTGTCCACCAAGGACATTCCCCTTCAAGTGGACTCCCCCAAGCTCCAAGACCGATACATCGGCCCCTTCAAGGTCCTCAAAATCATCAATCCCGCCGCAGTGAGGCTTCAGTTGCCGGCCTCGCTGCGGATTCACCCAGTATTCCACGTCTCCCGGATAAAGCCCCATCACACCTCACCCCTCTGCACCCCGGGTCCGGCACCACCTCCTGCCCGGATCATCGACGGGGAACCGGCTTGGACCGTGCGTCGGCTCCTCGATGTCCGTCAAATGGGTCGGGGTCTTCAGTACCTGGTGGACTGGGAGGGGTACGGCCCCGAAGAACGCTCCTGGGTGAAGAGGAGCTTCATCCTGGACCCGGCCCTCCTGGCCGACTTCTACCGTCGCCATCCGGACAAGCCCGGTCGTGCGCCAGGAGGCGCCCGTTGAGGGGGGGGTCCTGTTGTGTGGGCCGCTGAAGAGGAGGTACTGCTGGCCCACCACCACCAGAGGGCGCCCTGCCTGGAGTGCGGGCTCCAGGCACCAGAGGGCGTCGCCACCTGAGATGAGCAGCCAGGGTGACAGCTGTCACCCATTATTGGACACAGCTGTTTCTACTCGGCACCAAGGTATATCAGGAGGACGGCGTCTCCACCTCAGTGCCGAGATATCGCCTAAGACTGAGGTAGTATCTCTGCATTCTTATTCTGATTAACCAGCTAATCATTTGTTAAACCTTTTCAGGATTGTTGACTGCTAAAAGCTATATTGCTTGGATAAGTACTCACCTTCCTGTTGTGCATTGACAAGAGGTGGAGGCGGCTTCTCCCCTCTTCGTTACTGGGTGCTGTCACATCACACCTGTGTGTTGTTGCTCTCTCCTGCCAGCAGTACCGGATCCGACGAGCGGAGGCAGTGGCCACCTGGGAATTCGGGACTTGGCGGTTCCAGTATTTCCAGGGTTCGGTGGCAGAGGAGATCGGGGTGGTTCCGGTTCGACTGAGACGGGCGTCTCCTACCTTCGAGCCTGCCCACACGACACCAGCAAATTCGACCCCAAATTGTGATTGTTGTACTTATTGTGCTTGTTTCACAATAGTAAACCTTGTTATTTATCTTCCTCCATTGTCCGTTCATTGCGCCCCCTGTTGTGGGTCCGTGTTCCTACACTTTCACAACAGTTTCTCAAGCTAATGACGTATTTGAAAGAATCTGAAAAGATTGTTACTTGGAATATTGAATTCTCGTTGTATCTGAGAGAATGATTTGAGGGTTGTTCCTGAAAACAACTTACCTATCATTTTTAGTCCTCTGTCTGCCCATTTACTAAAGCCACCATCTTGTCTCGCAGGCGAAAATCTGCTATATTTGTTATTTCTAAAGCTCTAGACAAAGCTAAGGGTAATTTAAATTGTTTCCTAACTTTCTCCCATACACCTAAAGTAAATGTGATCCATTCATTCAGAATTTTAAATTTCTTCCATTGTTTTCTCTCCATAAATAAAAGAGCTGATATTGGCCTATCTGGAACTGAACTCTGCTCTAACTGAAACCATCTTGTGTCAGTATCTGATTTACACCATGTGAGCACAGCTTTTAGCTGAGCAGCCCAAAAATAACTTTTAAGATGTGGAAGGGCTAGGCCACCCTTACCTTTTGGGGAACAAAGAACTTTGAGTCTCACCCTGGGGCGTTTGTTTTGCCAAATGAATTTAGTTAAAAGCTTGTCCAGGAGTTTGAAAGTGGTATGAGACACTGTAACTGGAAGAGAATCAAAAAGAAAAAGAAATCGCGGCAACACATTCATCCTTATAGTTTCTATCCGGCCTATAAGAGACAGAGGGAGTCTCTGCCACTTCTCTAGATCACTTCTGACTTGGGCTATTAATCAATCAATCAATCAATTTTTTTTTTATATAGCGCCAAATCACAACAAACAGTTTCCCCAAGGCGCTTTATATTGTAAGGCAAGGCCATACAATAATTATGTAAAACCCCAACGGTCAAAACGACCCCCTGTGAGCAAGCACTTGGCTACAGTGGGAAGGAAAAACTCCCTTTTAACAGGAAGAAACCTCCAGCAGAACCAGGCTCAGGGAGGGGCAGTCTTCTGCTGGGACTGGTTGGGGCTGAGGGAGAGAACCAGGAAAAAGACATGCTGTGGAGGGGAGCAGAGATCGATCACTAATGATTAAATGCAGAGTGGTGCATACAGAGCAAAAAGAGAAAGAAACAGTGCATCATGGGAACCCCCCAGCAGTCTACGTCTATAGCAGCATAACTAAGGGATGGTTCAGGGTCACCTGATCCAGCCCTAACTATAAGCTTTAGCAAAAAGGAAAGTTTTAAGCCTAATCTTAAAAGTAGAGAGGGTGTCTGTCTCCCTGATCTGAATTAGTTTTCCATAATTTGAATTGTAAAGTTTTGATGTGTCGGGTTTTAAGATAACTTCCAGGTATCGGAAGCCCTCCTTTGACCATTTAAATTTAACATCAGAGTTTAATTGACACGCCTATTGTCCTGAAATCATCATAGCCTCAGATTTTTCCTTATTTACCTTGTAACCAGATATGTCACCAAATTTGCCAAGACAGTGCATGAGCGGGGGAATAGAATGTAATGGATTTTTTATGTACAAAAGTATATCATCAGCAAATAAAGATATTTTATGCTCTATTTCTCCTTTATCTATAATGCCAGCTATTTGATCATTTATCCTTATCCATTCAGCCAATGGTTCAATGCTGAGAGCAAACAAAATTGGAGCGACTGTGCTGCCCTGCCTCACTCCCCGTTTTACCTTGAAAAACTCCGAACAGTAACCATTAATTCAAATTCTTGAAATTGGATCTCTGTTTATAGTATTAATCCAACTGATAAAAGTAGGGCTGAATCCAAATCTTTCCATTGTATAGTTTAAATATCCCCAGTCCACCCTATCAAACGCTTTCTCAGCGTCCAACGCCAGAAGCATTGTTGGGTGGTCAGATTTTTTGGCAGTGGATTGGATATTTAAAGCTCTTCTGATATTGTTTGAACCTCGCCGTCTGGCTATAAAGCCTGTTTGATCAGGATTAATAAGTTTTCCAATATATAGTTGCATTCGCTTTGCTAAAATCAAACCTAGAAGTTTGACATTGTTCCCTAATAAACTAATGGGCCTATAAGACGCACACTCTTTCTGGTCTTTTCCTTCCTTATGAATTACTGATATTATAGCCTCAGACCAGCTTTTTGGTGGGTCCCCTTCTTTTAGAGCATAGTTAAACACGTCACATAATATTGGGGTGAGTTCTTTTATGAATGCTTTATAAAATTCCCCACTTATCTCGTCAGGTCCAGGGCTTTTGTGATTTTTCAGTAATTTTAGAGCCCCTTCTGTTTCTATTTTTGTAATGGGTTTAGTTAAGTCCTCTGCTTCAACCTGTGTTAATTTAGTTAAAGTCAAATCTTTAAACAAGTTATCCAAATCATTAGTCGTGCTTGAAGTCTCTGGTGTGTAGAGTTTTTCATAGAATTCTCTAAATGCTCCTGCTATCTCTTTTGGATGCAACACTTCCTTTCTCGTTGAGGGATGAATTATTTTAGCTACTATGCAGCTGGCTTGGGCTTTTCTTAATCGAAAGGCCAGCAAGTGGCTTGCACGGTTGCCCATCTCATAATATTTTTGTCCTGTGAAACGCAATGCTTTATATGTCAGTAGTTTATCTAGGTTACTTCTTTCTTCTTTAAGTTGTGACAGCACTGTTTTATCTCTGTTGACTTTATGTAGCAGTTCTAACATTTGTATTTCACTTTCTAATTGCGCCTGTTTTGCCAGTCTATTTTTTTAATTGAATTGCCAATTCAGTACCTTTGCCTCTTATAACAGCTTTCGCTCCATCCCATAAAACAGACGGGGAAACGGCTCCATTATCATTTAGTGAAAAATATTCCTCTAAAGTTTCTGTTATGTGGGCCACCCGAAGAGGAGGTACTACTGGCCAACGCCAGAGGGCGCCCTGCCTGTAGTCGGGTTTCAGGCACCAGAGGGCGCAGTCACCACCCAGGAGCCAGGACTACCAGCTGTCAGAAATCTCTCATCATCATCCCATCCCATATAAGACTGGAGGAGACACCACATCTCTGCTGAGATATCAGTTTACCACTCAGGTAACTTCTCAGCCGTTTTTGACTGTGCCGTACGCACGTGATCTTTTTCTGAGTGTTTGCAGGAGATCCTGGTGACTGTTTTCAGCTGGTGCTGAGTTTTGTGGTCCATGTAGGAGTGACGTTCTTCACCCCTCACGCCAAAATGGATAAGTAGCTCTCAGGCTCTGCACTACTGTGTTTTTGTGTCGGAGGTGGAGATTCTCCCACAAAAGGAACTGAACTGAATTGCTGATTGTTCTGCTGGGTGCGCACACACCCACCATTAACCTGTCTTCTGTTCCTGCCAGCAGTACCAGATCTGACAGCTGAAGTAGAGGCCACCTGGGGACTCGGGACTTGGCGGCTTCAGTTTGCTGCAGGTCTTCGTTGGCGGCAGAACCTTGTGGGCCCCGGCTCTTCTCTGGATAGGCGTCTCCTACCCTCGGACCTGCCCACACGTCACCTGTTGATATTTGTAACTGACTGTCTAAAAATAGTATTCGACCTGTTGTGCACATTTGCCACAATAAATTATATTTATTTGACTACCCATTGACCGTTCATTTGCGCCCCCTGTTGTGGGTCCGTGTCATTACACTTCCCCAACAGGATATCTCGGCCAACGTCATGGATCCCGAGGGGCGTCAACCACCAGTTGAACAGCCAATGGAAGAGCAGGGTGCACAGGCGTCTGCAGGAGGCGTGATTGGTGAGTTGCAGCAAATCCTCACCGCCTTTACTGCTCGGTTGGATCTAATGACCGAGCAGAACGTCATCCTCAATCGTAGAATGGAGGCTCTCACCACGCAGCTGGAAGCGCGCGCTCAGGGCGCTGCTGAAGCTCCTCCTCCTGCTGACCCGTGGTAAAATATAGACATTCCACTGGTCATTCAACGACCCTACCCACCATCCCCTGCAGCATACATAAGTCCCCCGACGTGTGCGGTCCCCCGACGTGCGCGGACTTTTTAATGCAGTGTTCGCTTGTCTTTTCACAGCGTCCCATGATGTACGAGTCAGACGCCAGCAGGGTGGCTTATGTAATTAATTTGCTTCGAGGCGAGGCACGCGCCTGGGCTACGGCGCTCTGGGAGCAGAATTCACGGCTCCTTACCTCTTATACTGGGTTTGTGAGGGAGTTCAGAACAGTCTTTGATCACCCAAACAGAGGCGAGACTGCTTCTACGATGCTGCTGTCAATGAGACAGGGGCGTCAGAGTGCAGCTGAGTATGCGGTCGACTTCCGCATAGCAGCTGCGAGGTCCGGCTGGAATACCGCTGCAGTCCGCGCCGCCTTCGTAAACGGACTGTCGTCAGTCCTGAAGGAGCATCTGGTGGCTAAGGATGAGCCGCAGGATTTAGATGGGCTTATAGATCTGGTTATACGGTTAGACAACCGATTGGAAGAACGTCAATGGGAGCGAGACGAAGGACATGGCCGGGCACGCGCCGCCCCTCTCCCTTCCCGTTCCGAAGCAGCCCCGCCTTCCCCACGCTCCAGAGCCTGAGTGCTCCGTGTGACAACAGCTCCCCCTGCTGACGAAGCTATGGACACGAGCAGGGCCAAAATAAAATGAGAAAACAGACAGAGGAGGCTGGCCCGCGGAGAGTGCTTTTTCTGCGGCTCTAACAAGCATCTGCAGAAACAATGCCCCAAGCAGTCAAACACCAATGCTCACCCTTAGAAACTGGGCTAAGGATGGGCCATAACACACACACGGGTACTGCACGAAAATCCACACGAATCCCAGTTGTGATCCTCTGTGGGGATTTAACCCTTCAAGCCCCAGCACTGATTGACACGGGGTCGGAAGGGAATCTGCTTGATAGCAGATGGGCTACAGAAGTAGGGCTCCCTCTAGTGGCTCTTCCTTCACCAGTGAGGGTACGGGCACTAGATGGCACCCTACTTCCATTAATCACACACCAGACACAGCCCTTCACACTGATTGTGTCTGGGAATCACAGGGAGGAGATTGTGTTTTTTGTGACACCTTCTACCTCCAGAGTAATTTTGGGCTATCCATGGATTAGTAAGCACAATCCCCGGATCGATTGGCCATCTGGGTTTGTGACTCAATGGAGAGAAACCTGCCACCGGGAGTGTTTACGATCCTCGGTTCCACCCGGTGTGACTGCTAAAGAGGAGGTTCGAGTCCCCCCCAATCTCACGACGGTGCCTGTTGAGTACCATGATCTTGCTGACGTTTTCAGCAAAGATCTGGCACTCACTCTACCCCTGCATCGACCATACGATTGTGCCATTGATTTAATCCCGGGTGCTGAGTATCCGTCCAGTAAACTGTACAACCTCCCACGCCCCGAGCGAGAATCAATGGAGACCTACATCCGGGACTCATTAGCTGCCGAGTTTATCCGGAACTCCACCTCCCTGATGGGTGCAGGTTTCTTTTTTGTGGGCAAGAAGGACGGCGGACTCCGTCCATGCATTGATTACAGAGGGCTGAACGAGATCACGGTTCGCAACCGATACCCGTTGCCCCTGTTGGATTCAGTGTTCACGCCCCTGCATGGAGCCAAAATATTCACTAAATTGGATCTTAGGAATGCGTATCGCCTGGTTCGGATCCGGAAGGGAGACGAATGGAAGAAGGCATTTAACACCCCCTTAGGTCACTTTGAGTACCTGGTCATGCCGTTCGGCCTCACTAATGCCCCCGCGACGTTCCAGACATTAGTAAATGACGTCTTGCGGGACTTCCTGCATTGGTTCATCTTGGTATACCTAGACGATATCCTCATCTTCTCCCCGGATCCTGAGACCAATGTTAGGCATGTACGTCAGGTCCTGCAGCGGTTGTTGGAGAACCGGCTGTTTGTGAAGGGCGAGAAGTGCGAGTTCCACCGTACTTCTTTGTCCTTCCTGGGGTTCATAATCTCCTCCAACTCCGTCGCCCCTGATCCGGCCAAGGTAGCGGCGGTGAGAGATTGGCCCCAACCGGCAAGCCGTAGGAAGCTGCAACAGTTCCTCGGCTTCGCTAATTTCTGTCGGAGGTTTATCAAGGGCTATAGACAGGTTGTTGGTCCCCTTACAGCCCTGACCTCCCCAAAAGTTCCCTTCACCTGGGCGGATCGGTGCGAAGCCGCGTTTAGAGAGTTGAAACACCGGTTCTCTACTGCGCCAGTTCTGATGCAGCCTGATCCTAGCCGCCAGTTTGTTGTGGAAGTAGATGCCTCTGACTCAGGGATAGGAGCTGTGCTGTCCAAGAGCGGGGAGTCCGATAAAGTACTCCACCCCTGTGCCTATTTCTCCCGCAGGTTGACCCCAGCAGAGCGGAATTATGACGTCGGCAATCGGGAGCTCCTGGCGGTGAAGGAGGCCCTGGAGGAGTGGAGACACTTGTTGGAGGGAGCTGTGGTTCCATTCACGGTCTTCACCGACCATCGGAACCTGGAGTATATCCGGACCGCTAAGCGTCTGAACCCCAGGCAAGCCCGTTGGTCTCTTTTTTTGGCCGTTTTGACTTTAGGATCACCTATCGCCCCGGGACTAAGAACCAGCAGTCGGACGCACTGTCTCGGGTGCATGAAGAGGAAGTCAGAGCGGAGCTGTCGGATCCACCAGAAAACATCATCCCGGAGTCCACTATCGTCGCCACACTGACGTGGGACGTGGAGAACATTGTCAGGGAGGCCCTGACGTGTCACCCGGACCCCGGCGGTGGACCACCTAACCGTTTGTACGTCCCACCAGACGCTAGGACTGCAGTTTTGGACTTCTGCCATGGTTCCAGGCTCACCTGCCATTCAGGGGTGCGGAGGACCGTGGCAGTTGTTCGGCAGCGGTTCTGGTGGGCGTCTTTGGAAGCCGATGTCCGGGAGTATGTCCGGGCCTGTACCACCTGTGGCAGGGGCAAGGCAGTCCACCAACCGGAGAAGGGACTCCTCCAGCCGCTGCCTGTGCCTCATCGCCTCTGGTCCCATATCGGCCTGGACTTCGTCACGAGTCTCCCTGTGTCCCAGGGTATGACAACCATCCTGATGATAGTGGACCGGTTCTCCAAGGTGGCCCACTTCGTGGCCCTCCCGAAGCTCCCGTCAGCCCAGGACACTGCAGACCTCCTGGTCCACCACGTCATACGTCTGCATGGTATCCCTACGAACATCGTCTCGGATCGTGGTCCTCAGTTCTCCTCCCAGGTCTGGAGGAGTTTCTGCAGGGAACTGGGGGCCACCATGAGCTTTTCGTCCGGGTACCACCCACAGACCAACGGACAAGCAGAGCGGTCTAATCAAGAGCTGGAACAGGCCCTGCGGTGTATGACCTCCGCGCACCCGACGGCCTGGAGTCAACATCTGGCTTGGATCGAGTATGCTCATAACAGTCAAGTTTCATCAGCAACCGGCCTCTCCCCATTTGAAGCGTGTTTGGGGTACCAGCCCCCATTGTTTCCGGCTGTGGAGGGAGAGGTCGGGGTTCCCTCGGTCCAGGCCCACCTCAGGAGGTGCCGTCGGGTGTGGTGTACAGCCCGCTCTGCCCTGCTGAAAGCCCGGACGAGGGCGAAGAGCCATGCAGACCGCCGATGTGACCCGGCCCCGGAATATCAGCCCGGGCAGGAGGTCTGGCTGTCAACAAAGAACATTCCTCTCAACACGGAGTCGCAAAAGCTGATGGACAGATATATCGGACCATTTCGGATCACCAAAATCATCAGTCCAGCCGCAGTGAAGCTGAAACTCCCGGCTTCATTGCAGATCCATCCTGTTTTTCATGTCTCCAAGATCAAACCATACCACACCTCGGACCTTTGCACCCTCGGACCTGTGCTGCCTCCTGCCCGCATCATCGACGGCTAGCCTGCGTGGACTGTCCGCAGGATCCTGGATGTTCGCCGGAGGGGTCGGGGTCTCCAATATCTGGTGGACTGGGTGGGTTATGGACCTGAAGAACGCTCCTGGGTGAAGAGGAGCTTCATCCTGGACCCGGCCCTCCTGGCCGAGTTCTACCAGCAACACCCCGACAAGCCAGGTCGGGCGCCAGGAGGCGCCCGTTGAGGGGGGGTCCTGTTATGTGGGCCGCCCGAAGAGGTGGTACTGCTGGCCAACGCCAGAGGGCGCCCTGCCTGTAGTCGGGTTTCAGGCACCAGAGGACGCAGTCACCACCCAGGAGCCAGGACTACCAGCTGTCAGAAATCTCTCATCATCATCCCATCCCATATAAGACTGGAGGAGACACCACATCTCTGCCGAGATATCAGTTTACCACTCAAGTAACCTCTTAGCTGTTTTTGACTGTGCCGTACGCACGTGATCTTTCAGCTGGTGCTGAGTTTTGTGGTCTGTGTAGGAGTGACGTTCTTCACCCCTCACGCCAAAACGGATAAGTAGCTCTCAGGCTCTGCACTACTGTGTTTTTGTGTCGGAGGTGGAGATTCTCCCACAAAAGGAACTGAACTGAATTGCTGATTGTTCTGCTGGGTGTGCACACACCCACCATTAACCTGTCTTCTGTTCCTGCCAGCAGTACCGGATCTGACAGCTGAAGTAGAGGCCACCTGGGGACTCGGGACTTGGCGGCTTCGGTTTGCTGCAGGTCTTCGTTGGCGGCGGAACCTTGTGGGCCCCGGCTCTTCTCTGGATAGGCGTCTCCTACCCTCGGACCTGCCCACACGTCACCTGTTGATATTTGTAACTGACTGTCTAAAAATAGTATTTGACCTGTTGTGCACATTTGCCACAATAAATTATATTTATTTGACTACCCATTGACTGTTCATTTGCGCTCCCTGTTGTGGGTCCATGTCATTACACTTCCCCAACAGTTTCTTTTAATTGTTTGTGAATTTTGGCGTCACTCAGCATTGAAACATTCAACCTCCAATATTTGAAATGTCTGTCTTTGTGTAGAGCCAGCATCATTCTCACAGGAGCATGATTATACAGCATTATAGGCTCAATTTTAACATCTGTAATTTTATAAAGGTCAGGTTTTGATAAGCATAACAGATCAAATCTGGAATAGGATCCATGCACATTTGAATAGAAAGTAAAATCTTTAATTCTTCTACAACCCCTGGCAATAATTATGGAATCACCGGCCTCAGAGGATGTTCATTCAGTTGTTTAATTTTGTAGAAAAAAAGCAGATCACAGACATGACACAAAACTAAAGTCATTTCAAATGGCAACTTTCTGGCTTTAAGAAACACTATATGAAATCAGGAAAAAAAATTGTGGCAGTCAGTAACGGTTACTTTTTTAGACCAAGCAGAGGGAAAAAAAATATGGAATCATTCAATTCTGAGGAAAAAATTATGGAATCATGAAAAACAAAAGAACGCTCCAACACATCACTAGTATTTTGTTGCACCACCTCTAGCTTTTATAACAGCTTGCAGTCTCTGAGGCATGGTCTTAATGAGTGACAAACAGTACTCTTCATCAATCTGGCTCCAACTTTCTCTGATTGCTTTTGCCAGATCAGCTTTGCAGGTTGGAGCCTTGTCATGGACCATTTTCTTCAACTTCCACCAAAGATTTTCAATTGGATTAAGATCCGGACTATTTGCAGGCCATGACATTGACCCTATGTGTCTTTTTGCAAGGAATGTTTTCACAGTTTTTGCTCTATGGCAAGATGCATTATCATCTTGAAAAATGATTTCATCATCCCCAAACATCCTTTCAATTGATGGGATAAGAAAAGTGTCCAAAATATCAACGTAAACTTGTGCATTTATTGATGATGTAATGACAGCCATCTCCCCAGTGCCTTTACCTGACATGCAGCCCCATATCATCAATGACTGTGGAAATTTACATGTTCTCTTCAGGCAGTCATCTTTATAAATCTCATTGGAACGGCACCCAACAAAAGTTCCAGCATCATCACCTTCAGTGTTGCCACAGTTACTTTGAAAAAGTAATCCAATTAATGATTACTGATTACTCCTTGAAAAAGTAACTTAGTTACTTTACTGATTACTCAGTTGTAAAAGTAACTAAGTTAGATTACTAGTTACTTTTTTAGTTACTTTCCCCAGCTGCCGACAACAACCCACGTCAACATGACAATGATACCTGTTTTGCCAAAACTCACTTTATAGTCACCCTTTCTTGACTTCAATGAAAATAAATACTTGTTTTATAAAAAGTAAAATAAAGACCTCTTTCTTGACCTCATATTTAACTGTTGACAGCACTGTAACAGTAAAACTTGCAATTTCAAACCTACATTGTTTATAAATGTAACTATTAAATTCTAACATTTTTCTAACATTTACATTCTCTCTAAACATTTTACTTGTCGAAATTATTATTATTTTAAGCAATATTAGTAGTTGTAGTAAAAAACGGCTTCAAAACTGGACCTTTAATCTAGGGGTGTTTGGGGGGCACATCCCTCCCCCACGCCTCCATCCCATCTGGATTCGCCCCTGCTTTGGCGTTTGTGCACAAAGAATGGATAGCATTTATTTAAGCATAAAACAGGACCAGATTTACAGGTAAGAAAGTTTTATTGTGTTTTCACATCATGTGGTCCTCAGAAAGAGAGTTTAGGTGCATTTGAGTGGAAAATAGTGTTAGTTGTTGACGCGCCGAGGATCAGCTGTTTTTAACGAGACGATACGGAGCAGCTCAGCTCAGAATTCTAAATAAAGGAGGAAAAAAGTATAAAAATGTCTTCGTAAAGCTCAGTGCAGGTGTGCTGATCACCGCCCTTTAAGAGGTGAGGACGAGTCGAGCAGCTGCAAAAAACCGCGGATGAAAAGCTCACAGCTCGCTTAAAGTGGGACGTTCAGTCGAACCCCGACCTCCTGCCCACGGACCAAGTTTAATGCTGCTATCGACCCACAATGAAAAATAATAGTAACGCACAGTGACATGGAGAAGTAACTTTAATCTGATTACTGACTTGGAAAGATTAACCCGTTAGATTACTCGTTACTAAAAGAAGTGGTCAGATTAGAGTAACGCGTTACTAAGTAACGTGTTACCGGCATCACTGATCACCTTGCCCAATGCAGATTCGAGATTCATCACTGAATATGACTTTCATCCAGTCATCCACAGTCCACGATTGCTTTTCCTTAGCCCATTGTAACCTTGTTTTTTTCTGTTTAGGTGTTAATGATGGCTTTTGTTTAGCTTTTCTGTATGTAAATCCCATTTCCTTTAGGCAGTTTCTTACAGTTCGGTCACAGACGTTGACTCCAGTTTCCTCCCATTCGTTCCTCATTTGTTTTGTTGTGCATTTTTGATTTTTGAGACATATTGCTTTAAGTTTTCTGTCTTGACACTTTGATGTCTTCCTTGGTCTACCAGTATGTTTGCCTTTAACAACCTTCCCATGTTGTTTGTATTTGGTCCAGAGTTTAGACACAGCTGACTGTGAACAACCAACATCTTTTGCAACATTGCATGATGATTTACCCTCTTTTAAGAGTTTGATAATCCTCTCCTTTGTTTCAATTGACATCTCTCGTGTTGGAGCCATGATTCATGTCAGTCCACTTGGTGCAACAGTTCTTAGATGTTAGTCTTAGATGCAGACTAACGAGCAGATCTGATCTGATGCAGGTGTTAGTTTTGGGGATGAAAATTTACAGGGTGATTCCATAATTTATTCCTCAGAATTGAGTGAGTCCATATTTTTTTCCCTCTGCTTGGTCTAAAAAAGTAACCGTTACTGACTGCCACAATTATTTTTCCTGATTTCTTATAGTGTTTCTTAAAGCCAGAAAGTTGCCATTTGAAATGACTTTAGTTTTGTGTCATGTGTGTGATCTGCTTTTTTTCTACAAAATTAAACAACTGAATGAACATCCCTGAGGCCGGTGATTCCATAATTATTGCCAGGGGTTGTATTAAAGGTAACTTGTCTCGTTTCAAATCCAAAGGACAATTAAAGTCACCTCCTAAAATAATTACACCCTTTGATTCTTTTGCAACAATTGATGCCAACTCTATAAAGAAGGAGGGATTCTCCTCGTTTGGTGCATATATATTAATGATTGTCACGTCTATTCCGTCTAAAGTGCCAGTAACTCCAATATATCTGCCTTGTGAGTCTTTAATTTCTTTTTGCATTCCAAAACAAGTGTTTCTATTAAAAAGAATAGCCACGCCTCTTTTCCTATTCCCTGGACAGCTTGAGGAATAAACTTGTCCTACCCATTCTCTTTTCAATTTCTTGTGTTCAAAATCATTTAGGTGAGTCTCTTGTAAAAGTGCAATAGAGCATTTAAAAGATTTTAGATTTTTTTCCTCTTAATAGGATGGCCCAGTCCCTTAACATTGTAGCTTGTAAAATGTAACTGTCATAGTAATGTTGTTATAACATTTTTGACATTATCACCTGCCATTTCTCTGTACTTAGTATTTTTATTTTGTCCATAGGTTGGATAACATATATTCCCATAAGTGTGGACAACAACGTGTCAAGGAAATTAAACACAAAAATAGAACATGAACATGAACATGACTCCCAAAATACCGACTAATTTGTTTAAACCAACATAATGGAATCACACTACGCGGTCTAACATAAAATAGTCCCCGGTGTCCTTCGGGCAGAGCGATGTGGCCCGAGTATCACTCTGGGAAAATAGCACAAAGTGCGCTCAAAATCACAAACCAAAGTAATCAATACAATTTCCCTTGGTGAGACTGATGCCCTGTTACGGGTCTCATAACACAAAATACGGTGTAATTAGGCATCCGTGAATGCACACTTATTAAAAAAAAAAAACAAAAAACATAAAGACATAAGTTGAAGTGGCAGTTATGTGTATTGTTTTCCCCTTATTACAAAACAGTCATACCTTCAAATGTTATCTCTGTATCATATTTAGATGCAGTTTGGTCTCATTTCACCTCAAATATAAGCTCGTAGGTCTGCATCCGTCAGTGACTCGCTCGGTCCTCTTCTCCTGCTCTCCCATCGGCTCCAAGATTCCCTGGAAAACTCTCTGTCAGTCTTCTCTCTTTCGCTGACTTGAACAGAGATGCCCATCTCCTGAAGTGTTGGTATGGCCTCAATGAGAGTTGGGAAGGTCTTCACTCCACTTTCCAGGTTGATACGTAGTTGTGCTGGGAAGCGACATCTGGCCTGAATCCCCTTTTCTTTTAGTTGCTTAATCACACCACGCAGCCGCGCTCTCTTCCTTTGAACATCGGAGAGTAATTCTGGTCAAAATATATAGTCTTGCCTTGAAAAATCACCTGCTTTTGAGCCCATGCCTGCCGTAAAACCACCTCTTTCACCTTGTAGTCCAAGAAACAGACGATGATTGAGCGTGGCGGCACTGTGCTGGATGGCTTTGGTCCAATGGCTCTGTGCGCATGTTCAATGCGGACATCTTCTTGAGGGAAGTTAAGCGGCGTTGTAAGAAGTTGGTTCACAAACACGATCATATTCTCTTTTTCGCTTCCCTCTGGAATCTGATAGATTCTCAGGTTATTACGGCGGAGTCGGTTGTGTAAATCATCACACTGGTTTGTCAGGGTAACCTCTCTCCGCAGCAGGTATCGGAGGACCCTCTCATTGCGCTGGTTAGCGTCTTCCGTTGCGCTGATTCTGCTTTCAGCCTCTCCAGTGCGCTGCTCAAGTTTATCCATACGTTCTTTAACTGCGTTTACAGACTCCTCAACCCTTGACGGCGAAGCCTTGGTCTCACAAAATGAGGCTTGATTTTCTTGTCTCAATTCTTTGAGCTCACGAAGAATCTCCGCCATGCTCATCTGGTTAGCTGTAGCAGCGGGGCTCGTGTTAGCATCAGTATTGCCTTGTGGTGTATTACTTCTTTCTTTGGTGTCCTTCTGCGAAGCCTGCTTTCCTGTGGTGTTCCTTGTTATTGCCATTATTTCTTGTCACTTTACTTGTCGGGGGTCATGTTATTTTCACCTTAACGTATTAAAATGCCACCAAGTTCACGGGAGCCTGCACCTTTTTTGGAGCTTCTGATGTGCATTGAACAGGAATTGTTTTTCTGAGTGGCACAGATATAATTTGTGTGGCATCTTATCGCATGTAAACCTGAAGCATTTCCTGGATTTTAATGTGACCTAATGGTAGGTGGAACCAAGATGGCGCCAAGAATGGACGCCCTGGTACTTTGGTGCATTCTGTTTTGTCTGTTTTTGTGCATTATTTCTGTGCCTGGACATTCTTCTGTGATAAGCAGGTGTGTGATAAGCGGGGCTTATCACGCAGTGCCTTGCCCTGCGCTCGGCCTCTCTGACCCCGTAATGATCCATCTGATCCCCGCGTACAGACAGAGGCTGAAGCTCTCTAAACCTGTAGTGAGGACAATAAAACAATGGACCATTGAGGCTGTGGAGGAGCTGCGCGTGTGCTTTGAAACCAGAGACTGGGACTCAATGAGGTCTGCTTGTGAGAGTTTGGATGACTATACGGACACTGTAACTTCGTATATCCACTTCTGTGAGGATAGCATTGTACCATCACGCACCAGGGTGAGTTATAACAATGACAAACCCTGGTTTACTCCCAAACTGAAACGGCTGTGGTTAGATAAGAAGGAGGCTTTTAAAAGTGGGGACAAAGATTACTACAAAGAGGCCAAGTACTGGTTTAGCAAGGAAGTGGGCATTGCTAGATCATACTACTCTGAGAACATCCAGCAGCAGATCTCAGAGAATGATGCAGCCTTGGTGTGGAAAAGGTTTAGGCAGAGTACCAATTACAAGCCTAAAACCCCCCACTTCACAGACGACCTACAACCTGCAAATAGACTGAACGAGTTCTATTGTCGTTTTGATGGCCAGTTTAACAGCCCTTACACCTCCTCCAGTCCCAGCAACATACCCAGCAACACATCCAGCATGGACATTCACTCTCCCACCTCCCCCACCCACCACACTTTAGTGGAGCCCACAATATCAAGGACTTCCATCCCAGAGCCCCCCTCCTCTCTCCCCACCCTCACAGCTCTGCATATTTATGAAGATGAGGTGCGAAAGCAGTTTAGGAACATAAAAGCTCGCAAAGCTCCTGGGCCAGACGGTGTCTCACCTGCCACTCTGAGACACTGTGCTAATGAGCTTGCCCCAGTGTTTACAGACATATTCAACTCCTCACTGGAGGCTTGCCACATGCCTGACTGTTTCAAAACCTCCATCATTGTTCCTGTTCCCAAGAAACCGAGGATCACTGGACTCAGTGACTACAGACCGGTGGCACTGACTTTTGTAGTCATGAAGTCATTTGAGCGTCTGGTTCTGTCCCACCTCAGATCTCTCACGGCCTCCCTCTTGGACCCCTTACAGTTTGCTTACAGAGCCAATAGGTCTCTGGATGACGCCATCAACCTGGCTTTGCACTTCGTTCTGCAGTATCTGGACTCCCCGGGAACCTACGCTAGGATCCTGTTTGGGGACTTCAGCTCTGCCTTCAATACCATCCTCCCAGATCTTCTCCAGGCTAAGCTTTCCCAGATGAACGTGCCTGATTCTACCTGCAGGTGGATTGCCAACTTCCTGAAGGATAGGAAGCAGCACATGAGGCTGGGGAAGAATGTCTCGGACTCCCGGACCACCAGTATCGGTACTCCTCAGGGCTGTGTCCTCTCTCCTCTGCTTTTCTCCCTGTACACCAACTGCTGTACCGCTGATCACCAGTCTGTCAAGCTTATCAAGTTTGCAGATGACACCACCCTTATCGGACTCATCTCTGATGGGGATGAGTCCGCCTATAGGCTGGAGGTCCAACGACTGGTGTCCTGGTGCAGCTATAACAACTTGGTGCTGGACACCGAGAAGACAGTGGAGATTATTGTGGACTTTAGGAAGAACACAGCCCCTCTCCCCATCATTACCCTGGCAGACACCCCATCACCATAGTGGACACCTTCTGTTTCCTGGGAATCACTCTAACCCAGGAGCTCAGGTGGGAGTCCACCATTACTTCTGTTGTCAAGAAGGCCCAGAAGAGGATGTACTTCCTACGGCAGTTGAAGAAATTCAACCTGCCAGCAAGGATCATGGTGCAGTTTTACACTGCCATCATTGAGTCCATCCTCACCACCTCCATCACCGTATGGTACGCTGGAGCCACCACCAGGGACATACAGAGACTACAGCGCATTGTACGCTCTGCCGAGAAAGTGATTGGCTGCAACCTTCCATCTCTTCAGGACCTGTACACCTCCAGGACACTGGGGCGTTCAGGTTGGATCAGAGCCGATCCTTCTCACCCTGGATATAGTCTTTTTGACCTCCTCCCCTCAGGCAGGAGGCTACGGTCCCTTCGGACCAGCACCTCCTGCCATATGGCCTTGCCTTACAATATAAAGCGCCTTGGGGCAACTGTTTGTTGTGATTTGGCGCTATATAAATAAAATTGATTGATTGATTGATTGATTGATTGTTAAGAACAGTTTTTTCCCCTCTGCTGTTAGCCTCATCAACAAGAACTTTTAGAACTCTAGATTGTTGCTATCACCATTTATCATCACCATTTATTTATCTTAGCTCATACATTCTGTACATTTTGTAACATTGCTATAGTGTTAAGTTTTATTATATATTACTTGTTTTACTACTCTTTTTTTAATGTTAGCACCAAGTACCGCAGCAATTTCCTAATGTTGTGAACTTGTTCACTCATATGGCAATAAAACTTTTCTGATTCTGAATTGTTGTATATAACTTTGTTTATGCTACATTTTTACATATATTTTTGAAGTTTACCATTTATATTTACATTCTGTTATGAAAATAGTTTGTTAAAAATAACACCTGTGGAAAAAAAAGGTCAAGTAGCACAGGCATGTAAGGACAAAGCCTGGAAATAAAAGAGACACTGCTAAATTAAAAATGGAAAGACATGTTCACTCATTTAAGCATCATTTGGACAGAGTGAGTGATTCCTCAGAAGAAGTGTCAACTTCAATAAATACTGTGTGAATATTGAATGTGGATGACACCTCAGGAGGCTTTTGGGCCAGACCCAAGCTGGAAGGGCATTCTGTAAAAATGCAGATTGATGCAGGTTCAAAAGCATCATTCGTGTCATACGATGCCATACAGGAAGTTTCTGAAGCATCTTCCACTCCAACCTTCAGACACAGTTTTTAAAGGGTATGCTGGACATCGAGTGCCTATGAAAGAGATGACAGAGGTGACTGTTCAATGCAATGACCAAACTGCTAAGCTGCCTGTGTATGTTCGCCAGAACTGTGCTGCTATACTGGGGTGTGAGTGGCTCAAGAAAATCAGACTCAAGAAGTAAGTAAGTAAGTAAGCAAAGTTTATTTGTGTGGCACCTTTCAAGATAAAATCACAAAGTGCTTTACAGGAATTTAAGAAACACAGAAATAAAAACGCAGAAACTAAAACCAGCAATAACATAAAACTAGTTAAAAGCAAGCCTGTACAAATAGGTGTTGAGCTTCTCCTTAGAAGTTCCAGCAGATTCCATGGAATGTAGGTGCAGTGGCAGTGCATTCCACAGTTTGGGTGCTACAACCTCAAATGCACATTATTGTCTCCTTTGGTCTTCAGCCTTGACCTTGGTACAACCAACAGGTTCTGGTCCGAGGACCTTAGAGACCTGCTTGTCACAGACGGGTGCAAGAGTTCACTGATGTAAAGTGGCATTTGACCATGCAGAGCTCAAAAAGTCATCACCAATATTTTAAATAGCAGGCTGAACTGAACTGGGAGCTAATGCAAATGAGTCAGAATAGGTGTTACATTAGACCACATAGATGACCTTGTAAGGAGCCTTGCAGCTGCATTTTGGACAATTTGTAGGTGGTCCAGTGATGACTTACTGAGGCTAGGGAACAGTGAATTACAGTAATCAAGACGTGAAGAAATAAAGGCATGAATAATCTGTTCCAGCTCAGTTTGAGACACAACGTTTCTAAGGCAATGTTCCGTAAATTTGAGAGCCTGGTCAAATCTAACACAAAAATTTCTGACTGCTGAGTGAACAAAAGAGGACAGAGAGCCAAGGTTCTTATTCACTGAGGGAACTAACTCCTCAGGGGCACAAACAAGGACTTCAGTTTTTGCTGTATTAAGTTACAAATAGTTATCAACCATCCAGTTTTTTTATGACATTAATACTGTTTTGAAGAACAGATACCCTAGAAACATTTTGTGGAGAAAAGGAGATGTACAGCTGAATGTCATCTGCATAACAATGATATGAGACATCATTAAAAGAACTCAAAATATGTCCAAGTGGAAGCAAGTACAATGCAAATAGAATAGATCCCAGAATGTAACCTTGGGGCACACCACAGGACAGAATGGCAGAAAAGGATGTATATTTAGGTGCAGCAACTGAGAAACTCCTGTTAGAGAGATAGGATAAAAACCAAACTAGATCTGACCCAGAAATTCCCACCCATGTCCTTAATCTCTGAATTAAAACACCATGATCAACAGTGTCAAAATCTGCAAACAGATCCAAAAGTACAAGTGCAGAATATTCACCTGCATCTCTGCACAAATGCGCAGAGATGCAGGTGAATATATCATTTTTCATTTTATCATTTTATCAGTTTCAGTGATATCACAGTGACAACACTGTGATATCATTTGAAACTCCAAGAAGAGCTGTTTCAGTAGAATGCAAGTGACGGAACCCAGATTGAAATTTGTCAAGAATATTGAGTTTAGCTAAAATGTCGTTAAGCTCTTTGGCCACCACTTTTTCTAAAATTTTGAAGATAAAAGTCAATTTTGAAATTGGTCTAAAATTCTGAGGAAGAGAAGGGTCAAGATTAGGATTCACTTATGGCGTTACACACGGAGATTAAAGACATTCAGGTAAGCCTCAATTTTGCATATGGAAAAATAGAACGGCTGGAGTCTGAAAATAAATCACTCAAAACATCAGTGGAGTTATTAACCAAAACAACAGACATGCTAACCAAAGAAAACAAGAAGGCAAATGAAATAATACTGGATATTCAGTCCAGGAACATGCGTGACAACTTAATTTTCTCAGGGATACCAGAAAACCCCGCCTCAGATGATCCAGAAACCCTCTTAAAAGACTTCATGGTTTCCAAGCTGAAACCTCTGTCTGCTACTGTTGATAACATCACTTTTCATCATGTGACTTGGTGGACCCAAGCGCAGAAGGCCTTGGCCCATCATCGCCAAACTAGAACACTACAAACATAAAGACCTCATTAAAAGCAAAGCCAGAGAGCTCAGAGGGACCAACTTTGGAATAAATGACCAGTTTCCAAAAGAAATCAATGACCTCAGAAAGATTCTTTACCCAATCATGAAACAGCACAGACAGAATAATGAACATGCATACTTGGTCGTAGATAAACTGTATATAGATGGTCAGCTGTATCTAGATCCATCCACAACCCCGTGGCTCTTCTGAGGATGTCCGCAGTCTTAAGAAGATGGATCATTTAAACACGCTCCCACTGCACGCAGTCTCTCCTTAAACTACATGTGCAATTTAACCCACTCACACCTGTTACACTCACTCATAATGCACATGTGTAATCTATGTTCAATGTATGTCATACTTGTGTCTGTTTGTCTTTTCAGAGAGCCTTTTCAATATGTAGTATCAAAATTTTTTTTCTTTAATATGCATCCTCTAAAACTGGTGTCATGGAATGTACGTGGCATTCACTCACAGGCAAAGAAGGTAAAAATCATGAATCACATCGCAAAATTAAATGCAGATATTTATCTTCTACAAGAAACACATCTATCTAAATCAGAGGAAAATTTACTGATTGGCCCAATATTTAGTCAGTGTTTTTCAGCTTCTTATAACAGCAGACAAAGAGGAGTAAGTATATTAGTTCATAGAAGAGTCCCATTTATTCTTAATAACTCTGTGACAGATCCTGAAGTTCGGTATATAATAACCCAGGCAACTATTTCTAGTTATTAACTATTTACAATTGTTAATTTATATGCTCCCAACAATGATAACCCAATCTTTTTTCGTACATTGGTTTTACAGATTTCTAATTTAATGACCAATTTGGCAGTCATCATTGGAGGTGACTTTAATGTTGCTTTAAATCCGTCTTTAGATCGTTCCAGTTCTCCAACATCTGTAAGGCTTTCTCAGTCTGCTCAAACTATAAAGGAGTATATGGATGACTTTGGTCTGGTGGATAGCTGGAGGATCAAAAATACATTGACAAAGGAATACACATTCTTCTCTCCTGTATATCAGTCTCATTCTAGAATTGACTTGTTCCTAACTAGTAATTCTATAACTCCCAAAATTAATTCTAAAATTCATTCCATCACTATCAGCAATCATGTACCTGTGTCACTTTCAGTACAAATAGAATCCACTATTAAACCATCTCACTCATGGCGCTTTAACACCTCACTTTTAAAGGACTGAGAATTTGATAAAATCATAAGGAAAGTGTGAGCAGACTTTATAGAAAGAAAAAACTTGCCGAGTGTTTCTCCTGCTTTGGGAAACAGGAAAAGCAGTAATCAGAGGGAAAATTATTTCATATTCTTCCTATAAAAATAAAGTGGAACATAAATTAGAAGAAAAAACCTTGAAGAAAAAAATAAACATTTAACAAATAAATATGCTGTGGAAGGAAGTGATCAAACGTTGTCTGAATTAAATAATACAAAATTCCAACTTGACCATATTATATTGAAAAAAAAAAACAGTTCCTCATTCAACGACTTAGATATAATAATTTCGGACATAATAATAAATCAGGTAAATTTCTGGCAAATCAACTACAACGCAATAAGGAAAAATCAAGGATAACATCTATTAGGGATCAAGCTGGAAACTATACGCAGTCGCCACAGGAAATTAAGGACTACTACAGTAATCTATATTCATTGGAGAACACACCTAATCCAGTAGATATCCAGTCATTCCTCGACAATCTAAACCTATCTCAGCTGTTATGTGGGCCGCTGAAGAGGAGGTACTGCTGGCCCACCACCACCAGAGGGCGCCCTGCTTGGAGTGCGGGCTCCAAGCACGAGAGGGCGCCAGACCCAGAAGAAGTGACAGCTGTCATTCATCCCCTGCACCAGCTGTCACTCGTTCATCGTCATCATCACCATCATAAAAGCCGGACTGCAACTCCACCTCCTCGCCGAGAAATCGA
Source organism: Thalassophryne amazonica (assembly GCF_902500255.1). Taxonomy (NCBI): domain Eukaryota; kingdom Metazoa; phylum Chordata; class Actinopteri; order Batrachoidiformes; family Batrachoididae; genus Thalassophryne; species Thalassophryne amazonica. The sequence continues at coordinate 112,471,628 of NC_047103.1, read as the reverse complement.
CTACTATTGAAAGGGTAATTTCTCTGCTGACTGACACTTTGTGTGTATAACCAGAACTTCTGTTTGCAGCCGTTTTCCTGGAGTGTTGCCTTGTCTGAGGAATTGGCGTTTGGTGTGACAGCGACGGCTTCGCCTCACACCCCAACTCAGATAAGTGGTTAAACCAGGAGCTGCACGAGTGTGTGATTGGAGGTGGAGGTGCTCCCTCCTAACTGTGTATGGACTGTGGATTACTGAGTGTGCGGGCTCACACTCATACATCTTATCTCTGCTTTCTGCCAGCAGTACCAGGGTCGACAGCCGAAGACAGAGGCCACCTGGGGACTCGGGACTTGGAGGCTCCGGTGTTCTTCAGACCGTTGGTGGTGGAAGCCGTGTGGGACGCGGCTTCTCTCTCGTCGGGGGTCTTCTATCTTCGAGCCTGCCCACACGTCACCTGGTGTTAATTGACTGTGCAAATGTCTGTAAATTTAGTTGTGTATTATCACAACATTAAATTGTTACTTTTTGGCTTACTCATTGTCCGTTCATTTGCGCCCCCTGTTGTGGGTCCGTGCTACGACACCTTCCCAACACACAGCTATCGAAAGCACACACAGATATATTAGACACACCTCTATCGTATATATACATATATATAAATAGAACTACATGGTTCTATTATAACCATGTAGGTTATAATAGAACCTACATCGTTCTATTATATATGTCTTAAAAGCCTGTACCACAGGCTTTTAAGGTGGCAGTAATTAAACCATTACTTAAAAAGCCATCACTTGACCCAGCTATCTTAGCTAATTATAGGCCAATCCCCCCTTTTCTCTCAAAAATTCTTGAAAGGGTAGTTGTAAAACAGCTAACTGATCATTTGCAGAGGAATGGTCTATTTGAAGAGTTTCAGTCAGGTTTTAGAATTCATCATAGTACAGAAACAGCATTAGTTAAGGTTACAAATGATCTTCTTATGGCCTCAGACAGTGGACTCATCTCTGTGCTTGTTCTGTTAGACCTCAGTGCAGCTTTTGATACTGTTGACCATAAAATTTTATTACAGAGATTAGAGCATGCCATACGCATTAAAGGCACTGCGCTGCAGTGGTTTGAATCATATTTATCTAATAGATTACAATTTGTTCATGTAAATGGGGAGTCTTCTTCACGGACTAAGGTTAATTAGGGAGTTCCACAAGGTTCTGTGCTAGGACCAATTTTATTCACTTTATACATGCTTCCCTTAGGCAGTGTTATTAGAAAGCATTGCTTAAATTTTCATTGTTACGCAGATGATACCCAGCTTTATCGATCCATGAAGCCAGAGGACACACACCAATTTGTTAAACTGCAGGAATGTCTTTCAGACATAAAGACATGGATGACCTCTAATTTCCTGCTTTTAAAGTCAGATAAAACTGAAGTTATTGTACTTGGCCCCACAAATCTTAGAAACATGGTGTCTAACCAGATCCTTACTCTGGATGGCATTACCCTGACCTCCAGTAATACTGTGAGAAATCTTGGAGTCATTTTTGATCAGGATATGTCGTCCAGTGCGCATATTAAACAAATATGTAGGACTGCTTTTTTGCATTTGTGCAATATCTCTAAAATTATAAAGGTCTTGTCTCAGAGTGATGCTGAAAAGCTAATTCATGCATTTATTTCTTCTAGGCTGGACTACTGTAATTCATTATTATCAGGTTGCCCTAAAAGGTTCCTGAAAAGCCTTCAGTTAATTCAAAAAGCTGCAGCTAGAGTACTGACAGGGACTAGAAGGAGAGAGCATATTTCACCCATATTGGCCTCTCTTCATTGGCTCCCTGTTAATTCCAGAATAGAATTTAAAATTCTTCTTCTTACTTAAAAGGTTTTGAATAAGCAGGTCCCATCTTATCTTAGGGACCTCATAGTACCATATCACCCCAATAGAGCGCTTCGCTCTCAGACTGCAGGCTTACTTGTAGTTCCTAGGGTTTGTAAGAGTAGAATGGGAGGCAGAGCCTTCAGCTTTCAATCAATCAATCAATCAATCAATTTTTATTCATATAGCGCCAAATCACAACAAACAGTTGCCCCAAGGTGCTTTACATTGTAGGGCAAGGCCATACAATAATTACTTAAAAACCCCAACGGTCAAAACGACCCCCTGTGAGCAAGCACTTGGCGACAGTGGGAAGGAAAAACTCCCTTTTAACAGGAAGAAACCTCCAGCAGAACCAGGCTCAGGGAGGGGCAGTCTTCTGCTGGGACTGGTTGGGGCTGAGGGAGAGAACCAGGAAAGAGACATGCTGTGGAGGGGAGCAGAGATCAATCACTAATGATTAAATGCAGAGTGGTGCATACAGAGCAAAAAGAGAAAGAAACACTCAGTGCATCATGGGAACCCCCCAGCAGTCTAAGTCTATAGCAGCATAACTAAGGGATGGTTCAGGGTCACCTGATCCAGCCCTAACTATAAGCTTTAGCAAAAAGGAAAGTTTTAAGCCTAATCTTAAAAGTAGAGAGGGTGTCTGTCTCCCTGATCTGAATTGGGAGCTGGTTCCACAGGAGAGGAGCCTGAAAGCTGAAGGCTCTGCCTCCCATTCTACTCTTACAAACCCTAGGAACTACAAGTAAGCCTGCAGTCTGAGAGTGAAGCGCTCTATTGGGGTGATATGGTACTATGAGGTCCCTAAGATAAGATGGGACCTGATTATTCAAAACCTTATAAGTAAGAAGAAGAATTTTAAATTCTATTCTAGCATTAACAGGAAACCAATGAAGAGAGGCCAATATGGGTGAGATATGCTCTCTCCTTCTAGTCCCCGTTAGTACTCTAGCTGCAGCATTTGAATTAACTGAAGGCTTTTCAGGGAACTTTTAGGACAACCTGATAATAATGAATTACAATAGTCCAGCCTAGAGGAAATAAATGCATGAATTAGTTTTTCAGCATCACTCTGAGACAAGACCTTTCTAATTTTACAGATACTGCGTAAATGCAAAAAAGCAGTCCTACATATTTGTTTAATATGCGCTTTGAATGACATATCCTGATCAAAAATGACTCCAAGATTTCTCACAGTATTACTAGAGGTCAGGGTACCTCTAGTAATACATGAACAAATTGTAATCTATTAGATAAATATGATTCAAACCACCGCAGCGCAGTGCCTTTAATACCTATGACATGCTCTAATCTCTGTAATAAAATTTTATGGTCAACAGTATCAAAAGCAGAACTGAGGTCTAACAGAACAAGCACAGAGATGAGTCCACTGTCTGAGGCCATGAGAAGATCATTTGTAACCTTCACTAATGCTGTTTCTGTACTATGATGAATTCTAAAACCTGACTGAAACTCTTCAAATAGACCATTCCTCTGCAGATGATCAGTTAGCTGTTTTACAACTACCCTTTCAAGAATTTTTGAGAGAAAAGGAAGGTTGGAGATTGGCCTATAATTAGCTAAAATAGCTGGGTCAAGTGATGGCTTTTTAAGTAATGGTTTAATTACTGCCAAAGCTCTGACTCTTTGTCAGCCTGGCTACAGTGCTGAAAAGAAACCTGGGGTTGTTCTTATTTTCTTCAATTAGTGATGAGTAGTAAGATGTCCTAGCTTTACAGAGGGCTTTTTTTTTTATAGAGCAACAGACTCTTTTTCCAGGCTAAGTGAAGATCTTCTAAATTAGTGAGACGCCATTTCCTCTCCAACTTACGGGTTATCTGCTTTAAGCTGCGAGTTTGTGAGTTATACCACAGAGTCAGGCACTTCTGATTTAAAGCTCTCTTTTTCAGAGGAGCTACAGCATCCAAAGTTGTCCTCAATGAGGATATAAAACTATTGACGCAATAATCTATCTCACTCACAGAGTTTAGGTAGCTACTCTGCACTGTGTTGGTATATGGCATTGGAGAACATAAAGAAGGAATCATATCCTTAAACCTAGTTACAGCGCTTTCTGAAAGACTTCTACTGTAATGAAACTTATTCCCCACTGCTGGGTAGTCCATCAGAGTAAATGTAAATGTTATTAAGAAATGATCAGACAGAAGGGAGTTTTCAGGGAATACTGTTAAGTCTTCAATTTCCATACCATAAGTCAGAACAAGATCTAAGATATGATTAAAGTGGTGGGTGGACTCATTTACATTTTGAACAAAGCCAATTGAGTCTAATAATTTTATATAATTTTCCAATAATTTTATAATTTTCCAATTTGGATGGACAAGATTAAGAGTCAAGCTTTCAAATGAATTAAAGCTCTGTCTGGGTTTTTGATTAATTAATAAGCTGGAATGGAAGATTGCTGCTAATCCTCCGCCCCGGCCCGTGCTACGAGCGTTCTGGCAGTTAGTGTGACTCGGGGGTGTTGACTCATTTAAACTAACATATTCATCCTGCTGTAACCAGGTTTCTGTAAGGCAGAATAAATCAATATGTTGATCAATTATTATATCATTTACTAACAGGGACTTAGAAGAGAGAGACCTAATGTTTAATAGACCACATTTAACTGTTTTAGTCTGTGGTGCAGTTGAAGGTGCTATATTATTTTTTCTTTTTGAATTTTTATGCTTAAATAGATTTTTGCTGGTTATTGGTGGTCTGGGAGCAGGCACTGTCTCTACGGGGATGGGGTAATGAGGGGATGGCAGGGGGAGAGAAGCTGCAGAGAGGTTTCAATAACAAGAACTGTCAAAAAACTTTCTCATGTGTGGTTGGAGTTGTGTGGTGAAAGGAATCATTGTTTGAATGCTTGAATAACGATGTCAGTTGCACAAAGAAATTAAATAATAGTGAAAACATGTTCGGTGCGGTGTCATAAGGCATCAATCAGTTGCTCCGTGAGGCGTCATAACATCCGATTGGTTTGCGGCTCGGTGTGGTGTTATAACAGATCAATTAGTCACTCCGTGAGGTGTCATAACATCAAGCCTGGTTCACATGGCAAGATAATTAGGCTGATATCAGACCCGATCTTCCCCCTCCGACAATCTTAAGGATGCCCCGACAATCGTGATGATGCTAAATATAATCTTATCAGATATTCCTGCCGTGTGTGGTGTGTTAAGAAGGATGTGAGGAGCTAAATGTGACATGCAGCCAATCAGAAAGCGAGGTGTGTGAACTGGGAATTACAGCATCTCGCAAACCAAATTAAACAAACAGACGCCCGTGTTACGGAGCTTGCAGCGCAAGCCGTTTCGCTTCCTGCTGCTCCAGCTGCGGCATCATCGATACCGGTGCAGATAACTCCGTCACCCAGAGATTCGGCATCCGAACCGATTATTTGTCATCCGGAGCCTTATGCGGGAGACGTTGAAGCCTGTGCTTCGTTTTTGATGCAGTGTTCTCTGGTTTTTGCTTAGCGACCGGCTTCCTTCTCTTCTGATGGTAGCCGTGTTTCATATGTGACAAATTTGCTCCGAGGTGACGCCTTAGCTTGGGTCACTGCGTTGTGGAGTAATAACTCGCCATTGTTAGGATCCTTTAAGGATTTCTCCCGGGAGTTCCGACTGGTTTTTGACCATCCGGTGAAAACAAATACCACTGTCCAACGGTTGCTGAATCTCAGGCAGGGGAGGCGGAGTGCGGCGGAGTATTCCGTGGATTTCTGGATTTTTTCTGCTCAGTCCGGTTGGAATGCCGCAGCTTTACGAGGAGTGTTTGTGGATGGTTTAAATGAGTCATTAAAAGACGAGCTAGCAGTCCGTGACGAGCCAAACGATTTAGATGAGCTAATATCTTTGGTGATTCGTCTAGATGATCGGATGAAGGAGCATGGCCGCGAGAGAGGGCGGCCATCAGAACGGGTTTTTCGTCTCGGGGCTTTCCCCGACACAGATCTGGGCTGCCTCTTCTTCACCCCACTGAGACTCCTCCGACGGGACCTCTGGCTCCTCTTGCAGATGAGCCCATGCAGCTCGGACGAGCTGAAGTTGCTATATTGCCCCGTCATATAAGCGTCAAGAAGAATAGTGGTGACATCTCTCCAGGTGTTCTGGGACAGGCAAAATAATACACACACAAAAAAAAAAAAAAAAAAATTGTTGGGCTAATGTTTTTTTTTCTGAAAGGGGTTATAAATTGTTTGGGGAGTCAGAGGCATTTCTGGTGGAGTGAACGACAGGCAGTTCGAAGCCCGTCTGGACTAAGTTGATCGTTGTTTTTTTTTATGTGTATTTAGGTATTTTCTGTTTGGGTCTGGGGTTGTTTTGTTTTGTTGTTTTTATTTCCCTACTTCCCTAACCCCAACCTCACTTGCCCCAAGACCGTTCGTCTTGTGGGTTGTGGGGTGGTGCAGGTTGGTCACGCTGAGCATTCTCAGAAGACCTTTGCACCTGGGGGGGGGGGGGGGGGGGTTGTTAGGGGTGTTTTTTCTGGTTTGGTTAGGGCCCGGTTCCACTCCAGCCTCGGTGGGCCTTTGTACCGTTTGTCATTGGTGTTGCCGGGGTGTGGTGCAGCGGGAACATACCTCAATCGGAGGGGTGGGCCGATCTGTTGCCGTTCGCCATTTCGGTAGTTCCACCCCTCCCGATAGGCTGGGGTATGGTCGAGTTGGGGCACCGGACGTATTTCCGGTTTTCCGCTGCGCCTTGGGGTTGGGGCCGGGTTAGTTTTTCCTGTTCCCTTCCCCGGCTTGATGTTTTGTGCCGTTCGCCAAAATTGAGCCGCTGAAAGGCTCTGGGAGGGATCTGGGGTCTTTCGGGGTGCTGGGGAAGGTAACAGGGTTTCTCGGTTGATTTTATTTGCCCCCGGGGTTGTTTAATGTAGTCCTCCGGGGGTTGGAATTTTGTGTTTTTTTTTTGTTTCCTTCCAGGTTCCACCTCCAGGGTTGATGGGACGGTCCTCTGGGGGGGAATTGGCTTGTGGGGCCAACTGGCCAGCTGTGGCCGGGTCTGGGGTTCCTGGGTTGTGGGGAGGGTGCCTTCTGGGGTTTGATGGTACGGTCCTCTGGGGGGTGCCGGTTGCTCCATGTGTACCTGGGGACCTCTGTGGGATTCCGGCTTTGGCTATTCCTCCTGGAATTGGCGGTGAAAGCCTTCTGGGGGGTGTTGGGCTCTGCAGGTCGTTCTGGGGGGGTTGTTTGTTATTTTTCTTTGTGCATTTATGTTTGTATTGTGTTTGTGGGGCTGTGTTGGGTTTTTGCATTTGGGAGTTTTTCTTTTCTTCCCGGGGTTGGATGGGGCGGTCCCCTGGGGAGGTTTTGGGTGGGTTTTATGTTTTTTCTTGTATGTTGGGTTGTATCAGGGACTGTTTTGGGGTTTTGTTTGAAGCCAGCCGGCCTTGCAGCTGCGGTGCCCAGTCCTGCTGTCTGCGGTGGACCTTGGGAGCGTTACGCTGTCTGCTTCCTGACGAGGACCCTGGAGGGAAGTGCTGTTCTCGGGCCTTGTCTGTTCGGTCGCCGGGAGGCTTCCCGTTAAAGGGGGGGGTTTTGCTGTTTGGGGTTTGGCTGGACATTTGGGTGTTCTTTTCTTTTCTTTGCTCTCCAGGTGGTATGCAAACTGATTTATTTTCTGTGGAGAAGGTGCTGACAGAAGAGTCCTTCGCCCTCGTCGGCGTGGTGTGCGTCACCTGTGGATGGTGCTCACGTGCAGCCTTGGAGACTTTCAGCTGGGGCGGATAATGAGATGGCGTTCTGCATTTGAGCCATGTGTGATTCAAGCAGAATTGCCGAGAGCTCGACCTTGTGATGTTCGTTTGTGAGACGCTGAGGACCGCGCTTGGGTTTGACACATCGTGCCTGTGAAGGAGGACGGGTGAGGGACACATGCTGTCAGCACACATCAGAGGTGATTGATTGTCGGAATGGTTGTTAACAGTAACTTGGTATTTTGTTACGCAGTATATTTGAACATTGATGGGAGTTGTGCAGCTCGCTTCTCACTGCCGTGGCGTGCGGACTGATGGTCCTCCACCTGTTGTGAGAAGCTGCTCATTTACATAGAGCTTGGATTCAGACCTGAATGTGTTGATGATGGTGTGTGCCTTTGAAGGATATTAGTTGTAGCTGCTGACTTACCTCACCTTTTCTATCCTTCGCAGAGTCGGTTTGTCGTGTCCACCTGGGGGGTGTTTGGCGGTGAACGTGGGTCCAGAAGCGCCGGGCTTCGATCCTTTTGGGCGCTGGAGAACGTGCCAGCCTTCACTCCACCAGACTGATGCAGTTTACGTTTGTACACTTTGTATTGCACAGAAGGGGGAAAAATAAAATTGTTTTGTTATTGGAACCGCTTTCTGGTTGTTTTAGCGCTGGGTTCCGTCAGACGCAGGTCCGCTCCTCAACCCACGTCGACACATAACACAACCACAAGGTTTCTTTTCAGCACTGTAGCCAGACTGACAAAGTGTCAGAGCTCTATTGAGCCGAGTATTCCTTTAACTTTAACTAGTAATGACTTCATGACTTTCTTTGCTAATAAAATTTTAACTATTAGAGAAAAAATTACTCATAACCATCCCAAAGACATATTGTTCTCTTTGGCTGCTTTCAGTGATGCCGGTATTTGGTTAGACTCTTTCTCTCCGATTGTTCTGTCTGAGTTATTTTCATTAGTTACTTCCTCCAAACCATCAACATGTCTATTAGACCCCATTCCTACCAGGCTGCTCAAGGAAGCCCTACCATTAATTAATGCTTCGATCTTAAATATGATCAATCTATCTTTATTAGTTGGCTATGTACCACAGGCTTTTAAGGTGCCAGTAATTAAACCATTACTTAAAAAGCCATCACTTGACCCAGCTATCTTAGCTAATTATAGGCCAATCTCCAACCTTCCTTTTCTCTCAGAAATTCTTGAAAGGGTAGCTGTAAAACAGCTAACTGATCATCTGCAGAGGAATGGTCTATTTGAAGAGTTTCAGTCAGGGTTTAGAATTCATCATAGTACAGAAACAGCATTAGTGAAGGTTACAAATGATCTTCTTATGGCCTCAGACAGTGGACTCATCTCTGTACTTGTTCTGTTAGACCTCAGTGCTGCTTTTGATACTGATGACCATAAAAGTTTATTACAGAGATTAGAGCATGCCATAGGTATTAAAGGCACTGCGCTGCGGTGGTTTGAATCATATTTATCTAATAGATTACAATTTGTTCATGTAAATGGGGAATCTTCTTCACAGACTAAGGTTAATTATGGAGTTCCACAAGGTTCTGTGCTAGGACCAATTTTATTCACTTTATACATGCTTCCCTTAGGCAGTATTATTAGACAGCATTGCTTAAATTTTCATTGTTACACAGATGATACCCAGTTTTATCTATCCATGAAGCCAGAGGACACACACCAATTAGCTGAACTGCAGGATTGTCTTACAGACATGGATGACCTCTAATTTCCTGCTTTTAAACTCAGATAAAACTGAAGTTATTGTACTTGGCCCCACAAATCTTAGAAACATGGTGTCTAACCAGTTCCTTACTCTGGATGACATTACCCTGACCTCTAGTAATACTGTGAGAAATCTTGGAGTCATTTTTGATCAGGATATGTCATTCAAAGCGCATATTAAGCAAATATGTAGGACTGCTTTTTTGCATTTGCGCAATATCTCTAAAATTAGAAAGGTCTTGTCTCACAGTGATGCTGAAAAACTAATTCATGCATTTATTTCCTCTAGGCTGAACTATTGTAATTCATTATTATCAGGTTGTCCTAAAAGTTCTCTGAAAAGCCTTCAGTTAATTCAAAATGCTGCAGCTAGAGTACTGACGGGGACTAGAAGGAGAGAGCATATTTCACCCATATTGGCCTCTCTTCATTGGCTTCCTGTTAATTCTAGAATAGAATTTAAAATTCTTCTTCTTACTTATAAGGTTTTGAATAATCAGGTCCCATCTTATCTTAGGGACCTCATAGTACCATATCACCCCAATAGAGCACTTCGCTCTCAGACTGCAGGCTTACTTGTAGTTCCTAGGGTTTTTAAGAGTAGAATGGGAGGCAGAGCCTTCAGCTTTCAGGCTCCTCTCCTCTGGAACCAGCTCCCAATTCGGATCAGGGAGAGAGACACCCTCTCTACTTTTAAGATTAGGCTTAAAACTTTCCTTTTTGCTAAAGCTTATAGTTAGGGCTGGATCAGGTGACCCTGAACCATCCCTTAGTTATGCTGCTATAGACTTAGACTGCTGGGGGGTTTCCATGATGCACTGAGTGTTTATTTCTCTTTTTGCTCTGTATGCACCACTCTGCATTTAATCATTAGTGATTGATCTCTGTTCCCCTCCACAGCATGTCTTTTTCCTGGTTCTCTCCCTCAGCCCCAACCAGTCCCAGCAGAAGACTGCCCCTCCCTGAGCCTGGTTCTGCTGGAGGTTTCTTCCTGTTAAAAGGGAGTTTTGCCTTCCCACTGTCGCCAAGTGCTGTCGCCAACTGTTTTGACCGTTGGGGTTTTTCTGTAATTATTGTATGGCTTTGCCTTACAATATAAAGCGCCTTGGGGCAACTGTTTGTTGTGATTTGGCGCTATATAAATAAAATTGATTTGATTTGATTTATTCAATTGAATATTGTTTGAAGAGGATTTTCAAATTATTGTATTCTGGTTTTATTTACATTTTGCACAACATCCCAACTTCACTGGAATTGGGGTTGTAGAGAAGTCTTGTGGCATTAACTCAGTTGACAGTTGAAATAACTCAACTGAGATTAGGACATTAAGATAATGGGAAACTTTTCTGATATTGTTAATGTCATGTTACAGTGAAGACAGAAGAATTTGAGGACATTCGTTTTCTGTAGTACATCCTTTATAAGAGAGGAGGAGATGTGTGTTAAAATATGAGATCTAGAATGTCATGTTGTTTATACCTCAAAATCCAAAGATGTGGGCTCTGGAGGACGCCGGCATTGTCTGATAAGGTTGGCCAGGTTAGGAAGGTGAACCACAGGGGGTCCAGTCCGGTCTCCCTGCAACAGTGTGTCTTCAGCTATGGCTCCTGCTGGCTTGTGGATATCTGCTAGAGCAGCTGCCTTTGCCTATAAAGAAAAAGGAAAATGTGTGATTACAAGATAATGATTATAATATGTTTCTGTGTCTGTGGCTCTATTTTTTGTGCCTTTAAATAATCATATACTTACCCTAGCAGTGATTTTCCTTGCTGGAACATTCTGGTGCTGCAGGTTGTTAGGGCCCTCCTTAAAGACATCTCCATGCTGTTTCACACTGGCATAACAGGATATGCAAGAATGCATGATGCCCTGGATGCCTTGGTTGATGGTCAGGTAGATCTGGTAGTTGACTCCATGAATGAATTTGTTCTATGTCACTCTGAAGACCTCACTTATATACCACCTATGAACTTTACACTTGCCAAAAGTGTGAATGCTCTATTAGAATCAGAATCTGAATAGCCTTTATTCACCCAGCATCCACAAGAATACAAGCTGCACTCTCTCTGTCATGCATGTATACACTCTGTAATGCATACACTAAACACTTAAATAATTCACAGTAATAAAATGTGCAAATACAATGTGCAAGAAAAATAAAATGTGCAAAAAGAAAGAAATGTGTGAAACAGACAGAGATTGAAGTTGTACATGAGGTATATGAATTAGTGAGTTTTTTGGCAGGTGAAATTGTTTATCTACTGCTCTGTGGAAAGAAACTGTTCCTGAGTCTGGTTGTTTTGATGTACAGAGCTCTGTAACGTTGACCAGAGGGGAGGAGTTTAAACAGTGTGTGTCCAGGGTGTGAGGGATCTGCAGAGATGTTACCAGCTCGCTTCCTGTTCCTGGACCGGTATAAGTCCTGCATGGAGGGCAGGCTAGCTCCTAGGGGGAAACTTTATGGATAGAAGAATAACCAGAATGGCAAAGGCTCACCCATTGATCAGCTCCAGGATGATCAAAGACAGTCTGGAGTTACCTGTAAGTGCTGTGACAGTTAGAAGATGCCTGTGTGAAGCTAATTTATTTGCAAGAATCCCCCGCAAAGTCCCTCTGTTAAATAAAACACATGTGCAGAAGAGGTTACAATTTGCCAAAGAACACATCAACTGGCCTAAAGAGAAATGGAGGAATATTTTGTGGACTGATGAGAGTAAAATTGTTCTTTTTGGGTCCAAGGGCCACAGACAGTTTGTGAGACAACCCCCAAACTCTGAATTCAAGCCACAGTTCACAGTGAAGACAGTGAAGCATGGTGGAGCAAGCATCGTGATATGGGCATGTTTCTCCTACTATGGTGTTGGGCCTATATATCGCATACCAGGTATCATGGATCAGTTTGGATATGTCAAAATACTTGAAGAGGTTATGTTGCCTTATGCTGAAGAGGACATGCCCTTGAAATGGGTGTTTCAACAAGACAATGACCCCAAGCACACTAGTAAATGAGCAAAATTTTGGTTCCAAACCAACAAAATTAATGCCTCACAGATGTGGAGAAATCATGATAAACTGTGGTTATACAACTAAATACTAGTTTGGTGATTCACAGGATTGCTAAAAAAGCAGTTTGAACATAATAGTTTTGAGTTTGTAGCATCAACAGCAGAAGCTACTATTATTGTGAACACCCCCTTTTCTACTTTTTTTTTACTAATAGACCAATTTCATAGCCTTAAGAGTGTGCATATCATGAATGCTTGGTCTTGTTGGATTTGTGAGAATCTACTGAATCTACTGGTACCTTGTTTCCCATGTGACAATAAGAAATATACTCAAAACCTGGACTAATCTTTTTAGTCACATAGCACTACTATTATTCTGAACACTACTGTACATTTTTATCCATATGCACAAACTGCTTTAGTGTTAGAAATGGGTTTACCAAAGTCTTTAGGTCAGAAAAGTAGGGTAATACTGTATACATAAAAGATTTTAAAACGATGACTAATGAATTGTTAAAAAAATATGTGCGGTACAGCTGCGCCATCCTCTGGGAACTACTTGGCAAAGATCTGTAACATTCTAAATTTGTCAAGTAATATCACTTACCTGTCTGCTATTCTTTTCAAATAATTCCTTTGTGGAAGAAAAATGTATTAGTGGCAAAAAGATGTAGTAAAAAAAGTCCACTGCTGCCTTGAAAAAAAAAAAATTGCTCCACTGTTCACCACACAAAAAAGAACAAATCCTTCGATGTGTTTTTGTTGGGGAAGTGTAATGACACGGACCCACAACAGGGGGCGCAAATGAACAGTCAATGGGTAGTCAAATAAATACAATTTATTGTGGCAAATGTGCACAACGGGTCGAATACTATTTTTAGACAGTCAATTACAAATGTCAACAGGTGACGTGTGGGCAGGTCTGAGGGTAGGAGACGCCTATCCAGAGAAGAGCCGGGGCCCACAAGGTTCCGCCGCCAATGAAGACCTGCAGCAAACCGAAGCCGCCAAGTCCTGAGTCCCCAGGTGGCCTCTACTTCAGCTGTCAGATCTGGTACTGCTGGCAGGAACAGAAGACAGGTTAATGGTGGGTGTGTGCACACCCAGCAGAACAATCAGCAATTCAGTTCAGTTCCTTTTGTGGGAGAATCTCCACCTCCGACACAAAAACACAGTAGTGCAGAGCCTGAGAGCTACTTATCCGTTTTGGCGTGAGGGGTGAAGAACGGCACTCCTACACGGACCACAAAACTCAGCACCAGCTGAAAGCAGTCACCAGGATCTCCTGCAAACACTCAGAAAGAGATCACGTGCGTACGGCACAGTCAAACGGCTGAGAGATTACCTGAGTGGTAAACTGATATCGTGGCAGAGATGTGGTGTCTCCTCCAGTCTTATATGGGATGGGATGATGATGAGAGATTTCTGACAGCTGGTAGTCCTGGCTCCTGGGCAGGAGGCAGCGCAGGTCCGGGGGTGCAAAGGTCCGAGGTGTGGTATGGTTTGATCTTGGAGACATGAAAAACAGGATGGATCCGAAGTGAAGCCGGGAGTTTCAGCTTCACTGCGGCTGGACTGATGATTTTGGTGATCCGAAATGGTCCGATATATCTGTCCATCAGCTTTTGCGAATCCGTGTTGAGAGGAATGTTCTTTGTTGACAGCCAGACCTCCTGCCCGGGCTGATATTCCGGGGCCGGGTCACGTCGGCGGTCCGCATGGGTCTTCGCCCTCGTCCGGGCTTTCAGCAGGGCAGAACGGGCTGTACGCCACACCCGACGGCACCTCCTGAGGTGGGCCTGGACCGAGGGAACCCCGACCTCTCCCTCCACAGCAGGAAACAATGGGGGCTGGAGAGGCCGGTTGCTGATGAAACTTGACTGTTATGAGCGTACTCGATCCAGGCCAGATGTTGACTCCAGGCCGTCGGTGCGCGGAGGTCATACACCGCAGGGCCTGTTCCAGCTCTTGATTAGCCCGCTCTGCTTATCCGTTGGTCTGTGGGTGGTACCCGGATGAAAGGCTCACGGTGGCCCCCAGTTCCCTGTAGAAACTCCTTCAGACCTGGGAGGAGAACTGAGGACCACGATCCGAGACGATGTTCGTAGGGATACCATGCAGACGTATGACGTGGTGGACCAGGAGGTCTGCAGACTCCTGGGCCGACGGGAGCTTCGGGAGGGCCACGAAGTGGGCCGCCTTGGAGAACCGGTCCACTATCGTCAGGATGGTTGTCATACCCTGGGACGCAGGAAGACCCGTGACGAAGTCCAGGCCGATATGGGACCAGGGGCGATGAGGCACAGGCAGCGGCTGGAGGAATTTCTCCGGTTGGTGGACTGCCTTGCCCCTGGCACAGGTGGTACAGGCCCGGACATACTCCCGGACATCGGCTTCCAAAGACGCCCACCAGAACCGCTGCCGAACAACTGCCACGGTCCTCCACACCCCTGGATGGCAGGTGAGCCTGTAACCATGGCAGAAGTCCAATACTGCAGTCCTAGCGTCTGGTGGGACGTACAAACAGTTAGGTGGTCCACCGCCGGGGTCCGGGTGACGTGTCAGGGCCTCCCTGATGATGTTCTCCACGTCCCACGTCAGTGTGGCGATGATAGTGGACTCCGGGATGATGTTTTCTGGTGGATCCGACAGCTCCGCTCTGACTTCTTCTTCATGCACCCGGGACAGTGCGTCCGACCGCTGGTTCTTAGTCCCGGGGCGATAGGTGATCCTAAAGTCAAAACGGCCAAAAAAAAGAGACCAACGGGCTTGCCTGGGGTTCAGACGCTTAGCGGTCCGGATATACTCCAGGTTCCGATGGTCGGTGAAGACCGTGAATGGAACCACAGCTCCCTCCAACAAGTATCTCCACTCCTCCAGGGCCTCCTTCACCGCCAGGAGCTCCCGATTGCCGACGTCATAATTCCGCTCTGCTGGGGTCAACCTGCGGGAGAAATAGGCACAGGGGTGGAGTACTTTATCGGACTCCCCGGTCTGGGACAGCACAGCTCCTATCCCTGAGTCAGAGGCATCTACTTCCACAACAAACTGGCGGCTAGGATCAGGCTGCACCAGAACTGGCGCAGTAGAGAACCGGCGTTTCAACTCCCTAAATGCGGCTTCGCACCGATCCGACCAGGTGAAGGGAACTTTTGGGGAGGTCAGGGCTGTAAGGGGACCAACAACCTGACTATAGCCCTTGATAAACCTCCGATAGAAATTAGCGAAGCCGAGGAACTGTTGCAGCTTCCTACGGCTTGCCGGTTGGGGCCAATCTCTCACCGCCGCTACCTTGGCCGGATCAGGGGCGACGGAGTTGGAGGAGATTATGAACCCCAGGAAGGACAAAGAAGTACGGTGGAACTCGCACTTCTCGCCCTTCACAAATAGCCAGTTCTCCAACAACCACTGCAGGACCTGACGTACATGCCTAACATGGGTCTCAGGATCCGGGGAGAAGATGAGGATATCATCTAGGTATACGAAGATGAACCGATGCAGGAAGTCCCGCAAAACGTCATTTACTAATGCTTGGAACGTCGTGGGGGCATTAGTGAGGCCAAATGGCATGACCAGGTACTCAAAGTGACCTAAGGGGGTGTTAAATGCCGTCTTCCATTCGTCTCCCTTCCGGATCCGAACCAGGTGATACGCATTCCTAAGATCCAATTTAGTGAATATTTTGGCTCCATGCAGGGGCGTGAACACAGAATCCAACAGGGGCAACGGGTATCGGTTGTGAACCGTGATCTCGTTCAGCCCTCTGTATCAATGCATGGACGGAGTCCGCCGTCCTTCTTGCCCACAAAAAAGAAACCTGCACCCATCGGGGAGGTGGAGTTCGGGATCAACCCGGCAGCTAATGAGTCCTGGATGTAGGTCTCCATTGATTCTCGCTCGGGGCGTGAGAGGTTGTACAGTTTACTGGACGGATACTCAGCACCCGGGATTAAATCAATGGCACAATCGTACGGTCGATGCGGGGGTAGAGTGAGTGCCAGATCTTTGCTGAAAACGTCAGCAAGATCATGGTACTCAACAGGCACCGTCGTGAGATTGGGGGGGACTCGAACCTCCTCTTTAGCAGTCACACCGGGTGGAACCGAGGACCGTAAACACTCCCGATGGCAGGTTTCGCTCCATTGAGCCACAACCCCAGATGGCCAGTCGATCTGGGGATTGTGCTTACTAATCCATGGATAGCCCAAAATTACTCTGGAGGTAGAAGGTGTCACAAAAAACACAATCTCCTCCCTGTGATTCCCAGACACAATCAGTGTTAAGGGCTGTGTCTGGTGTGTGATTAATGGAAGAAGGGTGCCATCTAGTGCCCGTACCCTCACTGGTGAAGGAAGAGCCACTAGAGGGAGCCCTACTTCTGTAGCCCATCTGCTATCAAGCAGATTCCCTTCCGACCCCGTGTCAATCAGTGCTGGGGCTTGAAGGGTTAAATCCCCACAGAGGATCACAACTAGGATTCGTGCGGATTTTCGTGCTGTACCCGCGTGTGTGTTATGGCCCACCCTTAGCTCAGTTTCTAAGGGTGAGCGTTGGTGTTTGACCACTTGGGGCATTGTTTCTGCAGATGCTCGTTAGAGCCGCAGAAAAAGCACTCTCCGCGGGCCAGCCTCCTCTGTCTGTTTTCTAATTTTATTTTGGCCCTGCTCGTGTCCATAGCTTCGTCAGCACGGGGAGCTGTTGTCACATGGAGCACTCGGGCTCTGGAGCATGGGGAAGGCGGGGCTGCTTCGGAACGGGAAGGGAGAGGGGCGGCGCGTGCCCGGCCACGTCCTTCGTCTCGCTCCCGTCGACGTTCTTCCAATCGTTTGTCTAACCGTATAACCAGATCTATAAGCCCATCTAAATCCCGTGGCTCATCCTTAGCCACCAGATGCTCCTTCAGGACTGACGACAGTCCATTTACGAAGGTGGTGCGGAGTGCAGCGGTATTCCAGCCGGACCTCGCAGCTGCTATGCGGAAGTCGACCGCATACTCAGCTGCACTCCGACGCCCCTGTCTCATTGACAGCAGTGTCATAGAAGCAGTCTCGCCTCTGTTTGGGTGATCAAAGACTGTTCTGAACTCCCTCACAAACCCAGTATAAGAGGTAAGGAGCCGTGAATTCTGCTCCCAGAGCGCCGTAGCCCAGGCGCGTGCCTCGCCTCGAAGCAAATTAATTACATAAGCCACCCTGCTGGTCGTCCGACTCGTACATCACGGGACGCTGTGAAAAGACGAGCGAACACTGCATTAAAAAGTCCGCGCACGTCTCCACACAACCCCCGTACGGCTCTGGAGGACTTATGTATGCTTCAGGGGATGGAGGGTGGGGTCGTTGAATGACCAGTGGAATGTCTATATTTGAGACCGAGTCAGCAGGAGGAGGAGCTTCAGCAGCGCCCTGAGCGCGCGCTTCCACCTGCGCGGTGAGAGCCTCCATTCTACGATTGAGGATGACGTTCTGCTCGGTCATTAGATCCAACCGAGCAGTAAAGGCGGTGAGGATTTGCTGCAACTCACCAATCACGCCTCCTGCAGACGCCTGTGCACCCTACTCTTCCATTGGCTGTTCAACTGGTGGTTGACGCCCCTCGGGATCCATGACGTTGGCCGAGATATCCTGTTGGGGAAGTGTAATGACACGGACCCACAACAGGGGGCGCAAATGAACAGTCAATGGGTAGTCAAATAAATACAATTTATTGTGGCAAATGTGCACAACAGGTCGAATACTATTTTTAGACAGTCAATTACAAATGTCAACAGGTGATGTGTGGGCAGGTCCGAGGGTAGGAGACGCCTATCCAGAGAAGAGCCGGGGCCCACAAGGTTCCGCCGCCAACGAAGACCTGCAGCAAACCGAAGCCGCCAAGTCCCAAGTCCCCAGGTGGCCTCTACTTCAGCTGTCAGATCCGGTACTGCTGGCAGGAACAGAAGACAGGTTAATGGTGGGTGTGTGCACACCCAGCAGAACAATCAGCAATTCAGTTCAGTTCCTTTTGTGGGAGAATCTCCACCTCCGACACAAAAACACAGTAGTGCAGAGCCTGAGAGCTACTTATCCGTTTTGGCATGAGGGGTGAAGAACGTCACTCCTACACGGACCACAAAACTCAGCACCAGCTGAAAGCAGTCACCAGGATCTCCTGCAAACACTCAGAAAGAGATCACGTGCGTACGGCACAGTCAAACGGCTGAGAGATTACCTGAGTGGTAAACTGATATCTCGGCAGAGATGTGGTGTCTCCTCCAGTCTTATATGGGATGGGATGATGATGAGAGATTTCTGACAGCTGGTAGTCCTGGTTCCTGGGTGGTGACTGCGCCCTCTGGTGCCTGAAACCCGACTACAGGCAGGGCGCCCTCTGGCGTTGGCCAGCAGTACCTCCTCTTCGGGCGGCCCACATAACAGTTTTTCCACAATAATTTTCTATTTAGAGTTCTTTTAGAATGTTCTTTTAGAGTGTATGAGCATTTAGTGGCATATTTCAGTGAGGATGTATCACTCACAGATGCTGCAGTCAGAATGCAGCCTCTGTAAAGGGACAGAGAGGAGACAGACCCATGTGATATTTTCCGGCCTCTAGGAGTGGCTGTGGGTCAGAAAGTGTTTAGAGGAGAGATCCATTTTACAGCTGAGAATTTGTTTTTATGGGATGTGTTGGAATGAAGTCTCCAGGATGTTCAGTTGCTGATTTATTAATAGAAAGATGATGAAAAGTACACTTAGATCTGCCAATGCATTCTTGGTCCTCAGAGTGCTAAGTACAGTACTTCTATTTTTCTCATTTGTAGTTTTGCCATGGATAGTTAGTATTGTTTATGGAGTCTTGGTGGGGTTACAGAGAGAACGATAAAATCCCAACATTGGTAAAATTTTGCAAGTAAATCCTCACTGCTTCCTGCTCGGCAAAGCCTCAAAACATTTACTTGAGGCATCACCTTCATGCTGCCTTGGTCAACTAGTAGTGCTGCTGTGTTGGTTATTTATCAAACTCAGGACAGTATGAGATATTCTGGATGGTTGAGCATTATTCTCTGGAAAGGGGTCCTTCTGCTGATGGAAACAAATGGGTCTAACTCAATTAGCCATCTCCAGCTGAGGAAACAAAGCGGCTGCCTTGTGCCCGCTGTTGAGAGGAACACGGAAAGAAAGTTTGCCAAATGAGCACATATGCATTAGATTTAAAAATGCACTCTGTGATACTGACGGGTCAAAAGGTACAAGATCTAGAGACTTTACACAGGATCTCTGTGATTCCAAGACTAAAAAGTGGTAATGACAACTTGTACATGACTTACAGAAAAAAATCCATCTGTGAAACATCATGACTGCATCCAAAGCATCATGAGATCTTTCAGCAACATGTCTCAATGAAACAACCAATAATTACAAAATGCATGCATAGTATTCTGCTGAAAACCAGGTTGTCATCAAACACCACTGCACTCTGTGCAAACTCCAGCTTGGGCCTGCTTCCCTGCATAGCTTTCTTATGATTCATCTGCCTTCCTCATCGTCGTGTACTGGAAATGCCAGATGAGGGAGAAATTTATAACGGTTTTGTTGCTCCCTTGAGAATGGAAGGACCTCCCCCATATTGAGCCATCCACAGCATATGAGACTTCCACAGAGAGCAAAATCTTTCGTCAGATGCATTTAATGGTCAGCAGTTCAAACAAGGAGGGGAGCGTAAAATGTAAACAATGTAAAAATTCTGTGGTTTTCACTTAACTTAATCCTAAACACCATCAACACCACATAGCCAACTCAGAAAACAAGAAAACTAACCATTATTATTATTGTTGTTGATATTATTATATCATTTTATTTTTATTATCTTTTTATAGAAAACTGACCTCTTGTAGCCATTAAAATAATGATTCACCTCTTTGAGAAGTACATTATGCTGCAGCTAGACATTTTAGTTGCAAAATTTCAGACTGATTTTCAACTCATGTCATTTGCACAGGTCTTTTGGCAAGAACTTTTCAAGGCAGGCAAAATAAAATATGCTTAACTTGATAAATGTGAATTGTTTTGTTATCAAGTTCAGTTTTGTTAAGTGCAGTGGTGGGCACAGTTCCGCAAATCTGCTAACTGCTAATTAGCAAAGCTAAGTTTTTTTTAGCGAATTAGCTTTTCGGCTACGTTTGAAAACCATCAGCGTAACAATTAGCTTCTGCTAAATTTAGTTCTGCTAACTTTAAGTCCGCTAACATTTTTTTTTTTTCTGGTAAAATAAGTAAATTTAATGGTCAAAAAATGTTTGTAAACCCTAAAATTGTACATGTTAGTTCCTGTTTATGAACACAGAGAGACAGCTAACACTTCCAGTTCACAGATCAAAACACACAAGCGCTGGTAAGAATAGGTACAGTCGGACATCCGGGTCCCTGATGTGCGCACATAGCAATGTGCATAGTAACCAGCGACCCACTGAAAACAAATCCCTGTCGCGCTCATTTCCTACTTGCTGTCCTTTGCACTCGCCTTATTCTGCCAAGTTTTTTTCTACTTAATATACACCAGTTTTCACAGAGAATGCCATGATCATGTGTTGCAGTTGGCTGTACCAACCCCGATAAGTTAAAAAATTGAAAAGTGCATTTTTTTGAGCTCCCAAAACACCACAAAAGTCCAGACAGAAGGGATAAATGGCTGGCTGCTATCAGCCAAGTAAACAAGGATGGTCATAGGAATAATGGCTCGTTCGCTAGTTGGCATTGTTTATGGTCAGAACTACGACGGTATCTGATCGTCTTCAAACCTCCAACTTTCGTTCTTAATTAATGAAAAGATTCTTGGCAAATGCTTTCGCTTTTGACTGTCTTGCTGCGGTCCAAGAATTTCACCTCTAGCGGCACAATACAATTGCCCCGGCCGCCCCTCTTAATCACAGCCCCAGTTCAGAGAAAGAAAACCCACAAAATAGAATTGGAGTCCTATTCCATTATTCCTAGCTGGGGTATTCAGGTGACCGGGCTTGCTTTGAACACTCTAATTTTTCAAAGTAAACGCTTCCGACCCCATGGGACACTCAGCTAAGATCATCGAGGGGGTGCTTAGAGGCATGAGCTGGGACAGACAGCGGCAGGCCGTCAGCTCAATCCCAAGATCCAACTATGAGCTTTTTAACTGCAGCAACTTTAACTGCAGCAAATTTTGCACACCTATCAAGGCTCTCCACATACTCATACGCCATTTGGCATGACCAAATCGGCAGGCCTTTGTGAATAAACAGCAGTAAAGAAGACTATATCAACAATGGTTGTGAGTGTGTGTACAGTTTGTTTTCAGCGGTGGTCCAAAATGGCGGCCATAACTAAGCAGAAGTGACGTAGGCCCGACCATACCTGTACAAGAAATTACACTGTGGACAAAAACAGTAAGTAAGCAGCTCAAAAGTCAGCATTTTTATATATTTACTTTTTGTGCATTTGTTTTGTGTTTGTGAACACAATATGGGTGAGCCGTAGCGCCATTAACGGGATATAAATATATATAATATAGAGCTAAACTGTGACTTCTAACAGTGCGATTTACTGCTTTTGATAAAGATGATGACAGTGTTTGGGGTTTTATTATTTATTAATTTTTTTTGTGCATTTGTGTTTGTGATCACCTTTGAATTTAACTGACAGTCCCTGCGGTGCTTAAACTCGAAATTGGCTTATCAGTAGCCGACAGTGTAATCCAATGTGACCGCGACTGTCAATATTAAAAGTTAGTGGTTAGCTGTAACGTCTGCTAAACATTTTATTGGTTTAGTGTTATAAAAGTTAACTTTTCAATTAGAGGTTTAATGGTTATCAAAACCAACTTTTTGGTTAGCTGTGCTTAACACTGGTTAAATGATATGCAAATTTACATCACCAAGCGATCACAAGCCATCATGCTAATTAAGACCTTTTAATGGCTTATTTATACTCAACATTAAATATGGATATGGACACAGCTTTCTGTCCACGCGCTAGCAACACTTCATGTGTTAATGATCTTTTCCGGATAGCATGCAGATACAGCTGAAATGGAGCAATACCACCAGTAATCATGAGGGCGGTGTAGCCAAAGGTCAAGCGAGACAAGCCTAAAAACAAAAGTACACAAGTAGACCATTTACGATGGTGGAATAGTTTGACAGTTTTAGGCCATGTGATCTGTAACCTCTGTCACATGCTACTTGGTATTCCTGCCAACTTATTATAGGCACACCCTCCTTCATGTGTCATGTTCTACTCCAGTCATTTATTTCAAGTCATTTTACAAGGTGAACTTTTTTGTCACACTTGTTATAGTATTCTCTTTAAGTTGCGTTTACACATAAGCAAGACGTGTTCCGAATATCATTTTTCTGTCATTCCTGACATTCCTGACATTCTTAATGTGACTTAACGCATTTGAATAGGTTTCTTAATAGTGCGTGTTGGTGCATGATATTATTGATATTCGTGGAGCATGTTTTTGCCTGTCAAAAAATCTTCCACGAATGTCACACACCACCCTCATTTTGTCTCATGTCGTGGAAGTCGCACCTGAGCGTATTGATCCATCTTGATGAGTCGTGATCCTTAATAGAACGTCACAACGTTCGTAGTGGTTCCTGTGATGGTTCTTGGAGCCCAAACTGTTGGGAAAGTGTAGTGACACGGACCCACAACAGGGGGCGTAAATGAACGGACAATGAAAGAGTCGAATATGAACGCTTTACTGTTGTGAATGAGCACAACCACAATACAGAGGAATGTGAAATTTTGCAAACAGTCAATCACAAGGGTGATGTGTGGGCAGGCTCGAGGATAGAAGACGTCTGTCCTGAGAAGAACCGGAACCACACGATTTCCTCCGCCACCGAACCCGGAGAATACTGGAGCCGCCAAGTCCCGAGTCCCCAGGTGGCCACCGTCTCCGAATGTCGGATCTGGTACTGCTGGCAAGAAGCAGAAACAACAAGATGTGGGTGTGTGCACACCCAGTAACAGCAATGGTGGAGATTCCACCTCCACCTCTCATCCACACTCGTGCAGCTCCTGTCACACAGCACTTATCTGGTGGGGTGTAAAGCGAAGCTGTCGCCGGTCACACCAATCTCCAGATAGTGCACTCCACAGGAAAAAACAGCTGCAAAAAATGAGTTTACTAGACACAGTTATTTATACGGCTGAGATTGTTACCTTCACAGGTCGATGATCTCTCGGCAACGAGGTGGAGATGACGTCCGGGTTTTATGGAGTAGCATGATGAAGTGTTGATGGGTGACAGCTGTCATGAGATGATGAGTGACAGCTGTCACCCCCGGCTGTGTCCGTGGCAGCAGCGCCCTCTCGTGCCTGAAGCCCGCACTCCAGGCAGGGCGCAATCTGGTGGTGGTGGGCCAGCAGTACCTCCTCTTCAGGCGGCCCACACAACACAAACTGTCACGCGTTATTACAAAGTGACACGGAAACTGTCAAGTTTTGACACGACTTGTAACGCGGCGTCACATTTCACTGCGCACCACAACAAATCAGTTTTCTGTCACGTGCGCATAATTAAACTCGGCTCCACAGCGTTCAGTTTGATGCAGTATGCCGAAGAGGAACAGTGATGTGAAGTCAGCCAAATATCGTTCCACAGTTCCTGCTGAAGCTCCTCAGGATGCTCCTGCAGGTGTTCCACCTGCTGTTGTAACCGATGAGCGGGAGAACGAGTCTGAGCTAGAGGAAAAAGAAAAGCGAGAGGAGACTCACGTGCAGCCAGACATCTCTGCACCTCCTCCAGTCTGGCAGAGGAAGAAGCACATGCACAATTAAACCCTGCTGCACCGCATTCAGTTTGATTGCTGACACCAAGTCGGCTAAAAGTCTAATTTCAGTACTCTTCAGCGCGCTCCTGCAGGTGTTCCACCTGCTGCATGTGCCTGATGTTTGGGAAAACACACGAGACGAGAGCCGCATTAAAACCACACATCTGGCTCTGTCCTCCTCCTCCTCTCTGCGCCACTCCATGGCACAAAGCCCAACTACGCATGCAGTCACAAAGTTCTTCTGAAAAACTGGAGCGATCTGAATTCGGTTGAATGAATATGGGTGTGTGTGTGTGTGTGGAGACAATTCACCTTGTTCACAACGTGACAGAACTTAACGATGCGCTGTTACGCGCAATAGCGCGCAACAACGCGGAACATTATTTTTGACTGTGCGTAATGGTTCCTGATAATTCTCCAGCAAGAAGTGCCATTAATCGTAACGTGTGGTGACAGGTTGCAACAATTCCTGAGGACACCTGACGCCTCTGCCCCGAATCATCACATTCGTGATCAGTGGCCAAGAATGTGTACTTTGTGGCATTCGTGACTTGTCGTCGTTATGTGTAAACGCAGCATTACCTTGGGTGCCCTTTATTTTGTGAAATGTATTCAAATCAAATCATATATACTTTATTGCCCCTGCACAGAAATATTGCTTGGGCAAACCCCCCCAGACCCCCCAACTGCACCCCTCTTAACCCCCTCGCACCCTCCATTTTAAGCATTTTCTTTATTTGCATCTCACAAGCCTGTAAAAAGGTCAAGTGCTTTCAGTGCAGAAGGCTCCTGGTTGAAACCCCACCCCTGAGACTTTTCTCCAATGTGGAGTTGCATCAGGAAGGGCACCTGGCATAAAACGTTTGCCAATTCAACATGCAGATGCAGTTCAGATTTGCTGTGATGACTCCGAGTGCAAAAACAAGGGAGCAGCTGAAGGGCCTTTTGTTTATACCAAAGCGTTCCATTACTTATGCAACACATCATCTTGGCTTTTATATTTTTACCTGAGACCATCAAATATGGCCATCAGGTATTGCGAAGGCTTTGCATCTGTCCATCTGTCTGTCTGTCTGTCCAGCTTTCTGTGCTCAGCATAAATCCAGTCCTATTACTACCAGTCTTCAAATTCACAGGGAACATTCATTGGACACAGACCTTGGAAAGCCATCTTCAAAGATGGCTCACCTTGACCTATTTTAAGAGGTATTTTCAAATTTTAAAAAGTCACATTGTTTCAATCTGTTACGTTTAGTTTTTTTTTTTTTTTTGAGTGGCAGGGGTGACAGACAATCAAAGTAGGTAGAGCTGCACTGTGACATCAGTGGCTGGTCTCTCCAAAACTGCTTTGTTTTGTGTGTTTCTGTACATGTTCCTCATACTAGTTCAGTACCCATAGGAAATTTGTATTTCTATAGAAAATTGGGAGCTTAAGTAGATTTTTCATGGTTGGTTGTATGAGGTTGTGTTTGAAGGTGGGATGTACAAAGAGGTATACTTACTTTTACATAGTTTTAACAAAGTGTAACAAAGCCAGCTATCCCCATTTGTGGTCAAATCCTGCGATATCACATAGAGGTTCAAACAAGACTGTACTGCCCTATTACCCGTGCATAAGCTAGTGTGTGTGTATATATATATAGCAGTTTGCAATGTACTATCCTGTGACAGACTTTACATACTGCTGTAAACATTACAGTGGTACACTACCATTCATTCAAAAATATATTAACATATTAGTGTAAATGCTAAAATTACTCTTCAAAAATGTTGCACCTCTTGGCAATTAATTTTATGTGCAGTATGTAATTATTTTCTTTAAATGCACAGTGTGTGAAAACAGTTGACAGGATAAACCCAGATGAGCTCTACATAATAGATCCTCTGGTTTCTTATTCATTATTACTCATGTCCCACATTGGTCAATGCAGGAAATCCTTGCAATGATGAAAAACAGTTTGCTATCAGAAAACAACCAGACACAAAAAGTAATCAGGAATTCACTATTACAGAATTCTCCTTAAAATGTTTGCAGATTTTGAACTACAAACACAGTATTTCACGGACTTCAATTTTCAGAAAAATGCACATATTCTTTGTGAACAACTGTGTGAAAAAATAGTCCAACAGTTTAAGAACAATATTTCTCAATGTTCAATTGCAAGGAATTTAGGGATTCCATCATCTACAGTCCATAATATAATCAGAAGATTCAGAGAATCTGGAGAACTTTCTTCACGTAAGCGGCAAGGCCGAAAACCAACACCGAATGCCCGTGACCTTTGATCCCTCGGGCAGCAACTGCATTGAAAACCAACATCATTGTTTAAAGTGTGGCTTCGCAGTAAAAGAGTGCGGGTACTAGACTGACCTGCCTGCAGTCCAGACCTGTGGCCCACTGAAAATGTATGGCGTATTATGAAGCGCAAAATACAACAGCGGAGACCCCGGACTGTTGAACAACTGAAGTCGTACATCAACCAAGAATGGGAAAGAATTCCACCTACAAAGCTTCAACAATTAGTGTCCTCAGTTCCCAAACGCTTATTGAGTGTTGTTAGAAGGAAAGGTGATGTAAAACAGTGGTAAACATACCACTGTCCCAGCTTTTTTGAAACGTGTTGCAGGCATCTATTTCAAAATGAGCAAATATTTGCATAAAAACAATAAAGTTTATCAGTTTGAACATTAAATATCTTGTCTTTGTGGTGTATTCAGTTGAATATAGGTTGACTGAATTTGCATTTGCATTGTATTCTGTTTTTATTTACATTTTACACAATGCCCCAACTTCATTAGAATTGGGGTTGTAAATACGTCTTAATGTTTGCAACAGTACAGGGTTGTTAGATATATTTCTGTGTTTAATTATGGTTTTCTATATTTGTTTTCTGTATTTTTTTGGTATTAAGGTAGTTATTATATTTAGGGTTATATTTTTAGTTTCATTCTTATTCTCATTTTCCTTTGTTCTTTCTTGGTATGTGCATGTAGAACTGTATTTAACCATTTGTACCACTTAAGGATAAAGAGAGTTAGGTTACAATTATAAATCATATGTCTCCCGTTATTGTGCGGGCCTGGGGCAGGGGGATGGACCTCCCTTGAATGCCCACGGGGGCCAATAAGAGAAGGATTTTGTGAAATAAGGTCTGCCTCTGTTATGCATATGTAATCCTGTATAAAAATTGCTTGTATCCAATCCATTGTCCAGGTTTCTGTAAGAGCGGATCTTGTCTGTAAGAGAGGTTCATGCAGGACCCAGGCCTGATTATTTTTGCTGATTAAGTTTAAAAGTGAGGAATAGTTCGAGTTTGTGCTTTGTAAGGGCCATTCTTGTTGCATTTTTTATTTCAAAATTCTCCACTGATCCTTGATTGGGAACAAGTCAGGAAAGCAGACAGGCAAGTCCAGTATCCAAACTATCTTCTGCTGCAACCATGCCTTTGTAATCTGTGCAGAATGTGGTTTTGTATCATCTTATTGAAAAATGCATGGACTTACCCTGGAAAAGATGTCATCTTGATGGCAGCATATGTTTCTCTAAAATATGTTTCTGTATTTTTCTGCATTAATGTTTCCATCACAGAAGCATAAATTACCTTTGCCATAAGCATTAACACAACCACATACCGTGACCAACCGTGGCGTTTGGACTTGTTGCTGGTAACAGTCTGGATGGCCCTTTTTGTCTTTGGTCCAGAGCACACAGCATCCATTTCTTCCAAAAACATTTGGAATACTGATTCATCTGACCACAGTTCTACTGTGTGTTGGTACAACTCAGATGCATACAAGTCCAAGGGCAAGTGTAACATCAGATATGTTTTGCACAGTGAATTTTTAAGTGGTACGAGTGAATGTAACTCCTTATTGTAGCACTTGACAAACATTGCTCAAATTAGAATTAGAATTTTGAGGGAAAAAATGAATTTAAACCATTTTGGAATAAGACTGTAACATAAAATGTGGAAAACATGAAGCACTGTGGAAAGTTTCCGGATGCACTGTATTTTAATGTGCACATACCCTTTGACATGACTGTAATTCCTGAGTATTTAATAATGGCAATGCCAGATCTCCAGCACCTGGCAGTCAGTCCAAGGCTGTCTGACCAGCTCTCTCTGTCTCGGGTTGCACTGAATGCTACTGGCAGTTTTACGATGGAACACTGCAGTTTTTTTTTTTTCTGCCCAGCAGGAAGTTGGCACGTGGCATGTGCACAGTCTGCACACAGCAGCAGCACTACAGGCTGGATGTGGGGAGCACTGTTTGTGATTTGGCAGGGGCTGCAGGCCGGCAGAATAGAAAATGTCCAAAAACAAAGCTGTGTGCAGTGACCTGAGGAACTGATCTACAAACATGTTGGTGGGTGGGTAAAATGCATGAACACCACGACACAAAATACCTGCCAGCAGTTTTCTGAGGGCTTCTGTGCAACATTTGCTGATAATATGAGAACATAGAAACAATAAGTGCTAGTTATGGTCAAACGTTTGCTGCTTTCATACATCACATGAGCCTTAGTAAACCACAATCAGAAAAACTGTCAGTGTATCTACATGCTGCATTTCACAAAGGATATATTCATAATTTTAATGTAATAAAACAAACTGATAACAATGTCACTGCTGATTCATGAATAATTTAAGTGTATCATATGGATTTTAGACTGCTTTTCATGAAAAAAAAAATCACCCTTAAAATTTTCCGATCGCACACATTTTGTCAGCAGAACCACTTGTTAATGATTTTCCATCATGCATATATGACCACAAAGCAAGCTGTTTTGGTGAGTGTCAGCATGCCTGGGCACTATGCAAATCTTCCCCATGAGTGGACATGCTGAGTCAGGTTCAGTGCTGACAGGCAAGCTTGAAAATTGTTCACATTTACTGATACTGTTTGGATGTATTTTGATAAATACATCTACAAAAAATCTTCAGTGAGTGTACTTAATAATTTTGGTGGACAACACATGAATTAAGTCTTTATAAACAGATAATTAAACCAATTAATGTATAAATACTTATATTTATTCATTATTCATGAAAAGGCGTCACCATTACACCAGCCAACATTACTGGTTAAAAACAGAACAGCCCTATGTGCAGGGAAAAAAAATGTTTCTATATATTGATTGATATATATATATATATTGATTAAATAACTGTGATAACATAGAGGACATAATTATCTTGGAATTTTTCTTTTTTGAGTTATATCTGGGGCAGCACGGTGGCTGTTGTGTGGGCCGCCCGAAGAGGAGGTACTGCTGGCTCACCACCAGAGGGCGCCCTGCCTGTCGTCGGGTTTCAGGCACTAGAGGGCATAGTCGCCTCACTGGAGCACCGCATCTGACAGCTGTGACCCATCATTCATTAGCATCATCCATAAAGGCCTGGGAGAGACACCATACCTCTGCCGAGTTATCTGCTAACCCTCAAGGTAAACAACTCAGCCGTTTTGTGCCGTACGCACGTTTTTGCATCTGAGCTATTTGCAGTCGTAACCTTTTGTACACTTGCAGCTTGTAGCAGAGTTTGTGGAAGCTGGAGGAGTTGGCGTCTCCACTCCTCACTGCAGACTTGATTTAAGTGATACATAAGGCACTGCACATACTCTGTGTTCCTGTGTTTGGAGGTGGAGGTTTTTCCCTCAGGAAGGAACTGTATTTTTGCTGTTTGCTGGGTGTACACACACCCACCTTTAACCTGTCTCTTTTCCTGCCAGCAATACCGGTGAGTTTTGTGATTGACAGACTAAACGCATATCTGGTTGTTTGTGCACATTTGCAGAATAAATTGTTATTTATTCGGACTTCTTATTGGCCGTTCATTTACGCCCCCTGGCGTGGGTCCGTGTACTTCACTTTCCCAATAGTGGCTTAGTGGTTAGCACTGTTGCCTCACAGCGAGAAGGTCATGGGTTCAATTCCCACCTGAGGCCTTTCTGTGTGGACTTTGCATGTACTCCCCATGTTTGCGTGGGTTTCCTCCGGGTGCTCCGGTTTCCTCCCACATCCAAAGACATGCGGGTTAGGTGGATTGGAATCTTTAAATTGTCCGTAGGTATGGGTGTGTTTACTTGTCTGTTTGTGGTCCTGTGACAGACTGGTGTCCTGTCCTGGGTGTACCCCGCCTCACGCTCTATGACTGCTGGGATTGGCTCCAGCCCCCCGTGACCCTTAATTGGACTAAGCGGTTGAAGATGAGCGAGGGAGAGAGAGTTTTATCTGAAAAGGGGGACACCAAACCCCACCAAATTTGTGACACACAACACCTAAGTATTATTTTGGTCAAAATAAACAGAAATCACTTCAACTACACTATCTGAATTTACTTCTGATTTTGATGGGCACATGGTAAAATTAATTTCCCCCATAGACCAGTATCTTAATTACTCAGTACGGCTGCAGAGAGCATGTCGAATGTAACCTGTAGTGTCCTGGTCTGTTACATTTAAAACTCATGTTCCTAAACTGCTAATTTATTCAATAAATAAAACTCCAGTTGTGTTGTTTGACAGCACCACTGCTGAGAGCCTTAAACCACTCAAGCTTTCTTCTGAGCCCATCCAAAAAAAGTATAACATGACTTATCTCAATAGTAGATTTTTCTTTCTCTTTTTGCTCTGTATGCACCACTCTGCATTTAATCATTAGTGATTGATCTCTGCTCCCCTCCACAGCATGTCTTTTTCCTGGTTCTCCAGTCCCAGCAGAAGACTGCCCCTCCCTGAGCCTGGTGCTGCTGGAGGTTTCTTCCTGTTAAAAGGGAGTTTTTCCTTCCCACTGTTGCCAAGTGCTCACAGGGGGTCGTTTTGACCGTTGGGGTTTTTCCGTAATTATTGTATGGCCTTGCCTTACAATATAAAGCGCCTTGGGGCAACTGTTTGTTGTGATTTGGCGCTATATAAATAAAATTGATTTGATTTGATTTAGATTTTATGTATTCCCCATGGTTCGTATATTCACATCTTACAGTCTATAGCACCTTGCTAGGAAATTTAAAAACTGACCCTCATGTCACACATTGGTGACCCCTTTTCATGAAATGACCCATTTATGAGCAGAGGTACACAGCTTTTCCCAGGTGGAGAATAAATGAACCAATAAGTAATAGCTGGAAATTATATATTCTTCTCTCAGTTTAAATCCTACATTGATTGATCCTACATTGTCCTTTGACCTCCACATTAGAGATATTAGGAGGAGTGCTTTCTTCCACCTGTAAAATATAGTGACGATTTGTCCCATCCTGTCTATGGCTGATGCTGAGACCCTGATTCATGCGTTTGTCTCTTCGAGATTGGACTATTGCAATGTTCTATTTTCTGGTTTACTGCAGTCCAGCATTAGGGGTCTCCAATTGGTTCAAAATGCTGCTGCCAAACTTTTGACAGGAAGCAGAAAGTTTTCCCACATTACACCCATTCTGGCATCTCTTCACTGGCTTCCTGTCCCTTTGAGATCAGATTTTAAGGTTGTGTTACTTCCCTATAAAATTGTTCATGGACTGGCACCTCCCTACTGAGCTGACCTAATTAAACCCTATGTACTGGCCCGGGCTCTGTGTTCTCAGGGTGCAGGACTACTCTGTGTCCCTAGGGTGAATAAAAAGTCTGTGGGTCACAGAGCTTTCTCTTATCGTGCCCCTGTTCTGTGGAATGATCTCCCTGCATCAGTAAAACAGTCAGATTCTGTAGAGACTTTCAAGACCAGACTTAAGACGCACTTATTTTCTCTTTTGTATGGCTAGCATACTGGCATAGTATTTTACTATGCTTTCTACCCTTTTAAATTCATTTTATTTGGAAATGGAGCGGGCCGCGGCCTCAACTTTATCTAAAGTCTGGGTCCTTTAGTGAAGCTTAGGGCTAGTGACAGACTGGAGACCTCTACTGGTGGCTGGCTCTCACTGCGGTATTGTATCACTTCCTGTTCCGGAGCACAGCAGTGTTTTGCTGTATCTGTTAGCTGTTTAATCTGCATAGTTAGATTGATCTAGATAACTAGATAACGATTTATTTCACAGTGTAATCTTCACGTGCCTTAACTAAAGCACTCTCTCTGCTGAATCACCTCTAAATTATTTTCACATTATTCACTTTGTGTGTTTTTAGGAATCCGCTAGCTTAGCGCACCTATTAGCTCTTAGCCGGTTTAGCATGGCGGCTTCTCCTGTCTCTCCTGCACTTTTCTGCGCTGGTTGTGAAATGTTTAGTTATTCCTCGGCCTCCTTTACCAGTAACGGTACTTGTAATAAGTGTAGCTTGTTCGTAGCTTTGGAGGCCAGGCTGGGCGATTGGAGACTTGGCTCCGCACCTTGGAAAATCCTACCAAAGCTAGCCAGGCCCCTGTAGTTGGTGCGTATCAAGGTAGCTTAGCCGCTGTTAGCTGTCCCCCAGCAGATCCCGAGCAGCCGGGAAAGCAGGCCGGCTGGGTGACTGTGAGGAGGAAGCGTAGTTCTAAACAGAAGCCCCCTGTACACCACAAACCCGTTTTTCCCCACTCGGCGACACACCCGCCGAGGAACAAACTCTGGTTATTGGCGACTCTGTTTTGAGAAATGTGAAGTTAGCGACACCAGCAACCATAGTCAAATGTCTTCTGGGGGCCAGAACAGGCGACACTGAAGGAAATTTGAAACTGCTGGCTAAGGCTAAGCGTAAAATTGGTAAGATTGTAATTCACGTCGGTAGTAATGACACCCAGTTACGCCAATCGGAGGTCACAAAAATTAATATTGAATTGGTGTGTAACTTTGCAAAAACAATGTCAGACTCTGTAGTTTTCTCTGGGCCCCTCCCCAATTGGACTGGGAGTGACATGTTTAGCTGCATGTTCTCCTTGAATTGCTGGCTGTCTGAGTGGTGTCCAAAAAATGAGGTGGGCTTCATAGATAATTGGCAAAGCTTCTGGGGAAAACCTGGTCTTGTTAGGAGAGATGGCATCCATCCCACTTTGGATGGAGCAGCTCTCATCTCTAGAAATCTGGCCAATTTTATTAAACCCTCCAAATCGTGACTATCCAGGGTTGGATGATTTTAACATCCACATAGATGCTGAGAATGACAGTCTCAACACTGCATTTAATCTATTATTAGACTCAGTTGGCTTCGCTCAAAATGTAAATGAGCCCACCCACCACTTTAACCACTCTTTAGATCTTGTTCTGACATATGGCATAGAAATTGAAGACTTAACAGTATTCCCTGAAAACCCCTTTTTGTCTGATCATTTCTTAATAACATTTACATTTACTTTATTGGAGTACCCAGCAGTGGGGAATAAGTTTCATTACAGTAGAAGTCTTTCTGAAAGCGCTGTAACTAGGTTTAACGATATGATTCCTTCTTTGTTATGTTCTTCAATGCCATATACCAACACAGTGCAGAGTAGCTACCTAAACTCTGTGAGTGAGATAGATTATCTCGTCAATAGCTTTACATCCTCATTGAGCACAACGTTGGATGCTGTAGCTCCTCTGAAAAAAAAAGAGCCTTAAATCAGAAGTGCCTGACTCCGTGGTAACCCACAAACTCACAGCTTAAAGCAGATAACCCGTAAGCTGGAGAGGAAATGGCGTCTCACTAATTTAGAAGATCTTTATTTAGCCTGGAAAAAGAGTCTATTGCTCTATGAAAAAGCCCTCTGTAAAGCTAGGACATCTTACTATTCATCACTAATTGAAGAAAATAAGAACAACCCCAGACAGGGCAGAGCTGTCGACCGATCACCACCTGGGGGTGAGTTGGATCTGCTGGGAGGGGAGGAAGCCGGTCAGACCTGGCAGGCCCAAACATATCGTGAGGGTCTGCTGGGAACGACTGGCGGAACCCTCTGTCAGCGAGGTCTTCAACTCCCACCTCCGGGAGAGCTTCTCCCAGATCCCGGGGGAGGTTGGAGACATGGAGTCCGAGTGGACCATGTTCTCCACCTCCATTGTCAATGTGGCCGCTCGTAGCTGTGGTCGCAAGGTCTCTGGTGCCTGTCACGGCGGCAATCCCCGAACCCAGTGGTGGACACCGGAAGTAAGGGATGCCGTCAAGCTGAAGAAGGAGTCCTACTTATCTTTGTTGGTAGGTGGGACCCCAGAGGCAGCTGACAGGTACCGGCAGGCCAAGCGTGCCGCAGCCCGTACGGTCGCAGAGGCAAAAACTCGGGTCTGGGAGGAGTTCGGGGAGGCTATGGAGGAGGACTCTCGGTCGGCCTCGAAGAGATTCTGGCAAACTGTCCGATGCCTCAGGAGGCAGAAGCAGCTCTCCACCAGCACTGTTTATGGTGTGGGTGGGGAGCTGTTGACCCTGGCTGGGGATACTGTCGGGCAGTGGAAGGAGTACATCGAGGATCTCCTCAATCCCATCCTCACGTCTTCGGAAGAGGAAGCAGAGACTGGGGACTCAGAGGCGGACTCATCCATTACCCAGGCCGAAGTCACAGAGGTGGTTAGAAAGCTCCTCGGTGGCAAGGCTCCTGGGGTGGATGAAATCCATCCTGAGTACCTTAAGTCTCTGGATGTTGTGGGACTATCTTGGCTGACATGCCTCTACAACATTGCGTGGTGATCGGGGAGTGTGCCTCTGGATTGGCAGACCAGGGTGGTGGTCCCTCTGTTTAAGAAGGGGGGCCGGAGGGTGTGTTCCAACTATAGGGGATCACACTCCTCAGCCTCCCTGGTAAGGTCTATTCCAGAGTACTGGAGAGGAGAATTCGACCAATGGTCGAACCTCGGATTCATGAGGAGCAGTGTGGTTTTTGTCCTGGTCGCGGCACACTGGACCAACTCTACACGCTCCATCGGGTGCTCGAGGGTTCATGGGAGTTCACCCAACCAGTCCACATGTGTTTTGTGGATCTGCAGAAGACGTTCGACCGTGTCCCTCGGGGCACCCTGTGGGGAGTGCTCCGGGAGTACGGGGTCCGGGGTCCTTTGCTAAGGGCTATCCGGTCCCTGTACGACCACAGCAGGAGCTTGGTTCGCATTGCCGGTAGTAAGTCAAACCTGTTTCCAATGCACATTGGCCCCCGCCAGGGCTGACCTTTGTCACCAGTTCTGTTCATTATTTTTATGGACAGAATTTCTAGACGCAGCCAGGGTGTAGAGGGGGTCTAGTTTGGGAACCACAGAATCTCGTCTCTGCCATTTGCGGATGATGTGGTTCTGTTGGCGTCGTCAAATCAGGACCTTCAGCGTGCACTGGGGCGGTTTGCAGCTGAGTGTGAAGCGTCCAGGATGAAAATCAGCACCTCCAAATCCAAGGCCATGGTTCTCGACCGGAAAAAGGTGCTTTGCCCTCTTCAGGTCGGTGGAGTGTCCTTGCCTCAAGTGGAGGAGTTTAAGTATCTCAGGGTCTTGTTCACGAGTGAGGGACGGATGGGAGCGTGAGATCAATAGACGGATCGGTGCAGCGTCTGCAGTGATGCGGTCGCTGTATCAGACTGTCGTGGTGAAGAGAGAGCTGAGTAGGGGGGCAAAGCTCTTGACCCCCTGTGCTTGTTCACAGGGGGTCGTTTTGACCGTTGGGGTTTTTCTGTAATTATTGTATGGCTTTGCCATACAATATAAAGCGCCTTGGGGCAACTGTTTATTGTGATTTGGCGCTATATAAATAAAATTGATTTGATTTGATTTGATTTACCGATCGATCTACGTTCCGATCCTCACCTATGGTCATGAGATTTGGCTCATGACCGAAAGAACGAGATCGCGAGTACAAGCGGCCGAGATGACTTTCCTCCGCAGGGTGGCTGGGCGCTCCCTTAGAGATAGGGTAAGGAGCTCGGTCACTCGGGAGGAGCTCGGAGTCGAGCCGCTGCTCCTCCACGACGAAAGGAGTCAGTTGAGGTGGCTCGGGCATCTTTTCCGGATGCCCCCTGGACACCTCGCTGGAGAGGTGTTCCGGGCACGTCCCATTGGGAGGAGGCCCCAGGGAAGACCCAGGACACGCTGGAGGGGCTACATCTCACGGCTGGCATGGGAACACCTTGGGGTTCCCCGGGAGGAGCTGGCGGAGGTGTGTGTGGATCGGGAGGTCTGGGCGGCTTTGCTTGAGCTGCTGCCCCCGCGACCCGACTCCGGATAAAGCGGAAGAAAATGGATGGATGGATGGATGGAAGAACAACCCAAGGTTTCTTTTCAGCACTGTAGCCAGGCTGACAAAGAGTCAGAGCTCTATTGAGCCGAGTATTCCTTTAACTTTAACTAGTAATGACTTCAAGACTTTCTTTGCAAATAAAAAATATACAAATCTCCAACCTTCCTTTTCTCTCAAAAATTCTTGAAAGGGTAGTTGTAAAACAGCTAACTGATCATCTGCAGAGGAATGGTCTATTTGAAGAGTTTCAGTCAGGTTTCAGAATTCATCATAGTACAGAAACAGCATTAGTGAAGGTTACAAATGATCTTCTTATGGCCTCAGACAGTGGACTCATCTCTGTGCTCGTCATGTTAGACCTCAGTGCAGCTTTTGATACTGTTGACCATAAAATTTTATTACAGAGATTAGAGCATGCCATAGGTATTAAAGGCACTGCGCTGCAGTGGTTTGAATCATATTTATCTAATAGATTACAATTTGTTCATGTAAATGGGGAGTCTTCTTCACGGACTAAGGTTAATTATGGAGTTCCACAAGGTTCTGTGCTAGGACTGATTTTATTCACTTTATACATGCTTCCCTTAGGCAGTATTATTAGAAAGCATTGCTTAAATTTTCATTGTTACGCAGATGATACCCAGCTTTATCTATCCATGAAGCCAGAGGACACACACCAATTAGTTAAACTGCAGGAATGTCTTTCAGACATAAAGACATGGATGACTTCTAATTTCCTGCTTTTAAATTCAGATAAAATGTTGTGGCTGGCGTGCCTGGCTGGCTTTTGTTTGTCTTCTGTTTCTGTCTTTTGGTTTTCCTCCCAGGTGGTGTGCATTTGGGACTGAGTGGCTGTGTAGCTGAGTTTATCAGGACCTCACCCTGATCACCTGAGGCTGATCACGTGCAGCTCGTCAGGACTCACAGCTGTGGTGCATCTACACGGATTGGAACATGGTGGCATTTAAGTCTGGAGTGCACAGTGTGTGTTTGCCAGAGACTCGACCTTGTGACCAGACGGGTGAGATCGTCGTCTCGAGAGCCATCTCATCATCAGTGGATGCAGAGAACGTCCAGGTTTGATGCATGGTCTGTGAAAGAGGAGAGGGTGAGGTCTCACGCTCGTCAGCACACTTCCTGAGGTACGTTAGGTTTTGTGACTAACATTTGTACAGTCAGTAAATGTGGTGTCCCTCACACCTTATTATATTGAGCTGTTATGTTAGTCGTTTTAATTAGCTTCCACTGCAGTGGAGTTTGTGAACAAGGTGTTCCATGCCTGCAGGGTGGGAAGCTGATTAGTAATTAAGCCAGGAAGTGTTTGCTGTTTGTACACCTTTGAGCGGTCCCTCTGTGTGTAGAGTGTGGACTCACATGATGATTTCTTCATTCACAGACTCGGTTTGTCGCGGCCACCTGGGGGGTGTCGGTGGGGTCCTTGGGTCCGAACTGGTTCTGGCTCCGGACCGTTAGCGCTGCTGGGAGCGCACCGTTTACCACCTCGCCAGACCGCGCACTTATTTGTTTGTATATTTCCACGTCACTGTTATGTTTATTAAACTCTTATCCTTTGTACCATGCTCTGCTTATTTTATACTGGGTCCTTCAAACGCTGGTTGGTTCTCCGGGCTGCGTCCGACACATAACATAAAACTGAAGTTATTGTACTTGGCCCCACAAATCTTAGAAACATGGTGTCTAACCAGATCCTTACTCTGGATGGCATTATCCTGACCTCTAGTAATACTGTGAGAAATCTTGGAGTCACTTTTGATCAGGATGTCCTTCAATGCGCATATTAAGCAAATATGTAGGACTGCTTTTTTGCATTTGCGCAATATCTCTAAAATTAGAAAGGTCTTGTCTCAGAGTGATGCTGAAAAGCTAATTCATGCATTTATTTCTTCTAGGCTGGACTATTGTAATTCATTATTATCAGGTTGTCCTAAAAGTTCCCTGAAAAGCCTTCAGTTAATTCAAAATGCTGCAGCTAGAGTACTGACTGGGACTAGAAGGAGAGAGCATATTTCACCCATATTGGTTTCTCTTCATTGGCTACCTGTTAATTACAGAATAGAATTTAAAATTCTTCTTCTTACTTATAAGGTTTTGAATAATCAGGTCCCATCTTATCTTAGGGACCTCATAGTACCATATCACCCCAATAGAACGCTTTGCTCTCAGACTGCAGGCTTACTTGTAGTTCCTAGGGTTTGCAAGAGTAGAATGGGAGGCAGAGCCTTCAGCTTTCAGGCTCCTCTCCTGTGGAACCAGCTCCCAATTCGGATTAGGGAGACAGACACCCTCTCTACTTTTAAGATTAAGCTTAAAACTTTCCTTTTGCTAAAGCTTATAGTTAGGGTTGGATCAGGTGACCCTGAACCATCCCTTAGTTATGCTGCTATAGACTTAGACTGCTGGGGGGTTCCCATGGTGCACTGAGTGTTTCTTTTTATTCATCTCTTTTTGCTCTGTATGCACCACTCTGCATTTAATCATTAGTGATTGATCTCCGCTCTCTTCCACAGCATGTCTTTTTCCTGATTCTCTCCCCTCAGCCCCAACCAGTCCCAGCAGAAGACTGCCCCTCCCTGAGCCTGGTTCTGCTGGAGGTTTCTTCCTGTTAAAAGGGAGTTTTTCCTTCCCACTGTCTCCAATTGCTTGCTCATAGGGGGTTGTTTTGACCGTTGGTTTTTTTCTGTAATTATTGCATGGCTTTTGCCTTACAATATAAAGCGCCTTGGGGCAACTGTTTGTTGTGATTTGGCGCTATATAAATAAAGTTGGTTTGATTTGATTTGATTTAGTGGCCATAGATCACCTTAGTATTTCTTCTGTTTTTCTTGTTGCTTAATGCTGAGAAATGATACTGTAACTTTCTGATGCCTGATTCTGTTTTTCCTCTCTGTTGTGGTGTGGCTCCATCCAGAGATGGGTGTGGTGTCTTCTTCTGCAACTCTCCTGTCATGTGCACTGGCAAAATTTCCTGTATATTCATTTTGTAAATTGTGTTGTGTGGTCATGTTGTCAGATGAGAACAAAATAGAGCTTTTTGGTATCAAATCATGGAACTATAGTTGGTCATATTGTGCTCAGTGGGCTGAAGGCCACGACTTGCATAGGCGACCAGTCTAACGCCACTCTCAGTCTCTTGCGACAGCACAGCCCCAAGACCACTGTAGCTTGCATGAGTCTCCAGGATAAAAGGTTTGGAGAAATCTGCATATGCAAGCACTGGGACTGAGACCAACTTAGCCTTCAAGGTTTCAAAGCCCTCTTCACACTGGGGAGTCCAACCATCACCCAGGATCTTCCGAAACCCCTTCTTGTGCTTTGTTCCAGCAACTTCTGCAACCAGCCTATGCAGCGGGGCAGCCAAATTGGCGAAACCCTCTACAAACCACCAATAATAACTAGCAAACCCTAGAAAGGAAGGTAACTCTGTAACATGTTGAGGCCGCTTCCATTCGGCCACTGCCTTGATCTTGGAAAGGCCGGTGGAGACACCCTCCTGGGAAATAACATGTTCCAAATATTTAACTTTTGGCTGGAAAAAGGAGCACTTCTCTAGCTTGGCCTTCAAGCCCTCCCAGTGAAGACGTTCCAAAACCAGTTCCAGCCTCTCCAGGTGTTGCAGGACGTTGGAAGAATACACAACAATGCCGTCAAGATATAACAATAGTGACTGACATTGTGGTCACCAAACAGCCTCTGCATTAACCACTGGAACGTGCTTGGAGAATTGCACAAGCCGAAGGGCATCTGATTGAACTTGAAGAGGCCAAAAGGTGTACAAAAGGCCGTCTTCAGCTTGTCCTGCTCTGCTACAGAGACCTGATTGTACCCGCTGGCCAGATCGATAGTAGAAAACCAGCGGGCACCAGACAGCGCATCAAGGCTCTCCTCGATGCGGGGCAGGGGAATGGAGTCCTTCCTGGTCTTAGTGTTAAGAAGGCGATAGTCCACGCAAAGGCAAAAGACCACTATCCTTCTTTCGGACCAGGATGATGGCAGAAGCATATGGACTTCTACTTTCCTTTGTCACCTGTGCATCGAGGAGCTGATTAATATGGGCCTTCACAGCGTCATATTCCAAAGGTGGAAAACAGTGATAGCGCTACTGAACAGGCACATCATCCAGCAAGGGAATCTCATGGATTACCAAATTTGTACACCCAAGGTCTCCCTCGTGAGCAGAGAACACAGTACTGTACTTTTGCAACAATGCCTCTCCCTGATCTTTAGAATTGAGTGCAGACAAATCCACTGCATCCACCCCGTTTCTTGACATGTTTGCCACATGGCCCAAGCAGAGGATCAATCAATCAATCAATCAATCAATTTTTTTTTATATAGCGCCAAATCACAACAAACAGTTGCCCCAAGGCGCTTTATATTGTAAGGCAAAGCCATACAATAATTATGTAAAACCCCAACGGTCAAAACGACCCCCTGTGAGCAAGCACTTGGCTACAGTGGGAAGGAAAAACTCCCTTTTAACAGGAAGAAACCTCCAGCAGAACCAGGCTCAGGGAGGGGCAGTCTTCTGCTGGGACTGGTTGGGGCTGAGGATCCATCCCTTTGAGTCTGGTCTGCTTGAGGTTTCTTCCTCAAATCATCAGAGGGAGTTTTTCCCTTACCACTGTCACCTGTGTGCTTGCTCTGGGAGTTGGTAAGGTTGTGTGAAGTGCCTTGATGTATCTTTGTTGTGATTTGGCGCTATAAAAATTAAATAAATTAAATTAAATTAAGTATTTAATCCACTGTCGATTTTGCAGGTTTTCCCACCTAGAAGGAATTGAGAGGTCTGTAATTTTTTATCATAGGTACACTTCAACTGTGAGACAGAATTAAAAAAAAAAAACAAACAGAAAATCACAATGTATGATCTTTAAATAATTCATTTTCATTTTATTGTATGAAATAAGTATTTGGTCACCTATCAACCAGCAAGAATTCTGGCTCTGACAGACCTGTTAGTTTTTTCTTTAAGAAAGCCCTCCTATTCTGCACTCTTTACCTGGATTAATTGCACCTGTTTGAACTTGTTACCTCTCCACACACTTAATCAATCATACTCCAACCGATCCACCATGGCCAAGACCAAAGAGCTGTCTAAGGACACCAGGGACAAAACTGTACACCTGCACAAGGATGGGATGGGCTACAGGAAAATAGGCAACAACTGAGCGTGTAATTATTCGAAAATGGAAGAAACACAAGATGACTGTCAATCTTCCTCTGTCTGTGGCTCCATGTAAAATCTCACTTCGTGGGGTAAGGATGAGTCTCAGAAAGCTCGGAACTACACAGGAGGACCTGGTCAATGACCTGAAGAGAGCTGGGACCATAGTCACAAAGATTACATTAGTAACACACAATGCTGTCATGGTTTAAAAGCCTACATCCTCCTGCTCAAGCCATCACATGTCCAGGTCCATTTTAAGTTCACCAGTGACCATCTGGATAAATGAGAGGAGGCATGGGAGAAGGTCATGTGGTCAGATGAGAACAAAATAGAGCTTTTTGGTATCAAATCCACTCGCCATGTTTGGAAGATAAGAACAACCCCATGAACACTGTCCCAACTGTGAAGCATGGGGCTGGAAACATCATTTTTTGGGGGTGCTTTTCTGAAAAGGGGACAGGACGACTGCACCGTATTGAAGGGAGGATGGATGGGGTCATGGGGCAAATAGCCTCCTTCCCTCAGTAAGAGCACTGAAGATGGGTCATGGCTGGGTCATCGAAACGCACTGCCAAGGCAACTAAGGAGTAGCTCCTTTAGAAGCATTTCAAGGTCGTGGAGTGGCCTAGACAGTTTTTAGCCCTGAACTCAATAGAAAATCTTCGGAGGGAGCTGAAACTTAAAACCTGAAAGATCTGGAGAAGATCTGTATGGAGGAATGGATCAAAATCCCTGCTGCAGTGTGTGCAAACTACAGGAAATATCTGACCTCTGTAATTGCAAACAAAGGTTTGGTACCAAATATTAAAGTCTGTTTTTCTGTTGGATCAAATACATATTTCATGCAATAAAATGCAAATTAATAATTTAAAAATCATACAATGTGATTTTCTGAATTTTATTTTAGATTCTGTCTCTCACAGTTGAAGTGTACTATGATAAAAATTACAGACCTCTGCATTCTTTGTTGGTGGGAAATGTTGCAGAATTGACAGTGGTCACATACTTATTTGCCTCACTGCAGATGCAAATGTCACATTGCTCCCAGTTACCAGTAACAAATTACAAACATTGTGAATACGACAGTTCAGACTGTACAAATGGGGTTAATGTATTGATGTGGGGGAGTACACACAACATGTCCACAGCACATGGTTGTATTGCAGTGGTGGGCACAGTTCAGCTAATCCGTTAACCGCTAATTAGCAAAACTAACTTTTTTGTTAGCAGATTAGCTTTTCAGCTAACTTAAAAAACCATCAGCGAACCAATTAGCGTCTGATAAATTTAGTTCCGCTAACTTTTAGACCGCTGACGTTTTTTTGCATAGTTAGTAGCGGCGTAAAACATTTATAAACCCTGTTGGTTCCCGTCTGCCCCATATTTTGCAGCAGTGAGGCAGCTGAGAGGAGCTGAGCTTAACTCTACCCCGGCAGAAGGAGCCTGCCCACCAGACTGCCAACAACAACAACAATTCAATTCAATTCAATCAATTTTTTTATATAGCGCCAAATCACAACAAACAGTTGCCCCAAGGTGCTTTATATTGTAAGGCAAGGCCATACAATAATTATGTAAAACCCCAACGGTCAAAACGACCCCCTGTGAGCAAGCACTTGGCTACAGTGGGAAGGAAAAACTCCCTTTTAACAGGAAGAAACCTCCAGCAGAACCAGGCTCAGGGAGGGGCAGTCTTCTGCTGGGACTGGTTGGGGCTGAGGGAGAGAACCAGGAAAAAGACATGCTGTGGAGGGGAGCAGAGATCGATCACTAATGATTAAATGCAGAGTGGTGCATACAGAGCAAAAAGAGAAAGAAACAGTGCATCATGGGAACTCCCCAGCAGTCTACGTCTATAGCAGCATAACTAAGGGATGGTTCAGGGTCACCTGATCCAGCCCTAACTATAAGCTTTAGCAAAAAGGAAAGTTTTAAGCCTAATCTTAAAAGTAGAGAGGGTGTCTGTCTCCCTGATCTGAGTTGGGAGCTGGTTCCACAGGAGAGGAGCCTGAAAGCTGAAGGCTCTGCCTCCCATTCTACTCTTACAAACCCTAGGAACTACAAGTAAGCCTGCAGTCTGAGAGCGAAGCGCTCTATTGGGGTGATATGGTACTACGAGGTCCCTAAGATAAGATGGGACCTGATTATTCAAAACCTTATAAGTAAGAAGAAGAATTTTAAATTCTGTTCTAGAATTAACAGGAAGCCAAAGAAGAGAGGCCAATATGGGTGAGATATGCTCTCTCCTTCTAGTCCCCGTCAGTACTCTAGCTGCAGCATTTT
The DNA here is from genome assembly GCF_902500255.1 of Thalassophryne amazonica. NCBI lineage: Eukaryota > Metazoa > Chordata > Actinopteri > Batrachoidiformes > Batrachoididae > Thalassophryne > Thalassophryne amazonica. The sequence goes on along the minus strand of NC_047103.1, from coordinate 112,427,948 downwards.
GAATTAACTGAAGGCTTTTTAGGGAACTTTTAGGACAACCTGATAATAATGAATTACAATAGTCCAGCCTAGAGGAAATAAATGCATGAATTAGTTTTTCAGCATCACTCTGAGACAAGACCTTTCTGATTTTAGAGATATTGCGTAAATGCAAAAAAGCAGTCCTACATATTTAACAACAACAACAAAACAAAAGTCATTACCCTTGACAGCATACAGCAGTCCAGCCGTGAGGCAGATGTCTTGAAAAGGAAACCAGGTTTGACCAACCCACTCTCACGCTTTTTTTTTCATGCTCCCATCACGAAATGAGTCAAATTTTCATGAAGGGTTTTTTTAAACTCACTAACACTACTCCTACCCCAACCCTAACCTTAACCATAACCTAACCCTACTCCTTCCCCCAACCCTAACCATAACCACCCTGACTCCCGCTTCATTTTTAATTTTGTGCAACCATCACGGAATGAATTAGAATGAATTTGTGCTGCCGTGATGAAAATGAGGTGCTTTTCGTCACTATGTCAGATTGGCGCAACAGTGTATATTGGGCTGTCCCCCATGGGGATCTTCAAAACTTGAAACAAGCCAGGGTGCCAGATGTCCTGAATAGCTATGGTCCCGAAGACAGACCAGCTGACCAACCTGCAAAGGTGCCTCGCTAAGCCAGTGGTCATACCTCTCCTTCCTATGGCCAGCATTCACAGCCAATCTCTCACGGGCAACAGTAAAAGCCACCCTGAGCTTTGAACAATGCTCAGCAACCCAATTCTGCACGGTCCCGGGAAGGGGAACAGGCACCTGCCCCAGGGCAAAGTCAACAGGAAGGTTGGGCTCTTGCCCAAACAAAAAAAAAAAAAGGAAATTCCCCAGTACTCTGATGAGGCGTGGTGTTGTATGAAAAGAGCACCTGAGGGAGACAAGCCGCCCGGTCCTGTTTCCGGGACAATGGAAGAGCCCTAAGCAGGTTATGCAGGGTGCAGTTAAACCGCTCACATTAACCATTCCTGGAAGGAAGGTATGTTGAGGTCTGGGACTTACTCAACCCATACAAACGACAGAGATGCTGTAGAATGGCACCCTTAAAACACCGTCCCTGATCTGAATGGATACAACTTGGCACCCCAAACTTATAGAACCACTCCTGGGTGATCACTTGGGCAACAGTAGAAGCCCATTGATCCCGAGTGGGAACAGCCATGGTGTACTTAGGAAATACATCCATCATGACAAGAACATTTTCAATCCCACTGAGTCAGTTTCAGCAGTGTAAAATCAATAGCCAATATCTCATTAGGCTGGGAAGCAAACAGATGTCCTATATAACTGTGGGGCACTGGTGTGGAATCGTTAGACACTTGACACCTTTCACACTGCTGCACCCAGTGCTTAATGTCAGAGAACATCCCAGGCCAAAAGCATCATTGACTCACCAGTTCAGTGGTCCTCTCGGTACCCTTGTGGCTGTGCTCCTGATGGAGTAGCTAGGACCTGCTCCCTGAGTACTCCTGGCAGGAGAAGTTGAAGGCGTTCCCCCCCCGTCAGACCGTAAAAGCTGACGGTACAGCACTCCCTCCCATTCAACAAAATGATCACACTGCTGGAGGAGAATTAATGTCTGCCTGGAAAGGCCACAACTCTACTAACGAGGGTCGTGCCCGTCTCCACCAAAAGACCAAATCTCCTTGTGGCAAGGGTCATCCACCTGCAAAGCACCAATTTCAGGCAGAGACCGCCCTGGTAGGGCACTAACCAAGGACTGGCAGGCAAGAGGTGGGCCTGCAGAGCAACAGAGCTGCCTGGAAGTGCACTAGCAGCCAGCTCAGAAGATGTAAGATACTGCCTGGACAATGCATCTGCATTGCCATTACTGCGACCAGATCTATACTTTATTTCAAAGTTGAACTCAGCCAATTGGGCAGCCCACCTGTGCTCAAGAGCGCCGAGCTTTGTGGACTGAAAGTCAGTAAACACCTGGCACTTCTGGCCTAGCAAGTACTCACAGAATTTTTCAGTCATGGCCCACTTGAGCGCTAACAGTTCCAATTTCACGGAACTATAGTTGGTCATATTGCGCTCAGTGGGCCGAAGGCCGCAACTTGCATAGACGACCAGTCTAACGCCACTCTCAGTCTCTTGCGACAGCACAGCCCCAAGACCACTGTAGCTCGCATGAGTCTCCAGGATAAAAGGTTTGGAGAAATCTGCATATGCAAGCACTGGGACTGAGACCAACTTAGCCTTCAAGATTTCAAAGCCCTCTTCACACTGGGGAGTCCAACCGTCACCCAGGGGCTTCCCAAACCCCCTCTTGTGCTTTGTTCCAGCAACTTCTGCCACCAGCCTATGCAGCGGGGCAGCCAATTTGGCGAAACCCTCTACAAACCACCGATAATAACTAGCAAACCCTAGAAAGGAAGGTAACTCTGTAACATGTTGAGGCCGCTTCCATTCGGCCACTGCCTCAATCTTGGAAGGGCTGGTGGAGACACCCTCCTGGGAAATAACATGTTCCAAATATTTAACTTTTGGCTGGAAAAAGGAGCACTTCTCTAGCTTGGCCTTCAAGCCCTCCCAGTGAAGACATTCCAAAACCAGTTCCAGCCTCTCCAGGTGTTGCGGGAGAGATATCGTCAAGATATAACAATAGTGACTGACATTGTTGGTCACCAAACAGCCTCTGCATTGAACTTGAAGAGGCCAAAAGGTGTACAAAAGGCCGTCTTCAGCTTGTCCTGCTCTGCTACAGAGACCTGATTGTACCCGCTGGCCAGATCGATAGTAGAAAACCAGCGGGCACCAGACAGCGCATCAAGGCTCTCCTCGATGCGGGGCAGGGGAATGGAGTCCTTCCTGGTCTTAGTGTTAAGAAGGCGATAGTCCACGCAAAGGCGAAGACCACCATCCTTCTTACGGACCAGGATGATGGCAGAAGCATATGGACTTCTACTTTCCCTTATCACCTGTGCATCGAGGAGCTGATTAATATGGGCCTTCACAGCGTCATATTCCGAAGGTGGAAAATGGTGATAGCGCTACCGAACAGGCACATCATCCAGCAAGGGAATCTCATGGGTTACCAAATTTGTACACCCAAGGTCTCCCTCGTGAACAAAGAACACAGTACTGTACTTTTGCATCAATGCCTCTCCCTGATCTTTAGAATTGAGTGCAGACAAATCCACTGCATCCACCCCGTTTCTTGACATGTTGGCCACATGGGTGGCCATTGTTGCTGTGCCAGGGATGACCTCCGTGACCCCCGCTGGTAAACTCACAACCTCAGCCCTGCTAAGTGCTCCAAGGTTGATGCGGGGATACAGTAAAACATCAGTCGACCCAACATTAACCACCGGGATGTAGATCATACCCCTGTTAACACACACTAAACAAGGAGAAGCGAGAAGACCAGCTGGAAGGCCTGATTCCGGTGGCTCAAAAAGAACGGCCTGGCCAGCAAAATGCTGAGTGCAAGTGCTGGCAACTAACTTCATAGTGCCACCAGGTATTCGTACAGCTCGTGACACTTCTGTAAGGCTTCCATGACAGGTCCTGGAGCCTCGGCGACCACTGGAAGTTCAAAAAGAGAAGAACCATGGGTGCCAAAAAGCTCTCTATAGCAATGGCAAATTATATTCATTCCTAAAATACCAGGCACTGGCAGCTTTGCAACAGGGGAATCCTTTACAACAAGTATTCCACAGTGAGTTAGCACTTTATTGCACAGAACCACGTCCAGCTCTAGATAGCCAATATATGGAATCTCGAGCCCATTGGCGGCCCTCAACTGCAACCAGTGACAAGCCTGCAGATGGTCTGTGCCTCAAGGCTCAAAATGTTCTCTAAAATACTCCGTAATGTGGACACCATGGATCTAGTGTCCAACAAGCAAGGAACCTCTATCCCACCCATGCTGCCCTGAATGGTTGGACCAGGTGACATTAAGCCTGAAAAATTGCCAACCATTGAGCCCCTAAACACCGTACCTGAACTTTGGCTCCCCAGTCCATGGGGCGCTAGTATCCCTGCGGCTCAGAAGCTTGAAAAGGCCTAGAGGAAGGGTTTACTCAGCTGTGAAATGGAACCCTGTCTCTGTCACACTGCATAGTGGCAACATTGATTACATCTGCGCCATATGATACTACTACGAAGGGGCCTACCACTTTGCTGTGATGCCTGGAGAGAAGCCATGGTCTGAGTGAGCTGATTCAGTTGTTCTTTCTGGCTCTTAAGCAGCTCCAGGACTTCACTCAGCCCTGGTGCTGGCAAGGGAGGAGATAGAGCATTACCTCTAACCTCAAATTGAAGACCGTGGATGGATGGGAGGGAAAGCTATGTTCACGATGAAGCCTCTCTCTTTCCCACATGAAGGCCTCTGCATGTACCTGCAGTAGGATAGCAGTTGGACCTCCGTGGACAAACCACTTTAACTCCCGACGCAGAGTGCTGTCATGTACATGCTCAACAAACTGATCCCAAAGTAGAACTGCGGCATTTGGCACACCACCAGGAGTACTCTGTTCGACCTTCTCCATAAGCGACATTAGACCCAGTGAAAACTCCTGTAAAGTTTCTCCATCTTGTTGTCATCTGGAGAAAAAAGCTTGCTGTAAAGTGACATATGGCTGTGCACAGCCATACAGTTCCAGAAGAATCTGCAAAATCTGAGCTGGGTCCTCCCGATCCTCTATAGGATGGAACTTTATCTCACTCTTAGCCTCACCTTCCAAATGATCGAACATGAATAACGCCTTATCCCTGGTAGCAAGGTGAAGCACACACATACAAGCTTGGACGTCCTCCGTCCATTCATCCAAAGTTATACCAGTCCTTCCATTGAACAGAGGACACTTACGGTCAGGGGGCATAATAATCACATGCTCTACAGACGCAGATGCAATCCTTGAAAAAGCATTGCCAGCGGGAGTGCCTGGAGCTTGGATAACTCCGTTAGGGCTGGTCTGGTCCCCCTCCCAGATAAGTTGCTCATTTTCTGCTTTAAGCTGAGACAGTTGCTCTCTGAGCTGTTGGAGCTCCTCCTCCATACCGCTGCAACTACACACACCACAACCTCTAAGCCAAGGGAGGAGAGAAAAAAAAAAGTTAAAAATTTTACAACCTCAAGTTTTGGGTCCTAAAAAAGAATACCGTTGCTTTGTCCAACTGTGCCTATCCACAAGAAAATACCAAATATTTAAAGGTGCAAAACAAATGTCACAAAAAAACAAAAAAAAAAAACAATTCATGAATACTACCAAAGTGATCACACCTCTATATCATTTCCATCCTGCCGACAATGCCAAGTGTGGTGAAGTGGAGTCGAGTTGGGCTGTTTGTTTGTTATTCTGAATAAAAAGGAACTGTAATTTAATTTCAATTTTAGAGAGAAGATTCGACAACGCCATTCGTGGATATGGCTCTGGGACCATTTTGTTGCAAAAGGCTGCACTAGGTAGCACCGAGTTAAATTGTTCACCTTTTATCCTGATTAATATTGCTGACCAAGGGCCCAACTCAGGCACAAATTAAAAAAACAAAACAAAACAAATTCAATACAAACAAACACTGCAAACCAAAACAACATAAGCAATAAACCAACAAAAGAACAACCAAAACATGCATAAAATTAAAGCAAGGGAACTCAGCCAAAAGGGAATTAAACCCTTACCCCACCATATTAACCAGAACAGGTAAAGTCAGTCCCGTGCAGTGCACCAACCGCTCCAGCACTCTCTGTGAAGCAATGCGCACAGCTGTTGAAGGTCAATAAAAATGTGGACAAAGCAACGGCCCTTTAATAGGAGGTGGTGACTCAAATGTGCACTCCTCGCACCGTGATTCCTCGTGCCTAGATAAGAGACATGAGGATACTTAAAACAAATAACTACATTAACTCAGCCTGTGTGGTTGAACTCTTACCTGCCAGTGTAGGCGCACGCACCCAGAGACAGCAAGAGGAGGAGGTGGAGAGAGCCCACAACAACTCAGTCTCTAAAGAAGAATTTGCCATCAGCTGTGGCACGGCACACAAAGCCAGCAAGACAGTGAACGATCTTACCACAGGAAAGAGACGAAAGCCCACAATGCGTGCCTGACAGCACACACTCCCAATAACCAGAAAGAAACACACACCTTGTTCAGGCAATGTCAACACGCCAACGTCAACCGAAGCCGCAAAAAAGCACAAAACTGACCTGTGAGAACGACTGGAACCCGCAGAGTTTGATGCAAACGTGCCCAAACAAATTTGTACAGGAACGAGCAGCGCGCTGCCACCACAAGCCCTCTCCAGGTGGTATGTGTCTATGAGCGCACCCTGCATGGTTTAAAGGCCACGTTGGCACCGCCCACATTCACCTTAAAGGTACGCCGTGCACCAACATGCTACAATTACTAATATATTCACTGGATAATACAAAAACTCTACACAACTTAAATACTCGAGAAGGAGACTTCTGAGATGATGTTAGTACCACACAGGAAGCTATATTTTCTCAGATATTTTCAATAAATTGCTCAGAAAGGACAAACTTGGATGTATCAAAAGAGAAATCACTGTGGAAATGTGCTGCGCATCACGCAAAAATCCTGGCTGGTGAATGCATGTTTCTACAGCTATTGTTCCAGTGCCGACATGTAAAGGTGATGCTGGGACACTGTTAACAGTGTGAAAACAAGAAGTCATCAGAGTGAAGTGCACATCACAGACACACTGATGAGCAATTAAGACACTTACGTGTTTGCAATTACATGGGTGGACATAAAATCATGTGCAAACTAATGCAAAAAAAAAAAGACATTAACAATGGCTGTCTGTGTTCAATTCGACATGAGCGTGTATTCAGGGAACACAAAGATTTACTTGACGTGACGATAACTGGCTCATCAGCCGATTTCAATTACCAAGGCCAGTACTGCAGTTGCGCGCAAACTGCGGCCGGCCCAGAGCGCAATACAGCAAGGAGCCAGGCGGATGTCTGCCTACACAGATGCTGACCACACTGCGCTTCCTGACAACAGGGGCATTCCAGCAGGAGCTGCCCGATCTGTCAGGAGTGGCAGTCAACCTTGACCGAAGCCATGCCAGGTGTGGGACGGAATCATATGAATGTCATACAGGTACATCACATTCCAACATTAAAGCGCAATCCAGTTTCCCTAATGTAATTGGAGCTATTGACTGCACATATATTGCTGTAAAGGTGCCATCACATCATGAATGTTTTAGTTAACAGGAAACATTTTCATTCCATCAGTGTTCAAATCATATGTGATGTGCAAAAGCATCTAACTACTACCATCGTGGGTAGGTGGCCTGGTTCAATGCATGACTCATTCACCTTGACTAACAGCGTGGTTGGGACAGCCCACTCTCATGCTTTTTTCATGCTCCCATCACAAAATGAGTGGCATTTCTGTGACACATTTTTTTTTCTTTCTATTTGCTATTACTAACCCTAACCCCTTCTCCTAACCATAACCATTACGTAACTGTCTCCCTTCCCCAAACACTAACCATAATCCCCCCAGACCCCCTCTCATGTCACCACACATTTCATGCTCCATCTGGCACATCCGCGATGAGTAAATAATTTATTTGCGTAATTGTTTTCCGAATGAAACCAGCGTGGACAGATTTGGCCATGTGCACATTCAAATATCAGTCAATCAATCAATCAAATCACTTTATTTATCTCCGAGGGTCAATTTTAAAAAGGCACGACAGTAGCTTGGAAGACTTTTATAAATAAATAAATAAATAACATACACACAATACACAACCATCCACGATATACACAGACCATGCAACCACATTCAACAGCAAAAAAGGTTATACGTGCTGGATTATAAAGTGCTATTAAAATGTGCTTCAAACATCAGATTCCAAGCCATGAGGGGATTAAAGTTCAGTGTTTAGGAGCTGGACAACCCTGGGGATAAAGGTTGTCTTTCTCCTCTGAGTCTGACAGTCTGGACAACGAAGTCTGCATCCTGAAGGGAGCCACTTAAACTCTGAAGAAAGCACATGGGTGGAGTCATGTAATATTTTGCGCACAGTTTTTAGTGTCAGTTGATCACATAAAGAGGTGAGAGACCGAAAAGGTTGCCCAATGATTTTAGAGCAAACCTTGGCCACATGCAGCAGACGATTTCTGTTTTGCAGAGTGAGATGAGTTTATGGTTCAAATGGAAATGTGAGATGAGCTTTTCAGCTAGGATATGAGGCTGCATGGAATTGAATGCTGATGAAAAATCTGCAAACAGAAGTCTGGCAGAGGAGCAGGGGGTCTCCAGATGCTTGTGAATAGTGTTGAGTATAAATATTTTTGCATCGTCGACACCTCTGCCAGTCTGATATGCAAATTGCAGAGGGTCCATCATTGAGTTAGTTGCTTTGGTGATGTGATCTTTGATGATCCTCTCCAAAGCTTTCATGACCAGAGTGGTGAGAGCCACAGGTCTGAGATCATTTAGAACGTTGGTGGTGCCCTTCTTCAGGATAGGAATCATTGCTGAGTGTTTCCACATCATGGGGACTGTGCTGCTGGTCAGGGAGCCCTGGAACAGGTGCTGGAACACACCTCCTAGCTGCTCAGCACAGTGCCATAGGGTCCACCCACAGATGTTGTCTGGCCCTGGAGCAGTGTTTTTCTTGGTCTTTTTCAGTGCTTTCACAACCTCTGATATGTTGATGGTGATGACAGATAGATAGATTCCTCCTAGGTGCAGTTATCCTTTTCAAATCTGGTGAAGAAGAGTTGAGGTCATTTGGGAGGGAAGTGAAACTATGACCTTCCACCTGGATGGGCTTGTGTCTCATAGAGACAAGAGTTCATTGCAGCCATATTTTTGAGGCCCTGCCAGGTGGTTCCCTTTTGCAAAGCTCTGCTCCACTTTGTTTTTATATTTCTGTTTAGCACATTTTATGGCTTGTTTGACCTCTCTGTTGACCTCCTTTTTCTCATCTTCAGAGCCAGTAAAGAAGATTCTTTTTTTCTTATTCAGAATGTTTTTAAGGTCTTTGGTCACCCAGGGTTTGTTGTTAGGGGAAATTGAGATTTTTTTTGAAGGGATAATATTGTCTACACAGAAACAGATGTTGCCGAGACTGCCTCAACCTGCTCACTGATGTTGGTGCAGGAGGATGTGAGGGTGTCCCAGTTTGTGGTTTCAAAACACCCTTGTAACCTGTCAATGCTGTCCAGTGTCCACTGCCTAGTCTCTCTGATGACTGTACTTTTTATGACAGGTGTGTAGGCTGGAGCAAGCAGAATGCTGCTGTGGTCAGCAGAGCCGAGCGGGGGGAGGGTGTCTGCTCTGTAGGCATCTAGGATTGAACCATAACATTTATCCAGTGTTTTTCCCAAATGGGTGGTGCAGTGAACATACTGATGAAGTCCTTTAATTGCTTTATCAATTGAACAGTGATTAAAATCTCCCATGATGAATTTAGGAGCATCAGGTGATATCATGTCTAGTTTATCCAGCGTGTTTTTAATGTACTCTGCAGCTGAAGATACACTTGCTTTAGGGTGAATATAAACCACAATGAAAAATAGCTGAGGGAATTCCCTAGGAAGGTAAAAGGGATGCAGTGAGACAGCCAGGAGTTCAATGTCAGGATCACTGTCACTCTCACTCAGTCATGTTTCAGTGAAAGCAAGAACAGAAGCGGTCTAATATTCATACATGTGAAAAACGTTGGCTTGCAAGTTCATCAGTCTTGTGCAATGAGCGCACATTTGCAAGAATCACTGAGGGGAGTGCACGGTGCTTGCCTTCTTCTCACTTAAGTCTCACTTTGACTCTCTTCTCTCTCTTCTCCACTCTTCTCTTGTTTCTTGATGGTGAAGCTAGAGGTTCTTAACAAGCCCCCAATTGTAACCCTGTGTTCAGTATTGGTCAATAAATGCATGTGTATAGTTGTGATGTCATACACTGTCAGCCACAGTGCATTCAGTGTGTGCGCTGCTTCTGCTTCATGTTTATTCCAGTTGATACACAAAAAATGGCTCATTGGATGAACTCAATTCAACTATGTGCAGGATTTCCATCTAATAAATATATGTAGCCCCAACTCAAATAAAACACTAGGGATGAGCGAGTACACCACTATCTGTGTCTGTATCTGTTCCACCATCTAAATTATCTGTATGTGTACTTGTAATGGGCGGGGCCTAAACAGGAAGTGGGCAAAGTTTAACCAAAAATGGGTGGGGCTTAAATCAGTACATTATTTTAAGTCTGAAATTGATTTGAATTGATCAGAAGTTGCTATATTTATTGTTTATTTGAAAACTATTTACAGAACAGCCTCAAAATTGAGTTTCAAATCAATGTTTTTGATCACAAAAGTAAGAGAACTATTTACAGAAAAGGTTTTTTATAAACTCAGAACATGAATATTCTTAAGTGTATGAATGAATAACAGAACAGCCTCAGAATTGACATTAGGAAAAGTGACAGTAGGAAATTATGAACTACTAAGTATGCATGAACAAGAGTTGTCATACTCAACACAACTTTCTTTTTTTAATTTTAGGATCAAACTGATATTTTTTCAATTATTTATTTATTTTTACTACCTAACGTTCTTGGCATTTTTGTCCATTCAAAGTTAAAATATATTGATTAAGGTGTGTGTGTGTGTGTCTGTGTGTGCATGTGTGTGTGACTGAGTGACTGTGTGAGAGGGAGAGAGAGAGAGGTTGTTTGACTGACCAATTTATTTTTATGGACTGCAGTGAGAAAGTGTCAGACATATACAATAAAAATATTAATATAGTTTACTTTGTGTGTTCAGCTATATGTGTGTAAGTGGTCTGTAAGACTGCTTATTTTTAAATGATCTGTGTGAACTTGGTGATTCATGCAAACATCCAGTGATGGCAAACAGGGAAATAATATGTCAGCCTTGTTCACTGTATTCTTCTCAAAAGCACTGCGTTCAGTAGGAGCAAAGTTTTCCAACTGACTTTATATCACCAACAAAACAAAGAGCAAACAAACGGTTAAAAAAAAAAACCGACTGTAGTGGAGGCAGTGACCGATGCGACACGAGCTGTTTTCAGCTCTGTCTTGTCAAATGCACCGCGTATGATACGAAACAAGTTCACCAAGTAAAGCCTGGGTCCCACCAAATAATGAAGGATGAATAAGGAGCCACGCATGGGTGTGTCAGTGATTATTCGAAGAATGACCCACGTTTTCATCTATCACGTATCCGCTATGAAGGTGCCTCTATGTGCCTCTCTGTACCCTGCATGTGCCACATAGCAGCTTCTAGTGAGCCACAACCGACGGGTCATTAGAACCTCGAATGGCTCGCATCAGCCACACTAAGCCACGTAGTGCCATGATAGCGCCGTGATAACGCCATGTTGGCGCACGTTTAGGCATGGGTTTGGTCCAAACCTCCAGCCCTCCCACACCTGGTCCCTTTAAAGTGTGGGTTTTCAATTCACAGATTCACAGCAGCATTTAAAGATGTCACATTTTTTAAATGCAGTCCAAAAATAGACACTCTTCCAAAAATAGACACTCTTCCAAAAATAGACACTCTTGTTCATGCATACTTAGTAATTCCCACTTTAAAGACACAAACTGTGATCCCACTATATACTTTATGTTTGTCCATTTATTTCTGCAAAATCGCTCTTTTGCGTGCACGCTGCTGTTGTCCTTTCATGGACAGCCGCCTCTGTGCTCTTGGCTTCCTTTCCATCTGTGGCTTGCTGGCTTTATTTTTTCCCTGGCTTTAAGCACAGTCATTTTTACACCATGATTCCACTTTTAACCTTGTGTTCATCCGTTTATTTCTGCAAAAGTGCTCTTTTGCGCGCAGTGCTGTTCTGCATACAGAATGAGGTGGCTGCTTTATTATATACACCTGTGGATCATTTTCAAAAATAAATAAATATATATATATATATATATATATATTTCTTCCACAGCTTACAAGTCACCTTGATACAACTTTTACCTTTGTGTTATGTCTTCAAAATCGGTCTTTTGTGCATTCTCCCTCTGCTTTTAGCGGCTTCACTGGAGTTATTTCTTCCACGGCTTTAAACACACATCCACTTTCACTCAGTCACCCAAATTTTAACTTTGTGTTTGTCCAACTATTGACTGAAAAATCAGTCTTTTGTGACCTGGCGTTCTGCCTAAATGCTCGTTTGACGCGTGATGATGAGTCACTGCCTCAGTGCACAGTGCGCACACACGTGAGCTCATGTGATCCATTAACAAGGTATTAAATCAACATACATTTACATACAACAGACATCAACATACAACAGACATACGTTTACAACTAGGAACTGTTTTATGAAGCTATAAAAAAAAAAATTAAAAATAGTTACCTTAAACTGTTCCACATGGAGCAGTCCTCTGTGATTCCAGAAGTGATTAAAGGTGTTTTCAGCATCCAAGGTTTGGCAGAAAATGATTAATCCGCTACAAAATAATTATTTTATACAATGTCCAGCACACAGAGCAGGTGGAATTGTGTGTGCAAGACGGCAGCTGCTCCAAAAATAGCCTCTCAGGTCCTGTGTAGCTGCCAGGCGCATGGATAATGGGCTTTTAGCAGACTCTTAAGCACCATGCAAATGCCTCTAAGCTGTTGCAGTAACTCATACAAAAACTGTGCCACGCTGTTGTTGCTAAATTTTGAACTTCTTGAAATTAGCGCCACTTTGAGAGAAGAGCCTCGTTAACTGAAGATAATGCATCTAAGAGCCACTCAGGGCCATGAAACTCCCACGATAGTTGAAGAAACCCTGTCGTAGCAAAGAAAACGTGCTACGTGGCTCATTATTCATGCTTCATTATTCGGTGGGACCCAGGCTGAACTTTAAATATACAAATTAAAAAAGAGGCAAGCTGAAGAAAATCTAAGGCGTACTGAGAGAACAATGTGAGGTAGATCAGACGATCAGACGAGAGAGATCAGTCCCTGTCTGTGTGTGTGCGAGAGGCTGCAGGGAGACGTGTTTGTGTAGGGAGGGGCGGGCGCTGTGTGTGACTGGCCAATCACACAGCGTGAAGACAGTCAGTTACCCAATGAAGATTTTCCTTCAGCACGAGCACAGATATTGATGAGTTTTACTTGTATCATGCTCATACTCATCAAAAATGCTTTATCCGTACCCGATACTCATCTGAAATGAGTATCTGGCTCAATCCCATAAAGCACATCCATGCAAGCAAGATAATGTAATATAATTTAGTTGGGACTATACATATTTATTAGATGGGAATCCAATCCAATGAGTCAGTTTTTTGACTGTATCAAACAAATGACTCATTGGATGAACTCAGTTCATTTATGGGCAGGATTTCCATCTAATAAATATGAGGTCTATTAGATAAGAACCCGACACTTTTATTTATTTTTTTAACTATATGGATTTGAATGACGTGCGATTACACCAATCATGCTTGAACCCTCTTGCGCATGCGTGAGTTTTTTCACACGTCGGTGACGTCATTTCCCTGTGGGCAGGCCTTGAATGAGATGTGGTTCAGCCCTCTCGGCTGAATTCTTTTGTTTCACACGCTGCTCGAGACGGCGCGCGTTGCTTTATCAAAATTTTTTCTGGACCTGTGAGGAATATCCGAGTGGACACTATTTGAGAAATTTAGCTGGTTTTCGGTGAAAAGTTTAACGGCTGATGAGAGATTATGGGGTGTTTCTGTCGCTGTAAGGACTTCCCACAGAGCGGGACATTGCGCAGCGCTTCCAGGCGCTGTCGTCGGCCTGTTTCGACCTGAAAACATCCTAATTTAAGGCTTAATTCACCCAGGACGTCGTGAGAGAACAGAGAAGATTCAGAAGAGGCCGGCATGAGGACTTTATGTGGACATTCCACTGTTTAAGGACATTTTGTAATGAAAGACGTGCGCGCAAATTTGCTGAGTCATTTCCGTGACGACTCGGCAAATCTGTGTGCGCCGCGACAGGAAAAACACCTCCGTGTTGAAAACCATTTGTAAAATTCAGGCGGCTTTTGATGGCTTTCAACAAGTGAGTAACTGAGAAATTGTTTAACAGCTTGGGCATGTTCCAACTTGTCCGTTAAGGTTTCCAACGGAGGTGTTTTTCCTGTTGCCACCCCCCTGCGGTCGGGTCCGGCCCGACATGCGACTCTGCCCGCACGTTCTTTCATTACAAAATGTCCGTTAACAATGTAATGTCCGAATAAACTCCTCATGCTGACTTCTTCTGAAAGTTCTCTGTTCTCTGATGACTTCCTGGGTCAACAGAGCCTGAAATGTGGAAGTTTTCAACTTGAAACGGTGAGACGCTGCCTCCTCGAAGCGCAGATCGCCGTCAGGCGCCGTGGGCCGTCCTTAAAGCGACACTACCAGACCAAAATCTCTCATCAGCTTTTAACATTTTTACCGAAAACCAGCTGAATTTATCGAATTTATCAGTTGTGCCTTACAGGTTTTGAAAAAATTTTGATCAAACAAAGCAGCAGTGTCTGAGCCATTCCTAAACAATGAAAAAATGACGAGAGGGTGGGCGACTCCTCACTCAAAGACTGCCCACAGGCGAATGACGTAACCGACAGGTGTGAAAAAACTCTCGCATGCCCACGAGGGTTCAAGCATGTCTGATGTAATCACACATGATTCAAATCCATATGGTTTTTGAAAAAAATAATAAGGTCAGATACTTTTCTAACAGACCTCGTATATGTAGTCCCAACTAAATTAAATTATTTTCCATGGATGTGCTTTATTTGAGTTGGGGCTGCATATATTTAGTAGATGGACATCCTGCTCATAATTGAATTGAGTTCATCCAAATCAAATCAAATCAATTTTATTTATATAGCGCCAAATCACAACAGTCGCCCCAAGGCGCTTTATATTGCAAGACAAAAGCCATACAATAATTACAGAAAAACCCCAACGGTCAAAACGACCCCCTATGAGCAAGCACCTGGCAACAGTGGGAAGGAAAACTCCCTTTTAACAGGAAGAAACCTCCAGCAGAACCAGGCTCAGAGAGGGGCAGGCTTGTACTGGGACTGGTTGGGGCTGAGGGGAGAGAATCAGGAAAAAGACATGCTGTGGAAGAGAGCAGAGACATGCTGTGGAAGAGAGCAGAACTTATGCATCCAATGCATACGTTTTTTGAGTATAGGGTACCTAAAAAAATATCCCTGCATATCTCCACTTCAGTTCCTTCATTTACTCAACTTCATCTGTAGCTCACACTTGGTAGGTCATGTAGGTGAGAAGATGGAGGACAAAGATAGCCGACCCCTCTGGGCTCGCTGTCTACATCATTCCTGCAACCGGTTATCCAGACGAATGCACAACATCCCTAGCTACCCGCTCATCATGTAACCTGTCCATCAGACCGTTGTTAAAAGTGCCCCACAATGCTGTGACATCCCAGCCCGCCTCTGCTGCTATGATGCGGAATTCCACTGAGTAGTCTGCTACGCTGCGGGTTGCCTAAGAGATACAAATCAACTGCTCAGAGCTCATCAGGCCCCCAACCTGATTATCAAAAACTTTGCAAAGTTTTCTGCATAACTCCTTATAAGAACCTAGAATCAGGGGCCTGTCCTTCCACAGACCTGTGATCCAGGTCAATGCCTCCCTCTGGAGCAAACTAGTGAAGTAAGAAAGGTTTTGTCATCAGTGCTAAACTTTGAGGGTCTCTGAGAGAACACTGTCAAACATTGCAGTAGAAAGGATAAACAGGTGGGGAACCCACCTGAAAATGGTTCGGGATCACAAACCAGGGAGTTGGGTGTGTGTGTGACTGGTGTGCTCATGGTTACTGTTTGTGGGGTGCCAAGGGCTTTGCTTGAACTGGGTGTGGTGAAAGCTTTTGCTTATTGTTCAGTGAGTGTGGTGAATTGCATGCAGAATTGAGTTACCTGGGCCATGTGTTGCTATCACAAAGTTCATTGATTTGTTGCTGGTGTTGTCCAAGTAAATTGTGCTTGGAACAGGGGTACATTGGCCATTGAGAGTATGTGGATTTTTCCCGGTGGGCCGATCAATAAATGGGCCGATGGCTGCCCATTTTTTTGTTTTTTTTTCATGGTAGCTCTCTCCAAGCAAGGGAGAGAGACATGCACTGGCACACAGAGCTCAGTTGCAGCCTGCAGACACAGCATAGGCCCAATGGCTTGTCTGTCAAAAGAATACCTGACCCATTTATGGCCCTATGATAGCCTATAGAGGCCGATGTTCAGTCCCACCCATGCATGATCTAGACCCCTGTCTCATCCACTAACTTTAAATGATAAGCAATCATGACGAGAGAAAGAGGGAGAGAGAGAGAGAGAGAGAGAGAGAGAGAGAGAGAGAGAGAGAGAGAGAGAGAGAGAAGAGGAGAGAGAGAGGAGAGAGAGAGAGAGAGAAACAGCACAGCAGAACACAAAATGGAGAAAAATCCAAAAGGGGGTGCAGAAAACCTGAGTGTGCAAAAGGTCTTCGGCTATGGATGCAGCTAAGAACAGAAAAAATTCAGAGATGTTTGCTGCAGGGATCGGCCAAGCAGGGGCACCTGCGTGTCCCTCTCAGCAGTGGCAGGTGGTCGGGAGAGTTGGACAGTGACAGTGCTGCTGCCATGGAGGTCGTGCATGAGCATGAGGAGATTGGTGGTGGTGGCGATGATAGCAGGTGTGCTTGGTGCCAGCATGGTATGGATAAACACTCTTTCATGTAAATGTTTAGCCTTTCATATAAATGAAAATGCCCCCCACTCCCCCAGCTCCCCTCCCTTTTCTGGTTGCACATATGGGTCTAAGAGATCTACGTTTACCGGTCAAAAACGTTTGTAAACCCTAAAATCAAACATTTTGGTCTGTTTTTGTGTTTGACGGCCACTGAGCAGACTGGCTTCCTGTCACTTGCTGATGGTGTCATCATTAAGCGCAAAACGTGATTGGCCCGGTCGATGCAGGGAGCATTGTGGGTAGTGTAGTTCAGGATCACTTTGGATGTTACAGTGACTTGTCCACTCGACACAAAAACAAAACAGACTAATTTTGACATTATTTTATTTTATTTCTTTGTGGCTGTAATTTAATCGCCAAGACTCGGTGGGGGAGAGGACCTCTCATAGCGCAGCTGTGTGTACTGAGGGAGGGACTTTTCTTCATGTTTAGACAGTTTTGGATTTTTAAAAATCACGCTTTATATGGATTATTTATTCAGATGAATCCCACTGAAACAAACAGGTAAGAATTTATATTTACTGCGTGTATTTTACTCTGCCGATCAATGCATTAATGGATGTATTTTGGTTGTTTAAGCTGCAGGGTTCAAAGTGTGTGAAAAAAGCAGCAGCTTTTAGCTCGTAAATGACGGTGTATATAACACCAAGATAAACTGTGACTTCTAATACTGTGTTTTACTGCTTTTGAAAGATGATGACAGTGTTTGGGGTTTTATTTATTTATTTTTTACTTATTCATTTTTCATGTGTTCTTTGTGTTTGTGATCCTTGAATTTCCCAGCTCCTGTGGCACTTAAAGTGAAACTGGTTTATCAGAAGTTGACAGGGTAATCTGGTGCCACATCCATCCAAATCAATACTAATACTCAACAAAAATATGAACGCAACACTTTTGGTTTTGCTCCCATTTTGTATGAGATGAACTCAAAGATCTAAAACTTTTTCCACATACACAATATCACCATTTCTCTCAAATATTGTTCACAAACCAGTCTAAATCTGTGATAGTGAGCACTTCTCCTTTGCTGAGATAATCCATCCTACCTCACAGGTGTGCCATATCAAGATGCTAATTAGACACCATGATTAGTGCACAGGTGTGCCTTAGACTGCCCACAATAAAAGGCCACTCTGAAAGGTGCAGTTTTATCACACAGCACAATGCCACAGATGTCGCAAGATTTGAGGGAGCGTGAAATTGGCATGCTGACAGCAGGAATGTCAACCAGAGCTGTTGCTCGTGTATTGAATGTTCATGTCTCTACCATAAGCCATCTCCAAAGTTGTTTCAGAGAATATGGCAGTACATCCAACCAGCCTCACAACCGCAGACCACGTGTAACCACACCAGCCCAGGACCTCCACATCCAGCATGTTCACCTCCAAGATCGTCTGAGACCAGCCATTCGGACAGCTGCTGAAACAATCGGTTTGCATAACCAAAGAATTTCTGCACAAACTGTCAGAAACCGTCTCAGGGAAGCTCATCTGCATGCTAGTCGTCCTCATCGGGGTCTCGACCTGACTCCAGTTCGTCGTCGTAACCGACTTGAGTAGGCAAATGCTCACATTCGCTGGCGTTTGGCACGTTGGAGAGGTGTTCTCTTCACGGATGATGTGAAGGAGATGTGTTGCACTGCATGAGGCAAATGGTGGTCACACCAGATACTGACTGGTATCCCCCCCCAATAAAACAAAACTGCACCTTTCAGAGTGGCCTTTTATTGTGGACAGTCTAAGGCACACCTGTGCACTAATCATGGTGTCTAATCATCATCTTGATATGGCACACCTGTGAGGTGGGATGGATTATCTCAGCAAAGGAGAAGTGCTCACTATCACAGATTTAGACTGGTTTGTGAACAATATTTGAGGGAAATGGTGATATTGTGTATGTGGAAAAAGTTTTAGATCTTTGAGTTCATCTCATACAAAATGGGAGCAAAACCAAAAGTGTTGCGTTTATATTTTTGTTGAGTATAGTTATCGGTTATCGGTTATCTGTAATAAAGATACATTTTTTAGCAGTTTCTTGGTTTATCGTCATAAAAGATAACTTTTCAGTTATCTGATTAATGGTTATTGAAGTTTTTGGTTAGCTGTGCCCACCACTGCACAAAGGCATACGTCATTCTCCTAATGAAATAAATTCAACAAATTAAAACAAAACACACAATTAATCAAAAAAAAAAAAAACACCAGCTACAAGTTCACTGGGAGAATGTAATTCACTGCAAAGTTCCCCTACAAATTCCTTGCAAAAAATCGTCAAATCTGAAAAGAGAAAAGAAGTGTTTTATTGTAGTGACATCTAAACAGCAACACCCACACTTTAATTAAGCCAAAATTTGGATTTTATGCTTTTTCAATTAATTTCATGTAGAGAATTATGTCAATTAAAATATTAGCACTAAGTAATAGCCAAATCGATCATATAATTACTACAATGCTGAAAGCAGGATTCATTTGAAAAACAAATAAAGAAATGGTAAATGTGTAAATCCTGGCAACCACTATAAAACAGAATATAATTCCATATATATTCTCATACTTACCATAATAAGGAAAATGAGCAACAGCTCAAATTTAAAATCAAGAGTACCCCAGCATAATTATCATAAAAGTGTTAAAAAAATAAACAGTGGGGAAAAAATGCAGTTAATCACATTAGGCATTTGCACAGTTAGACAAATCATAACGTGCACAAGCCCAACATTAATATCTTTGGAAGCAAATAAAATGCAACAAGGCTCGCCACCAATAGATGGCAGCATGTCCCAGAAGGCATGGAGGGTACTTTTTTCTTCTTCTTCTTCTCTCCCAGTTACCTCTTTGAAGTGAGCTCTGTAACTGTCCGTTCATTACTACTAATAATAAAACTTGGAAGAACCATCTTTTAACCATTTTGGAGCATGCGGAGTACTGTCACTCAACCACAGCATCTTCCACGATACACAAAGCCGTGCCATCCTACAGTTTTGGGCAAGTTATTAGAGAAGACTAGGCTAGATTAGCTTAGCCCACATGTTACCGTGCTAACTAAGTTTTTAAGGTTTAAAAATCCATTTAAAAATAGACAAACTCGACAGTCCTATCCACTAAATTGTAGTCTCTTGATCCGTGTGAAGTTGTACGGTCAAATTTATTCATATCTTTTATTTTAAAATCAGTTAGCATTTTAGCAGCTAACACAAATTGAATGCGACTAACCAAATCGCGCGACAGAACCCCGTGTTTCATCGACCATAAATCAATGCATCGTGCCACCGAACAAAGACCAAACCACACACAACGATCCACATTAAATTAAACAAACATCATTTAAAACTAAAGCCACCAGACAATTACCCCGTTTTCCTCCAAACATCCATGTTAAAACAACAGAAAAGACAGTCTGCGGTTCATTAGAAATGAACATTAAACATTGCGCTTTGACTTTTTAGTCATGAAGCATGAAGCCACACATCTGGCTCTCTCTGTGTATGCTGTCGTGTGGCCTCACACGGAGTCCAAACAGACTAATTTAAGGACCCCTTCACACATAATACGAATAAGTACAATTCAGGGCAAATCACAGTGTAATAGCTCATATGAGCGAACCATGAAAACATTGAGCCAGTGGGCAGGCATGAATGATGCCGCTGCGGCAGTTTAGTGCACGCAGGAACACAGGACATGGACGTATTTAAAAAAAAAAAAACCACACACCCTAGAAAAACACCGCATTTATTGAATCCCTCTTAACAAGCGGACAATACAAGTATGTTCTATCTGTTCTTCTGTAGATGACCCATGGTCACAGACGTACAGTCGTGAAATGACATGAATGATGAAGCAGGGCGCTCTTATGTCCACATCTGCTGGTGGTATGTTCAGCCCGACGCGTGTCTTGTGGATGGCGTGCCGCAGGACAGACGCCGCGTCATGTGGAACAGAGCTCACGTGGGTGACGTGGCATTCAGATCACCCGCTGCGTGTTATGATCTGACGGCCTGTGCCACCTGGGGTAGCCTGTCAATGTGATCTTCTTGCTGTGACGCACCAATGCTAATGTTGGGTTTGCACCCTGTTCTTAAAGAAATGAGGGCACAAACACTGAAAGAAACCAGTCAGAGAGAGACAAATATATATATTTTTTTGCTCTGCGCAGAGGAGGAGAACAATGAAGCAGCTTGTAAAGTGCCTCAGCTACAAAGCTCTCCTAAAATCTCCTCCTCTGGCCCAGCCTTTTATTTAGTTCATCAACATGAGAAAAAACAAACAAGGACAGTCGGGAGAGGTTACACATGAGTCATGTCTGCAAGAGGGTGATAGCAAAGATAGGTAACAGCTGAAACCTTCCATTCCTGCAACATGAGCCTTGTGGCTCGTCAAAGCAGGATAAGGCAAAATGAAAATAGTTTGCTCAATCATGAAGAATGCAGACAACAAGTCTTTCTTTCTAAAACCTCCTCTTCTCACAAAGAGGAAAACTAATAAGCATAAACTATAAGAAATAAATGATATAATATAAGCATAAACTAAAGAAAATAAATGATAATAATATAAACATAACTAAAGAAAATAAATGATAATATGAGCATGAACTATATAAAATCCTTGACATAATCCTCCCTGTTTATCGTTTATTTACATACGTTTGTCATGTCCAAAACACACTTCAATAGAAAATTTGTCCACTTTAACCACTTGTCTTATTACATTTTCAGCTAAAGCTTCATAGGCTAAGAGTGTGTTAACTCATCACGTCAACAGTTCAAGCTTGAACTGGAGTTGTGAGCTTTTCAATATCATCATAATTCTCAACAGTCATTATAGTTTTCTCCACTAAGGTCTGACTGTTTCAGTGCTTGATATTTTGGCATAGTTTGTTGGAAAGCCAGATTACACTGTACAAATGTATTTGACACCATTTTGCCAACCATTGTTTTGATACAAGGGATCACACAACACATGCAAAGTCCAATCAGAATTAGGACTATAATAACTGGTGTCACCATTTTCAATAGTAACTGCCACCATGGTCCTGAAGTCAACCAGGACCAGGGATTTCCACCGGTTCATGGCTAGGGTGTCTTTATGCATTGCATCACGAAGTTTATTCAGCTCTTCCAATGCGTCCTGCACATCTACTGAATGAATGGAGTCTGGGATGAAAGTACAGCATGTTGTGTTCAGCAGAACACAAACTCCTCCCTGTGAACCAGTAAGCAAGTCTAAAACCATGGCGATTTTGCATCACCATGGTACGTAAAGCATCTATTTCAGTATTTTGAGCTGCTACTATTTTCTCAGTTACATTCATGAACAGACCCAATCGAGTTTCAATCATTAATGAATTTTTTAGCACTCCTATCCAGGGGAACAATGAATGTGCTATTTTATCTCCTACAGACCACAATTTTTGGTCCTTCGGTACATCCGAGCCCCACATGTGATCATGTGGCAACGTATCTGGGTATATCGATCTCCTCCATCTGGTGCTGCCATTCTTCTCTGTGGAGGTCCTTGGCACTACCACATGTATGGTCAGTCACCTGGGTAGGTGCACACACACCACCCCAATTTGGTGGGAGACTCTTACAGTCTGGAACTCACAAGGCCAATAGATGTCATCATACACCGGGAGTACCATTTACAGGTGGTAGCAAAAACTTACTAACATAAGCACATGAATAATCCGTTCCCATGGACAGGAGCCTGGTATAATACATCCCCGTCCAATGTGATGAGATAAGTACCATCCACATATATGTTTTGGTTAGGCTTAAATTATTTGATAAAACATACGTTTGGGTACACAGACGTTTCTTAATTTTACCTACAGTTTATTCCCTGTCCCGTAAAAGCAAATCGGGAATGGCCGTTTGATGACAATTTACGTGATGATATTTTTGCATTCTAGTCAATGGAGCAGCACTGGGCACGCTGAGCGTCTTCTGTTGAAATCCCTATCATATAAGTGGTTGCACTGAGGCAAGTGGTGTTACGTCTTGTCAGATTTGCTGAAAACTGTTGCCCCCCGAATACAGTTTGATTATGCATCCGTATGATAAGACATTCTGTCACCCTAGCAGGGTAACGGTTTAGCCGTCACAGCTGGGTGTGTTGAGGATATAGGCATTTGCAAACAAACATAACAATTAGTAACATGTATTCCATAGCCAATAATGAACATATCTGTACCACATATTAGTATGGTATATATGAGGGTGTCCATCTGTCTCATTCACATTATGAATAAACCTCTTCTGACGTTGCTTCCGTTGTTCTCTGGCTCGTGTCCCCAGTGAGCTGCAATTCTTGGGTCAACAACCAGGCCAGGAATCCGAGGAGCACGAAACACACTAGACTACAACGCAACCGGCTGCCCTACCAACAGTCCGGCAGCGGCGGCACTGAGCACGCCGCTCCGGGGTCTGCTGTAGTTCAGTCATGATTGCTAGGATACAGTGTTGTTAACCAACCTCACCTAATAGTGCAAGGATCTCCCTGCTTCACTGACGTTGAGACAATCTATTGCTAATAAATAGACTCCCTTTGTAGCCAGACTTCCCCTTACACTGTGGAGGCAGCCAACACACGCTGTATCTTACAGTGACTTAGATGTATCCACGTTGATCTCTCCACTATCTTTACTGCAGTTGGTGTTGTTAACAGCACTTGGTATGGACCTTCCCAACGAGGACTGGACCAGTTCTTCCTCTTAATCACTCTGATGAACACCCAGTCTCCTGGCTGGACTACTGGAAGGCTGTCCTGTGGAAGATCAAAATTATTCGGCAGTAAATGTGTTTGAGTTATCTCTTTCTGTGTTAATGTCTTTTTCATAAAATCTGCTAATGTTTGTTCCTCATCTGCTGTTTTAGTATCCATGTCAAAAATTGGTAGACGATATGGTCGTCCATAAGTATCTCAAATGGTGTTAAACCTGATGGTGTTGGTGTTATTCTTCATATACAATTTTACTAGGTCCAAACATTCAATCCAGGTTTGTTTTGTCTCTTCCATACATTTCCTTAGTCTTGTTTTTATTGTGGCATTTGTCCTTTCCACTAATCCTGCACTTTGTGGGTGATAAGCACAATGATGTTTTAACTTAATTTTCATGTGTTCTGCTACTCTTTGTACAACTTCATTTACAAAATGTGTTCCATTATCACTGTACAATGTATCTGGTATTCCATAATACGGAATAATTGTCTTACACAATGCTTTTGCTACTGTTAAAGCATCTGCTTTTTGTGATGGAACAATTTCTACCCATTTTGAAAAGGCATCAATTAATACTAGACAGTATGATAAGGTCCACATCGATTAGTTCAATAAAGTCTATATGAACAATTTGAAAGGATACTGTGGTTTTAGGAATTGCCCTCTCCGGTGTCTTATAGTTCCCTGTGGGTTGTGTTCAATCAGGTAACACAGGCTTTACAAAATTTTTTTGAGTATAAATTAAATCCATAGGTAGTAAAGTATTGGTCTACCATATATACCATCCCCCCTGTCGACACATGCGTTAACCCATGTGTCGCAATTGCAGCTGCTTTGAATAAGCTTTTGGGTAGGATGGGTTTGTTATGTACACAATAAAGTCCTTTGGGGTTTGGGGTTGCCCCATTTTTCAACCACAAATGTCGTTCCTGCGCTGGTGCCTGAACTGTGTAAATAGAAGAAGTACCATATCGACCAGCTGCTGCTTCTTTCGCTATTTTGTCTGCCAGGCAGTTTCCTCTGGAGACAAAATCTGTACCTCTGGTGTGGGCTGTGCATTTACATAATGCCAGGTGTGATGGTAATGTCACTGCTTCTAGCAAATTTGTGAGTAAGCCTGCATGTGTCACTGGTTTCCCTGTAGAGGTTATCATACCTCTTTGTTGCCATTGTTTTGCAAAGAACCAAATTGTTGAAAATGCATATTGGCTATCTGTATAGACTGTCAGTTTCTGTCCTTTAGCCAAGATACAAGCTCTGGTTAATGCAATGAGTTCTGCAGCTTGGGCTGATTTAAAATGATCAATCTTTTTGCTTCAATAACAGTATTTGGTAATTGAACAACAGCATAGCCTGTTAATGTCTGTCCTTTCTGATCTTTGAAACATGAGCCATCCACAAAGTAATGTAGTCCATCTGTAAATGGTTCGTCTGTTAAGTCTGGTCGAGGTAATTGTTGTTTCTGTGTGTCTGCCAAACAATCGTGCGGTTCACCATCTATCTCAGTAGGTAGGAGCGTGACGGGATTCAAGGTGTTGCATCTTTCAATGGTAATATGTGGCTGAGACAGTAGCATTGCTGTATATGCTATCTGTCTAGCAGGCAATAAGAATGTATCCAAACATTTGGAATAATAGCCAACTGGTTTATTTTTATTACCATGTTGTTGTAGCAAGACTGCACACATGAATCCCTGTTTTGTGTCCACCATGAGAGTGAATGGCTTGGCATAATTGGGCAGAGATAATACTGTGGAACTCGCAAATTCTTGTTTAAGAGCTGTAAACTGTTCTTCAGCTTCTTTATTCCACTGTATTTTGTCAGTCATAGCCATTGGTATAGAATGTATTAAATCCTGCCATTTCTGCACCTTCTCTGCATAACATGGAATCCAGGCTCTGCAATAATTACAGATACCTAAGAAAGTCATCATTTCCTTTTTTGTTGACGGCTTAGGCGCTTTGAGAATAGCGTGCTTTCGATCGTCTTGTATTCGTTTCCCCTCAGCTGATAGGACATGGCCTAATAGTCATTTGTGGTTGCACGAACTGCAACTTTTGCTTTTTAATTTTACTTCCTGTTTCTGCCAAATGTTGCAAAAGCATCATAGTACATTTTGTACAGCTGTCTTTTGTCTTTCCTGCCACCAAAATGTCATCTACATACACCAAGATCTGTGAATCTTCTGGTGGAGTAAATGAAGATAAGCAACAATTTATTGCTTGTGTAAAAATGGTCGGACTGTCAGCAAAACCTTGAGGGAGTCTTGTATATGTATATCTTTTCCCTTTAAATGTAAAGCAAACCAAAATTGAGAGTCTGGATGAACAGGTACTGAGAAAAAATGCATTACTGATGTCTATGACAGAGAAGTACATGTTTCCAGGACTTAATCTATTTAGCAGCGTATGTGGGTCTGAGACCAGAGGGGCACTAGTTTCTACTGCAGCATTTACTGCACGTAGGTTTTGTACCATTCGCCAATTCTGATTGTCTGCTTTTTTCACAGGATATATTGGAGTGTTACAGGATGCATCTAAACATTCCCTGATGACTCCTGCTTCCAATAATTCTGCAATAACCGGTTCAATTCCTTTTTCTGCTTCAGGTTTTAACGGATATTGTTTGATCCGTGGTCTCCAATCAGATCGTGGCTTAATTTTGACTGGCGGAATATTTTTCAACAGTCCTACATCTGTGGGTGCATTCACCCAGAGATGAGGAGGCAGTTTGGCCAATAAAGTCTCATCTTCCTGTGTCAACAACACAGATGTTGTTAAATTTCAATCGTCCAGATCTACTTCATGTATCACCGGTGTCGTCCAAGCACTTACAAACATGTATTTCCGATACAAGCCTGTGGATGGACTGAAATCCCACACCGGCATCTGCTTCGTGCCAATCAGTTGCTTCCTCAGCTATTTTAGCAATTCCTCCAAGGTCCTTCCAGGACTGAGTGTCTGCCCTTATCAGTGAAATATGCGGCACAGCCTCAGGTTTTCCTCTGTACCATTTGTCTGCACTTTGGGTCAGCACTACAATACATACAGAGGTGGTTTTTCTGTCTGTGTATAGGTGTGCTACTGTCTGTAATCTTCCTCATTCCTGTATGGCAGGACCGTGCCGTCTGCAGCACGTCCTGTAAATGTCCCTCTCACGTGGACCCAGTTTCGTCCCAGAGCCAATTGTACGGCCTGTCCTACTTCACAGCCATTCAACCTATACGCTTTTATACCCATTCTTCCATATCAGCTTGTGGGTCTGGCAGGCCAGACACGGCCTTTGCTGCCTCTTCTGGTGTCCATGGACGGAAGACATGAAGGAATGGCGGCTGTCCTTGAGCTATATTTGGGTTTGGGACCTGGATCATTGGAGCAATAAAACTGTGATCTGGGGATATACTGAAACCGTATTTTAGAGGCGGCTTAATCATAGCCCTGTCTCTCAAAATGTATTTTTCGGGCATTAAAGAATTTGTTGCCGCAGGCGGGGTCAATACAGTTGAAAATTCCACCCTCTGATTATCCAAAAATGGATTTGGATACAGTGAGCTTATTGGGTCATATGACGGACCTTCAGAACTCCCCTGGGGATAATTAGGGTCAAAAATCGGGTCCTTTACCAGTGGTGGAGCCACTGTTGGTGCCGCTTGTCTTATTGCAGCCTGATTTTGTGGCTGCAGGGGTGGATTTACATCAGGGCCTCTCACGGCCGTCTCATTATCTTCAGGTTTTACAAACATTACTTTCCCCTCTGACTTTCCTTTCTCGTCTTTTTTTCCTCTTTATGGCCTCTACTCTCATCTGTGCTTCACTGAGCCATACTTTTGCACACTCTATTTCTCCTTCTTTTCTTACTTTCCTGTTACCCTTTTTATTTGCTGCTGCTGCTGTAAGTTTTAACACCAGACCTTCACAATCTGGCACAACCAATTTACCTGAAAAGCCATATTTCTTTTTCCATTTAGTTATGTACTTCAGATTTTCCGGATTGCACTTGTGCATGTATTTTTCGTCGCCCTGAAACAGGGGCTTATTTTCTGTGCATGTGTTTCCCATGTTGTTCACCTATTCCCCTTCACTCTGCAAAGTTCAGGTCAAGCTTCTACCCCGTGGGGCGGACCTTCCTTGGAATCCCCCTCTTTGCAGACTCGTCGGGAATATGTGAGTGTGGTGCATATGGACTTAAAATGACCTACTTTGCAGACAACGGCTCCACTTTTATCCCCTGATAAAATGGGATATCAAGCTGTCCATGCTTCAGTCACTCACAGTCTCATTCTTTTATTATTACTAAGGAATACTCAGTCAAACAATACCACACATACAGTCCGACACTGTCACACACACACACACACACACACTCCCACAACCGCTCCAACTCTCACACATATACAAAATAAATTACAGATTACATCAATGATTGCAATTACAGACAAGCCCTCATCTAAAAATAAAAAATAAAAAATAAAAAAATAATAATAATAAATCATTTTATATCAAGACATAAATAACACAACAAAATCCTTACAACAAAACAACAAAAACAGAATTTTCTCTCATTCATACCACAAACACACTTCGTTTCACTTTTGCAATAATCAATTAATTCGCGTCTCTCTAACTGCTTCTCCTGAAATTTATTCTTACTCCTCCTGTATTTCTCAGCCAGATGGGGACTCGAACCCCTCCGCCACCAGTGCCGGCAGGACCAGAGACTCTAACTCCCTTCCCCGCACTTTATTCCGGATGGGGACTCTAACCCCTCCGCCAAATGTGCCGGCAGGACCGGAGACTCTAACTCCCTCCCCCGCACTTTATTCTGGATGGGGACTCTAACCCCTCAATCAATCAATCAATCAATTTTTTTTTTTTATATAGCGCCAAATCACAACAAACAGTTGCCCCAAGGCGCTTTATATTGTAAGGCAAGGCCATACAATAATTATGTAAAACCCCAATGGTCAAAACGACCCCCTGTGAGCAAGCACTTGGCTACAGTGGGAAGGAAAAACTCCCTTTTAACAGGAAGAAACCTCCAGCAGAACCAGGCTCAGGGAGGGGCAGTCTTCTGCTGGGACTGGTTGGGGCTGAGGGAGAGAACCAGGAAAAAGACATGCTGTGGAGGGGAGCAGAGATCGATCACTAATGATTAAATGCAGAGTGGTGCATACAGAGCAAAAAGAGAAAGAAACAGTGCATCATGGGAACCCCCCAGCAGTCCTACGTCTATAGCAGCATAACTAAGGGATGGTTCAGGGTCACCTGATCCAGCCCTAACTATAAGCTTTAGCAAAAAGGAAAGTTTTAAGCCTAATCTTAAAAGTAGAGAGGGTGTCTGTCTCCCTGATCTGAACTGGGAGCTGGTTCCACAGGAGAGGAGCCTGAAAGCTGAAGGTTCTGCCTCCCATTCTACTCTTACAAACCCTAGGAACTACAAGTAAGCCTGCAGTCTGAGAGCGAAGCGCTCTATTGGGGTGATATGGTACTACGAGGTCCCTAAGATAAGATGGGACCTGATTATTCAAAACCTTATAAGTAAGAAGAAGAATTTTAAATTCTATTCTAGAATTAACAGGAAGCCAATGAAGAGAGGCCAATATGGGTGAGATATGCTCTCTCCTTCTAGTCCCCGTTAGTACTCTAGCTGCAGCATTTTGAATTAACTGAAGGCTTTTTAGGGAACTTTTAGGACAACCTGATAATAATGAATTACAATAGTCCAGCCTAGAGGAAATAAATGCATGAATTAGTTTTTCAGCATCACTCTGAGACAAGACCTTTCTAATTTTAGAGATATTGCGTAAATGCAAAAAAGCAGTCCTACATATTTGTTTAATATGCGCTTTGAATGATATATCCTGATCAAAAATGACTCCAAGATTTCTCACAGTATAACTAGAGGTCAGGGTAATGCCATCCAGAGTAAGGATCTGGTTAGACACCATGTTTCTAAGATTTGTGGGGCCAAGTACAATAACTTCAGTTTTATCTGAGTTTAAAAGCAGGAAATTAGAGGTCATCCATGTCTTTATGTCTGTAAGACAATCCTGCAGTTTAGCTAATTGGTGTGTGTCCTCTGGCTTCATGGATAGATAAAGCTGGGTATCATCTGCGTAACAATGAAAATTTAAGCAATATCGTCTAATAATACTGCCTAAGGGAAGCATGTATAAAGTGAATAAAATTGGTGGATAACAGATGGATAAGGAGAAAATGGAGTGTGTGCTCACAGAATACCGCACAAGCCGTCCCAAGTGCCACCCAAGTGGAAGGCACCTGCATCAACCCAAACTAATGCTCCCACCCAAGCAGTAGATGATCCAGACACCTTGGGCTCCGTACATCTGGGTCATTTCAAAGCCCTATTTTTCAACAAAAGACCAGAGGAAATAATGTGTCTTCCCATCCAGGGCAAGAATCAATCAATCAATCAACTTTTTTCTTATATAGCACCAAATCACAACAAACAGTTGCCCCAAGGCGCTCCACATTGTAAGGCAAGGCCATACAATAATCATGAAAAACCCCAACGGTCAAAACGACCCCCTATGAGCAAGCACTTGGCCACAGTGGGAAGGAAAAACTCCCTTCCAACAGGAAGAAACCTCCAGCAGAACCAGGCTCAGGGAGGGGCAGTCTTCTGCTGAGACTGGTTGGGGCTGAGGGAAAAAACCAGGAAAAAGACATGCCGTGAAGGGGGGCAGAGATCTATCACTAATGATTAAATGCAGAGTGATGCATACGGAGCAAAAAGAGAAAGAAACAGTGCATCATGGGAACCCCCCCACAATCTACGTCTAAAGCAGCATAACCAAGGGATGGTCCAGGGTCACCCGATCCAGCCCTAACTATAAGCCTTAGCGAAAAGGAAAGTTTTAAGCCTAATCTTAAAAGTAGAGAGGGTATCTGTCTCCCTGATCTGAATTGGGAGCTGGTTCCACAGGAGAGGAGCCTGAAAGCTGAGGCTCTGCCTCCCATTCTACTCTTACAACCCTAGGAACTACAAGTAAGCCCGCAGTCTGAGAGCGAAGCGCTCTAATGGGGTAATATGGTACTACGAGGTCCCTAAGATAAGATGGGACCTGATTATTCAAAACCTTATAAGTAAGAAGAAGAATTTTAAATTCTATTCTAGAATTAACAGGAAGCCAATGAAGAGAGGCCAACACGGGTGAGATATGCTCTCTCCTGCTAGTCCCCGTCAGTACTCTAGCTGCAGCATTCTGAACCAACTGAAGGCGTTTTAGGGAACTTTTAGGACAACCTGATAATAATGAATTACAATAGTCCAGCCTAGAGGAAATAAGTGCATGAATTAGTTTTTCAGCATCACTCTGAGACAAGACCTTTCTGATTTTTAGAGATATTGCGTAAATGCAAAAAGGCAGTCCTACATATTTGTTTAATATGCACTTTGAATGACATATCCTGATCAAAAATGACTCCAAGATTTCTCACAGTATTACTAGAGATCAGGGAAATGCCATCCAGAGTAACGATCTGGTTAGACACCATGCTTCTAAGATTTGTGGGGCCAAGTACAATAACTTCAGTTTTATCTGAGTTTAAAAGCAGGAAATTAGAGGTCATCCATGTCTTTATGTCTGTAAGACAATCCTGCAGTTTAGCTAATTGGTGTGTATCCTCTGGCTTCATGGATAGATAAAGCTGGGTATCATCTGCGTAACAATGAAAATTTAAGCAATACCGTCTAATAATACTGCCTAAGGGAAGCATGTATAAAGTGAATAAAATTGGTCCTAGCACAGAACCTTGTGGAACTCCATAATTAACTTTAGTCTGTGAAGAAGATTCCCCATTTACATGAACAAACTGTAATCTATTAGACAAATATGATTCAAACCACCGCAGCGCAGTGCCTTTAATACCTATGACATGCTCTAATCTCTGTAATAAAATTTTATGGTCAACAGTATCAAAAGCAGCACTGAGGTCCAACAGAACAAGCACAGAGATAAGTCTGTTGTCCGAAGCCATAAGAAGATCATTTGTAACCTTCACTAATGCTGTTTCTGTACTATGATGAATTCTAAAACCTGACTGAAACTCTTCAAATAGACCATTCCTCTGCAGGTGATCAGTTAGCTGTTTTACAACTACCCTCTCAAGAATCTTTGAGAGAAAAGGAAGGTTGGAGATTGGCCTATAATTAGCTAAGATAGCTGGGTCAAGTGATGGCTTTTTAAGTAATGGTTTAATTACTGCCACCTTAAAGGCCTGTGGTACATAACCAACTAACAAAGATAGATTGATCATATTTAAGATTGAAGCATTAAATAATGTAGGACTTCCTTGAGCAGCCTGGCAGGAATGGGGTCTAATAAGCATGTTGATGGTTTGGATGAAGTAACTAATGAAAATAACTCAGACAGAACAATCGGAGAGAAAGAGTCTAACCAAATACCGGCATCACTGAAAGCAGCCAAAGATAACGATACATCTTTGGGATGGTTATGAGTAATTTTTTCTCTAATAGTCAAAATTTTGTTAGCAAAGAAAGTCATGAAGTCATTACTAGTTAAAGTTAATGGAATACTCAGCTCAATAGAGCTCTGACTCTTTGTCAGCCTGGCTACAGTGCTGAAAAGAAACCTGGGGTTGTTCTTATTTTCTTCAATTAGTGATGAGTAGAAAGATGTCCTAGCTTTACGGAGGGCTTTTTTATAGAGCAACAAACTCTTTTTCCAGGCTAAGTGAAGATCTTCTAAATTAGTGAGACGCCATTTCCTCTCCAACTTACGGGTTATCTGCTTTAAGCTACGAGTTGTGAGTTATACCACGGAGTCAGACACTTCTGATTTAAAGCTCTCTTTTTCAGAGGAGCTACAGCATCCAAAGTGTCTTCAATGAGGATGTAAAACTATTGACGAGATACTCTAACTCCCTTACAGAGTTTAGGTAGCTACTCTGCTCTGTGTTGGTATATGACATTAGAGAACATAAAGAAGGAATCCTTAAACCTAGTTACAGTGCTTTCTGAAAGACTTCTAGTGTAATGAAACTTATTCCCCACTGCAGGGTAGTCCATCAGGGTAAATGTAAATGTTATTAAAAAATGATCAGACAGAAGGGAGTTTTCAGGGAATACTGTTAAGTCTTCTATTTCCATACCATAAGTCAGAACAAGATCTAAAATATGATTAAGTGTGGGTGGACTCATTTACTTTTTGAGCAAAGCCGATAGAGTCTAATAATAGATTAAATGCAGTGTTGAGGCCTGTCATTCTCAGCATCTGTGTGGATGTTTAAAATCGCCCACTATAATTATCTTATCTGAGCTAAGCACTAAGTCAGACAAAAGGTCTGAAAATTCACAGAGAAACTCACAGTAACGACCAGGTGGACGATAGATAATAACAAATAAAACTGGTTTTTGGGACTTCCAATTTGGATGGACAAGACTAAGAGACAAGCTTTCAAATGAATTAAAGCTCTGTCTAGGTTTTTGATTAATTAATAAGCTGGAATGGAAGATTGCTGCTAATCCTCCGCCCCGGCCCGTGCTACGAGCATTCTGACAGTTAGTGTGACTCGGGGGTGTTGACTCATTTAAACTAACATATTCATCCTGCTGTAACCAGGTTTCTGTTAGGCAGAATAAATCAATACGTTGATCAATTATTATATCATTTACCAACAGGGACTTAGAAGAGAGAGACCTAATGTTTAATAGATCACATTTAACTGTTTTAGTCTGTGGTGCAATTGAAGGTGCTATATTATTTTTTCTTTTTGAATTTTTATGCTTAAATAGATTTTTGCTGGTTATTGGTGGTCTGGGAGCAGGCACTGTCTCTACGGGGATGGGGTAATGAGGGGATGGCAGGGGGAGAGAAGCTGCAGAGAGGTGTATAAGACCACAGCTCTGCCTCCTGGTCCCAACGCTGGACAGTCACAGTTTGGAGGATCCAAGAAAATTGGCCAGATTTCTAGAAATGAGAGCTGCTCCATCTAAAGTGGGATGGATGCCGTCTCTCCTAACAAGACCAGGTTTTCCCCAGAAGCTTTGCCAATTATCAATGAAGCCCACCTCATTTTTTGGACACCACTCAGACAGCCAGCAATTCAAGGAGAACAAGATAAACAGAGTGGCTTTATTTAACTCTATTCAAAATCATTAATCTTCTGTCAAGTTAATAAATACCAAAGTAAATTACCTGTTAAATTAGGATGTTTTTAACTCCTAAAACTCCCGCTACGAAACCAAATTAACTGAACTTCATATAATCATTGCTCATTGAATGTCGTCATCATTGAATTGCTCACTGTGATATGTCCTGTTATTTAACTCCTGCCTGAGTTAAATATCTTAAATGTGTGAAGTTGTCTGTGATTTTTGTATGGTTTTACAGAGGGTGTAGGATCTGACCTGTGTAGCTTATGCCTGAAAGTTTGAGACTGATTTTAATATTTCCTATCAACTGACCCTAAAATCAATGATATTATAACCTGGTTGTAATAACATTAAGGCAGCGATAGGTGATGCCCCTTTCGAGGTAAGTAAGATTATCCACAAGTGATAATTTTCAATATTCCAAACACATTATTATATTCATCCTGTCGCTTTCTTTCCTACAGCAGTATGTCCAGAACTCAGCTGCCAGGGTGCTAACTCACACCAAGCCCTGGCAGAACATCACTCCCATCCTCAAGAAACTTCACTGGCTCCTAGTCAAAGAATACATCAGCTACAAAATCCTCCTCCTTACCTATAAATCACTTCATTCACTGGCACCCAAGTACATCACTGACCTTCTTCACCCCTACTCCCAGTCATGGTCCCTGCACTCCACCAGCAAGGACCTACTCTCCATTCCCCACACCAGAGTCAGAACTCTTGGAGATAGGGCTTTCTGTGTAATTGCCCCTACCCTTTGGAACAGCCTGCCCCTTCCCATCCATTCTGCCACTTCTTTGACACAGTTCCGAAAGCACTTCAATCACATCTCTTTTCTCTTGCCTATCCTCCCTAAATCCCCCTCCCCCGCCCTCTACCTCCCGCCTCCCTCTCTTGTGAAGTGACCTTGGGTATCATGATGCGCTATAGAAATCCAAGTTATTTATTTATTTATTTAAAGTACCCACAACCTTTTTCATCCTGAGTGTTTCTTCAAATACAGCTGTATTTTCTAAACAGCAGCATAGATTTTCCAAGGTATTCAAAATGTTCAGAATGACCAGTACATGTTTGGAAGAGTCATAGAAAAGTGTAAAATTTATATTGTGATATTTTAAGAGAACATGGTTAAAATGAGTGTGCCAATGTATTACCGCACTTCAAAAGAAAATTAACACTTTCCAAATATGATGAAATTTTATTTTCAGTCATATTGTTATCAATGGAATATGCATTTAAAGTGAAAAATACAAAACAAACATTGTTTCTTTGGAAAACAGCAGTATCTAGAGGTCTTAAATGTTTTAAATATTATCAGGGAACATCCACAAGAAAGTTTAATGTTTTTTCTACACCCTGTAGTTCCAGAGTTAGAAGTGTTTTTCCTTGGCTGGAGTATAAACTCTGTCATTTACCTACAGACTAAAACCACCCCGTTGATGCTCTGATTTCAATGGTGTGTTTAAAATTTTCCATGTAGCTCCAAAGTTATTTCTGTTTTTCATTTATAGAGGTATGCAGTTTTAATTCCCCAACAAAACCATCCATCGAAGAAAACCACTGTCCAGTCAAAAATTTGCTTTAAAACAAAGACCCCCAAACCAACATTAGCCTGTTAGCTTTGGTCACTCCACGGATAAAGGAGTGTTCAGCTCATCCAGGTCAAGTGGGGTCTTGTCTACGCTCCACCTCTTTACTCTTTTATGGGATGGCCATTGAGCTGTTATAGATTAAACCAATCAAATGTGAATATTTTGTTAAATGGACATTGAAACATATTTGAAATAGGCCCATACGTGGCCCAGTGAACCAAGCTATCAGGACAACAAATTTTGTGTAGATAGGATAAAAACTGTTGATTTCTTTTTATCCTTTTATTTACAACCCCAGTTCCAATGAAGTTGGGATGTTGTGTAAAATGTAAATAAAAACAGAATACAATGATTTGCAAATCCTCTTCAACCTATATTGAAAGACAAGATATTTAATGTTCAAACTGATAAACCTTATTGATTTTGAGGAAATATTTGCTCATTTTGAAATGGATGTCTGCAACATGTTTCAAAAAAGCTGGGACAGTGGTATGTTTACCACTGTGTTACATCACCTTTTCTTCTAACAACACTCAATAAGTGTTTGGGAACTAAGGACACTAATTGCTGAAGCTTTGTAGGTGGAATTCTTTCCCATTCTTCCTTGATGTACGA
This sequence comes from Thalassophryne amazonica, assembly GCF_902500255.1. NCBI lineage: Eukaryota > Metazoa > Chordata > Actinopteri > Batrachoidiformes > Batrachoididae > Thalassophryne > Thalassophryne amazonica. Next base: position 112,392,170 of record NC_047103.1, on the reverse strand, counting down.
CTTCAGCTGTTCAACAGTCCAGGGTCTCTGTTGTCCTATTTTGCGCTTCATAATGCACTACACATTTTCAATGGGTGACAGGTCTGGACTGCAGGCAGGCCAGTCTAGTACCTGCACTCTTTTACTACAAAGTCATGCTGTTGTAACACGTGCAGAATGTGGCTTGGCATTGTCTTGCTGAAATAAGCAGGGACGTCCCTGAAAAAGACTTTACTTGGGTGGCAGCATGTGTTGCTCCAAAACCTGGATGTACCTTTCAGCATTGATGGTGCCATCACAGATGTGTAAGTTGTCCATACCATGGGCACTAGCACACCCCCATACCATCACAGAAGCTGGCTTTTGAACTTTGCACTGGTAACAATCTGGATGGTCTTTTTCCTGTTTTGCCCTGAGGACATGATGTCCATGATTTCCAAAAACAATTTGAAATGTGGACTCATCAGACCACAGCACACTTTTCCACTTTGCATCTATCCATTTCAAATGAGCTCGGGCCCAGAGAAGGCGGTGGCGTTTCTGGATGTTGTTGATGTATGGCTTTCACTTTGCATGGTAGAGTTTTAACTGGCACTTGTAGATGTAGCGACAAACTGTGTTAACTGACAATGGTTCTCTGAAGTGTTCCTGAGCCCACGTGGTAAGATCCTTTTCACAATGATGTTGGTTTTTAACGCAGTGCCACCTGAGGGATCGACGGTCATGGGCATTCAGTGTTGGTTTTCGGTTTTCGGCCTTGCTTATGTGTAGAAAGTTCTCCAAATTCTCTGAATCTTCTGATTATATTATGGACTGGAGATGACGGAATCCCTAAATTCCTTGCAATTGAACATTGAGAAACATTGTTCTTAAACTGTTGGACTATTTTTTCATGCAGTTGTTCACAAAGTGGTGATCCTCACCCCGTCTTTGATTGTGAATAGCTGAGCCTTCTGGGTATGTTCCTTTTATACCCAATCATGACACTCACCTGTTTCCAATTAACCAGTTCACCTGTGGAATGTTCCAAACACGTGTTCTTTTAGCATTCATCAACTTTCCCAGTCTTTTGTTGCCCCTGTCCCAGCTTTTTTGAAACGTGTTGCAGGCATCCATTTCAAAATGAGTAAATATTTGCACAAAAACAATAAAGTTTATCAGTTTGAACATTAAATATCTTGTCTTTGTGCTGTATTCAGTTGAATATAGGTTGAAGAGGATTTGCAAATCGTATTCTATTTTTATCTACATTTCACACAATGTCCCAACTTCATTGGAATTGGGATTGTAGTCTTAATTTATGTTTGGCCCTCCAAATTCTAAATAAATGGATAAATACATTAATGTATGAGGTGGGTGTTCCGCGTAATTACTTTTAATATGACAAATGAGGGCAATTAACATAAATGGGTGCACTGCATATCTTGCTAGTGAAACATCAACAGAAAAATGCTCACTGGCAGGCATAAGTGATTGGCAGGAGGTGTATAGACACACATCTTAAAGCTAATTGACCCTGGGAGCCATCAGAGGTGAGTGGGAGGCGTGTAGACATGCCGTTTTATGTGAATTGGCCCTGGGCGCTGACAGTGACAAGCAGGAGGTTTATAGATAATGTACCTCTATTTTAATTGCCCCTGGGAGCTGTCAGTAACAAGAGGGAGATGTATCAACATGTCCCTTTATGATAATTTCCTAATTTCTCCTCAAAAAATTACATGGATTGCCCATCTCATACATTTATGTATTTATGCATTTACTTAGCCTCCGGAGGATGAAAAGTGTAAATACGTCAGTAGTACTGTGACTTAGTGGTTAGCACTGTTGCATCCCAGGAAGGGGAGGTTTAAGATCTTAGCTCTGGTGTTAAGTGGAGGCAGGTGCAGGTGTTGGGGATGCTCCTAGGGTGGCTGGGGGAGGAGACATGGATACTTTGGACCAAAGGTCACTGGACATAATTCTGACTTCTTAAAGGTTCAATTGTTCAAAAAATTCTTCAACAGGAGTTAATGTTCACAGAAAATTCAACAGTGCACACAAGTTACACCAGGAACACTCTAACTGACTTGTGTCTGCCTGTTATTCTGTTGGGACTGTAGCTTTCCTCACCTTCAGACCAACACATTGTGTCATTGATTCGGTGGTTGGCTCTCACTGCGGTATTGTATCACTTCCTGTTCTGGAGCACAGCGGTGTTTTGCTGTATCTGTTAGCTGTTTAATCTGCGCAGTTAGATTGATCTCGTTAACTAGATAACGATTTGTTTCACAGTGTAATCCTCACGTGCCTTAACTAAAGCACTCCCTCTGCTGAATCACCTCTAAATTATTTACACATTATTCACTTTGTGTGTTTTTAGGAATCCGCTAGCTTAGCGCAGCTACTAGCTCTTAGCCGGTTTAGCATGGTGGCTTCTCCTGTCTCTCTCCTACTTTTCTGCTCTGGGTGTGAAATGTTTAGTTATTCCTCGGCCTCCTTTAGCAGTAATGGTACTTGTAATAAGTGTAGCTTATTCGTAGCTTTGGAGGCCAGGCTGGGCGAATTGGAGACTCGGCTCCGCACCTTAGAAAATCCTACAGCTAGCCAGGCCCCTGTAGTCGGTGCGGACCAAGGTAGCTTAGCCGCCGTTAGTTCCCCTCCGGCAGATCCCAAGCAGCCGGGAAAGCAGGCCGACTGGGTGACTGTGAGGAGGAAGCATAGTCCTAAACAGAAGCCCCGTGTACGCCGCCGTTAGCGACACCAGCAACCATAGTCAATTGTCTTCCAGGGGCCAGAGCAGGAGACATTGAAGGAAATTTGAAACTGCTGGCTAAGGTTAAGCATAAACTTGGTAAGATTGTAATTCACGTCGGCAGTAATGACACCCGGTTACGCCAATCCGAGGTCACTAAAATTAACATTGAATCAGTGTGTAACTTTGCAAAAACAATGTCGGACTCTGTAGTTTTCTCTGGGCCCCTCCCCAATCGGACCAGAAGTGACATGTTTAGCCGCATGTTCTCCCTGAATTGCTGGCTTTCTGAGTGGTGTCTAAAAAATGAGGTGGGCTTCATAGATAATTGGCAAAGCTTCTGGGGAAAACCTGGTCTTGTTAGGAGAGACGGCATCCATCCCACTTTGGATGGAGCAGCTCTCATTTCTAGAAATATGGCCAATTTTCTTAAATCCTCCGAACCGTGACTAATCCAGGGTTGGGACCAGGAAGCAGAGTTGTAGTGTTACACACCTCTCTGCAGCTTCTCACCCCTTGCCATCCCCTCATTACCCCATCCACGTAGAGACGGTGCTTGCTTCCAGACCACCAATACCCAGCAAAAATCTATTTAAGCATAAAAATTCAAAAAGAAAAAATAATATAGCACCTTCAACTGCACCACAGACTACAACAGTTAAATGTGGTCTATTAAACATTAGATCTCTCTCTTCTAAGTCCCTGTTAGTAAATGATATAATAATTGATCAACATATTGATTTATTCTGCCTTACAGAAACCTGGTTACAGCAGGATGGATATGTTAGTTTAAATGAGTCAACACCCCCGAGTCATACTAACTGCCAGAACGCTCGTAGCACGGGACGAGGCGGAGGATTAGCAGCAATCTTCCACTCCAGCTTATTAATTAATCAAAAAGCCAGACAGACCTTTAATTCATTTGAAAGCTTGTCTCTTAGTCTTGTCCATCCAAATTGGAAGTCCCAAAAAACAGTTTTATTTGTTGTTATCTATCGTCCACCTGGTCATTACTGTGAGTTTCTCTGTGAATTTCCGGACCTTTTGTCTGACTTAGTGCTTAGCTCAGATAAGATAATTATAGTGGGCGATTTTAACATCCACACAGATGCTGAGAATGACAGCCTCAACACTGCATTTAATCTATTGTTAGACTCGATTGGCTTTGCTCAAAATGTAAATGAGTCCACCCACCACTTTAATCATACCTTAGATCTTGTCCTGACTTATGGTATGGAAATTGAAGACTTAACAGTATTCCCTGAAAACCCCATTCTGTCTGATCATTTCTTAATAACATTTACATTTACTCTAATGGACTACCCAGCAGCGGGGAATAAGTTTCATTACAGTAGAAGTCTTTCAGAAAGCGCTGTAACTAGGTTTAAGGATATGATTCCTTCTTTATGTTCTCCAATGCCATATACCAACACAGGGCAGAGTAGCTACCTAAACTCTGTGAGTGAGATAGATTATCTCGTCAATAGTTTTATATTTTGAGGACAACTTTGGATGCTGTAGCTCCCCTGAAAAAGAGAGCCTTAAATCAGAAGTGCCTGACTCCATGGTATAACTCACAAACTCGCAGCTTAAAGCAGATAACCCGTAAGTTGGAGAGGAAATGGCATCTCACTAATTTAGAAGATCTTCACTTAGCCTAGAAAAAGAGTCTGTTGCTCTATAAAAAAGCCCTCCGTAAAGCTAGGACATCTTACTACTCATCACTAATTGAAGAAAATAAGAACAACCCCAGGTTTCTTTTCAGCACTGTAGCCAGGCTGACAAAGAGTCAGGGCTCTATTGAGCCGAGTATTCCTTTAACTTTAACTAGTAATGACTTCATGAGTTTCTTTGGTAATAAAATTTTAACTATTAGAGAAAAAATTAGTCATAACCATCCCAAAGACATATCGTTCTCTTTGGCTGCTTTCAGTAATGCCGGTATTTGATTAGACTCTTTCTCTCCGATTGTTCTGTCTGAGTTATTTTCGTTAGTTACTTCCTCCAAACCATCAACATGTCTATTAGACCCCATTCCTACCAGGCTGCTCAAGGAAGCCCTACCATTAATTAATGCTTCGATCTTAAATATGATCAATCTGTCTTTATTAGTTGGCTATGTACCACAGGCTTTTAAGGTGGCAGTAATTAAACCATTACTTAAAAAGCCATCACTTGACCCAGCTATCTTAGCTAATTATAGGCCAATCTCCAACCTTCCTTTTCTCTCAAAAATTCTTGAAAGGGTAGTTGTAAAACAGCTACCTGATCATCTGCAGGGGAATGGTCTATTTGAAGAGTTTCAGTCAGGGTTTAGAATTCATCATAGTACAGAAACAGCATTAGTGAAGGTTACAAATGATCTTCTTATGGCCTCAGACAGTGGACTCATCTCTGTGCTTGTTCTGTTAGACCTCAGTGCTGCTTTTGATTCTGTTGACCATAAAATTTTATTACAGAGATTAGAGCATGCCATAGGTATTAAAGGCACTGCGCTGCGGTGGTTTGAATCATATTTATCTAATAGATTACAATTTGTTCATGTAAATGGGGAATCTTCTTCACAGACTAAGGTTAATTATGGAGTTCCACAAGGTTGTGTGCTAGGACCAATTTTATTCACTTTATACATGCTTCCCTTAGGCAGTATTATTAGACAGCATTGCTTAAATTTTCATTGTTACGCAGATGATACCCAGCTTTATCTATCCATGAAGCCAGAGGACACACACCAATTAGCTAAACTGCAGGATTGTCTTACAGACATAAAGACATGGATGACCTCTAATTTCCTGCTTTTAAACTCAGATAAAACCGAAGTTATTGTACTTGGCCCCACAAATCTTAGAAACATGGTGTCTAACCAGATGCTTACTCTGGATGGCATTACCCTGACCTCTAGTAATACTGTGAGAAATCTTAGAGTCATTTTTGATCAGGATATGTCATTCAGATCAGAATCAGAATCAGAAGAAGTTTATTGCCATTGCCAGTGAACAGTATTCACAGACTAGGAATTTGCTTCGGTACAATGGTGCAACATTAAGAACAGATAAAATGCTAAGATAAAATATAACATATGTGTCAAAATAAGATAAAATATAAGATAAAAAAATGAAATATGAAAGGCTGTGTGCAACAGAAAAACAGAGAAACAGAAAAAACAGTACAGTGGGAGGAGTGCAATTAGAAACCAAAGTACATTGTCTAAAGTGACCCGTGATAAAATGATAAAGTGACAGAGTTAAGCTTAAGGTGACTGAGTTATGAGGAGTTCATGAGTCTAACAGCAGAGGGGAAGAAACTGTTCTTATGGCGGGAGGTTCTGGTCTGGATGGACCGTAGCCTCCTGCCCTAGGGGAGTGGTTTGAACAGGGCGAGAAGGGTCAGCTGTGATCCGACCTGCTCGGCTCAGAGTCCTGGAGATGTGCAGGTCGTGGAGAGATGGAAGGCTACAGCCGATCACCTTCTCAGCAGAGGCCACAATGCGCTGCAGTCTGTATCTGTCCCTGGCTGTTGCCCCGGCGTACCACACCGTGATGGAGGAGCAGAGGATGGACTCGATGATGGCCGTGTAGAACTGCACCATCAGCTGGACAGGCAGCTTGGCCTTCTTCAGCTGCCGCAGGAAGTACATCCTCTGCTGGGCCTTCTTGATGAGGGAACTGATGGTTGACTCCCACTTGAGGTCCTGGGTGATGGTGGTGCAGAGGAAGCAGTGACAGACCACAGTGGTGATGGGGCTGTGGTGAGGGCGAGGGAGGGTGGGGTGGCTGTGGCTTTCCTGAAGACCACGATCATCTCCACTGTTTTCTGGGCATTGAGCTCCAAGTTGTTGCTGCTGCACCAGGTCACTGGCCGGTCCACCTCCCTCCTGTAGGCAGACTCATCCCCATCCGAAATGAGTCCGATGAGGGTGGTGTCGTCCGCAAACTTGATGAGCTTTACAGAGTCGTGGCTGGAGGTGCAGCAGTTAGTGTAGAGGGAGAAGAGCAGAGGGGAAAGGACACAGCCCTGTGGAGATCCTGTGCTGAGAACCCGAGTGTTCGAGACATTTTTTCCCAGCCTCACACACTGACTCCGGTCCGTGAGGAAGTCTGTGATCCACCTGCAGGTGGAGTTGGGCACGTGGAGCAGAGAAAGCTTGTCCTGGAGCAAAGCTGGAAGGATGGTGTTGAATGCAGAGCTGAAGTCCACAAACAGGATCCTAGCGTAGGTTCCTGGGGAGTCCAGGTGCTGCAGGATGGAGTGCAGGGCCAGGTTTATGGCATCATCTACAGACCTGTTGGCTCTGTAGGCAAACTGCAGGGGGTCCAGGAGGGGGTTGGTGATGGACTTCAGGTGGGATAAAACGGATATTAAACAAATATGTAGGACTGCTTTTTTGCATTTGCGCAATATCTCTAAAATTAGAAAGGTCTTGTCTCAGAGTGATGCTGAAAAACTAATTCATGCATTTATTTCCTCTAGGCTGGACTATTGTAATTCATTATTATCAGGTTGTCCTAAAAGTTCCCTGAAAAGCCTTCAGTTAATTCAAAATGCTGCAGCTAGAATACTGACAGGGACTAGAAGGGGAGAGCAAATCTCACCCATATTGGCCTCTCTTCATTGGCTTCCTGTTAATTCTAGAATAGAATTTAAAATTCTTCTTCTTACTTATAAAGTTTTGAATAATCAGGTCCCATCTTATCTTAGGGACCTCATAGTACCATATCACCCCAATAGAGCGCTTTGCTCTCAGACTGCAGGCTTACTTGTAGTTCCTAGGGTTTGTAAGAGTAGAATGGGAGGCAGAGCCTTCAGCTTTCAGGCTCCTCTCCTCTGGAACCAGCTCCCAATTCGGATCAGGGAGACAGACACCCTCTCTACTTTTAAGATTAGGCTTAAAACTTTCCTTTTTGCTAAAGCTTATAGTTAGGGCTGGATCGGGTGACCCTGAACCATCCCGTAGTTATGCTGCTATAGACTTAGACCTCTTGGGGGGTTCCCATGATGCACTGAGTGTTTCCTTCTCTTTTTGCTCTGTATGCACCACTATGCATTTAATCATTAGTGATTGATCTCTGCTCCTCTCCACAGCATGTCTTTTCCTGGTTCTCTCCCTCAGCCCCAACCAGTCCCAGCAGAAGACTGCCCCTCCCTGAGCCTGGTTCTGCTGCAGGTTTCTTCCTGTTAACAGGGAGTTTTTCCTTCCCACTGTCGCCAAGTGCTTGCTCACAGGGGGTCGTTTTGACCGTTGGGGTTTTTCCGTAATTATTGTATGGCTTTGCCTTACAATATAAAGCGCCTTGGGGCAACTGTTTGTTGTGATTTGGTGCTATATAAATAAAATTGATTTGATTTGATTTAAATGTTGTACCATTACACCATTAAAATGTCTGTCTTTTAGGAAAGTCCCAAAGCTTTGGAAACTTTTAAGACAGTCTCAAAGTCACTGTCCCAGATCACTATTCTTTAGTGTCCATAACACATCAGGTATCATTTGTGACAGGTGACAAGTGATAAGGTGCTCTTGTAGAGGTGGCTGTGGTGGAGCAGCATGCGTTTGCTTATCGTCTTGGGTAGTGGAGAAGTAGGTGTGACTTTCCAGGGAATAATGATGCGACACTATAGCCTGTAACTCCTCCCGTTTTCTGGCAAGTTGGTGATTCTGCTGCAGAAGGTCACTCTGGCTATGCCGGAGGTGAACATTTTCTTGCATAAGATGTTTCTCCTCCATCCATTGTTGTTGTTTCTCAGTGTATAGGTGGCTATAGAGGTGCTTATGTCTCTGATCTATGCGAGTGATTGCATTCTCAGATACGTCAGAGGATGGATACATGAACATTTCTTAGATTAAGTCGACTTGGTCTTCGGAGTGAGATTGCATCAGAATTTTGGCTCTCTGTTGGGACTGTTTACACAGAGACTGCTACCTGCTGCTTTGGACTTGAACTAACAGTCTTTTTCAAGACTTTTTTACTTTTTTACCTTTTTACTTTTTTTTACTTTTTTACTGTGCTCCAACGCCTAAGGAAGACCTCTAACGGTCGAAACATCGCGACGGAGCACTTTTATCAGCTAACTTTCATCAGCGTTGGCAAGCTAACTAGCTTGCTAACGCTTTCGTTTTTATTTATTTATTTATTTATTTTTTAGCACTGTTGTGCGTTATCTGTGCTGCTCCACAGCGTGTTTAGTCGATTTTTATTTTATTTTAGCACCGTTGTCGTGCGTTCGCTGTTGTCGTGCGTTGCCTGTGCTGCTTCATGGCCTGTTTGGTGCCTTGATTGGGGCACTCCTTCTGCTGAATCACCTCTAAATTATTTACACATTATTCACTTTGTGTGTTTTTAGGAATCCGCTAGGTTGCGTAGCTACTAGCTCTTAGCCGATTTAGCATGGCGGCTTCTCCTGTCTCTCCCGTACTTTTCTGCTCTGGGTGTGAAATGTTTAGTTATTCCTCGGCCTCCTTTAGCAGTAACGGTACTTGTAATAAGTGCAGCTTATTCGTAGCTTTGGAGGCCAGGCTGGGCGAATTGGAGACTCGGCTCCGCACCGTGGAAAATTCTACAGCTAGCCAGGCCCCTGTAGTCGGTGCGGACCAAGGTAGCTTAGCCGCCGTTAGTTCCCCCCTGGCAGATCCCGGGCAGTCGGGAAAGCAGGCTGACTGGGTGACTGTGAGGAGGAAGCGTAGCCCTAAACAGAAGCCCCGTGTACACCGTCAACCCGTTCACATCTCTAACCGTTTTTCCCCACTCGACGATACACTCGCCGAGGATCAAACTCTGGTTATTGGCGACTCTGTTTTGAGAAATGTGAAGTTAGCGACACCAGCAACCATTGTCAATTGTCTTCCGGGGGCCAGAGCAGGCGACATCGAAGGACATTTGAAATTGCTGGCTAAGGCTAAGCGTAAATTTGGTAAGATTGTAATTCACGTCGGCAGTAATGACACTCGGTTACGCCAATCGGAGGTCACTAAAATTAACATTAAATCGGTGTGTAACTTTGCAAAAACAATGTCGGACTCTGTTGTTTTCTCTGGGCCCCTCCCCAATCAGACCGGGAGTGACATGTTTAGCCGCATGTTCTCCTTGAATTGCTGGCTGTCTGAGTGGTGTCCAAAAAATGAGGTGGGCTTCATTGATAATTGGCAAAGCTTCTGGGGAAAACCTGGTCTTGTTAGGAGAGACGGCATCCATCCCACTTTAGATGGAGCAGCTCTCATTTCTAGAAATCTGGCCAATTTTCTTGGATCCTCCAAACTGTGACTGTCCAGCGTTGGGACCAGGAGGCAGAGCTGTGGTCTTATACACCTCTCTGCAGCTTCTCTCCCCCTGCCATCCCCTCATTACCCCATCCCCGTAGAGACGGTGCCTGCTCCCAGACCACCAATAACCAGCAAAAATCTATTTAAGCATAAAAATTCAAAAAGAAAAAATAATATAGCACCTTCAACTGCACCACAGACTAAAACAGTTAAATGTGATCTATTAAACATTAGGTCTCTCTCTTCTAAGTCCCTGTTGGTAAATTATATAATAATTGATCAACGTATTGATTTATTCTGCCTAACAGAAACCTGGTTACAGCAGGATGAATATGTTAGTTTAAATGAGTCAACACCCCCGAGTCACACTAACTGTCAGAATGCTCGTAGCACGGGCCGGGGCGGAGGATTAGCAGCAATCTTCCATTCCAGCTTATTAATTAATCAAAAACCTAGACAGAGCTTTAATTCATTTGAAAGCTTGTCTCTTAGTCTTGTCCATCCAAATTGGAAGTCCCAAAAACCAGTTTTATTTGTTATTATCTATCGTCCACCTGGTCGTTACTGTGAGTTTCTCTGTGAATTTTCAGACCTTTTGTCTGACTTAGTGCTTAGCTCAGATAAGATAATTATAGTGGGCGATTTTAACATCCACACAGATGCTGAGAATGACAGCCTCAACACTGCATTTAATCTATTATTAGATTACTACTCATCACTAATTGAAGAAAATAAGAACAACCCCAGGTTTCTTTTCAGCACTGTAGCCAGGCTGACAAAGAGTCAGAGCTCTATTGAGCTGAGTATTCCATTAACTTTAACTAGTAATGACTTCATGACTTTCTTTGCTAACAAAATTTTGACTATTAGAGAAAAAATTACTCATAACCATCCCAAAGATGTATCGTTATCTTTGGCTGCTTTCAGTGATGCCGGTATTTGGTTAGACTCTTTCTCTCCGATTGTTCTGTCTGAGTTATTTTCATTAGTTACTTCATCCAAACCATCAACATGCTTATTAGACCCCATTCCTGCCAGGCTGCTCAAGGAAGTCCTACCATTATTTAATGCTTCAATCTTAAATATGATCAGTCTATCTTTGTTAGTTGGTTATGTACCACAGGCCTTTAAGGTGGCAGTAATTAAACCATTACTTAAAAAGCCATCACTTGACCCAGCTATCTTAGCTAATTATAGGCCAATCTCCAACCTTCCTTTTCTCTCAAAGATTCTTGAGAGGGTAGTTGTAAAACAGCTAACTGATCACCTGCAGAGGAATGGTCTATTTGAAGAGTTTCAGTCAGGTTTTAGAATTCATCATAGTACAGAAACAGCATTAGTGAAGGTTACAAATGATCTTCTTATGGCTTCGGACAATGGACTTATCTCTGTGCTTGTTCTGTTGGACCTCAGTGCTGCTTTTGATACTGTTGACCATAAAATTTTATTACAGAGATTAGAGCATGTCATAGGTATTAAAGGCACTGCGCTGCGGTGGTTTGAATCATATTTGTCTAATAGATTACAGTTTGTTCATGTAAATGGGGAATCTTCTTCACAGACTAAAGTTAATTATGGAGTTCCACAAGGTTCTGTGCTAGGACCAATTTTATTCACTTTATACATGCTTCCCTTAGGCAGTATTATTAGACGGTATTGCTTAAATTTTCATTGTTACGCAGATGATACCCAGCTTTATCTATCCATGAAGCCAGAGGATACACACCAATTAGCTAAACAGCAGGATTGTCTTACAGACATAAAGACATGGATGACCTCTAATTTCCTGCTTTTAAACTCAGATAAAACTGAAGTTATTGTACTTGGCCCCACAAATCTTAGAAGCATGGTGTCTAACCAGATCGTTACTCTGGATGGCATTTCCCTGATCTCTAGTAATACTGTGAGAAATCTTGGAGTCATTTTTGATCAGGATATGTCATTCAAAGTGCATATTAAACAAATATGTAGGACTGCCTTTTTGCATTTACGTAATATCTCTAAAATCAGAAAGGTCTTGTCTCAGAGTGATGCTGAAAAACTAATTCATGCACTTATTTCCTCTAGGCTGGACTATTGTAATTCATTATTATCAGGTTGTCCTAAAAGTTCCCTAAAAAGCCTTCAGTTGGTTCAGAATGCTGCAGCTAGAGTACTGACGGGGACTAGCAGGAGAGAGCATATCTCACCCGTGTTGGCCTCTCTTCATTGGCTTCCTGTTAATTCTAGAATAGAATTTAAAATTCTTCTTCTTACTTATAAGGTTTTGAATAATCAGGTCCCATCTTATCTTAGGGACCTTGTAGTACCATATTACCCCATTAGAGCGCTTCGCTCTCAGACTGCGGGCTTACTTGTAGTTCCTAGGGTTTGTAAGAGTAGAATGGGAGGCAGAGCCTTCAGCTTTCAGGCTCCTCTCCTGTGGAACCAGCTCCCAATTCAGATCAGGGAGACAGATACCCTCTCTACTTTTAAGATTAGGCTTAAAACTTTCCTTTTCGCTAAGGCTTATAGTTAGGGCTGGATCGGGTGACCCTGGACCATCCCTTGGTTATGCTGCTTTAGACGTAAACTGTGGGGGGGTTCCCATGATGCACTGTTTCTTTCTCTTTTTGCTCCGTATGCATCACTCTGCATTTAATCATTAGTGATCGATCTCTGCCCCCCTTCACGGCATGTCCTTTTCCTGGTTCTTTCCCTCAGCCCCAACCAGTCTCAGCAGAAGACTGCCCCTCCCTGAGCCTGGTTCTGCTGGAGGTTTCTTCCTGTTAAAAGGGAGTTTTTCCTTCCCACTGTGGCCAAGTGCTTGCTCATAGGGGGTCGTTTTGACCGTTGGGGTTTTTCATAATTATTGTATGGCCTTGCCTTACAATATGGAGCGCCTTGGGGCAACTGTTTGTTGTGATTTGGCGCTATATAAGAAAAAAGTTGATTGATTGATTGATTGATCTGACAACATAGCATAGCAACATAATTTTGAGTTGAAGAAAGAAAAAAAGGTTTAATTTGAAAAATCAAAAAGGAAGTTAAATGCGCCTGCGGAATATCTTGACAAAAGTTGCAAAAGTTCTCTGTCGGAAAAAGTAATTTTTGTCAGTGCACCCAAACAAGAATGAGTGTTAAGTAGCACGTGGCTTTAAACAAAGAGTCATAAATTGCTTTGTTGACGGCTAGGCCGCGGCTTTAGACTCAAGAAAAAAAAGAAGCGAATGGCAAGAGGGCGAAGAAAAAAAGAGAAAAGAGAGCGAATTCCCGGGCGCAAGGTCTTTTAAAGGTTTAACAAGCTCCACCCCCAAGAATTCTGGGTAATGTAGTTTCTGGAGTTTCCTTCGTCTAGTTTTATATATATAAATCAGTGTGGCTCCAAAATTCCTGCTTCAAAACCCAAACAAGTCCTGTAGAATAAATCTTGTAACTGGTTTACCTGGAATTATATACCACACACATATAAGTTAAACGTTCTCCAATGAACAGAGTATAACACATCAAATATAATACTTTCATGAAAATTCAGTAAGGTATGCATGGTATGCATAAGGTGTCATGCATGAAGTGAAAAGAGTCACATGTGATTTTCTTATCTCTTTTTTTTAATAATTGGTGGACTGATAGTAATCCTTCAGTTGTTTTCTTTTGAGTCTAGTGTGAAAAACCTTTTTTTTAGGACTTTTGGTGAAGAAATTGTCTTTCTGTGGAGGTTTTTTTGTGAGAGGGGAGTTGAGTTGCATCTGGCTTGGGATACTGATAAGGATTCACAGCTCCATGAGGAATGCACTTTGGGGAGTCTTAAATCCTGATTAATGGTGGTGGTTTGACACAGATCCAAGCTGTGCTTGGCTTGGAGTGTCTCCTCTTTGACACCTGGAGATATACCAGGTCTTGCTGTATGGAGTTTAAACTTCATGGCCTTTGCGTAATGCAAGCTTAAGATGTTGGTTGTTTGATCACAGCTTTCTGCTACACTGCAGTCTGTCTAGGGCCTTGTTGGGCAACCCAGACAGGATGCCATTGCAGTCCAGACGGGAGGTGATGAAGGCATGGATGAGTATTTCTGTGACTGAGTTAGTAAGTGACAGTCGGAGTCTTGAAATGTTGCGTAACTGGAAGAAGGCAGATTTGGTGATGCTCTTGATATGGGAACTGAATGAGAGTGTTGAATCCACAATGACACCCAGGTTCCGCACTTCAGATGTTGGAGAGGTGTGTGCAGCCATCAATGACCAGGGTGAGGTCTCCAACCTTCTTGAGCAGTGATGCTGGGGCCATCGCCATGAGCTTTGTCTTGTTGGTGATAAGTTTCAGTAGGTTGGTGGTCGTCCAAGTTTTGATATCCTGCAGACAGTTGAGAGTTGTATTGGTGGAAGTTGTGAGGAGGGCTTGGTGCTGATATACAATTGGGTGTCATCAGCATAACAGTGAAAACTAAGTCCATGGTTGCGGATGATCTGACCAAGGGGGAGCAAGTAAATGGTGAAGATGAGTCCTGGGGGACGCCATGAAGAGGAGTCCTGGGGGACGCCATGGACGCCATGGTTAACTGCTGCTGTGGTAGAGTTGAAACCTTGCAAAGTGATGTATTGTTTTTAGTTAGAGAGGTAGGACTGGAACCAGGAGAGTGCAGTGCCAGTAAGGCCAATGAGCTCAGAGAAATTAGAGAGGAGAATGGAATGAGAAATGGTATTGAAGGCAGCTGAGAGGTCTAGGAGGAAAAAGGATGGAGACAAGGCCATTATCTGCAGCAATCAGGAGGTCATTTGTGATTTTGATGAGGGCGGTTTCAGTGCTGTGATGCAGCCTGAAGTTAGATTGGAAAGGTTGAAAGAGCTCATGGTGGGACCTGTGGTGTTGTAGCTGGACAGCCACTGCTCTTTCCAAGATCTTACTTAGGAATGGAAGGTTGGAGCTCGGGTGGTAGTTGTTGGGGTCATCTGGGTCCAGGACTGTCTTTTTGAGGCTTTAGGGCTGTTTGTCCTGGATAGAAATTTTGGCACATATCTGAAGTTGTTCATTGGGGTCATATTAGTCTGGAACAGGTGAGTTAACCTCTCCTAAAAGATGTGCAAACATGTCTCAGCTAGATCCTCTACTAAGTCCACTATTTCATCACTAATCACATCGAGCCACCTGACGCCCGACCCAAGTTCCCACCTGCCACATCTCCACACTCAGAATAATCAAAATAACAGTGGAAACTTTGACTGCAGCCTACATAACCTGTAGAAACTGAATATAAGAAACTGGCCCTGAGGTTTAGTTTCTTCCAATTTTTTTTCCTGGAAGTATGTTATAGTGCTGACAAAAAGAGGCAACTTTAGGTTCTGACATCACAGTAATGCCATTTTAAGAAGTAATGCCAAGCTCTGATGTAATTGAATAAAAGTTTTGAGCACTATATTTTATTTTTAAACAGATTGTTGTGGTCCTGCCAGTTTTTGTTTTTTTTTTTTAATTTTATATATGTATATGGAAGAAAGTTGTATTCACTTTCATTAAAAAAGGAGAAAATGTGTTTGTCAGATTTTTATTTTTTATTTAGTTAATGGAGATGACCATTTCAGAGAGGAAAGTGATTGGACATGGATTCTTTAAATGCCATCCTTGTACTGCTACCACTGGAACGGCTCTGCATCCAGACTTGTGGTCCAGGCTGAAGAAAGATGTCATCAAAGTGACCAGCGTTCTCCAACCAGTTGTCGCTTGCATTGTGTCCCTCTTATTTTGACAGAAATTATGAAGTGCACAGCAGATTGCTATCACAACTGGTGAAAAGGTGAAGTGAAAATATCTTCTCTTCAGTAGCACCCTCCACCTTGACTTCAAAATCCCTAAGTGTTTTCTACTGTTATAAAGAGTGAGCTGAGTTTCACATTAACAGATTTCTCCTCTGGGGTCACATATAAAGAATTTATGTAGCCTTTCAGCAACCAAGGAGTAGATATGCAGGGTCACCAATGATTTGTAGTCGTATGTCTTCTCCCTCAGTGTTTTTCACACCCTAAAACAGAAAATGGTTATGTTTGTTAAAATTCTGATGTTTAATGGGATGTTTAATATCCTTAAGAATAAATCAGGGAAAAAAGCACAGGGTGTAGTGGATATGACATTTTTTTTTCTATTAAGAAAAGTTTGAAAGGTACCTTTGGCAGGAGATGAGCTCTCACAAAGGTCAGAATTGTCATGTACTGTGTGTTGTCCGGTTTTCTGCCATGTCTAGTATAGGTCTTTGTTTCATTTTTGTGCTGTTTAGGCTTTGTTTTTATAGTCTAATTAGTTCTGTCTAATTAGTTCTGTCTATGTGACCTCTCTAGCTGGGTGTTTCCTGCTTGGGCTTTATCTGTCTTATTTCTCTTGTCTGTCTTTCTTGGTGTTTGGTGGGGGGGGAGTTACACTTTGTGTGGGCTACACCCTATTATGGATCTTTCCACAGGTGTTTCCAATCTGCAGCTCATTACTAGGTGTATTTAAGTTTCATTGGTTGCACTGGTTATTCGTCTGATCATTGCACCTTGTGCCTTCGCTTCTAGCTCTGTTTCATTGTATTCTTCAAGTCCTGCTGCCACGTTGTGTTTTGACCACCTGCCTGTTTATACTGACCACGCCATTTGCCTGATGATTCTGATCTGTTTGCTTCTTTTGGACTGCCTCTCTGTGTACTGGACCTCACTGATTTATTCAGTAAATGCCTCTTTGACCTAGAGCTACTGTGTCGAGTCCCACATTTGTCTCCAGACTTCTCTGTTCGACAAATCTGATCAAACGATCAGGCCAACGATGGAGTCATCGGACTCGAGCCCATTCCAGCCGGCAGTCCATCACCATAGCCGCCACTTAGCGGAACAGGAGGATCGCCTCGCAGCATTAAGTGCCGGTATCAACGACCTCGCCAAGAGGCAGGATGCCTTCATGACCTCTGTGAGCACACAAATCGACCAGTTAGTTGCCACTTTATCTCTTTTTTTTTCCCTGTCTGCATATACTGTATAGTAATGGTAAATGCCACATTGGCAGAACCATTTATGAACATAAATACACATATATGCAATATATTCTTGCAAGACAGAAGGTATGTAGTGCGTGAGTGAATGTGGTGTGCATGTGTGAACCCCATCTGCCCTTCTCGATCAGCCTGCAACCTCCTACTCAAAGCTAATCGACAACTTCTGTCAGGAAGGGCCGACCACCAAAACAACACAAAGACAGACGAGAATGAAAGACAAGTGCTCAAGGCAGTAACTGAAGTGAGACACCGAGGAGACAGGGCCCCAACCATACAACATACCAGGACAAATGAACAAACAGTGACAGTAACAGTCTGTTGTCTAATTAGTGAGCATCCATACCCTAATCTAGGACACCAGAGTCTTGATCCCCTTGAGAACACCCAAAACCAAATTGTGATGGCCACAAACACGCAACCATCCACACACAGGCTCAGATCATAGCTAAATATCCGATCACTACTGTGGCTGGTGTGTTGGGCCAAGACAAAAGTACAGAACCTTACCATATGACATGGTCCACTCCGGCGCGTCAGAAGCCATACGGCCGGCCGTGAGCAACGATGGAAATGGGTCCAGGACGCAGGGGTCCAGGAGAAACCAGGAGGAAAAGGGCAGCATAAGGGCACAGGCGCCAGGAAGGGCAGCCCCCAGAGTCACTGGGGCTGCACAGCGAACCAACAGGGGAATGGCCTGGCGATGCTGGAATGCACCCCGACGGTACTCCCCTCCCCCATGGAGGCATAGAGAGCAGCCTCATACCCAAGGGAAGCATGCAGGGTGCTGGCATAAGCCCACCAATAGGGGGGGCCCAGAACCACACCACCAGGGCCCCAGCCCCCGAAGGCGGGAGCAAGCGACGTCAAAGACGGGGAGCAAAGTAGCCACCGCAACCAAATCCAAAGCATGAGCAGGGACCACCCAGCCATACGAGGGTGGGGCCCAGCTTCCAGACAAGAAGCAAGGCCCAACCCCCAGGTCCAGGAAACACACGAGGCCCCCCAACACCCAAGTCCCCCCAGCATAGCCAGCAGGACTCCTCCAAACCCCCCCAGCCCATACTTTATATCATCAGAGCTCATCCACCTCGGCCTCCGCCAACTTGCCACTTCCAGGACCAAGTGCCACCCCGCCTGCGCCTATAGCAGCCCCTGTTGTCTGCAACCAGCTTTCTCAACCTTCACTTTGAGTTAATGTCAGCAATGTTTCCATCCAACAGGATGAAGATAGCATTCATTATAACTCATCTGACCAGGGCAGCGGCATGGGCTTTGGCAGAGTGGAGCAGGCAGCCTCAAGCATGTGACTCTCCAGGCATTCAAGACTGCATTCCTCCAGGTGTTCCAGCACACATCACCAGGCCATGAGTCAGCCCATTCCCTGATGCGGCTTCGTCAATGAAGCCGGCGTGTTGCCAATTACGCCACTGACTTCCGCATCCTGGCAGCTAAGCGCAATGGAACCCGGCGTTACTCCACGATGTGTTCTTCCAAGGCCTTTCGACACAGATTCAGGATCAGTTAATCGCCATCGACCTCCCGGTACAGTTGGATGAGCTAATCAATCAATCAATCAATTTTTTTATATAGCGCCAAATCACAACAAACAGTTGCCCCAAGGCGCTTTATATTGTAAGGCAATGTAAAACCCCAACGGTCAAAACGACCCCCTGTGAGCAAGCACTTGGCTACAGTGGGAAGGAAAAACTCCCTTTTAACAGGAAGAAACCTCCAGCAGAACCAGGCTCAGGGAGGGGCAGTCTTCTGCTGGGACTGGTTGGGGCTGAGGGAGAGAACCAGGAAAAAGACATGCTGTGGAGGGGAGCAGAGATCGATCACTAATGATTAAATGCAGAGTGGTGCATACAGAGCAAAAAGAGAAAGAAACAGTGCATCATGGGAACCCCCCAGCAGTCTACGTCTATAGCAGCATAACTAAGGGATGGTTCAGGGTCACCTGATCCAGCCCTAACTATAAGCTTTAGCAAAAAGGAAAGTTTTAAGCCTAATCTTAAAAGTAGAGAGGGTGTCTGTCTCCCTGATCTGAATTGGGAGCTGGTTCCACAGGAGAGGAGCCTGAAAGCTGAAGGCTCTGCCTCCCATTCTACTTTTACAAACCCTAGGAACTACAAGTAAGCCTGCAGTCTGAGAGCGAAGCGCTCTATTGGGGTGATATGGTACTACGAGGTCCCTAAGATAAGATGGGACCTGATTATTCAAAACCTTATAAGTAAGAAGAAGAATTTTAAATTATATTCTAGAATTAACAGGAAGCCAATGAAGAGAGGCCAATATGGGTGAGATATGCTCTCTCCTTCTAGTCCCCGTCAGTACTCTAGCTGCAGCATTTTGAATTAACTGAAGGCTTTTTAGGGAACTTTTAGGACAACCTGATAATAATGAATTACAATAGTCCAGCCTAGAGGAAATAAATGCATGAATTAGTTTTTCAGCATCACTCTGAGACAAGACCTTTCTGATTTTAGAGATATTGCGTAAATGCAAAAAAGCAGTCCTACATATTTGTTTAATATGCGCTTTGAATGACATATCCTGATCAAAAATGACTCCAAGATTTCTCACAGTATTACTAGAGGTCAGGGTAATGCCATCCAGAGTAAGGATCTGGTTAGACACCATGTTTCTAAGATTTGTGGGGCCAAGTACAATAACTTCGGTTTTATCTGAGTTTAAAAGCAGGAAATTAGAGGTCATCCATGTCTTTATGTCTGTAAGACAATCCTGCAGTTTAGCTAATTGGTGTGTGTCCTCTGGCTTCATGGATAGATAAAGCTGGGTATCATCTGCGTAACAATGAAAATTTAAGCAATACCGTCTAATAATACTGCCTAAGGGAAGCATGTATAAAGTGAATAAAATTGGTCCTAGCACAGAACCTTGTGGAACTCCATAATTAACTTTAGTCTGTGAAGAAGATTCCCCATTTACATGAACAAATTGTAATCTATTAGACAAATATGATTCAAACCACCGCAGCGCAGTGCCTTTAATACCTATGACATGCTCTAATCTCTGTAATAAAATTTTATGGTCAACAGTATCAAAAGCAGCACTGAGGTCCAACAGAACAAGCACAGAGACGAGTCCACTGTCCGAGGCCATAAGAAGATCATTTGTAACCTTCACTAATGCTGTTTCTGTACTATGATGAATTCTAAAACCTGACTGAAACTCTTCAAATAGACCATTCCTCTGCAGATGATCAGTTAGCTGTTTTACAACTACCCTTTCAAGAATTTTTGAGAGAAAAGGAAGGTTGGAGATTGGCCTATAATTAGCTAAGATAGCTGGGTCAAGTGATGGCTTTTTAAGTAATGGTTTAATTACTGCCACCTTAAAAGCCTGTGGTACATAGCCAACTAACAAAGATAGATTGATCATATTTAAGATCTAAGCATTAAATAATGGTAGGGCTTCCTTGAGCAGCCTGGTAGGAATGGGGTCTAATAAACATGTTGATGGTTTGGATGAAGTAACTAATGAAAATAACTCAGACAGAACAATCGGAGAGAAAGAGTCTAACCAAATACCGGCATCACTGAAAGCAGCCAAAGATAACGATACGTCTTTGGGATGGTTATAAGTAATTTTTTCTCTAATAGTTAAAATTTTGTTAGCAAAGAAAGTCATGAAGTCATTACTAGTTAAAGTTAATGGAATACTCAGCTCAATAGAGCTCTGACTCTTTGTCAGCCTGGCTACAGTGCTGAAAAGAAACCTGGGGTTCTTATTTTCTTCAATTAGTGATGAGTAGAAAGATGTCCTAGCTTTACGGAGGGCTTTTTTATAGAGCAACAGACTCTTTTTCCAGGCTAAGTGAAGATCTTCTAAATTAGTGAGACGCCATTTCCTCTCCAACTTACGGGTTATCTGCTTTAAGCTGCGAGTTTGTGAGTTATACCACGGAGTCAGGCACTTCTGATTTAAAGCTCTTTTTTTCAGAGGAGCTACAGCATCCAAAGTTGTCTTCAATGAGGATGTAAAACTATTGACGAGATACTCTATCTCCCTTACAGAGTTTAGGTAGCTACTCTGCGCTGTGTTGGTATATGGCATTAGAGAACATAAAGAAGGAATCATATCCTTAAACCTAGTTACAGCGCTTTCTGAAAGACTTCTAGTGTAATGAAACTTATTCCCCACTGCTGGGTAGTCCATCAGAGTAAATGTAAATGTTATTAAGAAATGATCAGACAGAAGGGAGTTTTCAGGGAATACTGTTAAGTCTTCTATTTCCATACCATAAGTCAGAACAAGATCTAAAATATCATTAAAGTGGTGGGTGGACTCATTTACTTTTTGAGCAAAGCCAATAGAGTCTAATAATAGATTAAATGCAGTGTTGAGGCTGTCATTCTCAGCATCTGTGTGGATGTTAAAATCGCCCACTATAATTATCTTATCTGAGCTAAGCACTAAGTCAGACAAAAGGTCTGAAAATTCACAGAGAAACTCACAGTAACGACCAGGTGGACGATAGATAATAACAAATAAAACTGGTTTTTGGGACTTCCAATTTGGATGGACAAGACTAAGAGACAAGCTTTCAAATGAATTAAAGCTCTGTCTGGGTTTTTGATGAATTAATAAGCTGGAATGGAAGATTGCTGCTAATCCTCCTCCTCGGCCCGTGCTACGAGCATTCTGACAGTTAGTGTGACTCGGGGGTGTTGACTCATTTAAACTAACATATTCATCCTGCTGTAACCAGGTTTCTGTTAGGCAGAATAAATCAATATGTTGATCAATTATTATATCATTTACCAACAGGGACTTAGAAGAGAGAGACCTAATGTTTAATAGACCACATTTAACTGTTTTAGTCTGTGGTGCAGTTGAAGGTGCTATATTATTTTTTCTTTTTGAATTTTTATGCTTAAATAGATTTTTGCTGGTTGTTGGTGGTCTGGGAGCAGGCACCGTCTCTACGGGGATGGGGTAATGAGGGGATGGCAGGGGGAGAGAATACCGCTAGCTATTGCACTGACCACCGGCTGGCGGACCGGCCTCGACAAGATGGGCACCTCCTGGCCCAGCGCTCAGAGATGTCTCCTGCTCATCACGCCGGGACCACCTCCTCTAGCTTCGGGTCTGGTTCATCTCGTCCGTCTGCAGAGGAACCCATTCAGCTGGGTCAAACCCGGCTGACCACCGAGGAGCAGCAGCGCCGAAGAGATCAGGGCCTGTGCTTCTACTGTGGACAAGCTGGACATGTGGACACCGCCAAGCCAGGGATGCCCCTGTGCGGTCACAACCGGTACGACGGGTGAGTCAAAATTCCATTACTTCAGTGTCTCCCCAAAATGTGATCACAGCCAGCTTTATCTCCGATCATTCGTCCTGTTCCATACTGGTATTTATTGATTCTGGTTCTCATGCTAATTTACTACAATCCTCTCTCGCCAGGTCCCTACACCTTAAGCTCTACCATATCTCACATCCGCTGGTTATGTATGCTGTTGATGGCCATTAGCTCGGTCACATCACTCATTGGACCCAGTCGGTTCAACTGATCATAGCCAGTACTCATTCTGAAACTATACGTTTTCACATATTCGATAAAATGACTCACTCCGCCATTTTGGGGCATCCCTGGCTAAAGAAACACTGTCCACAGATAAACTGGTACGAGGGACAAATCAGATCTTGGGGTCCTGCCTGTGCAGGGCGCTGTGTAGTCACGTCCACAAGAATCACCTGTTCACCAAATCCTGATCTTACTGGGGTTCCTCCATTTTATCACAATCTCGCAGACGTTTTCAGCAAAGCCAAGGTTAAATTGCTACCTCCACATCGACCATATGACTGCGCTATTGAGCTACTTCCAGCTGCCACTCCTCCACATGAAAAGTTGTTTTCTCTGACTCCTCCTGAACGCATTGCCATGAACGATTACATCCAAGAATCTTTAGAGGCTGTCTTGATTCGTCCTTCATCTTCTCCCACAGGGGCGGGGTTTTTCTTTGTAGAAAAGAAAAACATTGACTATTGTGGACTTAATGACGTTACTGTTAAGAACTGTTATCCCCTGCCACTGATTGCTACTGCTTTTGAGCTACTAGAGGGTGCCACAATCTTCACTAAACTCAGTGTCCGCAATGCGTACAATTTATTGCAGATCAGACAAGGAGATGAATGGAAGACTGCTTTCAATACTCCCTCCGGCCATTATGAGTATTTAGTGATGCCCTTCAGCTTAACCAATGCACCTGCTGTGTTTCAAAACCTGGTCAATGACGTTTTACGTGATTTCCTGAATAGGTTTGTGTTTGTGTACTTAGACGACATTCTGATCTTTTCCCCGGATGAAGATGCTCACTCCCGACATGTGCGTTTAGTATTTGAGACTTTATTACGCAACCGTTTATTTGTCAAAGCAGAGAAATGTGAATTTCATAAATCTGCTGTATCATTTTTAGGGTTCGTTATTTCCCCAGGGACAATCCAGATGGACCCAGAGAAGGTAGCCGTGACGCAAGATTGGGCCATAAATCTGCTGTATCATTTTTAGGATTCATTATTTCCCCAGGGACAATGCAGATGGGCCCAGAGAAGGTAGCCGTGATGCGAGATTGGGCAACCCCAAAGGACCATATGGAGGTGCAAAGGTTCCTGGGCTTTTCCAACTTTTACCGAAAGTTCATTTGAAATTTCAGTTCTGTGGCAGCTCCTCTGCATAATGTGACCTCATCCCTCCAGACCTTTCATTGGTCACTGGAGTGTGACGAGGCATTTCATGGTTGAAGTGGACGCTTCCAATGTAGGGGTCAGAGCCGTTTTGTCCCAAATTGATCCTGTTGATAAGAGGTTACATCCTTGTGCTTTTTTGTCAAAGAAATTAACTCCAGCTGAACACAATTACCACACTGGTGACTGAGAACTGTTGGCGGTCAAAGTGCCCTTGGAGGAGTGGCGCCACTGGTTGGAAGGGGCACAAGTACAGTTTTTACAGTGCTAACTAAACAACTCAATTCCATGCAAGTTCGGTGGTCAATTTTCTTTAGTAGTTTCAATTTTGTATTATCATACAGCCCCAGGTGTAAAAACTGCAAGCCAGATGCCCTATCCCGACAGGAGGACCCGTCAACCATCAAGAACCATCAGAACTTGCTACCATCTTTCCCACATACTGCTTCCTCTCCGCACGCACCTGGGACATTGAGACCAAGCTCCGGTCCGCGGCACGCAATGTTCCCATTCCTCACAGTTGCCTCCGGGAAGCTGTATGTGCCAGATGCATTATGGGGGAAGGCCATTTTTTGGCCTCATAACAGTCATTTTACCTATCATCCGGGCATCAAAAACATGATTACTCTTATCCAGGAAAGGTTTTGGTGGCCATGATTACTCACTGATGTAACTGAATACATTGGGGTGTGTCCGACCTGTACGATGTGCAAATCCTCCACCCGACCACCTACCGGCAAGCTCCATCCATTACCCATTCCTACACGACCTTGGTCGCACATCTCAGTGGACTTTGTAACAGGACTGCCTCCTTCCAAGGGACATACTGTAATACGTACTGTTGTTGACTGCCTGTCCAAGATGGCACACTTTGTACCCTTACCTAAATTGCCAACCATGAAAGAGATGGCTGAAGCCTTATTAAACCACGTTTTTAAGTTACATGGTTTTCCATAAGACATTGTTTCCGATCGGGGTCTGCAGTTTGTCTCTTGGTTTTGGGGAGAGTTTTGTCGACTGCTCGCTCCTCCAGCCTCACCTCTGGGTGTCATCCGCAGGCAAATGGACAATCCATGAGGGTCAATCAGGAATTAGAAAAGGGCCTTCGCATCTTCGCTTCACAGCACCTGGCCTCCTGGTATACTCAGTATGGATAGAGCCTGCCCATAACTGTCTGCCATCTGCATCCACTGGCTACTCTCCATTTCATGTGTCGCATGGTTTTCAGCCATCTCTGTTCTTTTCCACAGACTTAACTTCACATGTGCCCGCGGCCCTGTCACTCATCCTCCGCTGCCGACGGACCTGAGAGCGGGCCTGTTGGGCTTTGCTGCGATCATCAGCAGCTTACAAGGCCGCAGCAAACAAGAAGAGGTCACAGGAGCCTGTCTACTCGCCTGGACAACAAGTGTGGCTCTCCACACACCACCTGCTCCACGGGGGTCTGCCATGGAAGCTCGCTCCCTGGTTCGTTGGTCTATTTCCCATTGTAAAGATAATTAACCCATTTTCTGTACGCTTTCGGTTGCCGAGGTCCATGAGGATACACCCCACCTTCCACGTCAGCCAGGTGAAGCCTGTCCGTGACAGTCCCCTGGGTCGTCAGGTGCTGACAGTTAAGAGGGGGGTCCGGTCATGTACTGTGTGCTTGTCCAGTTTTCTGCCATGTCTCATTTAGGTCTTTGTTTAATTTTTGTGCTGTTTAGGCTTTGTTTTTATGGTCTGATTAGTGTGAACTGTGCTGTCTATGTGACTTCTCTAGCTTGGTGTTTCCTGCTTGGGCTTTATCTGTCCCTATTTCTCTTGTCTGTCTCTCTTGGTGCTTGATGGGGGGGAGTGGGGGGTGTTACACTCTGTTTGGGCCACACCCTGTTCTGAATCTTTACACAGGTGTTTCCAATCTGCAGCTCATTACTCTGTGTATTTAAGCTTTACTGGTTATTTGCCGGATCATTGCGCATTGTGCCTTCGCTTCTAGCTCTGTTTCATTGTATTCTTCAAGTCCTGCTGCCACGTTGTGTTTTGACCACCTGCCTGTCTATACCGACTACACTATTTGCCTGATCATTCTGATCTGTTTACTTCTTTTGGACAGCCTCTTTGTGTACCGGACCTCACTGATTTATTCATTAAACGCCTCTTTGATCCAGAGCTACTGTGTCGAGTCCCGCATTTGTCTCCAGCCTTCTCTGTTTGACAAATCTGATAAGAATGGCACAAAACATTGGCATCGTGGTGTTAATTCTGAATCCCCAGCTCTTTCTTTAATACTGCCCCTTACAAAGTACAAACTCTGCACTTTTAAACTGAATCAAAGTCACAGCAAAAATAATCAGGCCTGGGCTCTGCAAGAACTTCTCTTACAGACAAGATCCGCTCTTACAGAACCCAGAACAATGGATACAAGCAGTTTTTATACAGGATTACATATGCGTGACAGAGGGGGGCCTAATTTCGCAAAATTCTTCTCTTATTGGCTCCTAGTGGGCATTCAAGGGCGGTTCATCCACCTCCCCCAGTCCCACACAATAACGGGAGACATACGAGGGCTGTCAATAAAGTATAGGTCCTTTTTATTTTTTCAAAAACTATATGGATTTCATTCATATGTTTTTACGTCAGACATGCTTGAACCCTCGTGCGCATGCGTGAGTTTTTCCACGTCTGTCGGTGATGTCATTCACCTGTGAGCACTCCTTGTGGGAGGAGTCGTCCAGCCCCTCGTCGGAATTCCTTTGTCTGAGAAGTTGCTGAGAGACTGGCGCTTTGTTTGATCAAAATTTTTTCTAAACCCGTGAGGCACATCGAAGTGGACACGGTTCGAAAAATTAAGCTGGTTTTCGGAGAAAATTTTAACGGCTGATGAGAGATTTTGAGGTGATACTGTCGCTTTAAGGACTTCCAACACAGCGGGACGTCGTGCAGCGCTCCCAGGCGCCGTCGTCAGCCTGTTTCAAGCTGAAAACCTCCACATTTCAGGCTCTATTGATCCAGGACGTCGTGAGAGAACAGAGAAGTTTCAGAAGAAGTCGGTTTCACCATTTTATCCGGATATTCCACTGTTAAAGGAGATTTTTTTAATGAAAGACGTGCGGGCGGATTGCAGCGTCGGATTGCAGCATCGGCTCGCAGCCGCCGCTACACTCCGCCACAGGAAAAACACCTCCGTTGGAAGCCTTAAGGACAAGTTGGAACATGTCCAGCTGTTAATTTCTCATATACTCACTCCACTGAAAGCCATCAAAAACCGCCTGGATTTTACAAATGGTTATCAACACGGAGGTGTTTTTCCTGTGCCGCCGCACCGCGCCGGCTGCTTCCCGACGCACGCACCCGTCCGCATGTCTTTCATTAAAAAAATCTCCTTTAACAGTGGAATATCCGCATGCTCACCTCCAAGATCGTCTGAGACCAGCCATTCGGACAGCTGCTGAAACAATCGGTTTGCATAACCAAAGAATTTCTGCACAAACTGTCAGAAACCGTCTCAGGGAAGCTCATCTGCATGCTCGTCGTCCTCATTGGGGTCTCGACCTGACTCCAGTTTGTCGTCGTAACTGACTTGAGTGGGCAAATGCTCACATTCGCTGGCGTTTGGCACGTTGCAGAGGTGTTCTCTTCACGGATGAATCCTGGTTCACACTGTTCAGGACAGATGGCAGACAGCATGTGTGGTGTCGTGTGGGTGAGCGGTTTTCTGATGTCAATGTTGTGGATCGAGTGGCCCATGGTGGTGGTGGGGTTATGGTATGGGCAGGCATCTGTTATGGTCGAAGAACACAGGTGCATTTTATTGATGGCATTTTGAATGCACAGAGATACTGTGACGAGATCCTGAGGGCCATTGTTGTGCCATACATCCAAGAACATCACCTCATGTTGCAGAAGGATAATGCATGGCCCCATGTTGCAAGGATCTGTACACATTTATTGGAAGCTGAAAATGTCCCAATTCTTGCATGGCCGGCATACTCACCGGACATGTCACCCATTGAGCATGTTTGGGATGCTTTGGACCGGCGTATACGACAGCGTGTACCAGTTCCTGCCAATATCCAGCAACTTCGCACAGCCATTGAAGAGGAGTGGACCAACATTCCACAGGCCACAATTGACAACCTGGTCAACTCTATGCAAAGGAGATGTGTTGCACTGCATGAGGCAAATGGTGGTCACACCAGATACTGACTGGTATCCCCCCCAATAAAACAAAACTGCACCTTTCAGAGTGGCCTTTTATTGTGGACAGTCTAAGGCACACCTGTGCACTAATCATGGTGTCTAATCAGCATCTTGATATGGCACACCTGTGAGGTGGGATGGATTATCTCAGCAAAGGAGAAGTGCTCACTATCACAGATTTAGACTGGTTTGTGAACAATATTTGAGGGAAATGGTGATATTGTGTATGTGAAAAATTTTTTAGATCTTTGAATTCATCACATACAAAATGGGAGCAAAACCAAAAGTGTTGCGTTTATATTTTTGTTGAGTGTATATCTTACAGTGGGCTTTCCCTGGCATTTTGCAGCTGATGCTCCAGAATCTAAAAGCAAACACGTTTCAGTTGAGCAAATTAAGTTGGAAATGTAAAAAGACCTCACACACAAGGTTTGTTTCATTTATTCATGAAACTGCTTTATTGTCATATTTTGAAATAGTTCATTGTTTAAAATAAATCTTATGAGATTTCATAGTGGGCTCTACCTAAAACACACAGAAAAACCTCTCCCCCTCTAGCTGCCACCTTATCGTGGTGGGGGAGTTTGCGTACCCGGATGATCCTAGGAGCTATGTTGTCGGGGCTTTGTGCTCCCTGTAGGGTCTCCCAAGGCAAACAGATCCTAGGTGACGGGTCAGACTAAGGGCAGTTCAGAACCTCCATGACCAGAAAAAAATCAAGGACCGAGACGTCGCCCGGTATGGCAGATCCGGGGCCCCACCCTGGAGCCCCACCCTGGGGTTGGGGCTCGCGCGCGAGCGCCTGGTGGTCGGGCCTTAGCCCATGGGGCCCGGCCAGGCTCAGCCCGAAAGAGCGACGTGGGCCCTCCCTCCTGTGGGTTCACCACCTGCAGAGGGGGCCATGGGGGTCGGGTGCAGAGAGGACTGGGTGGCGGTCGAGGGCGGGTGGCCCGGCGGCCCAGTCCATGCTCACAGCCCCTGGCTGTTGGGACGTGGAATGTCACCTCGCTAGGGGTGAAGGAGCCTGAGCTTGTGCGGGAGGTTGAGAGATACCAACTAGAGATAGTCGGGCTCACCTCCACGCACAGCTTGGGCTCTGGTACCCAACTCCTGGAGAGGGGCTGGATGCTTAATTTTTCTGGCATTGCCCACGGGAAGAGGCGGAGAGCTGGGGTCGCATTGCTTATTGCTCAGTCGCCATGTGTTGGAGTTCAGCTAACAGCTGACAAATGCATTGTTTATCTGGGCGAGCTTCCGAATACAACTATTTGCATATGTCACAAATGGCAGACATCACAACGCAAAGCATTATGGGATTGCTTTACTGACTGAATCAGATGGTAGTCATGGTGCATGTAAACCCAAACAGCAATCGGATCACTTTAGGGCACGTTCATGTAAACAATCTGATCCACCAAACGGATAGAATTCAATCAGATCAACAATACAGTGCCCATGTAAACGTGGCTAGTGTGATGTTTGACACACAAGCCTAGGCTAAGCGTTAGCTAGTTAAATTGATGCCGATGTCTCACTGGACCAAAAACCATAATTTCAGTCTTATCAGAGTTTAAAAGTAGGAAGTTGCTAGACATCCAGCTTCTCACTGATGCAAAGCAATCTTCTAAGGATTTTATGTGGATGAGATTACCAGCAGTTATCGGCATTTACAATTGTATGCAAAAGTTTGGGCACCCCTGATAATTTTCATGATTTTCCTTAATAAATCATTGGTTGTCTGGATGAGACATTTCATCATATAGCAGACAAACACACTGATATTTGAGAAGTGAAATGAAGTTTCTAGTATTTACACAAAGTATGCAATAATTATTTACACAAATTTGGGCACCCTTGTAATTTTATTGATTTGAAAATATTTAGCACTAATTATTGGAACACAAAATTGGTTTGGTAACCTCATTGACCCTTGACCTCCTTACACAGGTGAATCCAATCATGAGAAAGGGTATTTAAGGTGGCCATTTGCAAATGTTTCCCCTCTTTGCATATCTTCTAATGAGTAGCAACATGGAAGCCTCTAAACAACTCTCAAATGACTTGAAAACAAAGATTGTTCAACATCATGGTTTAGGGGAAGGATACAAAAAGCTATTTCAGAGATTTCAGCTGTCAGTTTCCACTGTGAGGAACATAGTGAGGAAATGGAAGACCACAGGAACAGTACTAGTTAAGGCCCAAAGTGGCAGGCCAAGAAAAATCTCAGATAAGCTGAAGACAAGGATGGTGAGAACATAGTCAACCCACAGACCTGCTCCAAAGACCTACAACATGATCTTGCTGCAGATAGTGTCTCTGTGCATCGTTCAACTATACAGCGCACTTTGCACAAGGAGATGATGTAATGAGGAAGCCTTTTCTGCGTACATGGCACAAACAGAGTCACTTGAGGTATGCTAAAGCACATTTGGACAAACCAGTTTCATTTTGGAATAAGGTGCTGTGGACTGATGAAACTAAAACTGAGTTATTTGTACATAACAAGGGGCAGTATGCATGGCAGAAAAAGAACACAACTGTTGTGTGGGCCGCCAGAAGAGGAGGTACTGCTGGCCCAACACCAGAGAGCGCCCTGCCTGAAGGCGGGCTTCAGGCAGCAGAGGGTGCAGTTGCCTACCAGGAGCACCAGGAGCCCAGAGCTGACAGCTGTCACCCATCAGTCATCATCACCATCCACCATAAAAGCCTGGCAGAGACATCACATCCCTGCCGAGAAATTAGCTTACCCGACAGGTAACCTTCTCAGCCGTTTCTATGCCGTACGCACGTATTGGATTCTAAACTCTTTGCAGTCGTAACCTTCTGTAACTGACAGCTTGGAGCTAGTTTGTGGGAATTTGGAGGAGTTGGCGATTCCACTCCTAAATTTCTTAAGTGTTACAGTAGGCACTGCACGTACTTTGTTTTCCTGCTACCTGGGAGTGGAGGACTTTTCACTCAGGAAAGAACTGTGAGTTTGCTGACTGTTGCTGGGTGTTCACACACCCACATAACCTGTTTGTGCTTCCTGCCAGCAGTACCCGATCCGACAGCTGGAGGCAGTGGCCACCTGGGGACTCAGGACTTGGCGGCTCCGGTGTGATACAGGTCTCCATTGGCAGTGGGAATCGTGTGGACAGGCATCTCTGGACAGGCATCTCCTATCCTTGAGCCTGCCCACACGTCACCTGTTATTCAATTGACTGTTACCTAGAAGTAGTATCTGTATTCCGTTGTGCACATTTTCACAACATTAAATTGTTATCTTTTGGCATTTTCATTGTCCGTTCATTTACGCCCCCTGTTGTGGGTCCGTGTCACTACACTTTCCCAACAACAACATTCCAAGAAAAACAATTGCTACCTACAGTAAAATATGGAGGTGGTTCCATCATGCTGTTGGTCTGTGTGGCCAGTGCAGGTAATGGCCACACAGTTTGTTAAAGTTGTTAAAGTTGAGGGTTACATGGATTCCAGTCAATATCACCAGATTCTTGAGAACAATGTTCATGAATCAGTGACAAAGTTGAAGTTGTGCTGAGGCTGGATCTTTCAACAAGAAAACGACCCTAAACACTGCTCAAAATCTACTAAGGGATTGATGCAGAGGAACAAGTACAACATTCTGGAATGGCCATCTTAGTCCCCAGAGCTGAATATTATTGGAAATCTGTGGTGTGATTTTAAGTGGGCTGTCCATACTCGGAAACCAACAAACCTGACTGAACTGGAGATGTTTTGTAAAGAAGAATGGTCCAAAATACCTTTAACCAGAATCCACACTCTCATTGGAAGCTATCGGAAGTGTTTAGAGGCTGTTATTTCTGCAAAAGGAGGATCTACTAAATATTGATGTGTTTTTTTGTGTTGGGGTGCCCAAATTTATGCACCTGCATAATTTTGTTTAAAGAATTATTGCACATTTTCTGTAAATCCTATAATCTTCATTTCACTTCTCAAATATCACTATTTGTCTACTAAATGATATACTTAACTGAAATTGCTGATCCAAACAACCAATTATTTAAAAACGAAAATCATGAAAATCATCAGGGGTGCCCAAACCTTTACATACAATTGTATAACTGAGTATCATCAGCATAGCAGTAAAAGGTAATCCCAAAACGCAGCAATAAGTGCCCAAGGGGTGCTATATAATGGAAGAAAAGCAGGGAGCCTAAGACAGACCCCTGTGGAACCCCAAATTTCATGCCACTGAGGTTAGATGTAGTGTTACTGTACAAAACACAGTGAGAACGACTGGTCAGGTATGACGTCAACCATGCAAGGGCACTCCCAATAATCCCAAAATGATTATCCAGCCTACCGAGTAGAATATGATGATCCACAGTATCAAACTCAGCACTAAGATCTAACAGCACCAGAACCATAGTGGTGTCCAAATCCAATGCAAGCAGAAGATCATTCACCACTTTCGTGAGAGTTGTCTCTGTGAAATGATATTATCTAAAAGCAGACTGCTTTGGCTCAAAAAGATTATTCTCAGTAAGGTGGTCCACAAGCTGTCATGAAACCACCTTTTCCAGAATTTAAAGAAAGATTAATCATTTCCAGCACAGTCATCCCAAGAGTGGGCCACAGGTCCTTAAACGGTTTTGTTGGTATAGGATCAAATAAGCGGGTTGTGCTTTTTGTTGACATTATGAGTTTATGAGTTGCATCAGCATGCCTAGTGAGATACTATCAAATTCTGTAAATCAAGGTAATACCTCAGTAATGGTACCCACCTCAACAGTAGGGTGTAGTGGGTGAGTTAAGGCATGCTGGGATATGTTTAACCTAATGGGTACTATTTTCTTCTCAAAGTAATCCAAGAAATCTTGTGCTGTAAAAGGAGAGCGACTTAAAGGTGGCTGTCTATGAATAAGTGTTGCCACTGTGTTGAACAAGAACTTTGAGTTATGCTTGTTTTTGTTGATCAAATCTGAGTAATAGGTCCACTTTATAGCCAGTAGTGCATGCTTACAGTCTAAGATACTATCACACCATGTGAGATGGAATACTTCTAATTTTGAACTACACCATTTCTATTCTAGACCTTTAGCCTCTTGCTTGAGGTCACGCAAATAATCATTGAACCAAGGTGACTGTGTTTTGGGGTGTGTGGTTTTAATAAAGGTGGTGCAATCATGTTGAGTATAATTTGGAGCATTGAGTTTAAACTATCCACAAGACTGTCTACTGACTGGGCATTTTCCAAACGTGAAGCTAAGATATCAGGCAGTCTAGTTTCGAGTTCAGTCGTAGTTGAGGAGATGATGCGTTGCTACAGTGATAAATAAGGTTGTTGTTCCACTAAACAGGCAGCGAAACTGTAAACCTAATAAGTGAGCGATCAGAGACCACTGAAGCAAGAGGCATGATCTCAGTATTCGTGACAGCAATACCACATGCAAGAACCAAATCCAGGGTATTTCTACTAATGTGTGTCAAGTCCCAAATGCATTGCTGAAATCCTAATGCATCTACAATTTCCATAAATTATTTGCAGAGAGGATCAGAAGGCTTATTTATATGAATGTAAAGTACCCCATCACACATAGCAAGAATTTGCCGGAAGCATGCCCGACACGGCAAATATTGCCATAATGATGCGCAGTCGGGAGGAAAAGAGGCGTGGCCAGCAGTGTCAGAGCGCAGACAGACTGCCTCGTCCACCCCTGTCAGATCCATCAGATCCATCTGGAGCATATGCAGATGACACAGACTGCTGTGAGACTGCCATCAAAGGCGCTGCCAAGTGCCCGATCTCCAAATGTCTGGATGGCAGACACGGGACCAGAGCACTGTGTTCCTCACACACACAAATGCATGAGTGCACAGCGCATGTGTGCGTGGCACGTGGGGCTGCAATTATCACTCAGCCATGTGTGTGTGTGTGTGTATGTATGTATGCTCAAATAATTTCTGATCTGTTTTGCCACAATCAGAATATGTAAATTGCAGTCAGATGATCATCAGATTACACATGGATTGCTGTTGGATAGGTGTCCCATCTCGACTATGCCCGGAGAGCTTTGAACATGTGCATCACACTTGTGACCATCGGTCAATTTTGATTAACTGTATCGACTTCCGCAAATGGCTGTCAGAACGTTTTGGAACTGAAATCCAACACTTTTCGGATGTGCACCGTGATTCTGTCTATGTGTGACAGGGGTATTAAAGTCACCAATAATCAGAATGTTATCTGCACTAGTTGACAAGTTAGAGATGAATGCACAAAACTCATGTAACAATTCAGAGTATGGGCCAGGGGGTCTATATACAGTGACAAAGTAATACGGCTGATTTTTATTGTTCTGACTTTGGCAATACATAGCATAGCGGGCAGAGCAGAGATGGCCGGTCTCCCGCATGGAGCTCCTCCATCAGGCATGTGTAGTGCCTGTGGAGCCACCTCTCTGCCAGCCATGGTCTTGTCTGGTAATGTCATCGTCTCCTCCTCCTCCTCACTCTGCTGCTGGCCTCCATCAGCTGGAGCAGCAGCTGTTGCTGGTGCACAGCTATTTGCAGCACTGCTGCCCTCAACGTATTGTCCATACTCACTGTAATCTGAGAATGATGACGATGCAATGGGCAGTCTTTTATACCCTGGCGGGGATGTTTCGGCTGCCTTTCATGATACAGTCGGGATATTCGTGTCACATTCTGGGTACATTCCTATTATTTGGGATGCATTCCCTTTGGGTCGTTGCATGTTCGACACACACTTGGCACACAATCTGGAGGCCCTCTGGTCGCTTTTGTGGTCCATTAGTACAGCATTCGTGGGTGTCTTTCGGCCTGCCCTCGGGTGCTATTTGGATAGCGTTTGGCCCTGTGTCATACAGCATTCGGGATGCATTCTGAATATTCCTGCTGAATTCTGCCGGCATTGGGGAGAGTGGTACTGAGTTCTGGTAACATTCTACTTACATTCTGGCTATTCATACTGTGTTCCAGGAACATGCGACCTGACTTCGGGAGCTGCTGCACTCCGAATGTGTCTGATTCATTTGAGGTGGCTTTGACACAGATTCTGGGTATTTGGATGGCATTCGTACACATCATCATCTTCAACCACTTATTCAGGATCAGGTTGC
Source organism: Thalassophryne amazonica (assembly GCF_902500255.1). Taxonomy (NCBI): domain Eukaryota; kingdom Metazoa; phylum Chordata; class Actinopteri; order Batrachoidiformes; family Batrachoididae; genus Thalassophryne; species Thalassophryne amazonica. Next base: position 112,357,212 of record NC_047103.1, on the reverse strand, counting down.
AGAGGTAACAGCTCCCGCCGGGGAAACCAGACGTCCCTTTCCCGGGCCACATTGACCACCTCTGATTGGGGGATCCTGAGGCGTTCCCACGCCAGTGTGAAGATATAATCTCTCTACCTAGTCCTGGGTCTTCCTCAGGGTCTTTTACCACATGGACATGGCTGGAACACCTCCCTAGGGATGCACCCAGGGTGCATCCTTACCAGATGCCCGAGCCATCTCAGCCGGTTCCTTTCAATGCTAAGAAGCAGTGGCTCTACTCTGAGCTCCCCGCATATGACCGAGCTTTTCAATCTATCTCTAATGGAGACACCAGCCACCCTCCTAAGGAATCCCATTTTGTCCACTTGTACCCGTGATCTCGTTCTTTCGGTCATGACCCAACCCAAATGACCATAGGTGAAAGTAGGAATGAAGACTGACCAGTAGATCGAGAGCTTCGCCTTTTGGCTCAGCATTCATACACTATCATAATGTCTGTCCTTCCCGAATGCATCTTGAACTTTGGCTTTTTTCCATTTAAGCCTGATTTGTGCTCATTCATACTCGGGCCCTAAGGTTTGTTGTGCTGTGTACTCAAACAAGATCTTATGCATACCTGTGTTGTAATAAGTGGTTATATTAATCTGGATATTTTTGTCTGATCTATGCAATCACCAAGGCATTGCTGGACCAGTAATCCACCACTCATAGATGTTTCTTCTTTTTAAGACAATTCTCTGTTGATGATGGTTAATATCTCACAGATCAGTAGTGTTCAAACTAGCCTGCTTGGCTGTAACAATCATGCTAGGTCCATCCCATTTGGAGGATTGGGTTGAGATGTTCTTGATCATGTCTACATGCTTCAGTGCACTCAAGTTTCTGTTATGGGATTTGCTTTAATCTTGAGCAGGTTTATCTTGTGAATCAAACTTCATGCCTTAACCTGAGGGTGTATCTCATCCATTTTGGTGAACATGGGGATGAAATGAGTCCAGATCACTTGGAAGTGGGTGACACTTTTTAACCAGGTCAGGTGTTGTTGGAATACATTCCCACAGGTAACAAGGCTCATGCGGGACTTCACATTCAGAGATAAGTTACATTCTTTGTCCTTTATATCAAGATTAAAAATGTCTGTGACGATATACCTTTCTTCTCTAACAAGCTGAATGTCTAGGTGTGCAAATAAGTCCTTCTTCACCTCATAGGTTCAAGGTTCAAGGTTCAAGGTTTCTTTATTGTCCCCGTGGGGCAATTTGTTTGCAGCAGTAATTACAACTCAAACAACATAACAACATAATGTCATAGTGCCTTGCTCGCTAAAAATACTTTAGCTGTCAAAAGAATGAGGTCTTGTTCCTTTTACCATCTGCCTCGTCAACAGTTCAGAATGTATAATGTGCAGATGTTGAGGATTTCACCTTCTAACTTTCCAGGCTTTAGGCTTCCCTTGGTGTTTACGTAATGCCCAAACTGTAGCCAAGTATTCGCTAGACTGGGACATGTTCCAAAAAATTGTTGGATATAGAAAGTCACCATGAACACATACTGTATGAAAGCCATATGTATGAATAAAAGAGATTTACAGTTGAACAACAGTCTCAGAGTTACATTTCAATTCTACTATTATTTTTTGCTCTTCTCAGTCTTTGTGTCTGTCCATCACACATTTCTGTGCAATCTACAGTGGGGAAAATAAATATTTGAACCCCTGTCCATTTTGCAGGTTTTCCACCTACAAAGAATGGAGAGGTGTGTAATTTTTATTGTAGGTACACTTCAACTGTGAGAGACAGAATCTAAAAAAAATCCAGTAAATCACACTGTATGATTTTTAAATACTTAATTTGCATTTTATTGCATAAAATAAGTATTTGACCCCCTAGAAAAACAGAGTTTAACAATTAGTACAGAAACATTTGTCTGCCATTTCAGAGGTCAGATGTTTCCTGTAGTTCTTGACCAAGTTTTCACACACTGCAACAGGGATTTTGGTCCACTCTTCCATACAGATCTATTCCAAATCTTTCAGGTTTGGAGTTTCAGCTCCCTCCAAAGATTTTCTATTGAGTTCAGGTCTGGAGACTGGCCAGGCCACTCCAGGACCTTGAAATGCTTCTTACGGAGCCCCTCCTTAGTTGCCCTGGCTGTGTGTTTGGGGTCATTGTCATGCTGGAAGACCCAGCCATGACCCACCTTCAATGCTCTTACTGAGGGAAGGAGGTTGTTTGCCAAAATCTCGCAATACATGACCCCATCCATCCTCCCTTCAATACGGCACAGTCGTCCTATCCCCTTTGCAGAAGAGCACCCCCAGAGTATGATGTTTCCATCCCCATGGTTGGGATGGTTTTCTTGGGGTTGTTCTCATCCTCTAAACATGGTAAGTGGCGTTGATTCCAAAAAGCTCTATTTTGGTCTCATCTGACCACATGACCTTCTCCCATGCCTCCTCTGGATCATCCAGATGGTCACTGGTGAACTTCAAATGGGCCTGGACATGTGCTGGCTTGAACAGGGGGACCTTGCTGCCCTGCAGGATTTTAAATCATGACAGCATCATGTGTTACTAATGTAATCTTTGTGACTGTGGTCCCAGCTCTCTTCAGGTCATTGACCAGGTCCTCCTGTGTAGTTCTGAGCTTTCTCAGAATCATCCTTACCCCACTAAGTGAGATCTTGCATTGAATCCCAGACTGAGGGAGCTTGACAGTCATCTTGTGTTTCTTCCACTTTCTAATAAATAATCATAACAGTTGTTGTCTTCTACCAAGCTGCTTGTCTGTTGTCCTGTAGCCCATCCCAGCCTTGTGCAGGTCTACAGTTTTGTCCCTGGTGTCCTTAGACAGCTCTTTGGTCTTGGCCATGGTGGATCGGTTGGAGTATGATTGATTGAGTGTGTGGAGAGGTGTCTTTAAAACAGGTAACAAGTTCAAACAGGTGCAATTAATACAGGCAAAGAGTGCAGAATAAGAGGGCTTCTTAAAGACTAACAGGTCTGTGAGAGCCAGAATTCTTGCTGGTTGGTAAGGGGTCAAATACTTGCAATAAAATGCAATAAAATGGAAATTAATTATTTAAAAATCATACAATGTGATTTTCTGTGATTTTTTTTTTAGATTCTGTCTCTCACAGTTGAAGTGTACCTACGATAAAAACTACAGACCTCTCCATTCTTTGAAGGTGGGAAAACCTGCAAAACTGACAGGGGGTCAAATACTTATTTTCCCCACTGTAATCTCTCCACATAGTCCTGGGTCTTCTCCGTTGTCTCCTCCCAGAGGGATGTGTCTGGAACACCTCTCTAGGGAGGCACGCAAGAGGCATCCTTACCAGATGCCCGAACCACCTCAGCTGGCTCCTTTCAACATGAAGGAGCAGCGGCTTTACTCCGAGGTCCCCACGGATGACCGAACTTCTCACCCTGTCTCTAAGGGAGACACCAGTCACCCTCCTAAGAAAGCCATTTTGGCCGCTTGGCCGCAATCTAGTTCTTTCGGTCATGACCTAACCCTCATGCCCATAGGGGAGAGTAGGAATGAAATTTGACCGGTAGATCAAGAGCTTTGCCTTTTGGCTCAGCTCCCTTTTTGTCACAACAGTACGGTAGAGCAAATGCAACACCGCCCCTGCTGCACTGATTCTCCAGCCAACCTCACACTCCATTGTCCCCTCACTCGTGAACTAGACCCTGAGGTACTTGAACTCCTTCACTTGGGGCAAGATTGTATTCCCTACCTGTAGTAGACAATCCATCAGTTTCCAGCTGAGAACCATGGCCTCAGATTTAGAGGTGCTGATCCTCATCCCAACCGCTTCACACAGCTTCAGACTGATCCAGTGAGTGTTGGAGGTCACCAGCTGATGAAGCCAACAGGACCATATCATCTGCAAAAAACAGTGATGAGACACTGAGCCCACCAAGCTGCACCCCCCCCCCCCCGACTACACCTCGATATCCTGATCATGAATATCACAAACAGGATTGGTGACAAGGCACAGCCCTGGCGGAGACCATAAGTGTACTTTTTGTATTATTCTATTAATAGATATATGACATCTCTGTGATGGAACTTCATTTGACCACTTTATCTTCTTCTTCTTCTTTGTCTTTCGGCTGTTCCTGTTAGGGGTCGCCACAGCAGATCAATTGTTTCCATCTCACCCTGTCCTCTGTATCTTCCTCTGTCACACCAACTACCTGCATGTCCTCCTTCAGCACGTCCGTAAACTTCCTCTTTGGCCTCCCTCTTCTCCTCCTGCCTGGTGGCTCCATCCTCAGCATCCTTCTCCCTATATATCCCGGGTTCCTCCTCTGCACATGTCCAAACCATCTCAATCTCACCTCTCTGACTTTGTCTCCAAACTGTCCCACCTGAGATGTCCCTCTGATATGTTCATTCCTAATCTTGTCCATTCTTGTCACTCCCAAAGAGAATCTCAACATCTTCAGCTCTGCCACGTACAGCTCTGCCTCCTGTCTTTTTGTTAGTGCCACCGTCTCTAAGCCATACAACATAGCTGGTCTCACTACTGTCTTGTAAACTTTCCCCTTCACTCTTGCTGATATTCTTCGGTCACAAATCACTCCTGCCACCTTTCTCCACCCACTCCACCCTGCCTGCACTCTCTTCTTCAACTCTCTACCACACTCTCCATTACTTTGAACAGTTGACCCCAAATATTTAAACTCATCTACTTTCACCACTTCTACTCCTTGTAACTGCACTGTTCCACTGGGCTCCCTCTCATTCACACACATACTCAGTCTTGCTTCTACTGACTTTCATTCCCCTTCTCTCCAAAGTATATCTCCATCTCTCCAGACTAGACTCAACTTGCTATCTACTCTCACTACAGATCACAATGTCATCTGCAAACATCATAGTCCATGGGGACTCCTGTCTGATCTCATCCGTCAACCTGTCCATCACCACTGCAAACAAGAAAGGACTCAGAGCTGATCCTTGGTGTAATCCCACCTCCACCTTGAATGAGTCTGTCATTCCGACTGCGCATCTCACCGCTTTCACACTATCCTTGTACATGTCCTGCACTACCCTAACATACTTCTCTGCCACTCCAGACTTCCTCATACAATACCACAGCTCTTCTCTTGGCACCCTATCATAAGCTTTTTGTAAGTCCACAAACACACAATGTAACTCTTTCTGGCCTTCTCTGTACGTACTTCTCCAACAGTATTCTCAGAGCAAGCATTGTATCTGTAGTGCTCTTTCTCGGCATGAAACCATATTGCTGCTCACACATCTTCACCTGTTTTCTCAGCCTAGCTTCTGCTACTCTTTCCCATAACTTCATGCTGTGGCTGATCAACTTTATGCCTCTGTAGTTACTGCAGCTCTGCACATCACCCTCGTTCTTGAAAATAGGAACCAGCACACTTCGTCTCCACTCCTCAGGCATCCTCTCACTTTCCAAGATTTTATTAAACAATCTGGTTAGAAACTCTACTGCCATCTCTCCTAGACATTTCCATACCTCCACTGGAATGTCATCTGGACCAACTGCCTTTCCACTCTTCATCCTCTTCATAGCAGCCCTCACTTCTTCCTTACTAATCTCTTGACTTCCTGATTTACTCTCACCACATCATCCAGCCTTTTCTCTCGCTCATTTTCTTTATTCATCAGCTGTTCAAAATATTCCCTCCACCTTCTCAGCACACACTCACTTGTCAGCACATTACCATGTGCATCTTTTACCACCCTAACCTGCGGCACATCCTTTCCAGCTCTGTCCCTTTGTCTGGCCAATCGGTACATGTCCTTTTCTCCTTCCTTACTATTCAACTTCTTGTACAGCTTGCAATATGCCTTTTCCTTCACTTTTGCCACTTCTCTTTTCACCTTACACCGCATCTCCTTGTACTCCTGTCTACTTTCTTCATCTCTCCGACTATCCCAAAACTTTTTCGCCAACCTCTTTCTCCTTATGCTTTCCTGGACCTCTTCATTCCACCACCAAGTCTCCTTGTCTTCCTTCCACTGCCCAGATGTCATACCCACTACTGTCCTAGCTGTCTCCTTCACCACATATGCAGTACTTTTCCAGTTGTCCAAAATTGCTTCCGCTCCAACCAGTGCTTCTCTCATCTGCTCGCTAAATTTCACACAACAGTCTTCCTCCTTCAGCTTCGCCTGTCTAAACTGAGTGATAAGGGGAGAAGGGCCTTAGTCATGGAGGTGACCAAGAACCCACTCTTGGAGCTCTGCCAACATTTCTATGTGGAGACAGGAGAATCTTCCAGAAGGACAACCATCTCTGCAGCAATCCACCATTCAGGCCTGTATGGTAGTGCAGCCAGATGGAAGTCACTCCTCAGTAAAAGGCACATGGCAGCCTCCTGGAGTTTGGCAAAAGGCACCTGAAGGACTCTCAGACCATGAGAAACAAAATTTTCTGGTTTGATGAGACAAAGATTGAACTGTTTGGCATGAATGCCAGGCATCATGTTTGAAGGAAACCAGGGTGACAGTTCATCTTTCAGCAGGACAATGACCCTTAGCCCACAGCCAAGATATCAAAGGAGTGGCTTCAGGACAACTCTGTGAATGTTCTTGAGTGGCCCAGCCAGAACCCAGACCTCAATCTGATTGAAGATCTCTGGAGAGATCTGAAAATGGCTGTGCACCAACCCTCCTCATCCAATCTGATGGAGCTTGAGATGTGCTGCAAAGAAGAATGGGCAAAATTGCCCCAAAATAGGTGCACCAAACTTGTGGCATCATATTCTGGAAGACTTGAGGCTGTAATTGCTGCCAAGGTGTTGAGAAAAAGGTGTGAATATTTCAGCCCAGTCTCACGTTTTTTTTTCATGCTCCAGACACGAAATTATTCAAATTTTCATGACAAGGTTTTTTTTTTTAACTCACTATTATTAACCCTACTCCTACCCCTAACCCTGACCTTAACCATAACCCAACCCTACTCCTTCCCCCAACCCTAACCATAACCACCAACGACCCCCCCCCCCCCCCCCCCCCCCCCCCCGCCGGCTTCACTTTTAATTTCATGCAGCCATCACGGAATGTAGTAGAATGAATTGTGACGAAAATGTGGCGCTTTTCGTCACAATGTCATCAACCAATACATTAATGTATATTTTGTGCTGCTGAATCACGACTTGCCATGAGACTGGGTTGGGATATTTATGTACATGTGATTTCTTATTTTTTATTTTATTTTTTTTAAGAAATTTGCAAAAATAAAGAAATATACTTTTTTCATGTTGTCATTATGGGGTGTTATGAGTAGAATTTCGAAGGAAAACTTTTATTTACTCCATTTTGGACAAAGGCTAATTTAACAACTAGGGTTGAGCCTGATACTCGCTTCAGACGAGTGTCCAGGTTCAAATAAACAATAAATATAGCAACTTCTGATCAATCCAAATCAATTTCAGACTATACTGTACTAATGTACAGATTTAAGCCCCAACTATTTCCGGTTAAACCCATGCCCATGTCCGGTTTAGACCCCGCCCACTCCGAGTACAGATACAGATCATTTCGATGATTGAACAGATACAGATAGTGGTGTACTCGCCCATCCCTAATAACGGCTAACATAACTAACATAACAAAATGTGGAAAAAGTGATGCGCTATGAATACTTTCCAGATGCACTGTACGTACCATCAACTTGATGAAAGCAGTGACTGCGCTGTTGTTGTTGAAGGGCTAATATGATCAGCTGTCGCCCTGTAATTTAATGCAAGTGGTGTGGAGTGACCTTTCTGGACAACCTCTGAAAAATACCATCATTGTGACTACATTCTTGCTGGTGAATGTTTGATGTGATCACCTGACACTTCATCAGGAACCACTCAAAGCCTTCAATGCCTGTCCTGTTGCCGCACCTCTGCATTTAAGTCCCAGGGTAAGGGAATGTTAAAACAATGCATTCTTCATGTTGCCCAACACTGGATGTGAAGCATATCTTGAGCATTTTGAAAAAATAAGTCTCCAAAACCTTCTACCTTAGAGTTTCTAAACAATATATTGTTTGGTGGAGTTTGAACACTCAGCACTAAAGCCAAACCTGATAACTGGTGGCTGGTACTCTGAGTTTGGCACTTCATTATTGGGAACTGAGCAATATCCCAAAATACTAATGCTCCACCTTGAGCAATAAACGGTAACACTTTACTTGAAGGTAGCATCATAATCGTGACATGACACTGTCATAACTGTGACATGACACAGTCATGAATGTGTCATAAACATTATGTCAATGTCATAAATGTCACCTTGAGCCACAAATGGTAACACTTTACTTGAAGGTAGTGTCATAATCGCGACATGACACAGTCGTGGATGTGTCATAAACATTATGTCAAAGTCATCAATGATTATGACTGCTGTCATTAAGTGTCATTCGGTTTTTGTCCTCACAAGTTTGTTATGGATTGGGGGGTGTTTGGCTGGCCCTGTTTCTCTGTCTCCCCAGGTGGTTCTGGGGGGGGTTACTGTCATGGAGTGGGGGGTGTTTGGCTGGGCCTGCTTTCTCTGTGTCTCCCTAGATGGTTTGCATTTGGTCCTGAGTTGAGAAGAGGTGAAGTGTGCAGAAGATCAGAGAACCTTACTCATTGCCTGCACCTGCTGCCTGTCTACACGTGCAGATCAACAGGAGAACAGCTGGAGTGCATTCCCTGATGAGGCCTGCTGGATTTAAGCCCTGAAGATACAGGGCTTCTTTGCCAGAGGATTACCTTTGTGCCATCCGTGTGAGGCTGACTTGGAGAGATCAGCTTCATTACAATAGACACTGAGGACTGCTCCAGGTTTGACGCACGTGTCTGTGAGAGAGGAGAAGTAAGGTTCTCAAGCTGTACTGCGCACTTCCTGAGGTACCTTAATGTTTATGGTTTCTAATAATTAACAGCTGTAATTGAGCATGTTACGTTAATTGTTTGGTTTGCTCCTCACCGCCGTTCATGGAAATTGTTGGTTGGCACTTGCGGTGAGGAGCTACCTTTAACGTAAGCCTGGAAGTGTTTGCTGAGTATATGCTTGTGTGAACTTCCCTCTGAGTTGAAGGTTTGGGCTGACTAACCTCGTTCTCCTCTTCACAGACTCGGTGGTCCGTGCAGCTGCCTGGGGGGGTGTCAGCAGGGTTCCTGAGTCCAGAACATTTGTGGCTTCGGTCCATTTGCGCGCGCCGTCCTCCCACGCCAGACCGCTGCTCCCTTTTGCACATTATTACACAGTTGGTTAATAAATCTGTTTTCTTTGAACCGCTCTCTGTTCTTTTAACGCTGGGTCCGGTCAGACACTGGTTCGGGTCCTCCGGGCCGCGCCGGCACACAGAACAGAATCCTCTGGCCAAACATCACGGACCCAGCGGCAGCAGAGTCGGTACCGTGCCGGGAAGGCGGCAGCAGACGTTGGAAGTTATCCGGGATCAGTTGCGGGTGCTCTCCGCCCGGGTTGTGCGTGTCAGTGATCCTAAAATTGAATAATAGTTTGAACTCTCTTGCAGCCGTGTTCCTGTGATGTTGCCTTGTCTATGGAATTGGCGTTAAGCGTGATCAGCGACGGCTTCGCTTCACACTCCAACCGGATGAGAGGTTAGACAGGAGCTGCATGAGTGTGTGACTGGAGGGTGAACGCGCACGGCGGAGTTCTGCAGCACGGGTCGCTTTGCGTCCTGCTGTTACAGTCGTAGCCCCGTCTCCCCGGGTGAGGATAGCTACTACGTCTGTTGTATCAGCTCCGGACTTATTAGTTAAATCACACTTTAGCTGTATGCTACACGTAGCTGCTCACAAGTAAAGCAGTGTGTTGAGTTTACTCGGTTGCCACAGGGCTTTTCATTTGTAGCACTCTGGCTCCCCCTGCTGGTGACTGAGACACATTACCGTCACAGCTCTTAAGGTAGAACATATACTCAACAAAAATATAAACGCAACACTTTTGGTTTTGCTCCCATTTCGTATGAGATGAACTCAAAGATCTAAAACTTTTTCCACATACACAATATCACCATTTCCCTCAAATATTTTTCACAAACCAGTCTAAATCTGTGATAGTGAGGACTTCTCCTTTGCTGAGATAATCCATCCCACCTCACAGGTGTGCCATATCAAGATGCTGATTAGACACCATGATTAGTGCACAGGTGTGCCTTAGACTGCCCACAATAAAAGGCCACTCTGAAAGGTGCAGTTTTATCACACAGCACAATGCCACAGATGTTGCAAGATTTGAGGGGGCGTGCAGTTGGCATGCTGACAGCAGGAATGTCAACCAGAGCTGTTGCTCGTGTATTGAATGTTCATTTCTCTACCATAAGCCGTCTCCAAAGGCGTTTCAGAGAATTTGGCAGTACGTCCAACCAGCTTCACAACCGCAGACCACGTGTAACCACACCAGCCCATGACCTCCACATCCAGCATGTTCACCTCCAAGATTGTCTGAGACCAGCCATTCAGACAGCTGCTGAAACAATCGGTTTGCATAACCAAAGAATTTCTGCACAAACTGTCAGAAACCGTCTCAGGGAAGCTCATCTGCATGCTCGTCATGCTCATCGGGGTCTCAACCTGACTACAGTTCGTCGTCGCAACTTCGCACAGCCATTGAAGAGGAGTGGACCAACATTCCACAGGCCACAATTGACAACCTGATCAACTCTATGCGAAGGAGATGTGTTGCACTGCATGAGGCAAATGGTGGTCACATCAAATACTGACTGGTATCCCCCCCCCCCAATAAAACAAAACTGCACCTTTCAGAGTGGCCTTTTATTGTGGACAGTCTAAGGCACACCTGTGCACTAATCATGGTGTCTAATCAGCATCTTGATATGGCACACCTGTGAGGTGGGATGGATTATCTCAGCAAAGGAGAAGTGCTCACTATCACAGATTTAGACTGGTTTGTGAACAATATTTGAGGGAAATGGTGATATTGTGTATGTGGAAAAAGTTTTAGATCTTTGAGTTCATCTCATACAAAATGGGAGCAAAACCAAAAGTGTTGCGTTTATATTTTTGTTGAGTATAGATGTTCCATTTTTTGAGCTTAACGGTATGTCACTTATCAGTTAGTTTCTTGTTGCTTTATTAATTGTGGGGTTTTATATGTGGGATTTAAACTGTTTTTGTGTGGGTTATAGCACTGGTAGTTGGTCCGGTGGTATGGACAGATAGGCTGTTCTGGAGCACAGTACTGGACTCAGGTAATCAAATGTCAATTAGATGCCAAAACTCACTCGTTTACGTTTGTGGTAGGACAATAGCTGTGTTGACACAGATGTATCTGTGCACGTGTCTAGTGGTGTCTGGATGAGAGTGTTTGAATTAAGGTGAAGGTTTGAGGCTGAGAGGTGAGAGGCAAATTAATCACTCCTCAAAGCTTGGACTGTCACTTTGGCCACAGGAGCAGGGTGAATGACCAAAAAAAAAAAAAGTAAATGCAAGTCATCATACTCCACATTCAATGCTGCTGGATATCGGTGCACATGTACTTTTTGTTTTATCTATATTTATTATTTGTTGGGTTTTTATTTTAGTCCCACCCCCCAGGGTTTGATTGTAAATGTCCTCTGGGGGGTGATGAGGGAGGGGTGATTGGGTCATTTTGTTTTTTATTTCCCGGTCCTCTACCTCCAACCCTAATCACTTCTGTACCATTTGTCATTAGTGTTGCTGGGGTGGTGCAGGTTGGTGACGCTGGGGGTTTCCCAGAAAACCTCTGCACCTGGGAGGGGGGGGGGGTTTAGGGGCGTTTTATTTTATGTTAATTCCCTGTTCCACCTCCAGCCTCAGTGCGCCGTTGAGCCGTATGCCATCGGCGTGGCTGAGGTTTGATGCAGTGGAATATACTTCCAGCTAGGAGCTGGGTTGAAAGTCGGGGGCGTGGCGCTGTTTTGTGCCATACGCCATTACCGCAGTTCCACTCCTCCCGTTTGACTTTTAGGTATAGTCATAGGTAATGACACTGGACGTACTTCCAGTTTCCCCTGCGCTGAGGGGGTGGGGTTGGGGTCGTTTTGTCCTGTTTTCTCCCCTGGATTCAGTTGTTTTGAGCTGTTTGCCATTACAGTATCTGACAACTGGTTCTGGAGGGTTTCCAGGGTCTCTCGGGGTTCTGGGGGGGGGGCAACAGGTTTTTCCATTTTTTGTTTTCCCCCGGGGTTGTTTGTGTGTCCACTGGGGGGCTTGGGGTTTGTTATGTTTCTCCCAGTTTCCATCCTCAGGGTATGACTGTGATGTCCTCTGGGGGGAAATATGACTGTGGGTCCAACTGGCTGTGGGTGGCCGGGGCTGGGTGTGTTTGGTCATGGGGGTGTCTCCTGGAGTTTGATGGGACAGTCCTCTTGGAGATGCAAAAAGCTCCTGTATGTGACTTTGGATCTCAGATGAACCTCGGCTATGGTTATTACTCCTGGAGCTGGCAATGATGTCCTCTGGGGAGTGTTGGGCTCTACATGTCGTCTGGGGGGGTGTTAATTTGTTTTTCTTTTATTGGGATTTTGTTTGGATTGTGTTTGTGGGGCTCTGTTGGGGTTTTGGGATTGTATTTTTTCTTTTCCTCCCCAGGGTTTGATGGGACGGCCCTCTGGGGGGGTTGTTGGGGTTCTTCTATTTGTTTTATGTTGGACTATATTGTGGGACTCTTTTGGGGTGTTTTGGACTGTTTTTGTTTTGCTACCAGCCAACATGCCAGCCAAGTTGCCTTGTCTCCTCACTGGCCTGTCATGTATTTCTGCCGTGGACCCAGGAGGGTCGTGCCACATGTCTCCCTGCCGTGCACCATGGAGGATGGTGCTGTTTTCGGAGCAGGTCCGTGTGGTTGCCGGGAGGATTCCCTTTGAGGGAGGGGTATTGTTATGGATTGGGGGGTGTTTGGCTGGCCCTGTTTCTCTGTCTCCCCAGGTGGTTCTGGGGGGGTTATTGTCATGGAGTGGGGGGTGTTTGGCTGGGCCTGCTTTCTCTGTGTCTCCCCAGGTGGTTTGCACTTGGTCCTGAGTTGAGAAGAGGTGAAGTGTGCAGAGGATCAGAGAACCTTACTCATTGCCTGCACCTGCTGCCTGTCTACACGTGCAGATCAACAGGAGAACAGCTGGAGTGCATTCCCTGATGAGGCCTGCTGGATTTGGGTCCGGTCAGACGCTGGTTCGGGTCCTCCGGGCCGCGCCAGCACACAGAACAAAGTTGACATGTTTTGGGTTGTCTTGATTATAACAACTTGACATTAATCAAAGTGACATGACCAGAAGTTGTCTTTCTCATGACAACTTGACATTAAATTTGTGTGTGATATCCTTATTATGACAACTTGACATTAATCAAAGTGACATTACCAGATAATGTCTTTGTCATGTCTGTAGCCAAGTGCTTGCTCACAGGGGGTCGTTTTGACCGTTGGAGTTTTACATAATTATTGTATGGCCTTGCCTTGCAATATAAAGCGCCTTGGGGCAACTGTTTGTTGTGATTTGGCGCTATATAAAAAAATTGATTGATTGATTAATCAAAGTGACATTACCAGAAGTTGTTTTTGTCATGACAACTTGACATTAAATTTGTCTAGGATGTCCTTATTATAACAACTTGACATGAACAAAATATACATGTATTTGTGTTTATGGCAAGTTGACATAATGACTCTTAGGTAGCACTTTATAATAACTACACCTTATTTAGCCTTAATTAAGCATGAATAAATATATAATGAATTAATAACAAATAATTAAGAATGACACATTCTTAAGTAATTAACTAATTAATTTAATTAATGCTTTACTTCTAATGAATAGTATCCTGCCTTATGTGTTTACTCGTTGTCATACTTAATAAACCATGAACAAACTATTTGTAAGTGCATGTATGTATTATTACACCATGAGTTAGACATGTATTAATGATTAGGAAGTGTTTGAATAAATTATTTATCAACTGTGCAATGCATGAATAATTCAGACACTTGCTAATACCGAGCAGTGCGAGTATGATGACAGACGAGCGTGAGCGTGTTCTTGTCATCCATGTAGCTCAGTTTCCGCCATTACCACAAACCAGAAGTACACTTTTGTCACCACAAATGGGAATTTCAAACAGGAAGTACACAAGAAGCATGATGGGAGAGACCGAGGTGCATGATGGGAGAATTTTTTTTTCCCAGAAACGCATAGAAACGGCATTAAGTCGTCATGCTGGACACCAGTGAAAGGCTGGTGTAGGAATACACTGAAGGAGTTGCATTACCACCGTAACTGTATAGCTTCATTCAATAAAGTACTTCGGAAAAATTAAGAAGTGAGTTTCGAGTTTCTCAGTGCGCATGTGCGGTGAGGTAGTTACACTTCTGGTTCACAGGTCAATACATACAAACTCGCTGCAGACACTGTTCATGCTGGTAATAAGACAGTGTTTTTGAAGCAACATAACAGTTTAAAGAACTGAAAGAAATTACGCTGTGGACAGAAAACGGTTTGAAAACATTTCTAAAGTCAGTAGTTGGACCACGTAGGCCCCATTCTATGACAAGCCACTTCCAGATTTTGATTTTGTCAACAAAGTACCAAAATTATCAGGATAATGAGCTGTTCACATACTAATTAAAAGGCAATGGAATAATAATGACACTACCCTCTGGACCTACATTCAGGTTAGTAATTTTTTTAACTGAGAGTCAAATATAAAGCCCTGTTAGTAATCTATTCATGTGTGGCATATGTCTACCCAGGAATCTGCCCAAAATCTGAATATCTAATGGATTAGCATCTTAAAAAGTAATTAATTAATTAATTAAGTAATTAGTCATTTATAATCAAATGTGTGAACTAGGCATAAATAATATATATTGTTGTGACATTGATTACAGATCTTGAAGAAATAATAAAATTCTATGCTATATATAAAAATAGTATAAACTGTTAGCAATTTGTTGCTTATTTATAACGACAATGGTTCATAATGGTTACTATAATGAACATTTTACATATAGAAATATTGTGAACTGTTACTAATTTGTGGCTTATCTATAATTAGAGGTCGTGTAATGAATATTTCTACATTATACAAAGCATAAGTACAGTTGTACATAAAGGCACCCCTGATGATTTCCATGATTTTCCTTTATAAATCACTGGTTGTTTGTATCAGTAATTTCAGTTAAATATATCATATAGCAGACAAACACAGTGATATTTGAGAAGTGAAATGAAGTTTATAGGATTTATATAGCATACAGCAAGTGACTCTGTTTAGCAGCTCTGTGTCAGCCTGAACCCATAAGATCTCATAAGCTAAGCAGTGCAGGATCTGGTTAGTACTTGGATGGGAAACCTCTTTGGAACACCAGTGGCTGTGTGTGTTTCTCCAGGTAACACTGGAGTTGCGTCAGGAATGGCACCAGGCGTAAAACTTGTGCCAGATACCAGTGCGGATCTGGCTGTATCTGCTGTGGCAACCATGAACAAAAACAGGAGCAGCTAAATGGAAAACAACAACAACCTCAAGTGACTCTGTTTGTGGCGTGAACGCAGAAAAGTCTTCCTCTGCATTAGAGCATCATACAGCATCTCTCTTTGCAAAGTGAGCTGTACAGTTGAACGATGCACAGAGACACTATCTGCAGCAAGATTATGTTGTAGGTCTTTGGAGCAGGTCTGTGGGTTGGCTATGACTGGTCTCACTATCCTTCGCTTCAGCTTATCTGAGATTTTTCTTGGCCTGCCACTTCGGGCCTTAACTAGTACTGTGTCTGTGGTCTTCCATTTCCTCATTATCTTCCTCACAGTGGAAATTGGCAGCTGAAATCTCTGAGATAGCCTTTTGTACCCTTCCCCTACACCATGATGTTGAACAGTCTTTGTTTTCAGTTCATTTGAGAGTTTTTAGAGGCTCCCATATTCCCACTCATTAGAAGAGATGCAAAGAGGGGAAACATTTGCAAATGGCCACCTTAAATACCCTTTCTCATGATTGGATTCACCTGTGTATGGAGGTCAAGGGTCAATGAGCTTATCAAACCAATTTTATGTTCCAATAATTTGTGCTAAATGTATTCAAATGAATAAAATGATAAGGATGCCCATATTTATGCACCTGCCTAATTTTGTTTAAATAATTATTCCAAACTGTCTGTAAATGCTTGAAACTTCATTTAACTTCTCAAATATCAGTGTGTTCATCTGCTATATGATATATTTAACTGAAATTTCTGATCCAGACAACCAATGCTTTATAACGGAAAATCATGAAAATTATCAGGGGTGCCCAAACCTTTGCATACAACTGTATCTGGTTTCACTGAATTAAAATGTTGTTTTATGATACTGTCATTAAATATCTCTCTTTATATTTATAATTGCAATTTAATATGATACACATGTTGTCAGTATCACATAAGTCAGGAGAATAAATATTGCCCAATTGAATCTTCAATTTTTACAGTATTTCAATCAATCAACTTCAGTATTTTTCAACAGAGAAAAACACTGCTCTGTCAAAGGCTTTGCCTTCATTATATTAGCTAGTTAAGTCTTTTTTGAACTTTTCTAAAGTGAAGACTAGGGATGGGTACTGATAAGATTTTATCGATAGATACCATTATCGATTCCGCTTATCGATTCGATTCCTTATCGATTCCCTTATCGATAACTCTTCTAAATTTTCTGTGTACTAAAAGTAAGCTTTACGAGTTTTCTATGTCAACAACATTTTATTGAGTCTTAAAGTAAACAAATATGAAATTGGTCACTGGATCCTTGATCTCTGGACATAAACAGAAATAATCAAAATCTGTAGTTTTTGTCAAAAGCATTTCCTTTCAGACATTAATGGCATGAATGTCACGCCATACGTCTGAGCTGAACTCAGATGGCTGCTGGAGTCTCCAGGTCTGCAGCCATACAGTCTGGGGCTGCTGCATGTCATCGCAGGACGTCTCATTTTGGGAGGACAAACATTTTAATCGATTACAGTTTAGTGTTTGTATTACAACATTTGGAAAGAGGTGTCATGTGATTTAAAGGGTGATTCGCTTTGAAGTTAGTAATTCTGACCAGCAACGGAACGGAGGATGATTCTCATTTCTTTCTCACAATAAGACAGGAGTCCCAGTTAGTCACTTTAATCCGCACAAAAGTGACTCACGATTGACATATTTTAATGGCTTTGAGAGGGGTTAAGAAGCGGACTTGCCGCTTCTGAAGAGGAGCAAAGCAATGAACCAATGAAGGAGCGGAACAAAGCACAGCTTCATTGGTTCAAGGTTCAAAGCAGAGCTGCGCTGCAGAAGCGGTTGATTACAGAGTCACTGCAGGGTCTGCAATCAATGTAGAGAAATTATCATTTTCCCGACAAACACCCTCAAAAACAATGGTCACTCTGAAAGCCCGATAAGGGAATCGGAGGATCAAATGATTTCCATGTGTTCCCTTCCTTGGTGGGCAGTGGGCGCGGTCGGCTGGGGGCTGCGGTCCAGCACAGGATGATTTCGTTCTAATCCTTCGCTGTCAAAGCACAGAGAAAAAAAAAAGAAAAAAAGAGGAATCAGCCAGAGAACATTAAATATCTTGTCTTTGTGGTGTATTCAATTGAATATAGGTTGAACAGGATTTGCAAATCACTGTATTGTGTTTTTATTTACATTTCACACAGCATCCCAAATTCATTGGAATTGAGGTTGTAAATGAAATAGCTAATCATGGCATACATAGATTAGGAGGGATGAAGCTTACATTAACTGAAAAAATAAAAGGAAGGAAATGAGAGAATCAGCTCAGTTATTACTCAAAATTGTTGACATTCTAACAAGCTGTCTACATGCGGTCCACATAGCTTCTGAGTTGTTACGTGGCCCCTTGTTTGCTTCAGTGGTTTGTACGGCGTTTATGGGCCGATGAGATATCCAGATGTTTTTACGAACAGATCAGTGACTGCAACCCCGGCGTCACTCGCGAGGCTCTATACAGAGTGCATTAATATACAAATGTTTTTTCACACAATTATGAAAAAAATATATGTACATGTATGATTTGCTCTGATTTTTTATCCTTTGTTATATCTTTTGATTCAAGAATAGTTTTCACTTTAAGTATTTCTGCATTGTTTAAAATAAAAATAAATAATGTTAATATTAATAATAATAAAGGATTAGATTTATATTACTCTTTATAATGTCTCAATGTTTTCTCAAAGCACTTACATTTTTGTTTCTAATGGTGTTTGCACAATGCAATGTAATTTTCTAGTTTTATTTTAATAAATGGACTTCTCTGTGCTCTCTGCCTCAGGTGTTTTGATGGCCCCAAATGCAGTTTTGGATGAAAAAAGAAATTAAGAAATGAAATAAAATTGCTGTACATGAAGGGAGACTGGCAAAACAATGAGCTGACAAATGAACAAGACCTTCTGAAGGAGCAGTTGGCATCAGGTAATTCTTTTTCACTATATTAAAATGTAGTGTATGTGTTGTTCCTGTGTGTATTTCTCTATTTGTTCTAACATTACAATTACACAGCAAAGTGAGTCTATTCTAGGGTTTTAATCACTTATCTTTATCTTTTAGATTTGTTTTTTACAGTTCTTTAAAAGGACACCTGCTCTAAAAAGGATTCCGGAAATGACACAACATGAGAATGTTTGTCTGAGTCATCTGAGTATTGCTCATCACCACTGTCATCAGATGATGACAAGAAGAAGAGGAAGACCAAAAACAGGATGAAGGGGAAAAAGTCACAGAAGGATGAGGAGAAAGATTGTCAGAGGGGTAAATTTGCTACTAATATTTTTCCTGTTTTATTTGTATGTGTTAATTATGATGTTGTGTATCTTTATTTTGACCTTTATATTTGGTATTTAATACTTTACTTTAGTAGTGTTCACAAAAAAGTACTTGTAATTCCCTAGTAATGCAGAATTGAGTTGTCATTAACATATCATGGCGTCTAAACTGACTGTCATGACACCATTATGATAATGTAAGGAAGATATTCTTTGACCTCAAGTAAAGTGGTAACTTTTTGATTTTCATTAACATATCAAGGGGTATAAACTGACTGTCATGAAACCATTATGACACTGTAATGAAGATATTATTTGACGTCAAGTAGTGTTAGCATTTTGATTTGCCATTAACATATCATGACGTATAAACTGACTGTTATGACACAGTTATGACAGTGTAATGAAGATATTATTTGACCTAAAATAAACTGGCAGCTTTTTGATTTGTCATTAACATATCACGACATTTAAACTGACTGTCATGATACCATTATGACAATGTAATGTAACAAATTACATTAACTGAATTAGCACCAAAAATATGTAGCAAAAGTATTGTAAAACTCCCAAACTCAATTAAATTGGCCTAGACCTCATTTAAAGGCTCACTAAAATAATTAACAATAATAATTTAATAATACTAATTTAATAAGTTTTAATTAATAATTATTATTAATTAATTAATAATTAATAATAATTATTAATTAATTACAATAATATCTAATTACATCAGGGCACCACCTATTTAAAGCATAGGTACTTTAATTTAAACAACCATTAATTAATCAGTCTCAAATTAATCAATCAATCTCAATTTAATGAATCAGTCTTGGGTCTGACAGTAAATTCTATGATATGATTGACCAATGGCTTCCTTCTGAACACAAAATGAACCGCAGCAGAAATATTTACATTTTGCCACTTTGCATCCATTGACAACAAAACCCTTTTTCTGGAACCTTTAACTGGGTCCCTTAGCTGATCCGTTGAAGAGATGGTTCGGATGAACCGTCCGTCCATCGTTGATGTGTTCGGTTCTTTTCAGCGTGATCTCACTTGGGTCAGGGGTTAAACCAGCGGTCTCCCCGGTGATCCCAAATGCTCTCCAGTCTCTCCAGGTGCTCTCCAAAGCTTATCTCCAGATGGAACCAGGAATTTCCCAGTTGGGAACAGTCTCTGTCCTCAGTTCAAAACCTCAGGTTTTGTTGAGAAAGCATTCCTGTATTTATTTAATTATGGCAAAGCTAGGCCATGTGCTACAAATCCCCCATTTGATGAAGAAGTGGAGGTTTTTCCAATTCTTTCATCACAAGGAAGAAGCTGGCTGAGAAGAGTCATGGCGGTGACTGATGGTGGACGAGTTCCTCCCAGGCGGTGTTTGCTGTAAACTCTCATGTCATAGGCACAAAGTGGCTCGAATAAACAAAGCAAAGCATTTTATTTCCTAGGTTAGAAAGCTTTAAAGAGTGTTACTTTGAGAGTTGGTCAGGGTTTAGGCCCATTTCAGCAATTTGGAGACCCTGCAGGTCTGCATCATTTATCCTGAAAAAACTGAAACTGAAAATTGCTTTAAATTTCTTAACATAAAAATTAATTGGATCATTTTAGATTAGTTAGAAGAATTTGGAGTTTCCAGATTCTCCTAGTGTTTTTGTGGGTTCTGTCTGGTTGATATGGCTTCATCCCACAATTAAGGACATGCAAGTTAGTTGAATTTGAAATTCTAAATTGGTCCAGATGTGTGTGGTACAAAAGATCTCAACTTTAGTGGAGTTATCCTGGTTGAAATTAAATCATAATTGAGTAGTTTGAATTAAATTGTGTTCACCCCCCACTGGATTGAGATGGGGTGGCTGAATTATCAATATAAAATTGTTAATACGTCCTACTCAGTTCTGGAGAAACATTTTTACACTTAAAAATTTTGGGTAAATTAAAAGCTGTGAAATCATTTCAATACTTGATGATCTTGGTGCATCTAAGTAAAAATAATAGGCATATTTTGTCCTTTTTTACTATTTTGAATGACATTTTACCACACAAATTAACCCCATAAAGCCCACCCTGTGAAATAATTGTCAGAAAATTCTAATTTTTTGAAACAAGAGTCTTTATTGGACCTTTTAACAAACCCACCAAAAAACAACAACAAAAAAAAACCTTTTTGCATATATGAGTTTTTATTTGTATCATATTTACTACATTGGGCATTCTAGCATAAAAAACATCCATTTTAAATCAAGAGCAAACATAACATTTCAAACCTATAAAATGCTGCATTTTCTTAGGGAAATTACTGTGGATCACTTGTTTCAGGTAGCCATTATGAATGTCTCATCTGGAGGCCATCTGATGCATAAGATACTGACATCTGGTGGTTTGTCTGTGCACTACAAGTATTTCATTGTATACGATGTTTTTTGGGGGGAGAAAATATCACACTGATGAAGCAGACATCTCAAAAAATCCTGTTATCAAATATGATACACTTGGTGTTATAGGGTTAAGTATATTTAAAGAAATATAATTGGTTAAACACATTAATTTATTTCAAGGAAATAAATTCAAGCAATAAATGTAAAGTTAAGATGAAATTAACTGATAAAAATTGAGCATTTCACTTGGTATATTCACACACGATTAAAGGTGTTTCTGAAATTTTGTTAAGTCAGCATAGCTGTTTCTTACTGTTATTTTGATATACACAAGCACTGATTTAGGGTGTAACGTCTGTGATGCTCTGTAAGTTTAGAGATTAAGAAATGTAGTTTGGTATTAATAGCTTTGTGGGTGCGGCGGTTATCACAGAAGTTTGCGTCGTATTCCGAAGCAACAAGATTTATTTTAATTTGTTTGAGTGAGTCAACAACTGTGGTGTACCCGAAGTCTCCCACAGGATTTAGTAGCATTTTCTTCTAACATGGTATGTTAGTTTGGAGAGAGTTTCTCTTTGATCTCTGCTGATTTTAAATTGGTCCACGTCAGTGGAGAGTTTGTCACACCAAGTGAGATCCGGCCCTACGGGGAAGGAACGTGCAGGTCGGTCAAATGGTGTTTTGGTCAGGTGGTCTAGGTGTGTAGCACCTCAGGCTGTCAGTCGGATGTAGTGGTTTCAGAGGAAGCGGTTGTTGCACCTGAGCGGAAAGTTTCAACCTCTTTAAATTTATAAGAGGTTCAAGTCTTTGCCAAGAAGAAGTGCAAAAGTATCCAGTTGTAATATATAGACTGGATGGACAAAACTCATTGGCCCCACTGTCAGCTGGATGTGGGCCATGGATGACATTGTTGCCTCTCGGTCAGTGTAAGATTGTATCTTAACTGAGCAAGGTGAGTGTGTAAGGTTCTTGTTAGTCTCAGCCTGCAGTTTGTTAAACAGTTTGGCTGACATGAGTGTGACATCCGCAGCGGTGTCAATGAGGGCTTCCTGCTGGAAGGAATTTTCAAGTGTTACAGGCATGTATAGCTTTTGTGTTCTGTCGTTTTCCGACAGGTTGCACAAAAATATTGGTTTACGTGGTTCATTTATGCTGACTCCGCCTGGGTTAGCAAATGTTTTCTCTTTGATGTTGACCTTGTCTCCAAGAGCGTTGCTGGAGGAGTAAGGTTGACCTTTCTGTAGTGTTTGGTCTTGAGCTTCGAGTCTAGGACTCAGGATCTGTGTCTGAGTCAGTCTGTGATCTTCCTTAGTTGTTTGAGACTGATGGAATGATGTTGCTACATGTGAAGGTGGAACCATACAGGTGATGGATAACACATCTGCCCTTTGTTGATGGTTCTCTTCCTTCAGCTCGTAGACCAGTTTTCAGGTTCATCTGCAGGGGAAGTCCTACTTTGGTGTTGGTTATCAGTTTGTCTTTCCCAGTTTGTAGGTTTCTCCCGACATCTGGATGCAAACTGTCCATGTCATGTCTGAGAGTTTGGATCGGTCTTTGATCCAAAGTAGTGAGCATTTTGGGGGACCACAGTCGTTGTGGACGTGGTCCATTTTGAATGTTTTGTGTATTTCCAGTAGATTTCTGCTTCTGGATAGGGGAGCTTGGTGTAGAGTCTGAGTTGAGTTTAGGTGGAATACAGGGGGTGCCTTTGAGCTCAAGGGCTGATAGTTGAGTGATAACACTTAAAACTGAATGATGTTCAGTGGTTTTAGAGTCTCTTTTCTGTTGCTTTGTGAAACCTTTTAAAGCAAAATCACGCAAATATTGAATGTTGGCTTCCTTGGGGTCCCCAAGGATTCCAAGATGATGGTTGGCTGGTGGCAGGATGAAAGTTTTCATCAAACAAGGTTTTGAAAGTGAGATCTTCATCCATGCCTGGCTCGTTGTGTGTACCAAAATATGCACGCAGCAGACGGTTGTATTACAGCTGAGGAGATTCTTTTCTTCCCGTTTGACTTCCAGAGTGGCTGCTAAGCCTGTCTGAGCTGTGTGGTCAGACAATTCTTTCTCTAGTGCCATACAAAGCTTCTGAATGTCTTGTCTTACTGCTTCAGGTTGGCGTTCAACGAACCTGCTAACCTTGCGGCTAAAAGTTCCTCTGACAAGATAGAGAAAGTCATCATTGGTTGCTTGAGGAAATCTTCTAAGAGAGTATTTGATGTCGTTCAAGTAAGCACCAGTGTCCAGGGAGCCACCAGGACTTGGCTCAAAGGGAGTTATGTGTCGTGTAACCTTATCAAGTTCTCGATCAGTGAGACTTTAAAAGGTCTGAGTTTGTGGAGGAGAGCCTGTTTCCATGAAGGGAGGTGGAAAAAGTCCTCTGTGTGCACCTGTGGAGAGGAATTGGAGTTTTTCTCTCTCCATGTATGTTTGGTCAAAGTCATACAGCTGTCTGAAGTGTTTCATGTGAGAATTTTCTAAGTCTCGTCTTAGTGAGAACACTTCTTTGGCCGTGAGCTCCAGCTGTTGGCAAGGTTCAGTCAGACAAAAGTCTGTGTCCATAAGTTGTTTGCGAAGTTCCTGGTCGTTTGATTTTTCAAAAGCCAGAACTTGTCTGCATGTTTTAGTCTCGTTTTGCAGGGTTGTGATTTCACAATGTGCCTGCTTGAGTTTGTCATGTAAGTCAGTGATTGTTTCGTCACATTCACTGGTAGTTTCTTCCAGGGCACTGAGTACTGTGACTGTTACCTCTTTGTCTTTGATACATTGTTCAGCATGGATCAAAGATTTTTCGGTCTCATCTAGTCTCGGTTTCAATCACTAGTTCTCCTCCTGTTCCTGGAATTGAGAAACAGACTGTGATAACAGATATTCAGCCATCTTCAGTTTGGTAAAAGCAGTGAAAGCTAATCTTCCTAGCATTTCAACTAAGTTGTTTCCCTTTTGAGATTTGTGCGAAACTTGGTAGAGTTCAGACATTTCTGTGATCCCTTTCTTCTGCATAGCAGATTGAAGGTCATCTGCAAATCCAGGTAATAACTCTGAAGTTAGATTGAATAGTACCTGCATGATTGAATCGCCTGAATCAGTGTGGCTGGTAGTTTCAGAGCCACTGGGCGCACGTGACTTTGTCACGGAAGACAACGGCATTTTCAATTTCCTGATGAGTTAAGATTATTAGGTTAACATAAGATGCGCCATTATTTAGAAAACTACCCGTGAGAGGTGTGTACGAAGAATTTGTTTCGCTGTAAGCAATTCTCAGATTTGTTTCAAAGGGAATTTCGAAATCTGAACAGGAAAAGGAATGTTTCCCTTAATCAGTAGTACCTGAAAATCAACTCTTAATTAATTAGTTAAGTTGAAAGTTTTAATAATTTGTGTTTTTAATTCATCGCATGATTACTTAAATGCTGAAAGCATAATTAGTTTAAGTCAAAAAATTAATTTGAAAAACCAGAAAGAGTAAAAATGCAAAATTAGACAATTGTCATAAATCAGAGTACAAATGAATTAGATTTTAGAGTTCTGTTATCTCAATTTATTAAAGTCAAGTAGTTATTCACTAACACTTTTATTTTCAATTGGAATCAGGATTGTACCAGCTTAATCAGTTTAAAAATGATTAAATTTGTGAAACGATGCAATAAGTTTAATTGATCACTGTCAGTTATTCACAAAAGAAAGCTGGTCAACTATTTACAAATTTGGCTTAATCTTTTTGGAACCAAATAGGAAGCAATGCTGTAGGTAGGATCACTGCTTACAAGGCTTGGAGAGTCGGGAAGAAGAAAGGAAGAGGGAGGGGTTCCCCCCACTCGTTTCCTGTTTTGCTCGTGGTTGCAAGTGGAGTGTATCGACTCTGCTTAAGAAGAAATAAATTTTGGAAAACTATCTTCTGGCTGTTTTTGGTCCTGTCGACGACTGTTGGTTAAACACTGCACCTTTTACACTGCACTTCAACAGGAAGTTTTTGACTTCCTGAGTCTTTTCGAGTGAGTTAGCGGAGTTAGCTTAGCTTAGCCTAGCTTAGCCCACGTGCTGTTGTGGTAGCTTTTAAAATTTAGCTTGTTATACAACCCCAATTCCAATGAAGTTGGGACATTGTGTAAAATGTAAATAAAACAGAATAGAATGATTTGCAAATCGTCTTCAACCTATATTCAATTGAATACACCATGATTTGCAAATCACTGTATTATGTTTTTATTTACATTTTACACAACGTCCCAACTTCATTGGAATTGGGGTTGTAAAAACAGTACCTTAAAATCCAGTCTTGCCGCGACTGGAAGCCAGTGTTGTTGTTGTTGTTGTTGGCAGTTTCCTCACTTGCAAGGATAGTGGGAAGGCCCTTTTTTTTTAGTTTATTTTCTACAAGCCCTCTGGTGGCTGAAAGGTCCGATGCAGGATGCACAAGACCTGTTACACTTGGGGCAAATGAACACTTGAGTAGGCTGGGCTTGTGCTGCTGCCCGCTCTTTCTGTCTTTGACGCTTCTGGTGTGAGACCTCACTTCTTTCTGCCTCAAACTTCAGGCTGGCGGATTTGATGCTGGAACGCCAGCTGAGTCTATCTGTAGCTAGATGCTGCCATGACTGATGCTGAATGCCTGCAAGGGAGAGCTGTTTCTTCAGCTGGTCCTTATAGCGCTTTTTGGGGGCCCCTTGGTTTCGTCTCCCTTCCTTGAGCTCGCCAAAGAGAATTAATTTCGGCATGCGTGTATCATCCATCCAGGCTACATGACCAATGAAGCTGTTGTTTAAGTATAATAGACTCCATGCTGGGTAATTTGGCTCTGGTAAGGATGTCCTCATTTGAGACGTAGTCCTGCCACTTGATCCCGAAGATGTTTCGGAGACAACGCTGATGAAAGCGTTCCAGTAATCTGATCTGCTGGTGATACAGAACCCAGGTTTCAGCTCCATACAGGAGGGTAGGGACCACAATGGCTCTGTAGACCTGCACTTTTGTGGAAAGGTGCAGTGCATGATTCTGCCAGACTTTCTTTGAGAGTCGACCAAAGGAACTGCTGGCCTTGGCAAGGCGACTGTCTAGGTCCTTGGCAACAGATGCGTCGTTTGAGATAACACTACTGAGATACGTGAAGTGCTCTACTGCATTCAGGCTGGTACCCTCGATGTTGATTTGGGGTGGGGTATATGCTGTATGGGGGACCGGTTGATATAGCACTTCTGTCTTTCTCAGGCTGATGGTGAGGCCGAAGGCTCTTGCTGCTTCAGCAAAACAGTTGACAATGTGCTGCAAGGCTTGCTCCGTATGGGCGATGAGGGCGCAGTCATCTGCAAAGAGCAGCTCCATGATTAGCTGTTCTGTGATCTTAGTGTGGGACAGAAGGCGCCGCAAGTTAAACAGACTTCCGTCGGCTCTGAAGCGGATATAGATGCCGTCTGTCAAGTCTTCTTTGGCCTCACGAAGCATCATGCTGAAGAAGATGGAGAACAGAGTGGGCGCGAGGATGCAACCTTGTTTGATGCCATTTGAGATGGGGAAGCTGCCGGACAGAGTCCCGTTGTACTTCACTTGTCCCATCTGGCCTTCATGCAGCTGGCGGATGATGGTGAGGAGCTTTGGAGGGCAGCCAAGGCGTGCAAGAATCTTCCACAAACCCTCACGACTGACCGTGTCAAAAGCCTTGGTTAGGTCTATGAAGGCTGCATAAAGGGCCATGTTCTGTTCTCTGCACTTCTCCTGGATCTGTCTCAGGATGAAGATCATGTCGGTGGTTCCCCTGTTGGCCCGAAATCCGCACTGACTCTCGGGAGTATTTTCATGCGCTATGGTAGGGGTAAGCCTGTTGAGCAGCACTCGAGCCAAAATCTTACCTGCTATTGAGAGGAGAGTGATGCCCTGGTAATTAGAACAGTCAGACTTGTTGCCCTTGTTCTTGTACAGGGAGACAATGACCGCATCCCGAAGGTCATGTGGAACCATTTCTTTTTCCCAGCAACTGGAGAAGAGAATCTGAAGCTTGTCGAGGACTGCCTCACCTCCATTTTGGTACACCTCTGCTGGGATGCCATTTATGCCAGGAGACTTCCCTGGATTCAGCTGCATGGTGGCCTTTCGGATCTCTTCAAGTGTTGGGGGGTCATCAAGTTCCCATTTCACCTCCACCTGGGGAATCTTCTCGATTGATGACTCTTGCACAGTGTGCTTGTCACTGAAGAGGTTTTCAAAGTGTTCTGACCAACGCTGCATAATGGTTTCCTTGTCCGTCAGAAGGGTGGAGCTGTCTGAGGAGCGCAGGGGTGCTTGCACTTGATGTGCTGGCCCATGGATGGTCTTAAGGGCTTCATAAAAGGAGCGCATGTCTCCAGCATCGGCATGTTGTTGTGTCTTCTCCGCAAAAGCTAGCCACCAGTCGTTCTGCAGTATGCGGAGCTTGCTTTGCAGTGTGGAGCAGGCATTTCTGTAAGCTGTCTTGGCAGAGTGGTCATCAGGTTTAGCTAAAAGAGTCTTGTAGCATGCACGTTTCTTTTCCAGTAGTTCCTGGATCTGTGCATCAGACTCATCAAACCAGTCTTTATTTTTCCTGGCAGAGAAGCCCACTACTTCTGCTGCCATCTCCTGAAGGATGGTTTTTAATCTCATCCAATGTTGTTCAGAGTCATCAGGCAGGCCTTCTTCTCCACCCAGTCTCTCCTCTAGTTTGGCCTGGAACTCCATTTTTGTGTCTATGACTTGCAGCTTGTGGACTTGTAGCTTCTTAAACTGTGGGCCTTTCTTCTTAGGAGGGGGCTTGAAAGTGAAAGCAATCTTGGAACAGACCAAGCGATGATCCGTATAGCAATCCACGCTAGGCATCACCCTGGTATGTAGCACGTCTCTTCTATCACGCTGTCGCGTCAGAACGTAGTCCAGAAGGTGCCAGTGTTTGGAGCGTGGGTGTCTCCAGGTTGCTTTGAATCTCTCTTTCTGTTGGAACAGGCTGTTGGTGATCGTCAAGTCATGTGCAGAGCAGAACTCCAGCAGCAGGTGGCCATTGTCGTTACAGTTGCCTATGCCATGTTTCCCTAGCACGTCCTTCCATACATCAGAGTCGCGGCCCACTCTGGCGTTGAAATCTCCCATGATGAGGAGCTTGTCCTGGATGTCGACGCGCTGTAGAAAGTTGTGCAGATCACTATAGAAAGCCTCCTTAACTCCGATGTCGGCCTGCATGGTTGGGGCATACACAATAGTGGCAAAATCCTTGTTGTTGATGGGGAGCCGGAGTGACATGAGTCGGTCAGAATGTCCAACTAGCAAACTGTGTAACCTATGTGCTATGGTGCTCTTAATCATGAACCCGACCCCTGAGAGTTGACGATCTTCTTTAGCCTTCCCTGACCAGAACAGTGTGTAGCCTGTGCCTTCCTCGGTGAGTGACCCTTGGTCTGCAAAGCGCACCTCGCTGAGTGCAGCAATGTCTATGTCAAGCCTTGCTAGCTCTTTGGCGATTAAGGCTGAGCGTCTTCGAGGACGATTGCTATTGTCTGAGTCCATCATTGTGCGTATATTCCAGCACGCAATTTTCAGGTTCTTTGTTTTTCTTTTCGCACCGCGTGTAGTGATGCCCGTTGGCAGTGGTGAGCCAACCGGGTCTAGTGAGACAAGCCATGTTTAGACCACCTTTTCTAGGTCTGTCTCCATGTGGAGCAAGCAGGGCTATCCCTAAACAGGGCTGCTTGGTCACCCAGGGCCCTGCCGGATGATGCTGTTGTCTCGGGTCAGCAATCAAACAACCATAGCTCCTGAGCCGCCTGCATGCAGGATCGAGACTGCAGCTCCCAGTGCCATCATGCACCTGCTGTTTTCGCCTCTTCCCATTGCTGCAGGGCTTTCCTTCCCGCCTGCGCTCGTTGCTTAAAGTGGGGATCAGCTCGTGCACACCAATTCCACTCTTTAGGCAAGGTGGCACTCCACAGTGGCACAGACAAGCTGAGACAGCTGTGGCGACCACCAGGCTGTAGGTTTTACATAAGAGTGACCTTCTCCTAGCCTCTGGCTAAAGAACCTTCCTCGGAGGCACGGGGGCAATAACCCAGGCTGGGGGTTTAACATCAGGGTTTTCCTTCCCCTAGGTGGACTGCCTTAACAGGGCTAATGAGTCCCATCTACCCACTGCTATAACCCAGTCAGCTGGGAGGCTCGTGATGGCGGGAGCACCTAGATCCCGTATAGGTCATGGATCTACCACTGCCATACTTGAATAAACAATATCTGTGTTGTAAAACAACAACAACTAAAACACAAAGCCAACCTAGTCAAAACCAAAGTGAGTGCAGCTCCAGGAAAACCTACCTGAAACAATCTAAAACTGACTGAAAATAAATCTGACTCAATCTAAACCGAAAACAATTCATCTAGCGCAACTAACTATAGCTTGTAAGCTAACAAACGGAATATCAAATCAAATTTATTTATTTATTTATATAGCGCCAAGTCACAACAAACAGTCGCCCCAAGGCGCTTTATATTGTAAGGCAAGAGCCATACAACAATTACAGAAAAATCCCAACGGTCAAAATGACCCCCCTGTGAGCAAGCACTTGGCGACAGTGGGAAGGAAAAACTCCCTTTTAACAGGAAGAAACCTCCAGCAGAACCAGGCTCAGGGAGGGGCAGTCTTCTCCTGGGACTGGTTGGGGCTGAGGGAATATAAAGCTAACCAAATCTAAATGCATTTAAAACAATCACAGTCGAAACCATTATCACTATGAAAACAGATAAGTGTGTATAAAGCTAACTGAATCTGAAAGTAACTGAAAAACATGTAACTGAACATAAATTAATACAAAGATATGCAAATTGTTAAATGAATATAAAGCTAGCAATCTAAAATGTACTTAAAATCACACTATCTGAATCTAAAAATGTATTTATCGCTATGAAAACAGTTAAATGTATATAAAGCTAACTGAAAAACAGCTAACAGCTAACTGAACATATAAATTCATGCAAAGCTATGCAAAGAGAAAGAGAAGTAGAAAAAAATCATACTTACAGTGTAGGGATGCCAAAATGGGTGTACTGTGGTCAAACATTCTGCTTTGTGTCAAAAGTCGGGCAGCAGCATTTTGAACCAGTTGAAGACCCCTAATACCGGACTGCTTTAAACCAGAAAATAGAGCATTGCAATAGTCCAATCTAGAAGAGACAAATGCATGAATCAAAGTCTCAGCATCAGCCATAGACAGGATGGGACAAATCTTCACTATATTTCACAAATGGAAGAAATCACTCCTTGTTATGTCTCTAATGTGGACGTCAAAAGACAACGTAGGATTGAAAATTACCCCAAGATTCCTCACTTTATCCATATGATGTATAACCCACAAACCTAAGCTAAGCACTAGCTGATCAAATTGATGCCGATACCTCGCTGGACCAGAATTTAAAAGTAGGAAGTTACTAGACATCCAACTTCTCACTGATGCAAGGCAATCTCCCAAAGATTTTATGTGAATGAGATTACCAGCGGTTATTGGCATGTACAATTGGGTGTCATCAGCATTGCAATGAAAGGCAATCACAAAACGCTGCAGTATATTCCCAAGGGGTGCTACATAAAGGGAAAAAAGCAGGGGGCCTAAAACGGATCCCTGTGGAACCCCAAACTTCATGTCCCAGTTCCAGTAATCCCAAAATGATTCTCCAGCCTAGTGAATAAAATATGATGATCCACAGTATCAAACACAGCACTAAGATCAGCACCAAGACTGTAGTGGTATCCAAGTCCATTGCTCGCAAAAGGTCATTCACAACTTTAGTAAGTGCTCTCTGTGGAGTGATATTTTCTAAAAGCAGGCTGTAATGGATCAAAAAGATGATTCTCAGTGAGGTGGTCCACGAGCTGTGGCAAAACCACTTTTTCCAGGATTTTAGAACAAAATGATAGATTTGATATTGGGCTATAATTTTTCAATTCACTAGGGTCGAGTTTGGATTTCTTAAGTAATGGTTTATTCACTGCAGACTTAAAACATTTAGGAACAGATCTGGAAGTTAGTGAGAGATTTAGAATTTCCAGTACAATCGGCCCAAGAATGGGCCATAGATCGTTAAACAGTTTTGTTGGTATGGGATCAAGTAAGCAGGTTGTGCTTTTTGTCGACATCACGAGCTTCGTCAGTGCACCTAACAAGATACCATCAAAATCTGTAAATCTGGGTAACACCAATGAAAGCCTGCTAACAAGTCTTTCATTGGATTCAGGTGTGTTGCAGCAGGGAGACAACTAA
This sequence comes from Thalassophryne amazonica, assembly GCF_902500255.1. NCBI lineage: Eukaryota > Metazoa > Chordata > Actinopteri > Batrachoidiformes > Batrachoididae > Thalassophryne > Thalassophryne amazonica. Next base: position 112,325,839 of record NC_047103.1, on the reverse strand, counting down.
GAATGTCAGGAAGGTAGTTTTTGGGACCAAACTTGGGCACCCCTGGTTTAATGCATTGCCGCAGTAGTAGACAAAGTTTTCACTCCACTAAACACGACAATGTAAATGTAAACCTAATAAATGAGTGGTCAGAGACCATTGAGGCAAGAGGCAAAATGTCGACGTTCATAACAGAAAGGCCACGTGTGAGAACCAAATCCAGGGTATTTCCACTAATGTGCATTGAAAAAGTTGAAGTTTGTTTTTCTGGACCACCCTAAGGTACATACAACGCCATTTCAACCCTGAAAAAATGACACATATAGGACCTGCATATTAAGTGAGGAACGGAAAAAAAACTGTCTTAACTGACAATGTTTTTTTTTAAGTGTTCCTGAGCCCATTTTGGTTTTTATGCAGTGCTGCCTGAGGGTCACAGGCATTCAATGTTGGTTTTCGGCCTTGCCACTTAAGTTTAAAAAGTTCTCCAGATTCTCTGAATCGTCTGATTATATTGTGGACTGTAGATGATGGAATCCCTAAATTCCTTGCAAGTGAACATTGAGAAACATTGTTCTTAAACTGTTGGACTATTTTTTCACTCAGTTGTTCACAAAGTGGTGATCCTCGCCCCATCTCTGCTTGTGAATGGCTAAAGCCCCATTTACACATAGACGGTAAACTCTTCCGGAAGCGTCCCGGCAGAGATTTTGCCCCCTCCGGGCTGTTTTATGGATCAAACGCCATAGTTAACGCCGGCGCACGGGGGCGTGGTTTGGTTCCGGCTTCACTGGGAATGGTCGAAAAAATTATTCTACATGTCGAATAATTCCGGGAGCACTCCCGGAGAAGTGGCCTGACGACGGAGACAATGCGAACAACGGCGTTTCATACTTTTTAATCGCCATGTCATCCCACCTCTTCCTGTAGTGCCGCAGTTTACACCGCCGTAATTGGCGGCCGGCATTGTATCCCTAACCAATGGCATGTAAAATGGCGACAGAGCCCACATCGGCGTCCTCAAAGGTGTTTTAACCGGCGACAGAGGCAGACAAAACGGCGGCGCTAGCGGACAGTACGCTGTTCTAAACTCCACCTCCCGGTTAACGGCGTTCCAAACGGCCGATAGGCGGCGGTCAGTATAAAAACGCAAGCGCCCTGCATGCAGGTCTCTCACTCACGGCCAGCTCCAGATATTTTTGCAGAGAAGCTCCAGTATGCCTCCTAAAATAAAATTGGCAGCGGCAAGGACTTACCAAGAGGTCTGGTTCAGAAGCAGAGGGTAGCCCTGTGGTGGAGACGGAGCAACACGTTGAGGAGGGGAAAAGGAGAGAAAAGAAAAGGCTGAGAGATGAGCTCCCTCCCCCTGCACTGACAGCTGCTTCAGCCTATTATACTCTGGGGGCAGTGCCTATATGCAAAAGTTCCTGGACTAACGCAGGATTTGCCTGGATAAATCCAGCGGTACACAGGGCATTATCGGCGGCAGCAGAACACCGCCGTTCTCACGCGCGTCTTAACCTGCGATTTTAAAGGATAGAACTGGGTATTAACCCCCGTTGCCTGATGTGTGCCGGATGCTACGGCATCAAAACTCCGCTTTATTCGGCAGATTTAGCGGCGTTTTATCCGCATATTTGCGGCTAGTACGGCGCTCAAAATGCCGGCGAAATGCTCCGCCCCTTTCCACCGCAAAAACAGCCGGAACTTTCGCGAACTTCGGTCTACGTACTACCTGCCGACAAAACCGTCTATGTGTAACCTGGGCTTAAGCCTTTTGAGGATGCTCCTTTTATACCCAATCATGACACTCACAATTAGTGTCCTCAGTTCCCAAAATGCTTATTGAGTGTTGTTAGAAGGAAAGGTGATGTAACACAGTGGTAAACATACCACTGTCCCAGCTTTTTTGAAAGATGTTGCAGGCATCCATTTCAAAATGAGGAAATATTTGCACAAAAACAATAAAGTTTATGTTTGAACATTAAATATCTTGTCTTTGTGGTGTACTCAATTGAATATAGGATGAAGAGGATTTGCATATCATTGTATTGTTTTTATTTACATTTTACACAACATCGCAACTTCATTGGAATTGGGGTTGTATCATCAGGCGCACAGAGCGGGTGAAATTGTGTGCGCAAGAGGGCTGAGCTGCTCCACAAATAGCCTCTCAGGTCCCGCATACCTGCCAGGTGCTCAGATGATGGGCTTTTAGCAGCCTCGTCTGCACCACGCACATGCCTCTTATAATCCTTGTTCGTCGTCGTAGTAACTCATACACAAACTGCCCCAAGCTGTTGGAGCTAAATTTTGAACATCTTGAAATTAGTGCTCAGAGATGAGCCTTGTTAACTGAATATATTGCCTCTAAGAGCCTCTCAGAGCCACCATTCTCCCACGATAGTTGAATAAATCCTGTCGTAGCAAAAAAAAACAAAAAAAAAAAAACATGCTGAGTGGTTCATTATTCATCCTTCATTATTTGGTGGGACCAGGGCTTCATCCCCGCGATCTAGTTCTTTCGGTTATGACTCAACCCTCATGACCATAGGTGAGAGTAGGAATGAAGACTGACAAGTAGATCAAGAGCTTCGCCTTTTGGCTCGGCTCCCTTTTCGTCACAACAGTACAGTAGAGCGAATGCAACACCGCTCCTGCTGCACCGATTCTCCTGCCAGTCTCATGCTCCATTGTTCCCTCACTCCTGAACAAGACCCAGAGGTACCTGAACTCCTTCATTTGGGAAAAGACTACATTCCATACTAGGAGTAGACAATCCATCAGTTTCCTGCTGAGAAACATGGCGTCAGATATAGAGGTGCTGATCCTCACCCCAGCTGCTTCACACTCAGCTGCGAACCGATCCAGTGAGTGTTGGAAGTCACCAGCCAATGAAGCCAACAGGACCACATCATCTGCAAAAAGCAGTGATGAGACCCTGAGCCCACCAAACTGGAAACCCTCCTCCCCCGACTATGCCTCGATATCCTGTCCATAAATATCACAAACAGGATTGGTGACAAGGCGCAGCCCTGGCGGAGGCCAACCCCCACCAGAAACGAGTCTGACTTAAGGCCCTTTTCCACTACACAGAGCTAGCACTACTCGGCTTGACTTGACTCAGCTCTACTCGGTTTGTTTCCAATCGTGTCTTTTTCCACTACAAGTAGAACCTCCTCAACGTGTGTGGGGTCATCAGAGCAAACTGCAGTGACGTTGTTTTATACGCGACACAAACATACACAATGGCAAACTCCGTGTGCTTACTGCCATAGACATATATAATGTCTATGCTTACTGCTCTGTGAGTTTTTAAGAGAGCAGACTTATACAACAATAATAATACAACTCATACAACAATACAAAGACAAGAAGATACAAGCTGCTAAAGAGACGAAGCATGACGGTAATTTCATTGTTAGCTTCCTAAGTAGCTCGTAACTGCAGGCTGTCGCTATTAAGTATTAAAATTGTGCCTGTCAAAATAAAGCATTAATTTAGATTAATTAATTACAACACCTATAATGCCTTCAGTCACAGTTTGCTCCGTTTTGTTTTTACGTCAGTGACTTTGTAAATAAAGACTTGTTTCTGAGAGCAATAAATGTGTTAAATGTCATTACTTTTTTATACCAAAGTAACTTGCTTATTGTTAAATCTCAAATGTGGGAGTTTGTGCATTTACTGAAGCTCATGCACAAAATGATTTGGTTTTAATGACCGTTAATTAACATTGTCACTGAGCTCAAACAGGCTTAAAACCCATTAAAAACATTTGAATTATGTTTTTCATCCAGATTTTAATGTTCAGTGGACAGACTTAAATATGAAATCTAGTGAGATAATTACTAAAGGAGTCATATTGTGCAGAATCAGCCCCCAAACTCCCACAATTCTATTTTTTATAGACATTCTATATAATATAGCTTTTTATTGTCATTGTACACATTATACACTCAACAAAAATATAAACGCAACACTTTTAGTTTTGCTCCCATTTTGTATGAGATAAATTCAAAGATCTAAAACTTTTTCCACATACACAATATCACCATTTCCCTCAAATATTGTTCACAAACCAGTCTAAATCTGTGATAGTGAGCACTTCTCCTTTGCTGAGATAATCCATCCGACCTCACAGGTGTGCCATATCAAGATGCTGATTAGACACCATGATTAGTGCACAGGTGTGCCTTAGACTGCCCACAATAAAAGGCCACTCTGAAAGGTGCAGTTTTGTTTTATTTTTGCTAAAATGTCTCCACTTTTGTGTAACATCAATGTAAAAGTTATCAAGGTTTACTGATTTAAATTAAAGGCTCACGGTTAGAAAAACTATTTAAGCATAATCCAATAGTAAAATAAGTTTTACATTTAATGGGGTCATTAATGTAAATGGAAGTAAACAGACAGTACAACTGGTTGTTCAAAATATTTGAATAAATTACTTCTGGTTTGGTATAAGTCATCCAGAAGAATTATACACCACAATACAATAGTTTGTGGTAAAATGTTACATCTCATTAAACCCTAACCCCTGTATAGCCAGAATTCTTTGATGTAATGTTGCTTTCACTGAAGTGACTAACCCTTTTTGTTTATGTTAAATACCATTTTTACTTCAAACTACGTATTTTAATTACATGTTTTTAAAACTTCAAAATATACAGTAATCAAAAATTAATCTTGAAGTAAAAAAAAATTGTAAGGATTTTCTTTAGAAAACTGCTGTGTATAAATTAGCAGTTCTGATGTTCCTCTGACAGATTTCGACACTCTTGTGTGTATCGGCCAGATGCCTCAACTGTTTCTTTAGGCGTTAAAGTAAGACTGTAACAAAGAATGCAGGAAATGGTGTTTCGGATATTTCAGATGATTCTAAATTTCAAAATATTCTGGGGGGGGGGATGCTGCCAGATCCTCCTACTATAGTCACCACTGGGGTATGCCATGCCAAGTTCTCCCCTATGCTGTGAAAAACTTCTAGTGAGAAACCTGGAATATACAACCCCAATTCCAATGAAGTTGGGACATTGTGGATGCCTGCAACACATTTCAAAAAAGCTGGGACAGTGGTATGTTTACCACTGTGTTACATCACCTTTCCTTCTAACAACACTCAATAAGCATTTGGGAACTGAGGACACTAATTGTTGAAGCTTTGTAGGTGGAATTCTTTCCCATTCTTGCTTGATGTATGACTTCAGTTGTTCAACAGTCCGGGGTCTCCGTTGTCGTATTTTGCGCTTCATAATGCGCCACACATTTGCAATGGGCGACAGGTCCGGACTGCAGGCAGGCCAGTCTAGTACCCGCACTCTTTTACCACAAAGCCACACTGCTGTAACGTGCAAAATGTGGCTTGGCATTGTCTTGCTGAAATAAGCAGGGATATCCCTGAAAATGACATTGCTTGGATGGCAGCATGTGTTGCTCTGAAACCTGGATGTACCTTTCAGCATTGATGGTACCATCACAGATGTGTAAGTTGCCCATGCCATGGGCACTAACACACCCCCATACCATCACAGATGCTGGCTTTTGAAATTTGCACTGGTAACAATCTGGATGTTTTTTTTTCCTCTTTTATCCGGAGGACACAACGTCGATAATTTCCAAAAACAATTTGAAACGTGGACTCATCAGACCACAGCACACTTTTCCACTTTGCATCTGTCCATTTCAAATGAGCTCGGGCCTCAAGAAGGTGGTGGCGTTTCTGGATGTTGTTGATGTATGGCTTTCGCTTTGCATGGTAGAGTTCTAACTTGCACTTGTAGCAGCGAACTGTGTTAACTGACGATGGTTTTCTGAAATGTTCCTGAGCCCACGCAGTAAGATCCTTTACACAATGATGTCGGTTTTTAATGCAGTGCCGCATGAGGGATCAAAGGTCACGGGCATTCAGTGTTGGTTTTTGGCCTTGCCGCTTACATGTAGAAAGTTCTTCAGATTCTCTGAATCTTCTGATGATATTATGGACTGTAGATGATGGAATCCCTAAATTCCTTGCAAATGAATGTTGAGAAACATTGTTCTTAAACTGTTGGACTATTTTTTCATGCAGTTGTTCACAAAGTGGTGATCCTCGCCCCATTTTGGCTTGTGAATGGCTGAGCCTTTTGGGGATGCTCCTTTTATACCCAGTCATGACACTCACCTGTTTCCAATTAGGTGTTCTTTGAGCATTCATCAACTTTCCCAGTCTTTTGTTGCCCTATCCCAACTTTTCTGAAACGTGTGGCAGGCATCCATTTCAAAATGAGCAAATATTTGCACAAAACAAAAAAGTTTATCAGTTTGAACATTAAATATCTTGTCTTTGTGGTCTATTCAATTGAATATAGGTTGAAGAGGATTTGCAAATCATTGTATTCTGTTTTTATTTACATTTTACACAATTTCCCAACTTCACTGGAATTGGGGTTGTATTTATATTTTGGTCATGAGAGTCATATACTTTATGTAATAAAACATCTAAAAGCCAAAATCTATCAAAAGTCTAATTTGTATCTGCCTCGGGGACCTTAAAGAAACACTTAAAATGCCAGCAACTTTCTAGCATTTTCTAGCTATATGTGATGAAAAATCAATTTATTTCCATCAATGCTTTCCACCAAAAACCTTGCAAAATCATCATATAGATTGCACAAGTACTGTAAAGAGGACAGTCTTCACCTTAAATCATAGCAACACTAACTTACCACTAACAAAAACAACAGTGCCTCTGTAGTGAGGCCACCCTCCTCATGGTTTCTTCCCATGGCACCATTCAATAACAGCTGAGTAGGTGGAAATAGGATTCCCATGCTGGTCCATCTTGGAATCATCATATCCCCTTACGGTATCAGTTTGTACTTCATTGAGTTTCCCAGAATCCTCCCCTTCACTCCCCTGCACCACAGCAAACTTCCTCTCCATTTGTTCTGAAGTGATCAAATAAATAAAATCATTGCTTAGCAATCAATAAATGACCAACAGATAGAAACTTTTCTGACAAAAATCTATTCGACACTAAAAAAATTGCTGTAGTTTATACAGTAAGCTTTCACAGTAACTTCTTGTTTTGTCATCACGAATACAAAATAATAACAGCACTTAACATTTCAGAAGAAGGTCCAAAAAGTCACTCAGTTTAAAACCAGCTCGGCACCGCCCATCAAAAACACAGCAGCCCCAGCGAGAAAACATCAACGAGACCGCGTCTCTGTAGCTGAACCATTGATGTGCGCCGCGTCGCACACACTTCCGTGCATGCGTGGCATGTTTGTGCATGGCGTACCTTTAGGGTGAATGTGGGCGGTGCCAACAGGGCCTTTAAAGTGCACAGACCACGCTCATAGACACATACCACCTAGAGTGGGCTTGTGGTGGCGGTGTGCTGTGCATTCCTGTACAACTTTGTTTGAGCACGTTTGCATCAAACTCTGCGGGTTCCAGTCATTCTTACAGGTCAGTTTTGTGCTTTCCTGCAGCCTCGGCCGACGTTGGCGTTATTTAATCACATTTGTATCAGGTTCAGGGCCGTAGCCTGGCCGGGGTGTGTGTTTTGTTCCTGGTTGTTGCATGCTGTCGGGCACGTGTTGTGGGCTAGGGGCTCGCTCCTGTGAGCCTGAGTTGTTGTGAGCTCTCTACCCCTCCACCTCCTGCTGTCTGCGGGTGCGTGCGCCTACACCAGCAGGCACGAGGAACCACGGTGCTCGGAGCACACGTTTGAGTTGCCACCTTCTATTAAAGGGCCGTTGCTTTGTCCACATTTTCGTTTGGCCTTCAACAGCTGTGCGCATTGCTTCACAGGGGGCGCCCTCTGCTGGTGTGGTTGGTGCACTGACTCTACCTGAACTGATTAATATGGTGGGATAAGAGTTTTATTCCCTTTTGCCTGAGTTCCCTTGCCCTAATTTTACGCATATTTTGGTTGTTCTTCTGTTGGTTTGTTGCTTCTTATGTTGTTATTGTTTTTTGTTTGCAATGTTTGTTTAGGAACATGGGAATATAAAGTTGTGAAAAAGCGGTACTATGAAATGTTAAATGTGTAATTTGTGATATGTTTTTTATATTTTAAATCAATTGTGAAGAATAAACCTACGTTGTGATAAACACACCTCTCTTTCCCGTACCTAGCGCAGCCTTTTTGTAACAAATTGGGCTTTGCATGGTCCCAGTGCCATATCCCCGGGTGGCGTTGTCGTTCCTTTCCTAAGATTAAAAATAAATGATAGTTCCTTTTTAATCAGAATAACAAGATCGACTCCACTTCGCCACACATGCACAACACAACACACCAACAACATATGACAACCAGTTGGCCACAAAGTCTATTACATATTGAATTATGTCCGCCACATTACGTTACAATTAATGATAGAGAGGCTGCAAAAAATGCTGCTGTATTTTTTGAGACAAAGTCTGTAGGTTTAAATTTAAGGTTTTCTTTAATGCCACAATTCAGTATTTCATATAAAATGTTAATATCCACATTTCTTGCTAGTTTTGATGTGTACTTTTGAACATTCAGCTACCCACTAATCATTTTTAGCTAATTCCACCTGAGCAGAAAATCAAATGACATGAATTTTAGCTATCTAAATATACACACCAGTATGTAAATACACTTACCGCCAACGTTAGATCCACTCAGCTGCATGGTGCACTGTCCATGGGATGAAGGCAGAATTCGAGTCAGCTTGCCGCTTTTTTCTTTCAAAATGACACCGTGTAACATTAGTGTACAAGATTTCACTTTGATCATTTGTTGCCAGGAGGATCATTTGTTGCCCGCCCTACTTTACCTCTGATTGGCTACTAATATTTTACCTTAATTGCAATCATCACTCTCATGGCCAAAAACAACCCATGACACAACCTTTAGCGGTAGGGTTTTTTTTAGCAGTTGGATTGTTGTTTCACACCATGGACGGATTATAGCTCTGTAAACCTCCAGTTGACTGACAGCTATGCCGAAAAGGAAACTCTGTACACCTGACACAACAGAAAGAGATTGGTTGAGAAGAAGCATTCCTCCACGTACTTTAACAAGATAGAAAAAAGGTATGTACCGTATGTCTCCTCATGCATGTGTGCGCGCGTGCACGTGAAAGTGCAATGATACCAAATGTATGGAACCAAATTTGCACTCCAAATGGAACCAAGCTGTACTCTAAAAGCAATGCAACACAAATGGGATGAATTAATCCATTTCATCTGACATATAAAGCACCAATCAAATGACAAGGATTTAAATTCAATTTCAGTTCATTAATTTATATAGCGCCAACTCACGACAAAGTCACCCCAAGGCGCTTCACACAATTCATAACAACACAAATTAATCTAAAATCCAAATTAAAAGCAAGCACAATAAAAATATAAAACACAGTAGAATAAAAAGAAATTACAAAGCAAACACAAACAGATTAAATTAATGATAAGACAATCTAAAAAAGCGGGTCTTCAGTCTTGATTTAAAAGTCTCCACCGTGTCAGACTGCCGAATAACAGTAGGTAGATCGTTCCAAAGAGTCGGACCACGGTAGGAGAAGGCTCTATACCCCACAGACTTCTTGTTCATCCTCGGAACACACAGAACCCTTGTGCCCTGCGAACGCAAGGGCCTCGCAGGTACGTAGGGCTTAACCAAGTCTGCCAGGTAGAAAGGTGCCAGTCCATGGACAATTTTATAAACCAACAATAAAACTTTAAAATCCGATCTGGCAGAAACCGGTAGCCAATGAAGGGATGCCAGAATGGGAGTAATGTGGTCAAACCTTCTACTTTGTGTCAAAAGTCTGGTAGCAGCATTCTGTACCAACTGAAGTCCTCGAATGCTAGACTGCGGCAAGCCAGAAAATAAAGCATTACAATAATCCAGTCTGGAAGAAATAAATGCATGTATCAAAGTCTCAGCATCAGCCATAGACAGGATGGGACAAATCCTCACCACATTTCGCAGATCCACTCAGCTGTTTTATAAAAGAACATTTCTGAGCCAAGGATATGACAGACATGTCTTGCCTATAAAACCTCCAGGTATTGTTGCTCAAGTTCCAAGATCTCTAACAGAACACGAATTCTGGAAAGCCCATGAGTGGCAACACTGGCTTTTGCACTATAGCTTGGCAGTTCTGAAAGGCATACTTCCACAGAAGTATCATTCTCATTGGGCATTACTGATAGAGGGCATAAGCATTCTGTTAGAGTCTGAATTAAATGCTGGATTGATAAGTCATGCACATGCACATTGTGGGCTCACTCAGCCTTTATGTTTGAAGATTTCAATGGGCACCTCTTCAAACAAGTAAAAAGTAGTCAAGCTGTACCATAACAGATATGCAAACGTGTGGCGTTATCCTGAGCTTTTCCCCATTGAGCAAAGCAATTCCTAACAAATGCTCCTGCAGTAGTTCAAGATTTCTGTAATGAAATGAGAAACGTGAAGCAGCATGTCAAGAAGTTCACTGAGGTGACTGCTCTTGGTCCACCAAATTAATTATTAGCTCTGGGTGACCAAGCTGCTCTCCACACATGGAGAGAGGTTCCCACAACCTCTGTGGTGAGTTACTACAGGAGAATTGGTGTAAACAGAGAAGTTGTTCATGGTCATACCTACAGCAAAACAAAACAAAGAAACCACTCTGTTGTGCTTTTGAAGGATATGGCAGTATTTTTAGAGTCTCACACTTTAGTGTGTTTATAGCAGCCGGTCTGCTCTGTGTCAGTCTGATCCTGTCAGATCTCAATCAATCAATCAATCAATCAATTTTATTTATATAGCGCCAAATCACAACAAACAGTTGCCCCAAGGCGCTTTATATTGTAAGGCAAGGGCATACAATAATTACGTAAAAAACTCCAACGGTCAAAACGACCCCCTGTGAGCAAGCACTTGGCGACAGTGGGAAGGAAAAACTCCCTTTTAACAGGAAGAAACCTCCAGCAGAACCAGGCTCAGGGAGGGGCAGTCTTCTGCTGGGACTGGTTGGGGCTCAGAAGCTCAGTAGTGCGGCATCTGGTTAGTACTTGGATGGGAGACCTCTTTGGAACACCAGTGGCTGTGTTTCTCCAGGTAAAACTGGAGTTGCGTCAGGAAGGACATCCGGCGTAAAACTTGTGTCAATTACCAATGCGGATCTGGTTGTATCTACTGTGGCGACCCCGAACAAATCCGGGAGCAGCCAAATGAACAACAACAACTTTAGTGTGTTTATATGTCATAGGAAACTGTGGTAATTGCACATTGCAGACGTTAGCCAGAGGTTCTCTTATCAGAACTCAACTGAGCTTACATGTCAACTGTCCACTTTCCCACAGGCTTTCACAAGGCCATAAATGCAACTCATGTAGTTAGACCATGTATGTATATTAAATGTCCGCAGTCCAGCTCAATTGTATGTCGACTACTGAACACATATTACTGTAAGTGAATGAATGTTAACTAAATGTGTTACTTAAGATTGCTACTTAAAAGGAAACATTTCTGTCTAAACTATTACCAATGTACATAAACTGAAACAGCACATAGAGTGAAGACCAAGTGTACGTTTATTCTTATGTGAGATATTATGCAATGCATGTTGTCAGTAACTCAAAAATAACAATGGCAGTGTATAGGGGTACAACAATTCTTGAAATGCCATCATAATGAACTTGAGTCAGTTGGGGTATGTAAAAATAGAGTATGGCCATTTGTACTTTATTTTAAAATGCAATGCATTTTATGTAATCTCATGCTAATCTAAGCAAAATTAAATCTTTCTACAGCAAGAATGGAGTGAATGGGTCATTTTCTCTCTGCCATTACAGTTTGACTATTTACTATGTGAATAGAAAATAATTTTGCCTGTTTTATTTTATCAGAATTGCTAAAATATTAAACATTTCCCATGTAATCATTTTAGGAAATTTAATTAGTTGAGAGAGCTACCTGTTTTTTTTTTTTGTTTGTTTGTTTGTTTGTTTTTTTTGAAAATCAAACCGTAGCAAACTTATCATTCCAGTGTTATTACAAGGAAAAAAATAAATAATAAAAAAACATCTGTCTGTAATCTCCTGTGCTCTTTATTTGATTTTTGTTGTAAGATTATGTTTGGTTTTTTATTTGTATGTGCCACTGCACGTAAGTCTTGAGTGTTTTATATAATACTTGCAAGGTTTTAGTTTCACTGATAGTTGTCCAACTCATAAGTTTAATATTACACACATCTACTAAGGATACTGTGTGTGGAATTACTGTCATATATGAGGTCTGTTAGAAAAGTATCCGACATTTTTATTTTTTTCAAAAACTATATGGATTTGAATCACGTGTGATTGCATCAGCCAAGCTTGAACCTTCATGCGCATGCATGAGTTTTTTCATGCCTGTCGGTTGCGTCATTCGCCTGTGAGCAGGCTTTGAGTGAGGTGTGGTCCACCTCTCTCGTCTATTTTTTATTGCGAATAAATGTCTGAACGATTTGGAGCTTTGTTGCATCAATTTTTTTCCAGAAACTGTGAGAGACCTCCAGGTGGACACTGTTCGGAAAATTAATATGGCTTTCAGGGACAATTTTATGGGGATTACACAGATTAAGGAGTGATCCAGACGGTTTAAAGACCGCCCACAAAGGCTTCATCACGGCGTTGCTTTGCGCCATGCAGCTCCACCGCGACGCGCGGAATTCCTCCGCACATCTGTCTCAATGTGCCGAAAAAATGCTGATGTCCACTCTTTTCACAATTCCTGTGCTAGTCAGACGACATACCGGATCAAGACAGCGTCCAGTTTAGAAATGAACGGCACATTCCACTGTTACAGGAGTTTTTGTCATGGAAAGAGGAGCGCATCGCGGTGGAGCTGCATGGCGCAAAGCAACACCATGATGAAGCCTTCCAGGACATGTTGGGGCAGGTCCAGCTCATGCACAATCACAATCGGATAATCACACGACTGAAAAGCAACCGGAATCCATCTGAAATCCACCTTTAAGCCGTCCTGTGAGACCAGCACCGAGGTGGTTTTGTCCCGTGTAATGAACGGCTCAGTAGGGCGCGTCCTTCCACTTTTCTTTCCATGAAAAAAACTAACGGTGGAATGTACCGAAAAAGTGCTGATGTCCACATCTTCAGCCTTTTTGTGAAAGTCAGACGAGGTCCCGGATCAACAAAGCCTTCACGTTGGAAATGATCTGGTTGTTCCAGCGGGGTGTCAGCCTGTCGATGGGGGCTGGGAGCGCGCCGCGCTCTCAGCAGTTGTGGGCGGTCTTTAAACCGTCTGGATCACTCCTTAATCTGTTTAATCCCCATAAAATTGTCCCTGAAAGCCATATTAATTTTCAGAACGGTGTCCACCTGGAGGTCTCTCACAGTTTCTGGAAAAAAATTGATGCAGCAAAGCTCCAAATCGTTCAGACATTTATTCGCAATAAAAAATAGACGAGAGGGGTGGACCACACCTCACTCAAAGCCTGCTCACAGGTGAATGACGCAACCGACAGGCGTGAAAAAACTCACGCATGCGCATGAAGGTTCAAGCTTGGCTGATGCAATCACATGATTCAAATCCATATGGTTTTTTAAAAAAATAAAAAGGTCGGATACTTTTCTAACAGACCTCGTATTCTTCTTTTAAGCTCCCAATTCATATAAGTTACATATTTTACATATTTAATAAGGATCTTATATCTGGTTTGACTGTCACATGTATTACTTACAAGTTCCTGTTGTGGCTGGCGTGCCTGGCTGGCTTTTGTTGGTCTTCTGTTTCTGTCTTTTGGTTTTCCTTCCAGGTGGTGCACGTTTAGGACTGAGTGGCTGTGTGGCTGAGTTATTAGGACCTCACCCTGATCACCTGAGGCTCGTCAGGACTCACAGCTGTGGTGCATCTACACGGATTGGAACATGGTGGCATTTAAGTTTGGAGTACACAGTGTGTATTTGCCAGAGACTCGGCCTTGTGACCAGACGGGTGAGATCGTCGTCTTGAGAGCCATCTCATCATCAGTGGATGCAGAGAACGTCCAGGTTTGATGCATGGTCTGTGAAAGAGGAGAGGGTGAGGTCTCTCGCTCGTCAGCACACTTCCTGAGGTACGTTAGGTTTTGTGACTAACATTTGTACAGTCAGTAAATGTGGTGTCCCTCACACCTTATTATATTGAGCTGTTATGTTAGTCGTTTTAATCAGCTTCCACTGCAGTGAGTTTGTGAACAGGGTGTTCCATGTCTGCAGGGTGGGAAGCTGATTAGTAATTAAGCCAGGAAGTGTTTGCTGTTTGTACACCTTTGAGCGGTCTCTCTGTGTGTGGAGTGTGGACTCACATGATGATTTCTTCATTCACAGACTCGGTTTGTCGTGGCCACCTGGGGGGTGTCGGCGGGGTCCTTGGGTCCGAACTGGTTCTGGGTCCGGACTGTTAGCGCTGCTGGGAGCGCACCGCAATCCACCATGCCAGACCGCGCACTCTTAAATTCATCACATCACTGATATGTTCATTAAACTCTGTTATCCTTTGTACCGTGCTCTGCTTATTTTATACTGGGTCCTTCAAACGCTGGTCGGTTCTCCGGGCTGCGTCCGACACATAACAGTTCCAGATAAAACAGATACAAACTTTATAAAATTTATCTTCCCCATATGGGTTTCCAGCACCCTGGAGTAGACTTTACCAGGGAGGCTGAGTAGTGTGATGCCCCTGTAATTGGCACATAATCTCTGGTCCCCCTTTTTAAATATGGGGACCACCAACTTCAGTAACTTCTTAAACTGCATGAACTTGCTGTTTTGTTATGTTTTGTCTGGTTTTGTTTTGTTTTTTCTCCTTTCAACTGCTCCCGTTCACTCTTGGTTAACACACAGCATCACCTACTGTATCTCCATCACCCAATCTGGTAAGGAACTAGTACAAATTATTCATTGGTATTAACAGTGAAAAGCTAAAATCTTTTTGTGATTCTTTCATCTCTTAATGTGTTGCTGTATGTGATAAATTGGTTCTTTGTGTTTTTAATCACTCTTTTTAGATTGTTCGTTGAAGCTGTCAGGCTTCACAGACATGACAAATCATCTGTTCCCTGAGTGTTGCATTAAGGGAGAACTTCTCCACAGGCCTCATTATATTTTAGGAGGAAGGGATGCATTAAACAGGGAACAAAGAGACCCCACAGTGTAAATGCCACATAAACTTGTGTATACGCAGCACTTCATCTCTGACTGACGTGCTTTTCTAACTGTTTTTAAGAGATTATATTGTAAATCCCCTTTTTTTGTGGAGAGTGTTTTGATACCTGCTTATCAAAACCTCCACACCAGTACTTTGTCCATGTGAGTTTAATTGTGTATCATTATACACTGAATTCCTTGACACCCCCCCCCCCCCCAAAAAAAAACTACATTCATACAGGTGAAAATATGCCAAATATCAATTTTGTGAGGGCAATCTTGGATTTAACCCTCTGGTAGAGTTCACCCAAACTTTTGAGATGTAAATTTTAATATAATTCATGATTTTACCTCATCCACCGTAGTCTGGATCTTGTCCAGTCTGACTTTTTCCTTTGTTTTCCCAAGCTGAAAGAATACCTGAAGGGACACTGTTATAAGAATGATGCAGAGGTGCAGCCAGCTGTGTGTTGCTGGTGCAGAGAGAAGACACCCGATTTCCTCCCCAATGGGATGCAAAAACATGTCTGGCG
This sequence comes from Thalassophryne amazonica, assembly GCF_902500255.1. Classification (NCBI taxonomy): domain Eukaryota; kingdom Metazoa; phylum Chordata; class Actinopteri; order Batrachoidiformes; family Batrachoididae; genus Thalassophryne; species Thalassophryne amazonica. The sequence continues at coordinate 112,310,186 of NC_047103.1, read as the reverse complement.
TTGGCGTAAGTGTGTGGAAAGGGAAGGTGACTACATGGAAAAGTAATGACACAGCCTGATAGAGAACATTCCAAAACTTATCTTACAATCCAAACAAAGCAGATTCATGTGAATAACGTTATTGACATAATTGCGTAGGAGGCAGAAGATCCTAGTGGACCCTCATATCATATAGATTTTGTTTGATTGTTTTGTAAAAAGACTTTTATATGGTTTTCATGACAACTAAGGAAAACATTACATACTACATGGAGGTGATTACATGAGCTAATGTACATAATCAAAGGATTACATGTATCACAGACAATAAAATTAATGTTATGATGCACCCTTTGTTGGCATGTGATGGATAATGTGAAAGTTTTTCATGGACATACATTGGTACATACATCTTGTGTTTATATGTAAGTTCACTGCATCATATCTCGGCTGACTGGGATCACATTTTAGCTGCCTTCATCTTTCAAATACTTTTCGCTGGTAATGGCACATTATTGGGTGTAATAACAATGATGCAATGATTTAATGAATGAATTCATTGACAATGATTTTATCAATACGAGGTCTATTAGAAAAGAAACCGACCTTTTTATTTTTTTCAAAAACCATATGGATTTGAATCACGTGTGATTGCGTCAGACAAGCTTGAACTCTCGTGCGCATGCGTGAGTTTTTCAAAGCCTGTCGGTTGTGTCATTCGCCTGTGAGCAGGCTTTGAGTGAGGAGTGGACCAGCCCCCTCGGTGGATTTTCATTGTCAGGAAATGGCGGAATGATTTGGGCTTTTTTTCCCATCAGAATTTTTTCAGAAACTGTTAGAGACTGGCAGCTGGAAACCATTTGAAAAATTTATCTGGCTTTCAGTGAAACTTTTACGGGCTTCACAGAGAACAAGGACTGTTACTACAACTTTAAGGATGCTCGGTGCACCGCGCTCCGTGCCGCCATTGAGAGCCACAAACCACCGGATCATTTCTAAACAGATGGCTCTGTGGATCCGAGACCGTCGTGTGCACTTTCTCTGGTTATCATAAGAGCTGGACATAAGCCATTTTCCGGCAGATTTCACTTTTAACAAGAGATTTTGTCATGGAAAGCCGAGCAGAGGCTTCGCGCGTCACGACTGATTTGCTGATGGAGCGAGACAAAGGAACACCTCCATTTTGGTCTCACAGGACGGCTTTGAGATGGCGTTCAGACAGCTGTCGATGGTTTTTCCATCGAGTGATTATCCGAGAAATTGTGGATGTGCCTGGACATGCCAGAACATGTCCCGTGAGGCTTCATCACAGCGTTGCTTTGCGCCATGCGGCACCGCCACGACGCGCGGAATTCCTCCGCACGTCTGTCTCAATATGCCGAAAAAGTGCTGATGTCCACGTCTTTTCACAATTCCTGTGCTAGTCAGACGACATCCCGGATAAAACAGTGTCCAGTTTGGAAATGAACGGCACATTCCACTGTTACAGGAGTTTTTGTGATGGAAAGAGGAGCGGAGGCTTCGTGCATCGCGGCGGTGCTGCATGGCGCACAGCAACGCCATGATGAAGCCTCACGGGACATGTTCTGGCATGTCCAGGCACATCCACAATTTCTCGGATAATCACTCGATGGAAAAACCACCGACAGCTGTCTGAACGCCATCTCAAAGCCGTCCTGTGAGACCAAAACGGAGGTGTTCCTTTGTCTCGCTCCATCAGCAAATCGGTTGTGATGCGTGAGGCCTCCGCTCGGCTTTCCATGACAAAATCTCTTGTTAAAAGTGAAATCTGCCGGAAAATGGTTGATGTCCAGCTCTTGTGATAACCAGAGAAAGTGCAGACAACGGTCCCGGCTCCACAGAGCCATCCGTTTAGAAATGATCTGGTGGTTTGTGGCTCTCGATGGCGGCACGGAGCGCGGCGCGCCGAGCGTCCTTAAAGCCGTCCTTAAACCTGTAGTAACAGTCCTTATTCTCTGTGAAGCCCATAAAAGTTTCACCGAAAGCCAGATAAATTTTTCGAATGGTTTCCAGCTGCCAGTCTCTAAGAGTTTCTGAAAAAATTCTGATGGAAAAAAAGCCCAAATCATTCCGCCATTTCCTGGCAATGAAACAACGACGAGGGGGCTGGACCACTCCTCACTCAAAGCCTGCTCACAGGCGAATGACACAACCGACAGGCGTGGAAAAACTCATGCATGCGCACGAGGGTTCAAGCTTGTCTGATACAATCACACGTGATTCAAATCCATATGGTTTTTGAAAAAAATAAAAAGGTCGGTTTCTTTTCTAATAGACCTCGTATATCGTTGTAAACATAGAACAGTCTCGCCATCAACTTTAACACCCACATACAGTACACACCTTCACAAGGCCAGTGAGGAATCTGCTGTGACATGTACAGAATTAGAGGTCTTCAGAGAATACTGATATCAGTAGCATGTCAGCACACATTTTCCCTTGTTGAGTTTTGGAAACTGTTTTGAGCTGATATCAGAAACACATCAAGGTTTCAGTTTGACTCGAGTGATGCATTCGCAGACTCTCCATAGACAGTTTTGCCAGCTTCTATTTAAGGCAAGTGTTCCATTGTTTTAATGACCCTTTGTCTGTGTCCCTCTTCATGCTTTTTCATTCAAACTGTTTCCACCTAGACAGCGTACTGTGCCTGTATGAGTCAGTGCTAATGACAGGCCTGTGAAGTTTTCTTTTAGCTGCCAGCTTTCCTCCTTCTACAATCAGAGGCAAAGCACAAAGAAGGAAAAAAGAAATATAACTTAATGTAAAATAAAGGCTGTAAGTTATACTTAAAGGGGAGCTAAGTAACTTTTTAAACTTAATTTTACAGTTTTTAAGTAATTGTAATGGTTAAATGAATTGTTTTGGAGAGAATGGGGCTCTCTCTCTCTCTCCTACCAAAGGCGTCGCAGCAGAAAACCACACTTGCAACTTCAGGGACACTGACCTGGTGTCATTTGAATGAGAGGCTCGGGTCTCACGAGAAACATGAGACCCAAGACCTGAAACATGTTGTAGTGCTTTACAGCACTACAACAACAACACACAAGTTTGGACATGTCCAGCTTTCCACAATTTCTCTGATACTTACTGGACTGGTAAGCATTGAAAGCCGAGATAGGCATGTCCCAACTTGTCCTCTGACATGCCGAAACGGAGGTGTTCCGTTGTCTCGCTTCCAAAGCGAATCGGTCTTTACGCGCGAAGCCTTCTCGCGGCTTTCCATGACAAAATCTCTTGTTAAAAGTGAAATCTGCTGGGAAATGGCTGATGTCCAGCTCTTGTGATAACCAGAGAAAGAGCACACGATGGTCTCGTATCCACAGAGCCATCCGTTTAGAAATGGTCCGGTGGCTTGTGCCGCATCGTCGCAGCTCGGAGCGCGGCGCGCCGAGCGTCCTTAAAGGGGTCCTTAAAGCTGTAGTAACAGTCCTTATTCTCTGTGAAGCCAGTAAAATTTTCACCGAAAGCCAGATAAATTTTTCGAATGGTTTCTAGGTGCCTGTCTCTAACAGCGTCTGAAAAAATTCTGATGGAAAAAAGTTCTTTCATTCCGCCATTTCCAGACAATGAAAATCCGGTGAGGGGGCGGGACCACTCCTTCCCAAGGCGTGCTCACAGGCGAATGACATCACCGAAAGGCGTGGGAAAACTCACGCATGCGCACGAGGGTTCAAGCATGTCTGACGTAAAAACATATGAATGAAATCCATATAGTTTTTGAAAAAAATAAAAAGGACCGTTACTTTATTGACAGACCTCGTAATAGCCAAAATAAATCATATCTCAGAACTTCATCAAGTGTATCGAAAATCGCCTCGCCAGTGCAGATGGTGCAGACTGGCATTGTCGATGATCCTCGACTTCGCCCCTGTGTTTATTAGGGATGGGTATTGATAAGATTTTATTGATATCGATACCATTATCGATTCCGCTTATTGATCCAATTCCTTATCGATTCCCTTATGTGAATAAGGGAATCGATTCACAAGGAAACTTCTGAATTTTTTGTGTACTAAAAGTAGGCTTTACAGGTTTTCTATGTCAGCAGGTCAAAGAGCTTTTTCTTATTGTGCACCCGCTCTGTGGAACGGTCTTCCTGCGACCGTGAGGCAGTTGGAGTACATGGACATTTTTAAGTCAAGACTTAGCCTATTTTTATTCTTTTTCTTATGAATAGTTTTTATTTTTATCTGTTTTATTCTTTTACTTCAGTTTTTAATTTTGATTTATTTATTTTATTTTTTTTTTATGTTGAACTGTTCTATGTGAGGCGCCTTGAGATGGATTTTGTTGTGATTTTATGCTTTATAAGCTGATTAAATTGAAATTGAATTGAAACTGAACAACATTTTATTGAGTCTTAACATAAATAAATATGAAATTGGTCACTGGATCCTTAAACTTTGGACATAATAAACTCTACATGGTGGATCCTTGATCTCTGGACATAAATAGGAATAAACATAATCTGTAGTTTTTGTCAAAAGCATTTCCTTTCAGACATTACTGGCATAAATTTCTTTCCATACATCTGAGCTGAACTCTTACAGCATGTAATTTATAAAGAATACAGCACATCTCATTTTGGGAGGAAAAAACATTTTAGTCGATTGTAGTTTCTTGTCTGTAATACGTTTGTAAGAGGTGTCATTTTATTTAAAGCACCAATTCGTTTTGAAGTTATTAATTCTGACCGGACTCTGTCTCGATAGAGAGCCGTGCAACGTTTGGAGCTGTGCCAATGGAACGGAGGACAATTCTCGTTTCTTAACTGCAACAAGACAAGAGTCCCAGTTAGTGACTTTAATCCACACACAAGTGACTCACAGTATTTTAATGGCATTGAGAGTGTTTAAGAAGCAGACTTGCCGTTTCTGAAGAGCAGCAAATCAAAGAACCAATGAACTAGTGCAGGGGTGGTCAAGTTTGGTCCTCAAGAGCCACATTCCTGACACTCTTAGTTGTCTCCCTGCTCCAACACACCTGAATCCAATGAAAGACTCATTAAAAGTCTGCTAATGAGTCTTTCATTGGATTCAGGTGTGTTGGAGCAGGGAGACAACTAAGTGTCAGGAAGGTGGCTCTCGAGGACCGAACTTGGCCACCTCTGAACTAGTGGATCGAAGCATTGCTTCATTGGCTCATGCATCAAAGTGGAGTCGCGCTGCAGAAACGGTTGATTATAGAGCTGCTGCAGACCAAACTCTGAATATCCATAAGACTTAATTTGTACATCCGTATGACTCTGAAACGTATTATTTACTCAATTACGGACAATCCATATAGGTTGACATGTATGTGCATGCTCCCCACGTGGCCGCACCTGATGGCAAATTCATACAAGTGCTCAACTTGAACAACATCCATTAGTTCTGTGCAAATACTATTGGCTGTGAAATTTGCATCATTAATATATTTGATTCTCTGCCCACAGGTCCAACAGCTCGCTGTCTGCTGAACGAGCTAGCCAGGATACTTCAAAATCAAATCAAATCAATTTTATTTATATAGCGCCAAATCACAACAACAGTTGCCCCAAGGTGCTTCACACAGACTGTCCAGAAATGACTGTTATCTGGCAGAACTGCACCAAGCAGAGGGGAGGCAGTGACTGTGGTGTTTTTGCTATTGCATTTGTCACTGCCCTATGTCATAGCATGCATCCTTCACAGCTGAATTTCTAGCAGGCAGTTCTTCGTAGCCACCTGGCTGACCATTTTGAGAGGGGAGAGATAACTCCTTTCCCGACTGAGGGCTCTGTGCAGAAGAACTTCCTGAAGACACTCAAAAATCCCTCTTTATTGTCATTCCAGTGATATGACACCAGCCTGCCCATGGTTGAGTTAAGGACACCAAAGTTCTGCGACAGGATCTCAAAAGCAGATGTCGAGTTTTGCAGCAGACTTGCAGTTCAACTTGAGTTCAACTGCTGCACCTGAACATTATGATTTAATGTTTTGTTTTTGTTTTTTTTCTGGTCAACTGATACTGCTTTTTTTCTCTGTCTGAGGTATCGACGATGTGACACAAGCAGCACATTACAGGATGCTGGACTGACTATGAGATGCTGTGGCTGAAGCTGACAAAGCATACTGTTGTCTACATTTGGACTCTACTTGGCCAAGAGGATGGGTCCACTGATGGTGAGAGGGCTGGAGGCTGGCTCTGCATCCCAGGGTGCTGGATGACTCCCTGCTTGTGGCACAATTGCTTGTGCAGTCATCTCAGTTATGGACTGTGTTTTTGATGTGACTCTGTTTCCTGTTTCTTCAGCTTTGTGACAGGACTGAGCAGAGGCGAGGCACAGACAGAGGCTGGACACAAATGCAGGCTCACAACAGGACGTATGTGTAAAGGATGGTTTAATGCAGGCCTGGGTTCAGTAACAAGAAGGCAGTCCGCGGAGCAAAAGTACCAGGCAGAGACAAGACAGAGGACGTGGTCAAAAACAAGCAGGGTCAGTACACGAGCAAACAGAGTTGTCAGGGCTGAGGCAGGATCCGGTACACAGAGCAGAATCAAAAACACGACTTGGCATAAACAGGACGAGACAAAGTGCTGGTAAGTGAGAAAACTCAACAAACGAGCAGGGAGGAAGTGAACTGAAGCAGTTTAAATAAGAACAGGTGTTAATAAGATAATGAGGTGCACGTGGAGGAGGAAGGGCCTAGAACGGGGCGTGGTCAGGTGACAACTAAGAGGCAAAAGAGATGCAGAAAGGCAATGACAAATGGGCAAGTAAATGAGATGAATGGGCCGTGGCCAACAGTGATGACAAAGTGCAGGTGCAGGACATGTGTGCAGTGATCAGAAAGACTGTGATAACAATGAAACTGGACATGACAACTTAGAGACCTGAGAGAAGTGCAGACAAAGAGAGAATGACAGGCAGGTGCAAGTGAGCGGTGAAGAGATGACAGACATGACAACTAAAGATCATACAAAGAAAACATGAACACAAATCTAAACTTGATCAGGACTGAAAAGCATACCAGAGCATGATAAACAGAATCATGGGAAATAACACACTGACAAAACCAAGTGGAACAGACAGACAAAACTATAAGAAAAACAGAAACTAAGTGATAACAAAACCTGGCATAACAGTACTACATAACAGAAATGAGAACAGCAAAAACAATAACCAAATGATAAACCATGAAAACACAGACTGATAGAACAAAACTAGAATGGAACTGGAACATGGCTGAAGTATAAAAGTAACAAAGAAGAACATGCCAAAGCAAAAATAGAACATAGAACAAACACATGATGAAAAAGGCAATTAATAAAACAAGGCTGGGGCAAAAGGAGCAGAACCAAATAAAGAGGGACAATAAGGGCTGAAGCCTGGAACTGGGCAGGGCATGACAGTACCCCTCCCCCAAACGGGTGCCCCAGGGCACCCACCCAAAAACGACCCGACACCGGGTGGGCGGCCGGGGGCCCAGGATGGTGGGCAAACCGAGGCAGGAGAGCCATAACAGGGCCCAAAAAACAGGAGGCCCCAAGGATGACCAACAACAGACCCCAGAAAAACAGGTAGGGGGAAACCCGAACCACAAAAACCTGGCAGGCGGCCGTGGGATCCGAAATAGTGCATAGCCATGGTAGGAAATAGATCTCTAGGCGGCTCAGGAGGGCGACCATGCGGCGTAACACAGGGCCTGGGCATGTGACATACAACTGGGTCGTGATCAACTACTGGGTCAGGAGGGCGGACCTGGGAAGTAACATCTTGTAAGGACATATCAGAAATTCGATTATGGGATGAACTGACCCCTAGGGCGGTGCCAGAGGGACAATCTGGGCTTGATGTGGGATGAATTACCCAAAAACAACATAGTGAAGAAACTAACCTCCTAAGGAGGAGTCTCACAGAATGGAGAAGCCACTGGGCAAAAAGGAGAAGCACCATGCTGAACAGCCCATTAAAAGAAAAACAAAGTGCTTCAACATCCCAGGTACAGACCAAATCAAACCAACGTAAGACCCCATAACACATGATAGCCAGGTATACACATAGCACCCTAAGAAAATAACTAAAAAGAGACCAAAAAGAACACTCATATGCAGAATAAATGTATTAGAACAAAAACCATAAAAAGCAAAGAACCCACATTAATGAGCTATGATGCAGACAGAAAACTAAAACCAAGAGCAGACCAACAAAAGAACCAACCAGAATAACCTGTGCTTTCTCGGAGTGCCGAATGTATTGCGAAAAATGGTTAATCAAACCCTGTGGGTAATCGGGATTAACCGATGTAATCAGGGACCAGAGAGAGGACTTTAACAGATGTTGGGTGGAATTAATTTCCAGAATCCTACAACCAAACCCTGGAGAGATCCCAAGAAACAAAATTATTTTTTTGAGTATTAAAGTCAAGACCTTCAATAATTGTGTGTCATGGTCATTCATGGCCCACCCCAGGAGTGGGCATGGGGCCTTTAACAGACTATTCAATGAGCCACATAAAGAAATCACAAAATAAACCCGTAAAAAACAGAATTTAAATGAAAAGTCACTAACCGTCCCTTGGTTTGTGTCCTCAAGCGTTGTCATCTGAGCCGACACTAAAGCAGGAGCCGGACGAGGAGGCTCCAGAGAGGAAGGTTCAGACAGCGTGCGTACGACCGACGCACCATCAGGCATCGAAACTGGCTGCGGCGCGGCATGCACTGAGGCCAGTCTGGCGGCTGGTGCCGCAGAAGCAGTGTGCTCAGAGACTGGTCCGGTTGCAGGTGCCGCTGGCGCGGGGCGCGCAGAGACTGGTTCAGCCGCTGGCGCGGGGCGCGCGGAGACTGGTTCAGCCGCTGGCGCGGGGCGCGCGGAGACTGGTTCAGCCGCTGGCGCGGGGCGCGCAGAGACTGGTTCAGCCGCTGGCGTGGGGCGCGCAGAGACTGGTTCAGCCGCTGGCGCGGGGCGCGCAGAGACTGGTTCAGCCGCTGGCGCGGGGCGCGCGGAGACTGGTTCAGCCGCTGGCGCGGGGCGCGCGGAGACTGGTTCAGCCGCAGGCGCGGGGCGCGCGGAGACTGGTTCAGCCGCAGGCGCGGGGCGCGCGGAGACTGGTTCAGCCGCAGGCGCGGGGCGCGCGGAAGCTGGTTCAGCCGCAGGCGCAGTGCGCGCGGAAGCTGGTTCAGCCGCTGGTGCCGCTGGCGTGGAGACTGGTTCAGCCGCTGGAACAGTGCGCGCGGTCTTTCACACAGGCACAGGTGCACGAGACTTTTGAAGAGCTGGTACAGGTGGTAGGCTTGGAACAGCTGTTGTCAGTTCAGGGAGATGCAGAGAAGTCGGGCATGAGGAAGTCCAAGTCGTGAGCGCGTTTGGGGCTTCCTGGTGCCAACGCGCTGATGGCATCAAAACGGTGGAGACTGGCTCCGCTTCGGCCCATGGCGGGCATGTGGAATCCACATGAGTCTTATGTGGCGCAGGCTTAGGTGGTACCCGTGAAGGGGCCAGAATGGGTGCTGAGCGTGGCTGTGATCCCGGTTTCTCCGGCTGAGATGGTGCGGCCGGTTTTTGCGTTGATGCGCACCAGGCTGCGTCCGACAGTGTTATGTACTGTGGTTCGGAAGAAGAACAGGCAGCGGTGATGTCCGATTCAAACAAAAAATCAATTGGATCCTCAATGCATGGAGGAACCTGGCCCTGCTTAAAATGAGATTTAATATTCTTCAGTTCAGGAAAAGAGTGGACCACATCTGACTCGGCTTGTAACAGCTGATCAAGGGCCGACAGAACGTGACGTCGGTTCTGTGGACTCAGATTGACCTGATATTCAAAAAATAGGTCCTGTATCTTAAATAACACATTTACCGTGTCCTGGACTGCAAACTGCTCTCTCAGAAGAATCATCATCGTCATCTTCATCACAGTTGCTCCACTCAGCGTCGTCATCAGAGGGCAGGTGTTGAGAATACAGGTGGGCCTCTGGATGTTTTATCCAGTTGGGAAGTCTTTGGCCAGAAAAAATTGTGTCAAGGTCCTGCAGATCAGGGAAGAGCTCATAAAGCCAAACATTTGCTTCCAAAAGTTCCCATGCCTGCTCTAGAAAATCAAATTTCTCCTTCGGAGAGTAGCAGTCCTGGAAGCACACACACACAAAAAAAACTGGATGTCATCAAAAATCCTTTTGATGGCGTCGGGTTCCTGGTTCCTGTCGACCGGGTTCGAGCCCGCTGCGTCCATGCCTGGCTCATTTGTTCTGACAGGACTGAGCGGAGGCGAGGCAGACAGAGGCTGGACACAAATGCAGGCTCACAACAGGACGTATGTGTAAAGGATGGTTTAATGCAGGCCTGGGTTCAGTAACAAGAAGGCAGTCCGCGGAGCAAAAGTACCATGCAGGGACAAGACAGAGGACATGGTCAAAAACAAGCAGGGTCAATACACGAGCAAACAGAGTTGTCAGGGCTGAGGCAAAAAGCAGGATCCGGTACACAGAGCAGAATCAAAAAACCCGGCTTGGCATAAACAGGACGAGAACAAAGTGCTGGTAAGTGAGAGAACTCAACAAACGAGCAGGGAGGAAGTGAACTGAAGCTGTTTAAATAAGAACAGGTGTAAATAAGATAATGAGATGCACGTGGAGGAGGAAGGGCCTGGAAGGGGGCGTGGTCAGGTGACAACTAAGAGGCAAAAGAGATGCAGAAAGGCGGTGACAAATGGGCAAGTAAATGACAGATGAATGGGGCGTGGCCAACAATGATGACAAAGTGCAGGTGCAAGACATGAGTGCAGTGATCAGAAGAAGACTGTGATAACAATGAAACTGGACATGACAACTTAGAGACCTGAGAGAAGTGCAGACAAAGAGAGAATGACAGGCAGGTGCAAGTGAGCGGTGAAGAGATTACAGACATGACAACTAAAGATCATACAAAGAAAACATGAACACAAATCTAAACTTGATCAGGACTGAAAAGCATACCAGAGCATGATAAACAGAATCATGGGAAATAACACACTGACAAAACCAAGTTGGATGAAGTATAAAAGTAACAAAGAAGAACATGCCAAAGCAAAAATAGAACATAGAATAAACACATGATGAAAAAGGCAATTAATAAAACAAGGCTGCTGCAGAAGGAGCAGAACCAAATAAAGAGGGAAAATAAGGGCTGAAGCCTGGAACTGGGCATGACACTTTGTGAAACTTTGTAAAAAGTGGTAACTGTTTGAATGGTCCAAGCAGAGGGTCACCCCTTTGAATCTGGTCTGCTTGAGGATTCTTCCTCAAATCATCAGAGGGAGTTCTCCTTATCACTGTTGCCTGTCTGCTTGCTCTAGATGTTGGTGAGGTTAGACCTTACTTGTGTGAAGCGCCTTCAGGCAGCTGTGTTGTGATTTGGCGCTACATAAATGAATTGAATTGAATTTGAAAAAAGTGTACATTCATTGTTTTGGCCAAGAAATGAATAGATCATATTAAATTGTTCTAGATTAATTCCCTTATTTCTGCAAAATGTTTTTCATGATATATTTGTTTTCACTAAGAAATTAATGCATTAATTGTTCTGCAAAAATTGTTCCACATTCATTCATTTTTTTTTTCTGCAAAATGTTTTTTCATGATGTATTCATTGTTTTGGCCAAGAAATTAGATAAATTGTTATACTAGATTAATTCCTTTTTTCTGCAAAACGATTTCAAGATATATTCATTGTTTTGACAAAGAAATTAATACATTAATTGTTCTGCAAAAATTGTTCCAGATTAATTCCTTTTTTTTTTCTGCTAAAGGCTTTCATGATTTACTGTCATATTTAAAAATGGCGAGCTTAATAGATCCTTTTAAATTTATTAATAGTATGACACAGACAGATTGCCACATTGAAAAAAAAAAATCAGTCTTTACGTCATCCAAAACCCTCTTTTAATATTATGACATTGACAAATTGTCACATTTAAAAATGATGAGCATAATACATCATTTTAATTTATTAAAAATATAACACAGACAGATTGCACATTGAAAAAAACTAGTCTTTCCATCATCCAGAACTCTTTATTACAACTGACTGCACACATTTCTCAAAAAACAGAACTCTGTCATCAAAATATTGGACACATTTCATGGCTTACACACTGCACACATTTTTTGCTCATTTGAACAAACATTTCAGTCATAGCACACGTTTTTCAAAAAGTGAACACTAGGAGGCAGAATGTCAACACTATTCCAGCACAGCTGTCATAATTAAGACACAACAGGTCAAAGCTGAAAGAACTGTTGCTAATGAACAGCAGAACATAAAACCTGCTGGAAAATAGATGTCAGAGGAGCAAGAGGTGGATGAGGACGTGGACGACCTGGTCCCGATCCAGTACCTGCCCTTCAGCCTCCTCCAGGACCAGAACCTGCTCCTCAGCCTCATCCAGAACCTGTCCGTGCACCTAATCCTGACCTGTGACCCAGACAAAGACCAAGGCTTCAACGGAGACAAAGACCCATGCAAAGAAGGAGAATTTCAGGTGAGACTGGAGAAACTGTCATCAATAATGTGTTGATTCATGGAATGACCCTGAAAGAAGCAGGACAAAGAGTCACACCCAACCTCAGCAGATACACTGTTGGATCAATTATCCAACGATTTAAAGAGGACAACACGTATGTGCAACTCTTCTATACATATTCTTTACACAAAGTGTATATTATATATTTTGACTCCCTTTTTTTTTTTTTTTTTTGGTAGAGTTGCAAGACCGCATGTTGCAGCAGGACGAGCACCTTTATTCAACCAACACCAAGAGGCCTTAATAGTCCAAATAGTGGTACAAAATAATGGAATCAAACTTCGGGAAATTCAGCAACGGATCATTCAAGATATTAACCATTTCAGGGGCATCAACAGTGTCTCTCCACCATTGATCGTATCCTGAAGAAAGAGTCAGCATGAAACAAGTCTACAGAGTTCCCTTCGAAAGAAACACCCTCAGAGTAAAAACAGCGATTCCAATATGTACAAGTGAGTATATAAAATTACGCTTTCATATCATATGAATCATATCATGCTCTTATGCCAATTCTATGAATATAGAACTGTGAAATGTTCTAAAAAGGCTGTTTACAAATTCAAATGCACAGTTCAGATTCACCAGTGCTGTTGCATTACAGGAAGTGACTTCAAGTGACATGACTGACCCATCTGTCTTGTGTATGTTTATTCCAGAGGGTTTTTCAATTGGACTGTGATGATAGGCCACATGAATACATCTATGTGGATGAGGCTGGTTCAACCTGGCCAAGAGGAGGAGGAGGAGGGGAAGAAACATCATTGGACAGCGGGCTATAGTCAACATCCCAGGTCAGCGTGGGGGCAATGTAACCCTCTGCGTGGCAATAAGCAATTTTGGAGTCACTCACCGTCATGCAGTCCTTGGCCCATACAACACCCAGTGTTTGTTGACTTTCTTAGATGGACTTCGTGAGGCCCTGATGGGACAAGTGCAACTGGGTGTTTTTCAAAGAGACACTGTTTTTGTTGTTGTCTGGGACAATATAAGTTTTCATAGAGGGCTACTGATTAGAGAATGGTTCAATATGAACCCTCAGTTTATTGTTGTTTTTCTGCCACCATATTCTCCCTTCCTTAATCCTATAGAGGAATTCTTTTCAGTGTGGAGGTGGAAGGTATATGAGCGGCAGCCATATTTTCTTTTTCAGTCAATGGACTTGTCATGTGATGATGTGTCTGATGCATGCCAGGGCTGGATCAGACACACAAGGTCTTTCTTTCCACGTTGCCTGGCCAGAGAAAGTATAGCTTGTGATGTTGATGAGGTCCTGTGGTTTAATCAATCTGACAGAATTGATGCAGATGTGGTGTAAATACTGTAATGTTATACAGTTTACTGTGAACATTATTGTGCTGTAATATTGTAATGTACAGTCAGGGACTGTGATGGTCCCCTCTGACTCAGTAGTGAGTTGCATTTGTCTTCTAGTTGTCATTTTGGGAGACTACATTTTTTTTTTTTTTTTTTTTTTTTTTTTTTTTACACTTAATGTGGAAACAGTGAGGGAACAGTATTGTGCAGTGTGCTAATTTTGATCAGTGTGTGTGCACATTTTGACTGGAGTGTTCTAATTTTGACAAAGTACGCTTATGACACAAGTGTGCAGTACTTTGTGAATTGTGTCCTATTTTGGGAAATGTGTGCTATTTTTCAGGAACAGTGTTTTATCAATTGAGAAAAACTGTAATATTATGACACGGACAGACTGTCACATTGAAAAAAAAAATCAGTCTTTCCTTCTAAAAGTCTCTTCAGTGTCCAAAACTCTGTCTTCAGTGGCATCCATTATCACTTTATATATATCAAGAGCAAGATTGCAAGCGTCTTATTCCTTTGGCAGCAAAGTGAGAAACCCAGTGGGGACTAATTTTCCTTTAAATAAACAATACGTGTCACCACTGTTAAAGTGGACTGATTTTTAGGGTGGGCTGTTCAATCTGCCACACTGGATCACGTCCCAAATGCAGTGAAGTCTTTGATGCCCTAATATCTATCTGTGGTGCAAATTTGGTGAGAATCCATGAAGTACAACCCCAATTCCAATTAAGTTGGGACATTATGTAAAATGTACATCAAGCAAGAATGGGAAAGAATTCCACCTCTACGAGGTCTATTAGAAAAGTATCCGATCTTATTACTAAGCCTCCGCTACTCTTTCCATAACAAAAACTCCTGTAACAGTGGAATGTGCAGTTCATTTCCAAACTGGACGCTGTGTTTTATCCGGGACGTCGTCTGACTAGCACAGGAATTGTGAAAAGACGTGGACATCAGCACTTTTTCGGCACATTGAGACAGACGTGCGGAGGAATTCCGCGCGTCGCGGTGGTGCCGTATGGCGCAAAGCAACGCCGTGATGAAGCCTCACAGGACATGTTCTGGCATGTCCAGGCACATCCACAATTTCTCGGATAATCACTCGATGGAAAAACCACTGACAGCTGTCTGAACGCCATCTCAAAGCCGTCCTGTGAGACCAAAACGGAGGTGGTTTTGTCTCGCTCCAGTAGCGAATCCATCGTGACGCGCGAAGCCTCCGCTCAGTTTTCCATGACAAAATCTCTTGTTAAAAGTGAAATCTGCCGGAAAATGGTTGATGTCCAGCTCTTGTGATAACCAGAGAAATGGCACACGATGGTCACGGATCCAGACAGCCATCGGTTTAGAAATGAAATGGTCATTCAGCCTGTCGATGGCGGCTTCGGAGCGCGGCGTGCCCCACAGCCGCTGGGGGCCGTCCTTAAAGTGACAGTAGCACTCATTCTCTACCAAGCCTGTAACATTTTCACCGAAAGCCAGATAAATTTTTCTAATGGTTTCCAGCTGCCAGTCTCTAACAGTTTCTGAAAAAATTCTGATGGGGGAAAAAAAGCCCAAATCATTCCGCCATTTCCTGGCAATGAAACAACGACGAGGGGGCTGGACCACTCCTCACTCAAAGCCTGCTCACAGGCGAATGACGCAACCGACAGGCGTGGAAAAACTCACGCATGCACATGAGGGTTCAAGCTTGTCTGACGCAATCACATATGATTCAAATCCATATGGTTTTTGAAAAAAATAATGTCAGATACTTTTCTAATAGACCTTGTAAAGCTTCAACAATTAGTGTCCTCAGTTCCCAAATGCTTATTGAGTGTTGTTAGAAGGAAAGTTGATGTAACACAGTGGTAAACATACCACTGTCCCAGCTTTTTTGAAACGTGTTGCAGACATCCCTTTCAAAATGAGCAAATATTTGCATAAAAATAATAAAGTTTATCAGTTTGATCATTAAATATCTTGTCTTTGTGGTGTATTCAATTGAATATAGGTTAAAGAGGATTTGCAAGTCATTGTATTCTGTTTTTATTTACATTTTACACAACATCCCAACTTCATTGGAATTGGGGTTGTAGTTTCAGCGTAATCCTTCAAAGACTATAAAGTGAAATCTTAATCCAGAATCTAGAGCTAGATCTGGATGTGGATCACCTCCAAAATTCAGTGGAGTCAACTTATTACCGTTTTTCACAATTGCTAAAACACATTTTGTGAAACCATTTACCCTTTTCTCAAAATTCTAAACACAAAACCCATTTTTCAAACCACATGCACGAAACCCTACACTGAAAAAAAATGATACTTTGGATCAACTTAAAAAAATTGATGTAATTTGTTACAGCTAATTTTTTTAGTTTCTCACAATGTATATTTATGATTTTGTAAAGTGATTCCAGCAGATTTAAACTGGAAACCACAATTTTCTATTAGACCAATGTAAATAAGTACTTTGAATGAAGTGCACTGTTTCACTTTTTTCAGCATAGATTCTTGTTACAAAACTGACCAATCATCTCAAAACCCTTTTAACTTTTCCCAAAACCAACTAATGGTTTCAGAATCATTCTCTTAGCAGTCAAAATTAAAATCCTGCTGAGCAATGATTACACAATACATCAAACAATGGAAGGCACAGTGTGCAGGGCAGGGCATATAGCTCCTGAAGTCTTTTTATTCATTGAAATCTAACTATAAATGAAATAGGGTAAATCTACAATCAAAAAATAAAATATTACAGTAAAAAAGCTCACTGAGCTTCATCATGCCTTTGGCCTGGGTCAGGCCACAAGACTTCGTCAACATCACAAGCGATGTTCTCTCTTCTGAGGCAGCGGTTGAAGAAGGCTGTTGTGTGGCGTATCCAGCCTTGGCATGACTCCTCAGTTATGTCGCCACAAGCTAACTCCATGGCCCGCAGGAGATCCACTCTGATATAGGGTTGCGGGTCATATACCTTCCACCTCCAACTTGAAAAAACTCCTCTATGGGGTTCAGGAAAGGCGAGTATGGTGGGAGGTACATATTGATGAATTGCTCATTGATGTTAAACCATTCTCTTATTTGAGCAGCACGATGGAAGCTTACATTGTCCCATATGATCACATATGTGTACTGGTCATTCATCTCATGCTGCCGAGCCACCAAAACATCCCAGAGACCTGCTAGAAATGTAAGAAGGTGATGAGTGTTGTATGGCCCTAGTGTTACATGTTGATGCAGGACCCCACATTGCTTATGGCAGCACAAATGGTCACAATGCCACCACACTGACCACGGACATCAACAATGGTACGCTGACCAATTATGTTCCGGCCCCTCCTTCTCCTCTTCGCTAGGTCAAATCCTGCTTCATCCACAAATATATATTCATGGGGCCTTTCACTGGCCTCCAATTCAAATATTCTCTATATAAAAAATAGATAGTTTTGTAAGTGAACAGAAAGACAGGCAGATATGATAGTGTTTACGATATGCAGTACTTGTATCTGAATGTGTACTTATTTGGACATACTCATATCTGAGCTCTTTCATTCTGTTAGAGTTGCGCTCAAAGGGTACTCTGTACAGTTGTTTCATGTGCACTCTGTTGCGTTTCAGGACACGGTCAATGGTGGAGAGGCTTACGGTGTTGATTCCTTCAAAACTGACACTGCCTTCAATCACTCGCTGTTGTATTTCACGTAGTCTAATGGTGTTGTTTTGAATGACCATGTCAACTATCAGGGTCTCCTGCTGCTGGAAGAACATAGGGGTTCTTCCACCTCCCCCTGACATCCTTGCAATTCTACACAAGTGAATATACAATATATGCTTTGTCACAGTGGTCTACAAAATCTGCTGTAACTGTGTACTGTATACAGTATTGAACATTTACACTATACCTGTTCTGTTGTCTGAATATCCGGATTATTGAAGCCACAGAGACACAGCTGAGGTTTTGGACTTGAAGTCCTGCTTCTCTCATTGACATCCCATGAACCAGAACATGGTCAATGATTGTGGCCCGAATTTCATCATTTACTATAACTCGTTGTCTTCCTCTTCCTACTCCCCCACCTCTAACACGCACCCGTCCCCTGCGCCTCTGGTTTCTGTCCATTGTTGCAATGAAACTCCAACCAGCCTGTTTCAACTCTGAACTGGCTTATATTGGTTGTCACATCATTAGACACAAGTGTTAACAGTTTTGACTAGTAGTGTCTAATTGCTGACATCCGTGCTTTGTGTTTATCTTCTGCTTTGTTTGGTTAGTAATATGATTAAGAAGTGAATTATTATGCAGAATGGGTTTTATAGTATGAGAATGTGTTTAGAGTTTTGCAAAAAGAGTGAATGAGTTTTGAAAATGTGTCTACCTATGTGAAAGTCGTCTACGGTTTTGCCAAAAGGGAGATTAATTCAATAACTGTGTAAAGGCATTTGAGAATTTTATTTATGGAATAGGGTTTTGTGTTTTAGCAACTGAGAAAAACTGTAAGTCCTGAGTGTACATACACGTGCAGTGATAACAATGTCACTGCAGGTGCAGTCAAAGAAATCAACACACCTGGTGCTGTGTACAAGTGCCCACAAATGGCAATTTTCTCCTTGTACTGCTGTAATTCAGCACCAGAAAGATGCCTGGTATGTTCACTTACTCCACTATCAGGAGTAACATTGCAGTATGTGCATTGTTTCTTCTGTAAATAATCCTGGAAGTCTTGCGCATGACCGGCAGCATGGCGATGGGGAGTAGCCTGGTCATGTGACTGCAAAGCCTCTATAAAAACAAACCAACAAAGTCTTTATTTCTTACATGTTCATAATTTTGACAGAGACAGCAAAAAAAAAAAAAAGAAAAGAAAAAAATGCCAATGGAAGAAGAGAGGAAGAGGAAAAACAGTGTGACAAAGCAATGGGTCACTAGGGTAGTCCTGAAAAACAAACTTCAACTTTTCCAAGGTGCTTCTTCATTTTTTTTTTTTTTTTTTTTTTTTTTTTTTTTTTTTTTTTTGGTTCCTTTAGGGAAAAAAACAAATTTGGTTAAATTTCATGAGTTTTGAAAAATATTAACCACTGCTGCCCGGCCCCTGTCTAAGTGGTCAACGAAGACAAAGAACAGTAATATCTGATGAAATCAGAGCTACTGTCATTGACCATGTTCTTGTCCACGGCATGAGGGAGGCCGGACAAAGGGTCCAACCAAACATCAGTAGATTCACTGTGTCCTCCAGAATCCCAACATTTAGAGACAAGAACAACAAATGACCTTTTCTGACATTATATGTAAATGTTGACAGGAAATACTGTATGACTACACTATATACTGTACTCCAGTATACTGTAAGTAAATACATGTTTCAGTACATCACTGTGCCAATGTACTGTAGTATTGTAATGGAGGGTTAGTCTCACTGTTTGTAGGCCTAGGATTCCATGTATATTTTTGTACTTTATTTTTACGTAGGCTTACTGTACATTTAGCACTTGTATACACAAGTGCATTTTATTTCTACAGCTTCATTTCCTGAACATTGTGTTTTCTATTTTTCTATGTAGTGTTTAGAGACTCTGCTCAGTGGGGTTTTTACTTTTGATTGACTCGGGTTCAGTTTTGAGCACAGATTGAACTGTTTTGAGGTGAAAGTTTGGTTTTGCAAGAAGAGTCTGGGGTTTTGTGAATGTAGCTTGAAAACTGGGTTTTGTGTTCACAGTTTAGAGAAAAGGCGAGCAGCTTTTGAGAAATGTTAGCAGTTGAGAAAAAAAACTGAGATTATCACCTCGTTTCTGCTTCAAACTGCCTCCAGTCATCATCGATCTCAGCGACAGATTTCTGAAGCTTTTGTACAACAATCGTTTCCACATAAATTCAGCATTATTCATAATAAATGTCGGGCACCGGGCAGAGCTGCTTGTCTGGGCTCCTCCAGCTGCTCCTGCGCCCCGGCCCGTGCGCACTGCGCTCTGGCGCTCCTCCGCGCGCTCCCTGCGGTCCGCAGCGCGACGCTTTGGATCAGACTCTCGCCCTCTTTTCTCTTTGGATGTGTGCAGCTGCTGACGCACTCAGCCGTTCCTTCCACTTTAGTGTTGGAATGACAGATCCGGAATTCTCCGTAGAGATGCTGTCACGGTTTTAAGGTAGGAGCGCACGTAATTAAGTGACTTCAGTTAAAGTTGTAAAATATTTAGGAAGCGCTTTGGGTAATGTGCGTTATTTTTTCCGCCGCGGGGATGGAGGATGAAAGTTTTTCCACACTGAGCTGATATACATTAGAACTGATGTCAGACTGGAATATATTTCACTTTCCATCATCCGTTTTTACTCTCTCTGGAGAAACGTCAGGATCCGCAGTGAAGGTCCACTGTAAAAAGGCTATTTACTTCATGTAGTTGTGGCAGACTGTTACACAAAACCTGGTTGTTTAAATGGGAAAGAGCAAATTATCCTAAGTTGTTACAATGAATGGCATATTATACAACATTTCATTTTTACTGAAGTGTAGTTGTAATTTTGGCATAATACGCTCAAAAATGACTCATTGGATGAACTCAATTATGTGCAGGATTTCCATCTAATAAATATATGTAGCCCCAACTCAAAAAAGTACATCCATGCAAGATAATTTAACCCGTTTTGCCCCACTGGCAACAATTGTTGCCGAAGTGTATCACTGTCACTCACAAAAAATCTCAAAGGTACTAATGCAACTTTTTTCACATAAAAAATCTGGGCATAAACGGGTTAATTTAGTTGGGACTGCATATATTTATTAGATGGAAATCCAATCCAATGAGTGAGTTTTTTTGAGTGTAACAAACAAGCAAATAAGCAACATACAGTGGAGGAAATAAATGTGTGATGCCCACTAATTTTGAAAGTTTGCACACTGACAAATAATTAAACAGTCTATGATGTTTATGGTAGCTTTATTGTAACAGTGATAGAAAGAATATATATATATATAAAAAGAAAATTACATGAAATGAAAAATAAAAATGAATTTGCATTTCATTGAGGGAAATAAGTATTTGGCTCCCTAGCAAAACATGATTTAATACTTGATGGCAAAACCCTTGTTGGCAAGCAGCAGTCAGATGTTTCTTATAGTTGCTTACTAGGTTGGCACACACATCAGGAGTAATTTTAGTCCACTCCTCTCTGCAGATCATCTCCAAATCATGGAGGTTTTGAGGCTGGCGTTTGGAAACTCAAAGTTTCAGCTCTCTCCATAGATTTTCTATAGGATTTAGGTCAGGAGACTGGCTAGGCCATTCCATGACCTTGATGTGCTTCTTATGGAGCCACTCCTTTGTTACCTTGGCTGTATGTTTTGGGTCGTTGTCGTGCTGGAAGACCCATCCATGGCCCCTTTTCAGTGTTCTGGCAGAGGCAAGGAAGTTGTCACCCAAGATTTTGCAATACATGACCCTGTTCATATATGCACAATTTCTCCAATCACAGCAACGTAAGCCTATAACTTCTTCTGGGTTGTCTGGGTGTCTTGGTGGCTTTCCTCACTCTTCTCCTTCTTGCACAATCACTCAGTTTTTGAGAACTGTCTACTCCATGCAGATTTATCATAAAGTGCCATACTGTTTGTATTTCTTCGTAATTGAGTCCAAGACATATTCAGTGACTTGGAAATGTTTAAGTATGCTCTTTCTGAGTCATCTCTGGAAGTGTAATCTCTGCTGTGCCTTCATAACTGTTGCCGTGGTGTTGACAGTCCAGGAGAGGTCATCAGGGATGAGAGTGCCCAGGAATTTGAAAGTGTGCACTCTCTCAACACAGTCACCATTTATATAAATGGGTATGGGTTCAGCTCCCTGTTTCCTTACTGAAGAAAAAGAAGAGGAATCAGTGGTTGTTCTCCTGTATACTGTCTATGGGTTGTTTGTGCAGCCTAGCAAGTTTGAGAAGCCTCATTTTTGTGAAATGGAGTGTCATACATATCAGATATCCCAAGAGAACACAAGGCAGCACAAATCCCTGTTGCTAAAGAAGCGAAAATGTGAAGGGAAACTAAATCCTACACACTATAGTTTTAAACAATGTGCAGATAAACCTATTTTTCGGTTGTTACTACATAAAAAGGAAGTTGTTCCAACAGTTTCATCTTCAGCATTTAACAGCACTTCCAGGTATTATACTCATAAACAAAGTACAGTAGGGTGAATCCGTCAAAACCCTCAAATTTGTAACGTCAGTCATTGATAGATTTGTCCAGTATTAGGTTTCTATGGCAACACAACAACTGACCTTAATAAACAAAATAATGCTGAACTGGGTTTGACTATATTTGTAATGCTCATGTTTAAGGTAGGCTTACGGAGCATTAAGAGCCTAAAGCCTTGGACTCGCACTGGAGACTTTCCCTGCCCAGGATTTTAAAAGTCATTCTCCTGATGCCATAATGGCAGTGTTACCACTAAGCCCCTAAACTAGCAATGAGGATGGAATTAAGGTCCAATCTAACCCTATAATAACTAATAGTTTCTCTTTTTCGCTCTCGCTCTCTTCCCCCATGATAGATAGGTAGATAGACAGACAGACAGATAGATAGAGAGATTGATTGATTCACTGGCACCAGGATTTAAAATATGTTCATAAATTAATGCAAATATAATAATGTTGTTTAATCACAATATGTTAAACATGTCCAAGGTTACAGAACTTTAACAACAAATCAAAATGCTTTCATAGTGACATAAAAATACATACATACAGTAAAATGTATGCATGGAAGTTTTTGTTCACCGTTAGATAAATCATCACTAGGGATGGGTATTGATAAAATTTTATCGATATTGATGCCATTACCGATTCTGCTTATTGATCCAATTCTTTATCGATTCCATTATCAATACCTCTTGGGAATTTTCTGTGTACTAAAAGTAGGCTTTACAGGTTTTATTGACTCTTAAAGTAAATAAATACGAAATTGGTCACTGGATCCTGTCAATCTCTGGACATAAATAAAAATAAACAAAATCTGTAGTTTTTGTCAAAAGTATTTCCTTTCAGATTTTAATGAGACAAACTTAACTACCGAGCCTCTGAGCTGAGCTCTTTCAGACGGCTGTGCTGCATGTCAGGATCAATGTACTTCGTAAAGAAAGGAGAACCTCTCATTTTGGGAAAAAAAATTAAACAGTTTTGGTCAATTGTAGTTTGTTGCCTGTAATACCACGTTTGGAAAGAGGTGTCATTTGATTTAAAACGGCGGTTCACTTTGAAGTTATTAATTCCGACCAAAATCTGTCTTTCCAACTTCACTCGGCAGAGAGCCACAGCAGAGCTGTGGAGTCCCACAAAACAGAGGATATCATTATCGTTGTTATTGCTATTATTATTTCCTTTACCTGATGGACAACTTCAGTTTATGCACTCCCGAAGCGAGTGCAGCTCATGCCAGAGAACCATTGCATAAAACTCCGGTGTGGAATGGAGAACGAGACTCATTTCTCACCCGCAACAAGACAAGAGTCCCCGTTATTGAATTTAACAAAGGTGACTCACGATTGACATCTTTAAATGGCTTTGAGGAGGAGTTAATGAAGAAATTGTGGACCTGCCTCTTCTTAAAAAGAGCGAAGAAGTACCAGTGTGTGTGCTCAGACGTGGCTGGCTGCACATCTGTACATCCATATCAGCAGTTCATGCAAGTGCACTCCCCCCAGCACACCACATGTGTTGCAGATGGGGGAGGAGTGCACAAAACACACGCACGCCTTATGTGTTGTTGGGGGGGAGCACAACACATGCGTGACACACACGCACGGCATGTGTTGAGGGAGAGCCGACACTCTAGCAGGCCACGTGTGTGTTGCTTTACATGTGATTTGTGAAGGGGTCCTAAGCAATGGTACAGTGTTGCTGTACCATCAAACAAATTTTTTAAGTTTAGGGTGTTCCCTCTGTCTCTGTTTTCCCGGGTAATTTTTTTTTTTTTTACATTAGTAAGAGTTTTGGAGCTTTGCCAAACCATAAGCCCAGGTGGTCTGTGAAACCTTCAGTCTGCAGACAGGGCATTCTTTTTTTTTTCTCTTATTG
Organism: Thalassophryne amazonica; assembly: GCF_902500255.1. Classification (NCBI taxonomy): domain Eukaryota; kingdom Metazoa; phylum Chordata; class Actinopteri; order Batrachoidiformes; family Batrachoididae; genus Thalassophryne; species Thalassophryne amazonica. Next base: position 112,286,307 of record NC_047103.1, on the reverse strand, counting down.
CACATTTCATTTGCACTTTTTATTACTGTGATTTATTCGGTGTTTAGTGTGTATTTATACATACCGTACAGAGTGCAGCTCAAATTCAAAGTAAAATTCCTTGTTTTCTGTGGATACTTGGCAAATAACACAGCATTTCTACAAAGGCTGCACTGATAAATCAACTGTACAGCCTGTTGATAAAAACTTATCAACTCTGAATAAAGGCATTTTTTTTAAATAGTTAAATGTGATTCACTTAAAGCAGGGGTGGGCAACTTGTTCCAGAAAGGACCAAGAAGGTGCAGATTTTCTTTGCAGCCACTGATTCCACCAGGTGATTTCACTGATTAATATCACTTTGAGCAGATGGAATCAGTTAATCAGTGAAATCACCTGGTGGAATCAGTGGCTGCAAAGAAAACCTGCACCTTCTTGGTCCTTTCTGGAACAAGTTGCCCACCCCTGACTTAAAGTGTGCATTCTTTCGCTTCATCTGTGGAGGTGGAGAGCAGCGAATGAACCAAACCGTGTTTCTTTTTTAAAAATATACAAACACACTGCTTCACGTTAAATGCGCAATAAATCCATTTCAGACGATCAGCGCGGACCCTTTCTCTTAAAAGGCTTTATTTTACTCAGCGTGCGGCTTTGTAAACTTGTATTGTCGCCTGCTACATTGATTAGCTATTACATTGGTTATGTGCATGCTCTGTGGTCTTCTCCATTTTTTGTGGGAGTGTTACAGCATCACATACAGGCCTGGCATATGTCCTACAGTGTTAAACGAAACCTTGAGGCAAAGAATTTGCCTCGAACATTTTTTGTAATTATTTGAATTACTCGATTCATCATTTTAGCCTTAGTCTGCAATCAACGTAGAGAAATGATCATTTTTCCGATACACACCCTCAAAAACAACAGTCGCTCCAGCATAATGTGAACCGAAGGACAGATAAGGGAATCGTTAAGCAAAAAGGCTATTGATGGCGTGGATTGAATCATTTCTTATCGATTCTTAACAGGAACTGGTGTTCAATATCCAACCCTAATCATTACTTAGACAAGTCAATGCATGGATACATGCACATTTTCAAGTCAGTGAATATGTCTTGGACTTCAACAGCTTGGTACTGTGTAGTAAATGTTTTGTGAGTAGGCAGACTCAGGAGAAACGAACAAAGATAATGACTGAATCTATAATCATCATGAACAGAATATGTTAATCTTTGACAGATTTTAGGTGTTCGTAGATCTTGGATCCTGATGTTGAACCAGTGCTGGTGTCACCAACTGAATGGTCCCCCATAAAAATTGGTCCGCACTGCGTTCACTGCGCATGCATCATTACGGACCACAGTAACACGCCTGAGACTGACTGTTTGAGTCTGATTCTCTAGACCCAAAGTGATCAAAGGGAATAATGTGATTATTAACCATTAGATGACAAAGTAAAACCTCTTAAATCACTCTAAAGTCAGTTTTTGGAAAAAAGCTTCAGATATCTGTCACTGAGATAATTGATGACTGCAGTGCAGTTTCAAGCAGAAAAGAGGCAATAATTGGTAAAATGATGCTGCTGTGGTTCAAAATGATGCATGCACAGTGAAGGCAGGGTAGACCAATTTTTAGGGGGGACAGCTTGGTCAGCGACACCACCCCTAAACAATTTGGTGCCCTAGGCAAGATTTTTAATGGTTCTCGTTCCCACCCCGGTGAGACAGTTTATTTTGGCTTGTTCAGTTTAGGTGAACCTCACCCCTAAATGCCTTAAGAATTAGCAAACCATGATGAAGGCACATTAACACTGCTAGCTACCTGATGCAGTGCAATGGAGAAAAAAAATCATCATGTTATTGTGGTGAGCTGCATGGAAGAATGAAGACCAAGCCAGTTTTTCTGGTCAAAATTGACTTCAGATTGATGGATTTCATGTTTTATGATAAAATCCAAAACCAGCCTCTTCCAGTACGTGGAACAAGAGTGACCCCTTTGGGTGAATTGGGGAAGGACACAGGCCCAATTCGTGTAGTCTAGTAAAGTTGAAGTTGCATTTAAAAAGTTGTACTGTTGTTTTTTGTAACAAGATAAAAAAGAAAAGAGAGGAATGAAACGAACATGTGCTCATTTAACCTCACACACACATTTATATATCCTGTGCATTTTGTTCTGACCATAGATTGTAGAAAGTTATCAAATTGCCTCTACTGGTGGTTGGCTCTCACTGCGGTATTGTATCACTTCCTGTTCTGGAGCACAGCGGTGTTTTTCTGTATCTGTTAGCTGTTTAATCTGCGCAGTTAGATTGATATAGTTATCTAGATTACGATTTGTTTCCCAGTGTAATCTCCACGTGCCTTAACTAAAGCACTCCTTCTGCTGAATCACCTCTAAATTATTTACACATTATTCACTTTGCGTGTTTTTAGGAATCCGCTAGCTTAGCGCAGCTACTAGCTCTTAGCCGATTTAGCATGGCGGCTTCTCCTGTCTCTCCCGCACTTTTCTGCTCTGGGTGTGAAATGTTTAGTTATTCCTCGGCCTCCTTTAGCAGTAACGGTACTTGTAATAAGTGTAGCTTATTCATAGCTTTGGAGGCCAGGCTGGGCGAATTGGAGACTCGGCTCTGCACCTTGGAAAATTCTACAGCTAGCCAGGCCCCTGTAGTCGGTGCGGACCAAGGTAGCTTAGCCACCGTTAGTTCCCCTCTGGCAGATCCCAAGCAGCCGGGAAAGCAGGCCGACTGGGTGACTGTGAGGAGGAAGCGTAGTTCTAAACAGAAGCCCCGTGTACACCGCCAACCCGTTCACATTTCTAACCATTTTTCCCCACTCGACGACACACCCGCCGAGGATCAAACTCTGGTTATTGGCGACTCTGTTTTGAGAAATGTGAAGTTAGCGACACCAGCAACCATAGTCAATTGTCTTCCGGGGGCCAGAGCAGGCGACATTGAAGGAAATTTGAAACTGCTGGCTAAGGCTAAGCGTAAATTTGGTAAGATTGTAATTCACGTCGGCAGGAATGACACCCGGTTACGCCAATCGGAGGTCACTAAAATTAACATTAAATCGGTGTGTAACTTTGCAAAAACAATGTCGGACTCTGTAGTTTTCTCTGGGCCCCTCCCCAATCAGACCGGGAGTGACATGTTTAGCCGCATATTCTCCTTTAATTGCTGGCTGTCTGAGTGGTGTCCAAAAAAAAAAAAAAAAAAATGAGGTGGGCTTCATAGATAATTGGCAAAGCTTCTGGGGAAAACCTGGTCTTGTTAGGAGAGACGGCATCCATCCCACTTTGGATGGAGCAGCTCTCATTTCTAGAAATCTGGCCAATTTTCTTAAATCCTCCAAACCGTGACTATCCAGGGTTGGGACCAGGAAGCAGAGTTTAGTCGTACACACCTCTCTGCAGCTTCTCTCCCCCTGCCATCCCCTCATTACCCCATCCCAGTAGAGACGGTGTCTGCTCCCAGACCACCAATAACCAGCAAAAATCTATTTAAGCATAAAAATTCAAAAAGAAAAAATAATATAGCACCTTCAACTGCACCACAGACTAAAACAGACTATTAAACATTAGGTCTCTCTCTTCTAAGTCCCTGTTGGTAAATGATATAATAATTGATCAACATATTGATTTACGAGGGCTGTTAATAAAGTAACGGTCCTTTTTATTTTTTTCAAAAACTATATGGATTTCATTCATATGTTTTTACGTCAGAAAAACGACGCGGTGTGGCGGCACAGGAAAAATACCTCCGTGTTGATAACCATTTGTAAAATCCAGGTGGCTTTTGATGGCTTTCAGTGGAGTGAGTATATGAGAAATTGTTTAACAGCAGGACATGTTCCAACTTGTCCTTAAGGCTTCCAACGGAGGTGTTTTTCCTGTGGCGGAGAGTCGTGGCGGCTGGCGAAGCGCGGACCCGTCCGCACATCTTTCATTAAAAAAATCTCCTTTAACAGTGGAATATCCAGATAAAATGCTGAAACCGACTTCTTCTGAAACTTCTCTGTTCTCTCACGACGTCCTGGATCAATAGAGCCTGAAATGTGGAGGTTTTCAGCTTGAACAGGCTGACAACGGCGGCTGAGAGTGCTGCACGACGTCTCGCACCGTGGGAAGTCCTTAAAGCGACAGAATCACCTCAAAATCTCTCATCAGCCGTTAAAATTTTCACTGAAAACCAGCTTAATTTTTCAAACCATGTCCACTTCGATGTGTCTCACAGGTTTAGAAAAAATTTTGATCAAACAACGCGCCGGTCTCTCAGCAACTTCTCAGACAAAGGAATTCGGACGAGGGGCTGGACGACTCCTCCCACAAGGAGTGCTCACAGGTGAATGACGTCACCGACAGGCGTGGAAAAACTCACGCATGCGCACGAGGGTTCAAGCATGTCTGATGTAAAAACATATGAATGAAATCCATATAGTTTTTGAAAAAAATAAAAAGGACCGTTACTTTATTGACAGACCTCGTATTCTGCCTTACAGAAACAGCAGGATGAATATGTTAGTTTAAATGAGTCAACACCCCCGAGTCACACTAACTGTCAGAATGCTCGTAGCACGGGCCGAGGCGGAGGATTAGCAGAAATCTTCCATTCCAGCTTATTAATTAATCAAAAACCCAGACAGAGCTTTAATTCATTTGAAAGCTTGACTCTTAGTCTTGTCCATCCAAATTGGAAGTCCCAAAAACCAGTTTTATTTGTTATTATCTATCGTCCACCTGGTCGTTACTGTGAGTTTCTCTGTGAATTTTCAGACCTTTTGTCTGACTTAGTGCTTAGCTCAGATAAGATAATTATATTGGGCGATTTTAACATCCACACAGATGCTGAGAATGACAGCCTCAACACTGCATTTAATCTATTATTAGACTCTACTGGCTTTGCTCAAAATGTAAATGAGTCCACCCACCACTTTAATCATATCTTAGATCTTGTTCTGACTTATGGTATCAATCAATCAATCAATCAATCAACTTTTTTCTTATATAGCGCCAAATCACAACAAACAGTTGCCCCAAGGCGCTCAAATGGAATGGTATGGAAATAGAAGACTTAACAGTATTCCCTGAAAACTCCCTTCTGTCTGATCATTTCTTAATAACATTTACATTTACTCTGATGGACTACCCAGCAGTGGGGAATAAGTTTCATTACACTAGAAGTCTTTCAGAAAGCGCTGTAACTAGGTTTAAGGATATGATTCCTTCTTTATGTTCTCTAATGCCATATACCAACACAGTGCAGAGTAGCTACCTAAACTCTGTAAGTGAGATAGAGTATCTCGTCAATAGTTTTACATCCTCATTGAAGACAACTTTGGATGCTGTAGCTCCTCTGAAAAAGAGAGCTTTAAATCAGAAGTGCCTGACTCCATGGTATGACTCACAAACTCGTAGCTTAAAGCAGATAACCCGTAAGTTGGAGAGGAAATGTCGTCTCACTAATTTAGAAGATCTTCACTTAGCCTGGAAAAAGAGTCTGTTGCTCTATAAAAAAGCCCTCCGTAAAGCTAGGACATCTTTCTACTCATCACTAATTGAAGAAAATAAGAACAACCCCAGGTTTCGTTTCAGCACTGTAGCCAGGCTGACAAAGAGTCAGAGCTCTATTGAGCTGAGTATTCCATTAACTTTAACTAGTAATGACTTCATGACTTTCTTTGCTAACAAAATTTTAACTATTAGAGAAAAAATTACTCATAACCATCCCAAAGACGTATCGTTATCTTTGGCTGCTTTCAGTGATGCCGGTATTTGGTTAGACTCTTTCTCTCCGATTGTTCTGTCTGAGTTATTTTCATTAGTTACTTCATCCAAACCATCAACATGTTTATTAGACCCCATTCCTACCAGGCTGCTCAAGGAAGCCCTACCATTATTTAATGCTTCGATCTTAAATATGATCAATCTATCTTTGTTAGTTGGCTATGTACCACAGGCTTTTAAGGTGGCAGTAATTAAACCATTACTTAAAAAGCCATCACTTGACCCAGCTATCTTAGCTAATTATAGGCCAATCTCCAACCTTCCTTTTCTCTCAAAAATTCTTGAAAGGGTAGTTGTAAAACAGCTAACTGATCATCTGCAGAGGAATGGTCTATTTGAAGAGTTTCAGTCAGGTTTTAGAATTCATCATAGTACAGAAACAGCATTAGTGAAGGTTACAAATGATCTTCTTATGGCCTCGGACAGTGGACTCATCTCTGTGCTTGTTCTGTTAGACCTCAGTGCTGCTTTTGATACTGTTGACCATAAAATTTTATTACAGAGATTAGAGCATGCCATAGGTATTAAAGGCACTGCGCTGCGGTGGTTTGAATCATATTTGTCTAATAGATTACAATTTGTTCATGTAAATGGGGAATCTTCTTCACAGACTAAAGTTAATTATGGAGTTCCACAAGGTTCTGTGCTAGGACCAATTTTATTCACTTTATACATGCTTCCCCTAGGCAGTATTATTAGATGGTATTGCTTAAATTTTTCATTGTTACGCAGATGATACCCAGCTTTATCTATCCATGAAGCCAGAGGACACACACCAATTAGCTAAACTGCAGGATTGTCTTACAGACATAAAGACATGGATGACCTCTAATTTCCTGCTTTTAAACTCAGATAAAACTGAAGTTATTGTACTTGGCCCCACAAATCTTAGAAACATGGTGTCTAACCAGATCCTTACTCTGGATGGCATTACCCTGACCTCTAGTAATACTGTGAGAAATCTTGGAGTCATTTTTGATCAGGATATGTCATTCAAAGCGCATATTAAACAAATATGTAGGACTGCTTTTTTGCATTTACGCAATATCTCTAAAATTAGAAAGGTCTTGTCTCAGAGTGATGCTGAAAAACTAATTCATGCATTTATTTCCTCTAGGCTGGACTATTGTAATTCATTATTATCAGGTTGTCCTAAAAGTTCCCTAAAAAGCCTTCAGTTAATTCAAAATGCTGCAGCTAGAGTACTAACGGGGACTAGAAGGAGAGAGCATATCTCACCCATATTGGCCTCTCTTCATTGGCTTCCTGTTAATTCTAGAATAGAATTTAAAATTCTTCTTCTTACTTATAAGGTTTTGAATAATCAGGTCCCATCTTATCTTAGGGACCTCGTAGTACCATATCACCCCAATAGAGCGCTTCGCTCTCAGACTGCAGGCTTACTTGTAGTTCCTAGGGTTTGTAAGAGTAGAATGGGAGGCAGAGCCTTCAGCTTTCAGGCTCCTCTCCTGTGGAACCAGCTCCCAATTCAGATCAGGGAGACAGACACCCTCTCTACTTTTAAGATTAGGCTTAAAACTTTCCTTTTTGCTAAAGCTTATAGTTAGGGCTGGATCAGGTGACCCTGAACCATCCCTTAGTTATGCTGCTATAGACGTAGACTGCTCGGGGGTTCCCATGATGCACTGTTTCTTTCTCTTTTTGCTCTGTATGCACCACTCTGCATTTAATCATTAGTGATCGATCTCTGCTCCCCTCCACAGCATGTCTTTTTCCTGGTTCTCTCCCTCAGCCCCAACCAGTCCCAGCAGAAGACTGCCCCTCCCTGAGCCTGGTTCTGCTGGAGGTTTCTTCTTGTTAAAAGGGAGTTTTTCCTTCCCACTGTAGCCAAGTGCTTGCTCACAGGGGGTCATTTTGAACGTTGGGGTTTTACATAATTATTGTATGGCCTTGCCTTACAATATAAAGCGCCTTGGGGCAACTGTTTGTTGTGATTTGGCGCTATATAAAAAAAAATTGATTGATTGATTGATTGAAATGTGTGCTTGTTTTCATGTGTGGTTGTTGTGCACTGTTTCCAAGGTAATTGTTTACAAGAGTTTTGTAATACAGGACTTGCTTGGTTTTAAGCGGGTTTTAGGAAGTGGAAAATGATTTATTATAAAATTAGACAAAGAAATGCAGTAAAAACTACAGTACCCAGAATTCTTGGGGGTGGAGCTTTTAACCCTTTAAAAGGATGCCACCCCGGGGAGACTCTCTCTTACCCTCTGACTCTCTTGCTTATACTCTTTCTCTTGCTCTTTTCTTGGGTCTTGAGACGCTTGCCTTTTCTGTCCTGTTTTATGACCCTTTGTTCTTTCAACCATGTGTTTGAATTGATTTCTTGTCTGTGCACGCAACAAGAAATTACTTTTTACTTTTCTTTCACAGTTAACTTTTACCTCAATTTTTGTGAAGTTACAGCGCTGGCGCATGTACTTCCTTTGACAATTTTTCAAGTTTCTTATTAAACCCCAAATTTATCTCATGAACACTTTTGCTACAAAATCAACTATTTTGTATTGAGTTTTGCTTTGACCTAACTTCCAAAGACAACGAGGAAAGATGTATTTTTGTTTTGGGCAAATAGAGAATAAAGACACTCAAACCTTTATTCTGACAATCCCAGACAGCAAGTGCTGCAGAGATATATACATCCAAGTCAGGTTGAGTCACACAGTGATTTGAAATGCGTCAGAAAGGCACAGCTTTAACAGCATAAATCGCCCCTGGTAACCTAGTCCCTCTGTCAAGGTCCTTCAAATCAGCTGTTGCAAACAGATGGTTTATCGACTGGAAACAAGACGGCTCCCAGCATCTGACCTCACAGAGATCTACCTCCACTGCGTCCCAAGTAAGCTCTGGTTTTTGTCAGAATCTAAGTGGAGTGGCTTTGTTTAATTCTATTCCCTCTCATTAAGAATATCTCCTGTTAATAAATACCAAAGAAAATCACCTGTTGACTAGGACGTAATTCATTCTTAAACTCCTGCAACTAAACCATATTACATAAATGTCATATAATAACTGTCTATTGAACTTTGTCATCATAAAATTGTCTTAGTGTGATATGTCCTGTTATTCAACATCTGAATGAGTTAAATAAATGTTTTAAACATATGCAGTTGTCTGTGATTTGTATGGTTTACAGATGTATCGGATCTTGACCTATAGAACTTCGACTGATTTAATATTTCCTATTGACTGACCCTAAAATCATTGATGTTACAACCTTGTTATGATATCATTCAGTCATAGGTGGTGCCCCCATTATTCGAGGTAAAATTACCCACAAGTGGTAATGTCTACACCCTAAAACACATTTCTCCGCTACAACAATAATAGTACGAATAACTAATAATGCTACAATACAATTTTAGAGAAAGCGACCAAAAGAACCTGATAAAACAAAACACAACAGAAAAGATAAAACCAACTAACAATGAAAATAAATAAATAAATATAGAAAAACTGTTTCCTGTGAACACATAGTGACTCTTACAACTTCACTTCATCCCTGTTTTATTTAAGTTTAATGACTATTTGTTTTGGTCAAACCAGATTTTCAATTTGTTCATTTCTTCAGTGATTTCCTCCAGAACTATCTGCCAAACTAGAAAACTGCTGCATCCTAGTAAGAGCAGAAGACTACTGGAATGAATTTGAATAAGGAAAGTTGTTTTTTTCTCACCAAAATGGATGCTGCACTCACTGCAGTTTCGTCTGGAATAGGCCCAGATTGCATTTCAGAGCTTCTAGAATTCAAACATTTTCGTGCAGGTGGAGTTGGGGGGTAATTTTGGGTTTCAGCGTTTTTTGTTTTTCACCACTTTCATCCCTGAATATGTCAATCATGAGTCACTTTTGTGAGGATTAAAGTCACTAACTGGGACTCCCACTATCTGGGAAAGAAACGAGAATCATCCTCTGTTCTGTTCACACAGCTCCAAAGGCTGCGCAGCTGTCTGCCGAGTCAAGTTGGAAAGATAGAGTCTGGTGGGAATTAATAACTTCAAAGCCAAATGCAGTTTAGATCAAATGACACCTCTTTCCAAACGTTGTAATATAAACAATAAACTGCAATTGATTAAAATGTTTTTTTGTCCCAAAATGAGACGTCCTGCGCTGACGTGCAGCAGTCCGCTTAGTTCAGCTCAGAGGTATGGAGAGACATTCATGCCAAAATGTATGAAAGCAAATACTTTTGACAAAAACTACAGATTTTATTTATGTCCAGAGCTCAAGGATCCAGTGATCAGTTTCATATTTATTTACTTTAAGACTCAATAAAATGTTGTTGAAAACCTGTAAAGTCTACTTTTAATACACAGAAAATTCCCAAGAGGTATCAATAAAGGAATCGATAAGGAATCGGATCGATAAGGGGAACCGATAATGGCATCGATATCGCTAAAATCTTATCGATACCCATCCCTAGTTAAGTGTCATGTTGTTGTTGCCATAAGTGTAAAGTGTAGTGTGTTTGATGACCACAATAAAAAAAAAAAAAAAGCATCTCCTTGTGGCAGAGTGCAGAAAAGACAAATCTCTGGCTAGGTCTTAGTTCTTCCATGCAGCTTGCCACACTATTATCATCATTATTATTTAATAGGCTTTTCTGTGCAGTTAAATCAATATGGGCTTATATTCATTTTATATTAAAAATACACTCAACAAAAATATAAATGCAACACTTTTGGTTTTGCTCCCATTTTGTATGAGATGAACTCAAAGATCTAAAAGTTTTTCCACATACACAATATCACCATTTCCCTCAAATATTGTTCACAAACCAGTCTAAATCTGTGATAGTGAGCACTTCTCCTTTGCTGAGATAATCCAACCCACCTCACAGGTGTGCCATATCAAGATGCTGATTAGACACCATGATTAGTGCACAGGTGTGCCTTAGACTGCCCACAATAAAAGGCCACTCTGAAAGGTGCAGTTTTGTTTTATTGGGGGGGGGGTACCAGTCAGTATGTGGTATGACCACCATTTGCCTCATGCAGTGCAACACATCTCCTTCGCATAGAGTTGATCAGGTTGTCAATTGTGGCCTGTGGAATGTTGGTCCACTCCTCTTCAATGGCTGTGCGAAGTTTCTGGATATTGGCAGGAACTGGTACACGCTGTCGTATACCGCGGTCCAGAGCATCCCAAACATGCTCAATAAGTGACATGTCCGGTGAGTATGCCGGCCATGCAAGAACTGGGACATTTTCAGCTTCCAAGAATTGTGTACAGATCCTTGCAACATAGGGCCGTGCATTATCCTGCTGCAACATGAGGTGATGTTCTTGGATGTATGGCACAACAATGGGCCTCAGGATCTCGTCACGGTATCTCTGTGCATTCAAAATGCCATCAATAAAATGCACCTGTGTTCTTCGTCCATAACAGACGCCTGCCCATACCATAACCCCACCGCCGCCATGGGCCACTCGATCCACAACATTGACATCAGAAAACCGCTCACCCACACAACGCCACACACGCTGTCTGCCATCTGCCCTGAACAGTGTGAACTGGGATTCATCCGTGAAGAGAACACCTCTCCAACGTGCCAAATGCCAGTGAATGTAAGCATTTGCCCACTCAAGTCGGTTACGACGACGAACTGGAGTCAGGTCGAGACCCCGATGAGGAGGACAAGCATGCAGATGAGCTTCCCTGAGACGGTTTCTGACAGTTTGTGCAGAAATTCTTTGGTTATGCAAACCGATTGTTTCAGCAGCTGTCCGAGTGGCTGGTCTCAGATGATCTTGGAAGTGAACATGCTGTATGTGGAGGTCCTGGGCTGGTGTGGTTACATGTGGTCTGCGGTTGTGAGGCTGGTTGGATGTACTGCCAAATTCTCTGAAACGCCTTTGGAGATGGCTTATGGTAGAGAAATGAATATTCAATACACGAGCAACAGCTCTGGTTGACATTCCTGCTGTCAGCATGACAATTGCACGCTCCCTCAAATCTTGCGACATCTGTGGCATTGTGCTGTGTGATAAAACTGCACCTTTCAGAGTGGCCTTTTATTGTGGGCAGTCTAAGGCACACCTGTGCACTAATCATGGTGTCTAATCAGCATCTTGATATGGCACACCTGTGAGGTGGGTTGGATTATCTCAGCAAAGGAGAAGTGCTCACTATCACAGATTTAGACTGGTTTGTGAACAATATTTGAGGGAAATGGTGATATTGTGTATGTGGAAAAAGTTTTAGATCTTTGAGTTCATCTCATACAAAATGGGAGCAAAACCAAAAGTGTTGCGTTTATATTTTTGTTGAGTGTAGTTTTAATTAGTTTTAGTATAAGGATAGTGAACGTTGACTTTATTTTTTTCCCTCATTGAGTGATTGTGAAAGGAGACTAGTGAGGGAAGTTACCAAGATGCTCTTGACAATTCAGAAGGAATTACAGACTCCTATGAATTTAACTGGAGAAACTGGTCAAGTGCAACTTTTATCTGTTGCATTACAAGTTATACTGCTGGAATGAAACAGAGAAAGATTTTGATACAAAAACCTGTTTAATCTAGGCTCAATCTCCCAGCAGAAATTTTACTACAGTAGATCTTAAGAAAATCCTTCTCTGCCCTACTCCACCATTCTCAGTGTGAGGCAACAAGCCAGCATGCTGTCCACCACTCCGTCATGAAGAACCCAATTTTTTATTTGTGGAATCAATGTAAAGTGTGTTTTACCCTCTCATTCCTGAAAGGATATAAGAAAAAACCCCAGTGGAAAAAAATCCCCAGGAACAAAACTTGTATCATTCATCACAATTTATTGTCTTTGTTGTTTTTGCACCTAAAGCATCCAAACCTCTCTTTCAAGTTTCATGCATATCTGACTAATGCAAATGTGTATATTGTACAACATGTACAACACCTCCCTTTTGCTGTTTTTGCACCTAAAGCATCAAACAGTCCCATCTGTCTTGCAGGTGTCGGTAATATGTCACACATGTAACCTTATATCTCAGTAATTTGTTGTGGCGTGAAACAACTCTCTTTTAATGGGAGTTTAAAATCTGTTTTAATCAGAAACTTTGCACGATACAATTTTTGTTCCTGGGGTTTTTTTCCAGGTTGGGTTTTTTCTGTACCCCTCCTGAAGTAGATGGCAATTTAATGTTCATTTAAAAATCATCGAGAAGGTTAAAGTCCCTTGACACTTGGACCCATTTAACCCCCGCACTGCTGCACAATGTGTCGTGACAATGCCACCTGCTGTGTTCCCAGTTGGATGACATGCTTTGTGCTGCTGGATATTGCCTTATATAAAGTAATTATTTCATAGTGGAAATATTTTCTCTTAGAATTTGGCTGATGAAAACACCTCTAATCACTTCTAGAATCACAGAGGACCGTTTCATCTGCAACTTTCTCACTCTCTCTCTCTGTCTCTCTCTCTCATCAGGTGGAGAACGCATTTGGAATAGTCTAAAAGGTAATTATTTGTAATATTTATGTACTATTATCTTCCATCAACTGCTGATGTGGCTTTTCGCTGTACTGTTACCACTAAATGTATGTTAATGCAGATCAACAGCAAGCCAAACTCGTCTCTCATGAGCCAGGAAGCTGAGCGTCTTGTTCCTTTATGACGGTCCTCTTCACAGCTTACAATTCCCAGAATTATGTCTTGAAAAGCTCAGTGAAAAGCCCAAGTGAAACTGAAATTAAAAAGGGAATAAAATGCATTCGTTCTTTGCTTAGAAAATAAAGCATCAAAAAGTGGCTACTGCCAGAACATTAATGCAAAGTCAACCATAGCTGCCACCAATAACAAACGGCAATTTTCACAATCATTTCATATGTTAATTAGATCATTAGCGGCATTGCTACACTAATACTCAGTGCTCTAAACTGAACAAGTGGGATATGCTAATTCCTGGTGACAACATATTCACAAAACAATCTCTAAATGGGATCCTATGAAACTTAAAAGGTAGCCAAAACACATCAAACAGAACTTACAGCTGTTGTTTTCAAAGGTGTATTTAAAGTTTAGTATGCAGGAGGTAATGTTTGAGCATGGGCAGGCAGGCTTTCTGTGACTTTTTTCTTGGCAGTGTATATTTTGCCGGACCCGGCAAACTTACAGGTAGCGATGTTTTACTGGATCTCCTATCTGATTGGCTAATTCAAATGATGTAATCGGTACCAGAACCTGTGATGAAATCAGCTCTGGCAAAGTTGAACTGGATGATGTTTCATTGTACGCGGCTTGCCCTGTTTTGCCGGCCGTCTAAATTTATTCACGACGGAACAGCCGCAGTCAGGTGGGAACTTAAAATATTTCGCCGTACGCGGCTTGCGCTGTTTTGCTGGCTGTCTAAATTTATTCATGACGGAATGAGGCGATCAGTTTTAAGATCTCATTTCACATTCACGATAGTAGCTCGATATCGACAACTTTGGATGCTGTAGCTCCTCTGAAAAAGAGAGCTTTAAATCAGAAGTGCCTGACTCCGTGGTATAACTCACAAACTCGTAGCTTAAAGCAGATAACCCGTAAGTTGGAGAGGAAATGGCATCTCACTAATTTAGAAGATCTTCACTTAGCCTGGAAAAAGAGTCTGTTGCTCTATAAAAAAAGCCCTCCGTAAAGCTAGGACATCTTTCTACTCATCACTAATTGAAGAAAATAAGAACAACCCCAGGTTTCTTTTCAGCACTGTAGCCAGGCTGACAAAGAGTCAGAGCTCTATTGAGCTGAGTATTCCATTAACTTTAACTAGTAATGACTTCATGACTTTCTTTGCTAACAAAATTTTAACTATTAGAGAAAAAATTACTCATAACCATCCCAAAGACGTATCGTTATCTTTGGCTGCTTTCAGTGATGCCGGTATTTGGTTAGACTCTTTCTCTCCGATTGTTCTGTCTGAGTTATTTTCATTAGTTACTTCATCCAAACCATCAACATGTTTATTAGACCCCATTCCTACCAGGCTGCTCAAGGAAGCCCTACCATTATTTAATGCTTCGATCTTAAATATGATCAATCTATCTTTGTTAGTTGGCTATGTACTACAGGCTTTTAAGGTGGCAGTAATTAAACCATTACTTAAGGGGCCATCACTTGACCCAGCTATCTTAGCTGATTATAGGCCAATCTCCAACCTTCCTTTTCTCTCAAAAATTCGTGAAAGGGTAGTTGTAAAACAGCTAACTGATCATCTGCAGAGGAATGGTCTATTTGAAGAGTTTCAGTCAGGTTTTAGAATTCATCATAGTATAGAAACAGCATTAGTGACGGTTACAAATGATCTTCTTATGGCCTCGGACAGTGGACTCATCTCTGTGCTTGTTCTGTTAGACCTTAGTGATGCTTTTGATACTGTTGACCATAAAATTTTATTACAGAGATTAGAGCATGCCATAGGTATTAAAGGCACTGCGCTGCGGTGGTTTGAATCATATTTGTCTAATAGATTACAATTTGTTCATGTAAATGGGGAATCTTCTTCACAGACTAAAGTTAATTATGGAGTTCCACAAGGTTCTGTGCTAGGACCAATTTTATTCACTTTATACATGCTTCCCTTAGGCAGTATTATTAGACGGTATTGCTTAAATTTTTATTGTTACGCAGATGATACCCAGCTTTATCTATCCATGAAGCCAGAGGACACACACCAATTAGCTAAACTGCAGGATTGTCTTACAGACATAAAGACATGGATGACCTCTAATTTCCTGCTTTTAAACTCAGATAAAACTGAAGTTATTGTACTTGGCCCCACAAATCTTAGAAACATGGTGTCTAACCAGATCCTTACTCTGGATGGCATTACCCTGACCTCTAGTAATACTGTGAGAAATCTTGGAGTCATTTTTGATCAGGATATGTCATTCAAAGCGCATATTAAACAAATATGTAGGACTGCTTTTTTGCATTTACGCAATATCTCTAAAATTAGAAAGGTCTTGTCTCAGAGTGACGCTGAAAAACTAATTCATGCATTTATTTACTCTAGGCTGGACTATTGTAATTCATTATTATCAGGTTGTCCTAAAAGTTCCCTAAAAAGCCTTCAGTTAGTTCAAAATGCTGCAGCTAGAGTACTAACCGGGACTGGAAGGAGAGAGCATATCTCACCCATATTGGCCTCTCTTCATTGGCTTCCTGTTAATTCTAGAATAGAATTTAAAATTCTTCTTCTTACTTATAAGGTTTTGAATAATCAGGTCCCATCTTATTTTAGGGACCTCGTAGTACCATATCACCCCAATAGAGCGCTTCGCTCTCAGACTACAGGCTTACTTGTAGTTCCTAGGGTTTGTAAGAGTAGAATGGGAGGCAGAGCCTTCAGCTTTCAGGCTCCTCTCCTGTGGAACCAGCTCCCAATTCAGATCAGGGAGACAGACACCCTCTCTACTTTTAAGATTAGGCTTAAAACTTTCCTTTTTGCTAAAGCTTATAGTTAGGGCTGGATCAGGTGACCCTGAACCATCCCTTAGTTATGCTGCTATAGACGTAGACTGCTGGGGGGTTCCCATGATGCACTGTTTCTTTCTCTTTTTGCTCTGTATGCACCACTCTGCATTTAATCATTAGTGATCGATCTCTGCTCCCCTCCACAGCATGTCTTTTTCCTGGTTCTCTCCCTCAGCCCCAACCAGTCCCAGCAGAAGACTGCCCCTCCCTGAGCCTGGTTCTGCTGGAGGTTTCTTCCTGTTAAAAGGGAGTTTTTCCTTCCCACTGTAGCCAAGTGCTTGCTCACAGGGGGTCGTTTTGACCGTTGGGGTTTTACATAATTATTGTATGGCCTTGCCTTACAATATAAAGCGCCTTGGGGCAACTGTTTGTTGTGATTTGGCGCTATATAAAAAAATTGATTGATTGATTGATTGATCTTATCTTAGGGACCTCGTAGTACCATATCACCCCAATAGAGTGCTTCGCTCTCAGACTGCAGGCTTACTTGTAGTTCCTAGGGTTTGTAAGAGTAGAATGGGAGGCAGAGCCTTCAGCTTTCAGGCTCCTCTCCTGTGGAACCAGCTCCCAATTCAGATCAGGGAGACAGACACCCTCTCTACTTTTAAGATTAGGCTTAAAACTTTCCTTTTTGCTAAAGCTTATAGTTAGGGCTGGATCAGGTGACCCTGAACCATCCCTTAGTTATGCTGCTATAGACGTAGACTGCTGGGGGGTTCCCATGATGCACTGTTTCTTTCTCTTTTTGCTCTGTATGCACCACTCTGCATTTAATCATTAGTGATCGATCTCTGCTCCCCTCCACAGCATGTCTTTTTCCTGGTTCTCTCCCTCAGCCCCAACCAGTCCCAGCAGAAGACTGCCCCTCCCTGAGCCTGGTTCTGCTGGAGGTTTCTTCCTGTTAAAAGGGAGTTTTTCCTTCCCACTGTAGCCAAGTGCTTGCTCGCGGGGGGTCGTTTTGACCGTTGGGGGTTTTACATAATTATTGTATGGCCTTGCCTTACAATATAAAGCGCCTTGGGGCAACTGTTTGTTGTGATTTGGCGTTATATAAAAAAAAAATTGAATTGAATTGAATTGATATTGTTGATTTTCATTATTGAAAATTGGCATATATTAACTCTCACTATTTTCAGGGGTAGACTGATCGAAGGTTTTGCAGACATGACACTGACAGAGAAAAACAGGATAAAAACACGTGCCGACGTGGACTTCTGGATTTTTGGAAATAATTTCTGGCACGGCTATGCCACGTTTTTGAGCTGCTTTTAGAGAATCCGTCCACCAGTAGGTGATTTTCTGTTCTGATTCAAATTACTTTATAGCTCCAAAAACAGCATTTAAAGATGAAAAATTAGCACCAACGCTCAATGCCGAGGGCGCCGCAACACTCAATGCCCTCTACGATGACGTCATTTGAACTAGCCGATCAGCGAGGAGATCCGGGCAAATATCGCTCAGTGCATGTTTGCCGTATCTGGCAAAATATACACTACCTTTTTTCTTTGACTAGCTACTGCTCCTGCTACCCATAATGCAGTGCGACCACTGACTACGCCTTCAGAATAAAATACAGGTAAACCATTGCTGACTGGATGTAAATGTTTTCTGTTTTATTTTTTAATCCAAATTACCCCTTTAACATGAAGCTTGAAATATTTATCACTAAATTATGAGGAACAATTTTAACCCTTTATAAAACACATTTTTACTGCTGGCAGAACAATTTATATTGTCATAGCTTGGTAACAGTTGCATTTTCATTGCATCTTATGAGTATCTGTAAAATTATGTTTATGATAGATTTAACAGCTCATCATAATCATTCAGATGAGCTGCGCTGTTGTGCGGTGCACTGTTGCAATGACTCGCACCCACACACAATGTTCACGTGAAGTTCTCATAATTAATGCGTGACAGAGATTTTGAACATTTCAAAAAAAATTTTATGCACTTGCACACAGCCGTGCACAGTTTACAACGGTTTACAATGAGTTTACAACAAGTTTACTCTCTGGCATGGCAGATTGCGTACCAGTGCACGGATCAAATTTCTGGAAGTGTCAAGGCACCTTTATCATCTTTGCTCAGTGTTGTCTGTTGGTTGTACCAATTTCCACCAGTTGTTGTAATTCAAATAGATTAAGGCACACTATTGTGACAATTGGTTTTGTTATGCCAAATGGTTTGTTTTTACAGTGTAGCAGTGCTGCCAGTGGTGGTATAAGTACTATAATTACTTTGCAGACAGCTGATGGTGATCATGCTGTGGCTGAAGATGGGCCCTTCTGCAATGTTGGCCCTCCACGCTCTGCTGGCACTTATGGCTGTGACCCCTGTTGCACCTCACCCCTGCCCCCGGCCGTGCTCCTGCCCACAACCCACAGAACTACACTGCACCTTCCGCTCCCTCACCACAGTGCCAGCTGCTGTGTGGAAGCATGTGGAGCGCATGAACCTGGGGTCAGTCCCTCTGCTCCTCTGTTTGGCAGGTTTCTTACTGCTGGCCTGCTGATTGTTGGAAGCGCTGTTAAAGACATGATGTGATTTCACGATAAGCCAGAAATACTCTCATGAATGGGTTTAATGCCTTTTTGCTGATTGTTTTAGGTTCAACAGCATTAGTAAGGTTACAGAAAAATCCCTGTCTGGATTGAGGCAGCTGGAGCTCCTGCTGCTTCATGGGAATGACATCCACAATCTCCCTGATGGTACATTCAGGGACCTCGTGTCTCTTCAGGTAACCCAGCTGGACACTCTGTAAACATAGTAACTGGGAATATGTGAATGGATGAATTTACATGAATAACTTAAACCCCGTTCAGACTGAGGTTTACAATCTGTCTTAAGCAGGATACAGGTAATTATTTGTCATGTTTATACAGGATACAGCCATATCCTGCTTAAACCCACCTAGAATCTGACTTAAGTCAGTGGGTTGAGCCAGATTTGATCTGGATTCACTGCAGTCTGAATGCAAATGCAGCTTGAATCCAGCTTTCTTGGGACCATGACGTCAAACTACGTCTGTGCACTCTGTGTCTTCTCCAATAAATTGCTCAACAAACTTCTTTTTCTGCAGCACTACCACACAGAAACACACATACACATGAATGCGAGCGCGTACACACACACACACCTGCACTCGTTCTGATGTAAGAAAACCATTACAGCAGAATTGATGTCATCTGCAGCGACAGACTGCAGGTTGATTACGCAAACTTAAAAAGTTAACTTTTTTGAGGTTAGAAATGAATTCCTTTCTGAAATATCACACAAATTCACGTTTACCTGTTTGAAGGAGTCGACTCTTTGCAGTTAAAGAATCCATCAAGCTGTCCATTATTCCTCACTCGTAAACACTGGAGTTTTTGAGTACTTTTGGTGTTACCTTCATAATTTACCTTAGACAACTGTTTAGCTGCTAGCTGGTGTCATTTTTTTTTTTCAGCACAACCTCACCTGTGTGACTTTACAGTTTCTTTCATTCTGACATACTGCATTAAAACAGTCACCCTAATTTCACCCCAAAACCTAAAATTCGAATAAGAAAAAAAAAAGTATTTTTTTTTAACTGTGAAAACCAGAAATATGTTTAGTGAACCATTTGCATAACTTTGAATGTAAATATAAATGGTAAAATTCAAAAATATATGTGAAAATGTAGCATAAACAAAGTTACATACAACAAATCACATTAAAATGCTTCAGGTGTTTTTGTGGCTATTTACATGCAATAAGATGCCACACAAATTATATTTGTGCCACTCTGAAAAACAATTCCTGTTCAATGCACATCAGAAGCCCCAAGAATTTGTACAGATATTCCACTTCAATATCCATGTGTATTTTTCCCTAATTCCTGTTTTTTGTAGCATTTTTTATTGGTATTGGTACAGACTGTCCTGGCTGCGTTAGTGGCCAAAAAAAATCAATCATTTTTGATAATATATTTTACACCAGTGATAAAGAAAAATTTGTGTGTTTTCTTAATTGTTTGCTGTCGCAGACAGAGGAAGACAGAAGAATAGTCCAGTTCGCAAAAAGCACACACACACACACACACACACACACACACACACACACACACACACACACACACACACACACACACACACACACACACACACACACACACACACACACACACACACACACACACACACAGACCCACCCGTGTGGGGTCTGTGTGTTGTCATCAAACCCACGTGAAGTTGGTGATTGTGATTGGTTAGCTTCTGAGTTTTCCACTAATGGTGAACACCCCTCTCTCCTGCTGCAGTAGAGGAATTCGTATTTCTTTCCAGCCGTCTCTCTCCTCCAGCTGAAAGAGGAAATCAGTCATTTCTGCTATGGCTGTCTGCAAAATGCACAGTGAATATGAGAATATTATCCCCAAAAAACTCACGTAAATTATTAATCATAATTCAAGTTATACTTGGCCTATTAACAAAATTTAAAAAGTAGTGTGGAGGTTGAAGTCTCCACATTCAACATCCATTCAAACAGACACTCAGAGTGGAGCAGACTGTGTGCTTAATTACTCCAGAGGGTCAAACAGCAAGCACCCCATGCACACACGTGCATGCATAAATTGAATTTCGTTGCGTGTGTAGGATGAGCTTGGGGCATCCATGCATCCTGTGTCTTCTCTAGTAAAGCAATTTCTGTGGATCCTTGGCAAATAAAACTATTCTGATTCTGGTTCTGATGATAAAAATTAGAATCAGAATCAGAATAGCTTTTATTCACCACATATCTTCAAAGAATACAAGGAATTTGACTCCAGATTGAGCTGTATTTTCTCTGTACAAGCATGTATAACTAAACAGTAAATAATTCACAATAAAATTTGTGCAAATAAAATGTGCATTAAAAAAGTGCAAAGGAGAAACAAACAGATTGAAGTTGTACATGAGATATATGACTTAGTGAGTTTTTTGGCAGGTTAAATTGTTCATCTGTGTCTGGTTAAACTGTTTTTGTGTTTGGTTATGTTGACATGCAGAGCTCTGTAACGTCGGCCAGAGGGGAGGAGTTTAAACAGTGTGTGTTCAGGGTGTGAGGGGTCTGCAGAGATGTTACCAGTTCGCTTCCTGGTGCTGGACCGGTATAAGTCCTGGATGGAGGGCAGAGTGGCTCCAAAGATTTTTTTCTGCAGACCTGACAGTTCATTGATGTCTGTGCCTGTCATGTTTGGAGGCAGAAGGAAATCAAACAGAAATGGAGAGGCACAGGACAGACTGGATGATGGATGTGTAAGAGATGATGTGCAGTTCCTGGGGCAGGTTGAACTTCCTGAGCTGTCTGAGAAAGTACATCCTCTGCTGTGCCTTTATCCTGATGGAGTCTATGTGGGAGGTCTACTTCAGATCTTGAGAAATGGTGGATCCTAGGAACCGGAAAGTGTCCACAGCAGACATAGTGTTGTTCAGGATAGGGGGGGGGGGGGGGGGTGATGGTGGTTTCCTCCTGAAGTCCACTATCAACTCCACATTCTTGATCATGTTCAGCTCCAGGTTGTTCTGACCACACCAAAGGACCAGCTTTTCCACATCCTGTCTGTACACAGCCTTATCACCATCCTGGATGAGTCCAATGATGGTGGTGTTATCTGCAAACTTCAGGAGTTTAGCAGAGGGGTCCCCTGAGGTGCAGTTGTTGGTGTAGAGGGAGATGAGTTGTGGAGTTTCCCAGTAAACCAGGGGTGGGCAATCATGTGCCATGAAGGGCCAAGACACTGCTGGTTTTCCTTGCTACCAATCACCCACCTGCACTGGTGAAAAAAAGGAGTGACAGTTTATGATAAAAGTTCCCAGCTGAGGGGTGAATGTCCTCTACAACACTGTGACATCTGTACATCAACCTTCCTTTATATAAAAGCATGTTACGCCTCCCCTCATCTTCCCAAAAAGCTCTATTATGTGGTCCGCGTGCAGCAGCTGGAAGAGAGTTGTCTGGGATATGTTCACTGAACTAGATTTCACTGAAACACAATGCTGCAGATCTGCAAAAGTCTGAGGTTTTCTTGTTGAGGAGCAGCAATTCATCCATCTTGTTCAACAGAGCATACATTGGCGAGGTGGATAGATGGGAGGGCAGTGAGTAATCCCCGCTGCCTCAGTTTCACAAGCACTCCTGCTCGCTTCCCCCACCAGCGTCTTCTGTAAACTCCACACAGAACTGCTGTTCCTCCAACAAAAACATCTGTAAATCTCCCTGGTTTGGTGAAAACTGGCGAAGAAGCTGAGATGACAGTCCAGTGTCTATGAGCTCTTCCCTGGTGTAAGAGACCAAGGATAAAGAGCATAGAACCTGTAAATGCACAAAGTACGAGAGAGCACAGTACCAAGGCAGCCATCCGCTGCACCATTTTTGTGAAATAGTTCACTGACAGCAGAGTGAAAAAGTAATCCTCATACAAATATCAACTCAAGCTTTATAACTGACATTCATAACAGCATTATCCCTCTCCCTGTATTGACATCTTATCATGGTCGAGTGGTTTCTGGGCTCTACTGATCCTGGGAGCTGTGTTGTCTGGAGCATTAGCTTCTGGTAGGGCCCTGTATCATAACTGTATCATAGTGAGCCTTACAACTTTTCAGCCTACCCTCGTATATATATATATATATATGGACTTCTGTGCTAGTCACAGTTTGTCCATCACGAACATCATGTTCAAGCACAAGGGTGTCCATAAGTGCACGTGGCACCAGGACACCCTGAGCCAGAGGTCGATGATCGACTTTGTAGTCATATCATCTGACTTCGGCCACGTGTCTCAGACACTCGAGTGAAGAGAGGGGCTGAGCTGTCGACCAATCACCACCTGGTGGTGAGTTAGATCCGATGGGAAGGGAGGAAGCTGGTCAGACCTGGCAGGCCCAAACGTATCGTGAAGGTCTGCTGGGAACGACTGGCGGAACCCTCTGTCAGCGAGGTCTTCAACTCCCACCTCCGGGAGAGCTTCTCCCAGATCCCGGGGGAGGTTGGATACATGGAGTCCGAGTGGACTATGTTCTCTACCTCCATTGCCGATGTGGCCGCTTGTAGCTGTGGTCACAAGGTCTCTGGTGCCTGTCGCGACGGCAATCCCTGAACCCGGTGGTGGACGCCGGAAGTAAGGGATGCTGTCAAGCTGAAGAAGGAGTCCTATTTGTCTTTGTTGGTAGGTGGGACCCCAGAGGTAGCTGACAGGTACTGGCAGGCCAAGCATGCCACAGCCTGTGCGGTCGCAGAGGCAAAAACTCGCGTCTGGGGGAGTTCGGGTAGGCCATGGAGGAGACCTATTGGTTGACCTCGAAGAAATTCTGGCAAATGTCCGACGCCTCAGAAGGCGGAAGCAGCTCTCCACCCGCACTGTCTACAGTGCGGGTGGGGAGCTGTTGACCCTGACTGGGGATATTGTCGGGCGGTGGAAGGAATACTTCGAGGATCTCCTCAATCCCATCGTCACGTCTTCCGAAGAGGAAGCAGAGACTGGGGACTCAGAGGCAGACTCATCTATTACCCAGGCCGAAGTCACCGAGGTGGTTAGAAAGCTCCTCGGTGGCAAGGCTCCTGGGGTGGATGAAAGCCATCCTGAGTACCTTAAATCTCAGGATGTTGTGGGACTGTCTTGGCTGCCATGCCTCTGCAACATCACGTGGCGGTTGGGGACAGTGCCTCTGGATTGACAGACTGGGATTGTGGTCCCTCTGTTTAAGAAGGGGGACTGGAGGGTGTGTTCCAACTACAGGGGGATCACACTCCTCAGCCTCCCCGGTAAGGTCTATTCCAGAGTACTGGAGAGGAGAATTGGACCGAAAGTCGAACCTTGGATTCAGGAGGAGCAGTGTGGTTTTCGTCCTGGTCGCGGCACACTGGACCAGCTCTACACGCTCCATCGGGTGCTCGAGGGTTCATGGGAGTTCACCCAACCAGTCCACATGTGCTTTGTGGATCTGGAGAAGGCGTTTGACCATGTCCCTTGAGGCACCCTGTGGGGGGTGCTCCGGGAGTACGGGGTCCGGGGTCCTGTGCTAAAGGCTATCCGGTCCCTGTACGACCGCAGCAGGAGCTTGGTTCGCATTGCCGGTAGTAAATCAAACCTGTTTCCAGTGCACGTTGGCCTCCGCCAGGGCTGCCCTTTGTCACCGGTTCTGGTCATTATCTTTATGGACAGAATTTCTAGGCGCAGCCAGGGTGTAGAGGAGGTCTGGTTGGGGAACCACAGAATCCCGTCTCTGCTGTTTGCGGATGATGTGGTTCTGTTGGCTTCGTCAAATCAGGACCTTCAGCGTGCACTGGGGTAGTTTGCAGCCGAGTGTGAAGCGTCTGGGATGAGAATCAGCACCTCCAAGCCGAGGCCATGGTTCTCGACCGGAAAAAGTTGCTTTGCCCTCGTCAGGTCGGAGGAGTGTCCTTGCCTCAAGTGGAAGAGTTTAAGTATCTCAGGGTCTTGTTCACGAGTGAGGGACGGCTGGAGCGTGAGATTGACAGACGGATCGGTGCAGCAACTGCAGTGATGCGGTCGCTGTATTGGACCGTCGTGGTGAAGAGAGAGCTGAGTAGGGGGGCAAAGCTCTCGATCGAAGCTCTCGATCGATCTACCTATGGTCATGAGATTTGGCTCATGACCGAAAGAACAAGATCGCAAGTACAAGAGGGCGAGATGAGTTTCCCTCGCAGGGTGGCTGGGCGTTCCCTTAGAGATAGGGTGAGGAGCTCGGTCACTCGGGAGGAGCTCGGAGTAGAGCCGCTGCTCCTCCATGTCGAAAGGAGCCAGTTGAGGTGGCTCGGGCATCTTTTCCAGATGCCTCCTGGACGCCTCACTGGAGAGGTGTTCCAGGCATGTCCCATCGGGAGGATGCCCCTGGGAAGACCCAGGACACGCTGGAGGGACTATGTCTTTCGGCTGGCTTGGGAACGCCTTGGGGTTCCCCCGGAGGGATCGGGAGGTCTGGGCGGCTTTGCTTGAACTGCTGCCCCTGCGACCCAACTCCGGATAAAGCAGAAGAAAATGGATGGATGGATGGATATACACTCAACAAAAATATAAACGCAACACTTTTGGTTTTGCTCCCATTTTGTATGAGATGAACTCAAAGATCTAAAACTTTTTCCACATACACAATATCACCATTTCCCTCAAATATTGTTCACAAACCAGTCTAAATCTGTGATAGTGAGCACTTCTCCTTTGCTGAGATAATCCATCCCACCTCACAGGTGTGCCATATCAAGATGCTGATTAGACACCATGATTAGTGCACAGGTGTGCCTTAGACTGCCCACAATAAAAGGCCACTCTGAGAGGTGCAGTTTTATCACACAGCACAATGCCACAGATGTTGCAAGATCTGAGGGAGTGTGCAATTGGCATGCTGACAGCAGGAATGTCAACCAGAGCTGTTGCTCGTGTATTGAATGTTCATTTCTCTACCATAAGCCGTCTCCAAAGGCGTTTCAGAGAATTTGGCAGTACATCCAACCAGCCTCACAACTGCAGACCATGTGTAACCACACCAGCCCAGGACCTCCACATCCAGCATGTTCACCTCCAAGATCGTCTGAGACCAGCCACTCGGACAGCTGCTGAAACAATCGGTTTGCATAACCAAAGAATTTCTGCACAAACTGTCAGAAACCATCTCAGGGAAGCTCATCTGCATGCTCGTCGTCCTCATCGGGGTCTTGACCTGACTCCAGTTCGTCGTCGTAACCGACTTGAGTGGACAAATGCTCACATTCGCTGGCGTTTGGCACGTTGGAGAGGTGTTCTCTTCACGGATGATGCGAAGGAGATGTGTTGCACTGCATGAGGCAAATGGTGGTCACACCAGATACTGACTGGTATCCCCCCCCAATAAAACAAAACTGCACCTTTCAGAGTGGCCTTTTATTGTGGACAGTCTAAGGCACACCTGTGCACTAATCATGGTGTCTAATCAGCATCTTGGTATGGCACACCTGTGAGGTGGGATGGATTATCTCAGCAAAGGAGAAGTGCTCACTATCACAGATTTAGACTGGTTTGTGAACAATATTTGAGGGAAATGGTGATACTGTGTATGTGGAAAAAGTTTTAGATCTTTGAGTTCATCTCATCCAAAATGGGAGCAAAACCAAAAGTGTTGCGTTTATATTTTTGTTGAGTATATATACACTCAACAAAAATATAAATGCAACACTTTTGGTTTTGCTCCCATTTTATATGAGATGAACTCAAAGATCTAAAACTTTTTCCACATACACAATATCACCATTTCCCTCAAATATTCTTCACAAACCAGTCTAAATCTGTGATAGTGAGCACTTCTCCTTTGCTGAGATAATCCATCCCACCTCACAGGTGTGCCATATCAAGATCTTGATTAGACACCATGATTACACCATGATTAGTGCACAGGTGTGCCTTAGACTGTCCACAATAAAAGGCCACTCTGAAAGGTGCAGTTTTGTTTTATTGGGGGGGGGGAATACCAGTCAGTATCTGGTATGACCACCATTTGCCTCATGCAGTGCAACACATCTCCTTCGCATAGAGTTGATCAGGTTGTCAATTATGGCCTGTGGAATGTTGGTCCACTCCTCTTCAATGGCTATGCGAAGTTGCTGGATATTGGCAGGAACTGGTACACGCTGTCGTATACGCCGGTCCAGAGCATCCCAAACATGCTCAATGGGTGACATGTCCGGTGAGTATGCCGGCCATGCAAGAACTGGGACATTTTCAGCTTCCAAGAATTGTGTACAAATCCTTGCAACATGGGGCCGTGCATTATCCTGCTGCAACATGAGGTGATGTTCTTGGATGGCACAACAATGGGCCTCAGGATCTCGTCACGGTATCTCTGTGCATTCAAAATGCCATCAATAAAATGCACCTGTGTTCTTCGTCCATAACAGACGCCTGCCCATACCATAACCCCACCGCCACCATGGGCCAGTCGAACATTGACATCAGAAAACGGCTCACCCACACGACGCCACACACGCTGTCTGCCATCTGCCCTGAACAGTGTGAACTGGGATTCATCCGTGAAGAGAACACCTCTCCAACGTGCCAAATGCCAGCAAATGTGAGCATTTGCCCACTCAAGTCAGTTACGACAATGAACTGGAGTCAGGTCGAGACCCCGATGAGGACGACGAGCATGCAGATGAGCTTCCCTGAGATGGTTTCTGACAGTTTGTGCAGAAATTCTTTGGTTATGCAAACCGATTGTTTCAGCAGGTGTCCGAGTGGCTGGTCTCAGATGATCTTGGAGGTGAACATGCTGGATGTGGAGGTCCTGGGCTGGTGTGGTTACACGTGGTCTGCAGTTGTGAGGCTGGTTAGATGTACTGCCAAATTCTCTGAAACGCCTTTGGAGATGGCCTATGGTAGAGAAATTAACATTCAATACACGAGCAACAGCTCTGGTTGACATTCCTGCTTGTCAGCATGCCAATTGCACGCTCCCTCAAATCTTGCGACATCTGTGGCATTGTGCTGTGTGATAAAACTACACCTTTCAGAGTGGCCTTTTATTGTGGGCAGTCTAAGGCACACCTGTGCACTAATCATGGTGTTTAATCAGCATCTTGATATGGCACATCTGTGAGGTGGGATGGATTATCTCAGCAAAGGAGAAGTGCTCACTATCACAGATTTAGACTGGTTTGTGAACAATATTTGAGGGAAATGGTGATATTGTGTATGTGGAAAAAGTTTTAGATCTTTGAGTTCATCTCATACAAAATGGGAGCAAAACCAAAAGTGTTGCGTTTATATTTTTGTTGAGCAGCTTACAAGTCACTATGATACAACTTTTAACTTTGTGTTATGTCTTCAAAATCTGTCTTTTGCGCGCTCTCCTCCTGTGTTGCCGCACAGCTTCTGCTCTGCTTTTAGCGGAGTTATTATCTTCCATGACTTTAAACACACATCCACTTTCATGCAGTCACCCAAATTTTAACTTTGTGTTCGTCCAATATTGACTGAAAAATCACTCTTGTGAGCTGGCGTTCTGCCTAAATGCTTGTTTGAAGCGTGATGATGAGTCACTGCGTCAGTGCGCACACACAGTGCGCAACACTCATGTGATCCATTAACAAGATATTAAATCAACATACTTTTACATACAACATACATCAACATACAACAGAAAAACCTTTATAGTTCGGAACTGTTTTATTAAGCTATAAAAAACATTAAAAATACTTGCCTTAAGCTGTTCATAATATATTCCACTGAGCAGGAAAGAGAGGGGAAAAAAGTGTCCAGATGAACCAGTCCTCTGTGATTCCAGAAGTGATCAGAGGTGTTTTCAGCATCCAAGGTTTGGCAGAAAATGATTAATCTGCGACAAAATAATTATTTTATATCCAGTCCAGCGCACAGAGCAGGTGGAATTGTGTGCGCAAGAGGAGAGATGCTCCAAAAATAGCCTCTCGGGTCCTGCGTAACTGCCAGGCGCATGGATAATGGGCTTTTAGCAGACTCGTAAGCACCACACAAATGCCTCTAAGCCGCCGCAGTAACTCATACACAAACTGCGCCACGCTGTTGTTGCTGAATTTTGAACTTCTTGAAATTAGTGCCACGCTCATAGAGGAGCCTCGTTAACTGAATATAATGCCTCTAAGAGCCACTCAGAGCCACGAAACTCCCACGATAGTTGAAGACACCCTCTCATAGCAAAGAAAACACGCTGCGTGGCTCATTATTCATCCTTCATTATTCGGTCGGACCCAGGCTTGATTTACTAAGATCCTATATAATGAGTACTAAATTGCATAGGCATTGCATAAAATTCCATGTTGAGTTGGTGAACGTTTTGCATGTCATTTATTGAGAATAAGTGACAGACTGCGGCCATCCAGCATCACCTTAGGTCACTGGTTCCTGCCCAAGTCTCACAACTATACAGTAAGGGTCCTATCTCACTGGGTGCGACTGTTGGAGAGCAGTTGCAGATACAAATTAGCGACCAAACATACGGAAGAGGGACAGTGTCAAAGTGTTCAGCTTTTATTATCCTGCTATTATCCATGTGAATAGACCGTGGACATTCCCCAGACTGAATCCAGTAAGGACAAGAACAAATAAAATAAATAATAAAATAATTAAAAAAAAAAATAATAATAAAGTTTCCAATACACTCACCGACTTGCAGAATGATGTCCCAGCTGGATCTGCTGGGTTATCTCCCATGTCCAGAGTGTTAAAGACACATATGCACATCGTGGGAGAGCTGGATCTGAGCAGTGTGCTGTTTAATGAAAGCATGTCATCATATTTCCTCATTGACAATGAGCACATCAAAGAACTCTCACTGCACATCTTCAGAAAGAAAGAGAGCAGGAGAGGGAGGGGGGTGACAAAGGGAGATAGATGGAGGGAAACAGAGAGAGAGAATGATAGGGAGGGGAGAGAGAGAGAGAGAGAGAGATTAGTGGGAGGGATGGGGAGAGAGAGCTCTCCAAATATTATAATATTAAACATGCTTTGTGCTCCACTTCTGCAGAATTGTGCACCTCAGTAAAAATACAAGGTCTGTCCGAAAAGTAACGGACCTTTTTATTTTTTTCAAAAACTATATGGATTTGAATCACGTGTGATTGCATCAGCCAAACTTGAACCTTCGTGCGGATGCGTGAGTTTTTTCACGCCTGTCGGTTGCATCATTCGCCTGTGAGCAGGCTTTGAGTGAGCACTGGTCCAGCCCCCTCGTCGGATTTTCATTGTCAGGGAAATAGCTGAGCGACTGCCGCTTTGCTCCATGAAATTTTTTTCAGAAACTGTTAGAGACAGCCAGTTGGAAACCATTCGAAAGATTCAGATGGCTTTCGGTGAAGATTCTGTCGGCGTCACATGGATTAAGGGGTGTTAAAACCTTTTTAAAGACGGCCCACAGCGGCGGAGGGCGCGCGGCACACCGAGCGGCCATCGACAGGCTGGAACGACCAGATCATTTCCAAACTGAATGCTGTGTTGATCCAGGACATCGTGTGACTACCACAGAAATGGCAAGAGAACTGGACATAGCACTTTTGTGGCACATTCCACTGTTACAGGAGATTTTGTAATGAAAAACGTGCAGAGGAATTCGCCCGTCGGCACGGAGCCGCTCATGGTGCGCAACAAAAAAAACACCTCCGTGTTGGAAATGATTCGGAAGATTCAGACGGCTTTTGATGGCTTTTCAGTCGAGTGAGTATCCGAGAAATTGTGTAACAGCTGGACATGCTACAACATGTCCTGTGAGACTTCCAACACGGAGGTGTTTTTTTGTTGTGCGCCATGAGCGACTCCGTGCGAATTCCTCTGCACGTCTTTCATTACAAAATCTCCTGTAACAGTGGAATGTGCCACAAAAGTGCTATGTCCAGCTCTCTTGCCATTTCTGTGGTAGTCACACGATGTCCCGGATCAACACAGCATTCAGTTTGGAAATGATCTGGTCGTTCCAGCCTGTCGATGGCCGCTCGGTGCGCCACACGCCCTCCGCCGCTGTGGGCTGTCCTTAAAATGGTTTTAACACTCCTTAATCCATGTGATGCCAACAGAATCTTCACCGAAAGCCATCTGAATCTTTCTAATGGTTTCCAACTGGCTGTCTCTCACAGTTTCTGAAAAAAATTTCATGGAGTAAAGCGGCAGTCGCTCTGCCATTTCCCTGACATTAAAAATAAATGTCAGGGAAGTAAATAAATAAATAAATAAATGTAATTAAATTAAAACAAAAACTAGAGCACTGCGCTCGAAGAGCGCAAACTGCCAACACTATTTTCCAAATCCACAAATTTTTACCTTGGAAAACATTTTCAAGGTCAAAGTCATCTGTGAAGTGTTTTATCATAAGATAGAATATAATACAAAATATAGATCAAAAGAACTTTCCAATGTTAAAATCAAGTAGTTTATTCTTTACTTAGTTTATTCATTGAGAATAGCAGTTTGCAACTCATTGTCACAAATGAGAGTGACTGATGCATGTTTGGTTAAGATATAATGTAAAATATACATTAAATGTGTCAAATTATGTTAAACCGTGTTAAATTTACATGGCCACAAAATCTGTAATCTGGATCTGGAACACTGAAAAAAATCTTTCAGTGTTAAAGGACAGGGATTTTTCTAATTTTCCAAGATTTTTCCTGACTTTGACCTATGAACTATGACCTTGAAACTGAATCAGTTCTTGCCTATCAGGATATGAATCCTCTGTAAAAATGACATGATGATAAATGAAAAATTGTGGGATACAGGCTGTTCACAAACAGACAAAGAAACAAGTGAAAACATAACATGACACAGGTCCTGACTGTGGTATTAATACAGTGTTGGTTGGAAGTTTACATACACTCATCATATGTCATCAATGTCGTTAATTTTGGGCTTTTAATGTCTTTGAAGTGTTGTTTTGCCATGGTGGAATGATTGTACAGCACACATCATTAATGACTTCTGAAAACAAGAATTGGGTGCACAAGTATGAATTTATTTTGGATCTTCTCTAATCCACACGGGGCAAAATCATACCACCCCCGCTAATTTGG
This sequence comes from Thalassophryne amazonica, assembly GCF_902500255.1. Classification (NCBI taxonomy): domain Eukaryota; kingdom Metazoa; phylum Chordata; class Actinopteri; order Batrachoidiformes; family Batrachoididae; genus Thalassophryne; species Thalassophryne amazonica. The sequence continues at coordinate 112,254,564 of NC_047103.1, read as the reverse complement.
TTAAATGTCCCTTAGCAAGCATCATCTGGACTACATTCATGTCAACTGTCCCACAAGTTTGGAAATGTCATTGTGGCTCACTCATAATGTTATTATAGTCACTGATAATGATTCTCTTTCTTTTCATTGGTTTAGATGTTAAAGATGAGCTACAACAAACTGCAGGAGATCAACAGAAACACTCTTCAGGGTTTGTGGTCTTTGGCCAGATTGCACATAGATCACAACCGACTGGAGTTCATCCACCCCGACACCTTTCAGGGTCTCACGTCTTTACGGTTGCTGCAACTGGAAGGCAACCGGCTTCAGCAGCTCCATCCAGCCACCTTTGCCACCTTCACCCTCATTGGCCACTTCCACATCTCCACATTGAGAATCCTCTATCTGTCAGACAATGAGCTGGTAACACTGCCCCCCAAGCTACTGATGGCCATGACCAAGCTGGAGAACCTGTACCTCCATGGGAACCCATGGACCTGTGACTGCAACATGAGGTGGCTCCACAACTGGGATAAAACTTCACCAGGTTAATCTTGAATATTTAGTTATGTGTAGAGTATTTGCTTCTTTAAAAAAAAAAAAAAGTCCAGTGAGCTTTAGGAACTTGCAGTGATTTATGTATACGAGGTCTGTCCATAAAGTATAGGTCCTTTTTATTTTTTTCAAAAACTATATGGATTTCATTCATATGTTTTTACGTCAGACATGCTTGAACCCTCGTGCGCATGCGTGAGTTTTTCCACGCCTGTCGGTGACGTCATTCGCCTGTGAGCACTCCTTGTGGGAGGAGTCATCCGGCCCCTCGTCGGAATTCCTTTGTCTGAGAAGTTGCTGAGAGACTGGCGCGTTGTTTGATCAAAATTTTTTCTAAACCTGTGAGACACATCGAAGTGGACACGGTTCGAAAAATTAAGCTGGTTTTCAGTGAAAATTTTAACGGCTGATGAGAGATTTTGAGGTGATACTGTCGCTTTAAGGACTTCCCACGGTGCGAGACGTCGCGCAGCGCTCTCAGGCGCCGTCGTCAGCCTGTTTCAAGCTGAAAACCTCCACATTTCAGGCTCTATTGATCCAGGACGTTGTGAGAGAACAGAGAAGTTTCAGAAGAAGTCGGTTTCAGCATTTTATCCGGATATTCCACTGTTAAAGGAGATTTTTTTTTAATGAAAGACGTGCGGACGGGTCCACGCGTCGGGACGCAGCCGGCGCGGTGCGGCGGCACAGGAAAAACACCTCCGTGTTGATAACCATTTGTAAAATCCAGGCGGCTTTTGATGGCTTTCAGTGGAGTGAGTATATGAGAAATTGTTTAACAGCTGGACATGTTCCAACTTGTCCTTAAGGCTTCCAACAGAGGTGTTTTTCCTGTGGCGGAGCGTTGCAGCGGCTGCGAGCCGACGCTGAAATCCGTCCGCAAATCTCCTTTAACAGTGGAATATCCAGATAAAATGCTGAAACCGACTTCTTCTGAAACTTCTCTGTTCTCTCACGACGTCCTGGATCAATAGAGCCTGAAATGTGGAGGTTTTCAGCTTGAAACAGGCTGAGGACGGCGCCTGGGACCGCTGCACGACTTCTCGCACCGTGGGAAGTCCTTAAAGCGACAGTATCACCTCAAAATCTCTCATCAGCCGTTAAAGGTTTCACTGAAAACCAGCTTAATTTTTCGAACCGTGTCCACTTCGATGTGCCTCACAGGTTTAGAAATTATTTTGATCAAACAAAGCGCCAGTCTCTCAGCAACTTCTCAGACAAAGGAATTCCGACGAGGGGCTGGACGACTCCTCCCACAAGGAGTGCTCACAGGTGAATGACGTCACCGACAGGCGTAGAAAAACTCACGCATGCGCACGAGGGTTCAAGCATGTCTGATGTAAAAACATATGAATGAAATCCATATAGTTTTTGAAAAAAATAAAAAGGACCTATACTTTATTGACAGACCTCGTAAATATGAAGAATTTATTGATGAAAACTCAAGATTGTTATGAGGTTTTCTATTAACTGTGGGAACATACAGTTTTTAATTGATTCATTTCATTTATGAGTAGCAGTGGATTAGTTTGTGTACTTTCATAATGATGTAATAGTTCCTCCAGCCAGGATTGTTCCACCATTGAGCCTTTTCAGGTTTCAAATTCCACAAAATCTCAGCGAGGTCGCTACGCTGCGAGATCTCAGTAACATTGAGAACTGCATTGATACGCTCTGATCACGCTTCACTTTAACCGCTGCACACGGACAACACAATTAACATCGCAACATAAAACTATTTTTATATTGTGCCTAAAACTCTCGTGAATATATTCTCTGGGTTTATAGATGTTGTTACTGCGTTTATTTTATGTAAACGTGAGAATCATGGGCTGTCTCTCTGTTATTTTCAGTGGGAGCTGCTGTGAGCTCCCCTTCCTGATCATGTCGTTCTGGGGGAAAGTGAAGTTTGCTCTTTAACATCTTGATTATTGTTCTTTACAACACTGTTTGTCCTCTTTGTTCCAGACTAATATATATGTCTGAAATTCGGTTTGCGCTTATTAAATTCCACGTAGATTAAACGTAACAGACACAGATTTTTTGTTATAATTGTTTTAGCAAGTTTTTAGGGTATCATGCAGCAGTCTCTTATTAATGTGATGAAAAATATTAAAAAATGACATTTTTGTAGTATAATATTCATTTACAACTGTCATCGTGTGGATTCTCTATGTTGTTTTGACTGCAGCGACTCTCTGGCACGCAAGGGATTATGGGATACGTGAAAACCCCGAATTGGCGTATTTTATATCCAGTGTACAAAAAAAAAAAAAAACACAGAAAACCCTGAAATATTTCATAAGATGGTAACAGCAGATACAGACATCTCTAATTGTGTCAAAGTAATGCATATGATCAATTAACATACTGACAAAGGCTCACATTAAAAGAGGCACGAGCACAGCACACATGCATAACTTATATACTGTATTTTCCAGAGCATAAGTCACACCTGTCAAAAAAATGCCTCTTGAACAGGAAAAAAACATACACCGGAATATAAGCCGCACTGTGTTATGAGCTCTTTAATTTGGGATTTTTGTGCATTGTTGCAGTGCTTTTTCTTATTGCTGGGATTTATTTTGTTTAGTGCTTTGACTCTTAGGAACATTATATGTAATTAGTCATTAGAATTGCTATTATTAAACATGTGAATTTTCAATATATATGTTGTACCAGAGTATTAGTCGCCTCCCAAACTAGTAAAAAACCGTGAATTATATTCTGGAAAATACAGTACATACATACATCCATTAGCCAGAGTACTTCACTGGAATGTGGTGCAAAGGGGCACAGTGAGGGTGTTCTTTTTGATTGTGCTGTTTCACCAAATTTCAAACAACATTTACATGAGTTTGAGAGGGAAACTTTGTAACAGGGCTCAGTTATTTTCATCTTGTGTTTAAAACAGTTGGATCACACTTAAAACATTCGTTATACAGTATGAGCTGTTCCAATGGCAACAGTACTTTGAGCTATTCCTTGTATCTTTGGTCATTGTTGGGCTCCAGAGATAAAATACAATTAACAGCTATGCTCATTTCAAGCAAATATGAATAACTGTCTTTTCCGATTAGTCCTATTGAACAACACCAACAACTGACTGAATAGAGGTTTGTTCCTGGTGCGACCAGAGATGTTTTACAGCTGGTACAGCAGAATGCCACGGTGAGCTGGGTTTGACGTGGACTCACTTTTTTGTTGCACCACTGTCATTCCTGCAGCTTAGCGGTGATGATTTTGGTGACCTGTGATCACCAGAGTAGTAGACAGCCTCCGTGGATGTTTTGAGGTGACTGACAGGGATGTGCTCTGTGATGCACAGGGGGAGGACATCGGAAGCATCACAGACTGCATAAGGGATTATATCAACTTCTGTACAGACAGTATTATCCCAACAATGACTGTGCACCATCACCCCAATAACAAACCATGGGTGACCAAGAACATCAAGGTGACACTGAACAGGAAGAAAGCTTCATTCAGGAGTGGAGACAGAGAGGACCTGAAGAGGACGCAGCAAGAAGTGAGGGACAAGCTCACAGAGGGAAGGACAGTTACAGGAGGAAGCTGGAGAGCAAGTTCCCCTCCCTCCCTTACACTCTCATTCTCCTAGACACCTCCGCTTGCTCCTGCCCAAACACCTCAGCCCTCCTGCCCCACTTCTCAACCGGGTTTCTCTCCTTCTTCTCCCATCACCATCACTGCAGAGGATGTGAGAAGAGAATTTCGTTGCCTGTGTCTATGAAAGGCTGTGGGTCCTGACAGCCTCAGCGCCAGAGTGCTGAAGAGATGTGCTTTCCATCTGTGTGGGATTTTCTAGCACATCTTCAACTTGAACCTGAGCCAGATGGTTGTTCCTGAGCAGTAGAAAACCTCATGTCTGGTGTCTGTGCCCAAGAAGAACCAAACACACTTAGTGACTACAGACCTGTGGTCCTAACATCACATGTTATGAAGTCACTTGAGAGGCTCATCCTTAGGCACCTCTGCACAGTCATCAAACCATCGCTGGACCCCCTGAAGTTTGCATGCCAGCCCAACAGGGGAGTGGAGGATGCCATCATCTTTATGTTGCACAGAGCTTATTCTCACCTGGAGGAGGCAGGCAGCACTGTGAGAGTCATGTTCTTTGATTTCTCCAGTAAATTCAACAACATCCGGCCTGACTTGCTCAGTGTTAGCCTCAGGTCCTGTTCATTGTCATTGAACTCTCTTATTAATCCCAGTGATGTCTCCCCTCTTGTGCCAATGCCTACACTTTGTAACAACTTTTTAAAAAAATTTTTATCACAAAAGTGTCTGCCCTTAGACCAGCTCATTTAGGCATTAGGCCCATCACAGACTGATTTTTCTCTCTGCTTTGCTGCCCTCGATCAGTTCAAGCCTTTGTCCTTCTCCCAATTTTCTGATGTAGACAATCTTCTGATTCCTACAAATTGTTCTTTAGACATCATTCCTTCTTGTCGCCTCAGAGAACTTTTTGATTCAGTGGGAGCCACTATTTTGTTGCTGGTTAACACCAGCCTTAGCACCGGCTGCGTGCCTTTAGCTTTTAAACATGCTATGGTGAATCCTTTAATCAAAAAGAAATAATGGTGATCCTTCCCATCCTTTCAAATTTTAGGCCTATATCTCAGCTCCCTTTTTTATCCAAGGTTTTAGAAAGAGTGGTCTACATTCAGCTGCAGTTGTTTTCTGCTCAGCATGATATTTATGAAAAGTTTCAGTCTGGCTTCAAACTCAGAAATACCCAGGTAACAAAAAATGTAAACATAACCAGAAATGTTCCCAGAACGTTACGGAAAATGTTTGCAGAACGTTCCGATGGTTTTCTTGACATCCTCCCAACGTTACTAAATACATTATGGGAACGTTAGAACAAACATCAGGATAACCCTAGGAGAACGTGATACCCAGGTAACAAAAAAATGTTCAACATTATGGAAAACATTTGCAGAATGTTCCCATGGATAGTTTTGTTGGCGCCCTCCCAACTTTACTAAATATGTTATGGGAACATTCCAACAAACATTAGGATAACCCTAAGAGAATGTGATAGGTATGTTCTTGCAAGGTTATGGATGTTCCTGTGTGGATGATCTTGAACTTTATTGTAGCATTGCATTGTAAGTTGGGGCTAAGCTTTATGTAACCTTGAGTAGATATCTGTGCAGAACTACACTGATGATGCAAATCTTATATCATGTTACAAATAGATTTTGCTTCCTTGTGTGGTATAAACAATCCAATGTCCATATCCTAGCCATGTGCTTAAAGAGGTTACAATTGATAAAGTCCAAGACCACTACGTGAAAGCCGGTACATAATATTGGGGATTGATGTTAAGAAAATAAACAATTGGTAGTTCCAGAAATATTTGTATGGGGCAGGAGATGTCACACAACACTAAATATTATTTATTCTACATCTATTATTACTACCAGAATTGTTTTTATACACCTAAGTGTACTGTAACCATTTGTTTGCAATGTACCCCAATCAAAGAAAAAACAGCTCCATCCATTTTTAACGTATTTCAAATCTCTTGCCTCTAGAAATGCCCTCAAATATTTCTGGAACTGTGCTTAAATAAAGCAAGCAATACACTTGTACAAAATTAAATTTTTAATCTCTAGAATGTGTACACATCCACTCTTTCCGGAGCTCCATCAACTAGCTTGTTTTAAACACGTCCAACATCATCAATTCCCATCCCCACTCCTCCAGAGTTCTGCACGTGCACTATCTAGTTTAAGGTTGAACTTTGCTCATTGCGCCCATCCAGTCCCGTCGCCAGTCTTAAGGAGGGCTTATGAAATCCACCAGGTGGGCACCACTATTAATAGCTTATTTTTGCTTATTTTCACTATTCACGCAGCCCTAATCCCCCACAATAATCATCACATTAACCATGATCGGACCAGCGCTCTCTCTCTCTCTCTCTCTCTCTCTCAAACACACAAACAAACAAACACGCGCACACATGTTCACACGCACGCACACACACACACAAGTACAAATGACGTATTAGATCACACGCAGCATCTCGAACTAAACAAACAAAAAACACCACGGCGGGTGCATTTCAAAGCAACCAACAGAGGGGTCGCAGTCGCAATAGTACCAATTGCCAACACACACACACACACACACACCTGTGGTGGATGCTGGTCCTTCAAGGAGGGGAAGCTCAGTTTCGGCCTACATCATAAAATGTGTCAGTTTATTTATACGTAAATTCTACCCTCTGTTCCTTTTCATGAAACAGTACGTTTTATTTGTTACAGCACTTCCAGTCAGCCAGCTCACTTTGTCATACCAGGACAGCCGAAAAGACCTGTTACTTTTCCCCACCTTTTGCACCAAATTAATCTGAGGAGTTGATCTGCCGTGCTGTTTAACTCTAAGTTTTTCTTCGTTAAGGAAGACTATCAAATGGCTTCGCCAAAATCCGGTGTGCAGCTTGCTACCTAGCTAGCTCGCTAGCTGGGACTGGCGCGAGGCTAGTGTGAAGTGTGTCCGCCTGTGAGTGCTTTGTGACGGAGATGCTCAGCAGCACCCGCTGCTCGGTAGGGACAGAAACTGCGATAGAAGTCAGAAAGAGTGATAGAAGTCAGTCTCCAAACACAAGCAGCTACAAAAAAAAAACAAAAAAAACACCAGAAATAGAAGCTCGATTTGTCGCTAGTCGTTTTTAACAAAGAAAATGCTGCTAAGAGGATTAGGAAAGTCAGTTCAACTCAGAACAGAATGAAAATTAAAAAATGCTCCCACGGATGTTTACACCAAAAGATCGCTGATTTGCTCATTTCGCTGTCAATCAAAAAGGGATTCAGCCTCAGACAGATCATCCAATCATCATGCAGAAGCTGAGCGTCCAGGCCAGCCCACTGCCCCATAGACACGCTGAGTGTCCGATGGGCGGGACAAAGCCCAGCATTTATCCAATGGCTCGTCTCGTTTCGCTGCTCTCTTTGCTTCGCTATTGAACTCTGTGGACGCTCAGCATTTTCACTGTTTAAAGCACTGTGAAGCTGTGGGTTTGAGTGAGAGGAAAGCCGCATCGTTACCAGTGATAAGAAGCTGATTCTGAACAAAAGATGAGCGCGTTGAAGCACATATTTAGTCAGTGACGTGTACACACAACAGTATATCAATCAATCAATCAATTTTTTTATATAGCGCCAAATCACAACAAACAGTTGCCCCAAGGCGCTTTATATTGTAAGGCAAGGCCATACAATAATTATGTAAAACCCCAACGGTCAAAACGACCCCCTGTGAGCAAGCACTTGGCTACAGTGGGAAGGAAAAACTCCCTTTTAACAGGAAGAAACCTCCAGCAGAACCAGGCTCAGGGAGGGGCAGTCTTCTGCTGGGACTGGTTGGGGCTGAGGGAGAGAACCAGGAAAAAGACATGCTGTGGAGGGGAGCAGAGATCGATCACTAATGATTAAATGCAGAGTGGTGTATACAGAGCAAAAAGAGAAAGAAACAATGCATCATGGGAACCCCCCAGCAGTCTATGTCTATAGCAGCATAACTAAGGGATGGTTCAGGGTCACCTGATCCAGCCCTAACTATAAGCTTTAGCAAAAAGGAAAGTTTTAAGCCTAATCTTAAAAGTAGAGAGGGTGTCTGTCTCCCTGATCTGAATTGGGAGCTGGTTCCACAGGAGAGGAGCCTGAAAGCTGAAGGCTCTGCCTCCCATTCTACTCTTACAAACCCTAGGAACTACAAGTAAGCCTGCAGTCTGAGAGCGAAGCGCTCTATTGGGGTGATATGGTACTACGAGGTCCCTAAGATAAGATGGGACCTGATTATTCAAAACCTTATAAGTAAGAAGAAGAATTTTAAATTCTATTCTAGAATTAACAGGAAGCCAATGAAGAGAGGCCAATATGGGTGAGATATGCTCTCTCCTTCTAGTCCCCGTCAGTACTCTAGCTGCAACATTTTGAATTAACTGAAGGCTTTTTAGGGATCTTTTAGGACAACCTGATAATAATGAATTACAATAGTCCAGCCTAGAGGAAATAAATGCATGAATTAGTTTTTCAGCATCACTCTGAGACAAGACCTTTCTGATTTTAGAGATATTGCGTAAATGCAAAAAAGCAGTCCTACATATTTGTTTAATATGCGCTTTGAATGACATATCCTGATAAAAAAATGACTCCAAGATTTCTCACAGTATTACTAGAGCTCAGGGTAATGCCATCCAGAGTAAGGATCTGGTTAGACACCATGTTTCTAAGATTTGTGGGGCCAAGTACAATAACTTCAGTTTTATCTGAGTTTAAAAGCAGGAAATTAGAGGTCATCCATGTCTTTATGTCTGTAAGACAATCCTGCAGTTTAGCTAATTGGTGTGTGTCCTCTGGCTTCATGGATAGATAAAGCTGGGTATCATCTGCGTAACAATGAAAATTTAAGCAATACCGTCTAATAATACTGCCTAAGGGAAGCATGTATAAAGTGAATAAAATTGGTCCTAGCACAGAACCTTGTGGAACTCCATAATTAACTTTAGTCTGTGAAGAAGATTCCCCATTTACATGAACAAATTGTAATCTATTAGACAAATATGATTCAAACCACCGCAGCGCAGTGCCTTTAATACCTATGGCATGCTCTAATCTCTGTAATAAAATTTTATGGTCAACAGTATCAAAAGCAGCACTGAGGTCTAACAGAACAAGCACAGAGATGAGTCCACTGTCCAAGGCCATAAGAAGATCATTTGTAACCTTCACTAATGCTGTTTCTGTACTATGATGAATTCTAAAACCTGACTGAAACTCTTCAAATAGACCATTCCTCTGCAGATGATCATGTATATGTATATATTTGATCACTTATTTTTTGACAATTTAGGAGAAGCTGAGCTTCCCTTGCAGTCTTAGAGCAATCGCCTCTGACACACACACACACACACACACACACACACACACACACACACACACACACACACACACACACACACACACACACACAATAAAAATTTGGACCTACTTTGAGTAGAGTGCCAGCGCCGTCCTCTCTTTCATCCACCCTGTGTCAGTGCAGGATCCACGGAGGTAGAAATGGGTCCACGGTTTTCTTTGCTAATGACATCATGTGTTGGTTTATCCGAAGTTACCGATGTTGGGGTTTTAAACCAGTTACGTATATCCACATTTAGGAAAGCACAAAAACTAGCTGCTGTCTGCTGGCAAAAACTCACACTTCATTTCCCCCCATAAACGCGGTAACTGATTGTTGCTGGGCAACACTGACGTGATTACATATGTAGACAAACTTTACAACAAACTCACACGGTTTTAATATATTTAATGTCTTAGTGATTATGCAACAATGGCCGTTTTAACCCAAAGCAAGTACAATGAAATGAAATTAGGATTTTATTTATCTATTTATTTATTTGAGATCTGTGACTGTGATCTGGCTTGGGTGGGCGGGCCGGGGCGGGCGGGCCGGGGCGGGCCCAAGCATATCAGTGGGCGGGCACTGCCCCCTAGGGCCCGCCCATAGCGACGGGTGTGCGCCCATCTGCAGCACCTCCATCTGCACGCTGTGAAATGACCGAGCGCGAAGCAGACGGACATACAGATCAAATTATAGACATTAGTTCCTGCATATCTTATATTTTCAATATAATGGATTCCATGCTTAAATAAGAGCCAATCTATTTCCTTTTAGAAAAAAAACATATATATATAAAATTTAAAATGTCCCTGCTGCGTTCTGCTAACGTTATACCAGAACTAGAAGTTTGAAGTGAGTTATCATCTGGATTTTACAAAATAAAAGAAGCACTAATTACAGACTATGCTTTTAAATTATTAAGTTCCTCTTCCCATTTGATTTACTTCTGAAAAAAATCTTTTAAGGATCGATTCAAACGTTCTGAGAACGTTCTCACAACGTTACAAAACCAGTGACATTCATGACCTTGTGAGAACCACAGGGTAACGTTATGACAAAGTTAACTGTCAGCTGGGCGGATCCCGCGCCATGAGGGGGCATTTGGGGGCGACGCCCCCTCACGTCATCAACCTCGCTCCCTCGGATGTGAGAGTTATCATAAATAAAAAAGAAAGAAAAAAAAATACTGGAAAATATAGCGCCTCGCAGTTTCGCGGATTTTTTTAGTCCAATTTTGCATGCTTTTTTTTTTTTTTTACAGCGCATTGTGCTCTGCATCCTCATCAAGCAGGCCGGTGTTCTGTCGAGATGACAGGACACCTGTTGCGGCACCACGAAGGGAGAGTACACACATTGTGTTCTGGGTGTCTGTTTATAAGAATCTTCTCGCCCAGAAGAAAAAAGAGCGCCAACTGTGTTCTTCACTCAGAAAAAGACACCTGCAGCGAGGCCTTCAGCGGAGTGGCACCACAACGAAGAGGCGCGATCAGAGGAACTGTGAAATACCGGTCAGTCACTATTAATAATTTCTTATGTGTCCAACCTCGTAGGTTGATCATTAAAATTAAATTTGTTAGTTCTAAAAGCCATCATAATTATTTATAGGAAAACGTTCTATTTTTATTTCTCAAACAAATGTTTGGGCCTGAAAACAGGTTGGTCTTATTTTTCTACTAAGGTTTGAACTTTGAGAGTGTTTACACACGAGAGAAAAGTGAGAAAATGTTAATGCCTGTTTGAGAAAAGTGTATAAAGTGTGTAGTGAGGGGTTTTACAGCCTTAAAACATCTATAATAATTGTAAAAAATAACGCTGTCTACTTCGCTGATTTCACCTATTGCGGGCTATTTTTAGAACGTAACTCCCGCGATAAACGAGGGTCCACTGAATATCTACATGAAAGGTTTATCTTTGACCCGTTGTGTGACTGTCATCCCCAATTGCGATGTGTTTGCGCTTGTGATGGAGGGCTGTATGTGGGGTTAATCTACTGTCTTGTGTCGTTTCTCAGATCAGTTGTTGGTTTGGTTTTGTGGTATGCAGGAGATCACTTGACCGAGGGTCTATACATTCAAATAATAATTTAAAAAATACTGTCATCACTCTTTACTCTTAGTCAGTCTCTTACAACGGTGTAGCCTAAATACACGAGCTTTCTAGGAGCGCACCCAATTCATTACGCATGCTCAGAGGCACGTCCCCTCCAGTGCGCACTTTTTTTGGGGGGGGGGGCGCCCCCTGTGATAAACTCATTGCCCCCTTAATATTTTTTTTCTGGCACCGGGCCTGCAGCGGCACCGAAACTGCTCTATTGAGAGTTTTTAATGATCTGCTTTTAGCTGCTGACTCAGGTAGTCCTGTCATCCTGATGCTTGAGCTTGTCAGCTGCCTTTGACACAGTGAACCACGCGATTCTGCTGCATTGTCTCGAGCAATGTGTGGGAATTACAGGCTCTGCATTCACCTGGTTGAGTTCTTACCTCACAAAACAGAGTTTTTCTGTGCAGCTGAGCCACTTTTCTTCAGATGTGGCCCCACTGACCTGTGGAGTCCCTCAAGGCTCCATTCTAGGTCCTATTCTTTTCCTTTTGTACATGTTGCGCCTGGGTGGTATCTTCCGAAAATACCAGATATCTTTCCATTGCTTTGTCAACGATGTCCAGATTTACCTGCCACTAAGGTTGTTAGGCAATGACCCAATGCCGCCATTATTGGATTGTTTGAGTGAGGTTAAATCTTGGATGAGTGCTAATGTATTCAGTCTTAATGAATCCAAGACAGAGGTTATCCTGTTTGGGGGGGAGCACTTCCTCAGCCTGCACTGCTGATGTCCTGGGTCCCCTGCATTCCTGGATTCAGCCCTGTGTGATTTACTGATTCTGTACTCTGGCAAAATAATTTCCTCAGGATAAATAAAATTTATCTTGATCTTTATTCACTTCTGGAAATGTTCCACATACAAAGAACTCTGAACCAGAGCAACATCAGAGTGTTAATGGGCTCAAATTGTCTGATACATGTGTAATAATCCATTGTCAATTATTAAATGACAAACTGGAGTATTCCCAACAGCAAACTCCAGGCTGTGAACACACACTCAAATAAAATCCAAAGCCAAACCAGTATGTGAATCCCAAACCTCCTGGTCTTTGGTCATTTCTCTTCTTTTTTTCCAAAAGTGGGCACCTGATGACTATGACCATTTTTTTGTCCATCTCTGTTTATTTGGGACTCGAGAATCAAGAGATTACCCATCATCCAGCACTATATTATTTAGAACATTTTCGCACAACCCTGTTCAGATAACATCTATGTGAAACTATTGCTCTGTATTCACAATAATAATGAATGAAATGTGCTTTATTTGGCAGAAATTCAAGGTGTGATTCTTTGACTACACCGTAATTACATTAGAGTTCTGTTCGATGAATCCCCGCTCCACCTCCTCTTCCTTTCACAAACTCTGGCTCCCTCCACTTCCTTGACAGCTGGTGCACAGCACGGGCAACCCAGCTGACAGTGCCCTCTTCCCGCCATCTCCATGTCCTCTCTCCCCTGTGCCCTCTGCTACCTGCACTCGCAGTAGGTTCTTTCATCTTTTCGACAGGACTGTTTCAATGAGTACTTCATTATGTCTGTAGTGTGTGAAACCTTCTCAGTCAACAACAAGCAGAGACACCTGCAAAACACAGGGCGCTCCCATTACTCACCAGATTGACTTGACATGCAAATGAATGATAGAAAAACAGTTTGTGCAAATGAAAGCAAATTTTTTGTTTTTGCAAGCACTCATGCTGTCCCCTACAAGATGCCACCCTGGGTGGGTGACTGTATTGACAATATCAAGATCTGCCACTGTTACTTCATTTGTAGTTGCTATTTGCTAAAACACTGTATCTGTTATGAATAAATAAATAATGCACAGAGTTTTCAAACGTTAATTGCACTGCACTCTCACCTCACATATGAGTGTCTGTTTAATGGCTTAAAGAAGCAGTTTACTCACATTTTGTGCTTGCATAAATTAGCTTGTTAGCTATGCAGCACCATGTGTTTCTTATAAATTAATAATGTGTCAATTAAATTCACTTTGCTTCTTGTTGCATGAAGTGGTAAATGTGGCTTACACTCTATTACGACATACATAAAATACAGTAGCTTGTGACTTAACTAGCTCATTTTAAAGTAAGTGTCTTGATATTGTCAACTTGTTTAACAGCGTTTATTGTTTTTTTTTTTTACTCCAGGCATATTAAAATGCAAAAAGGACAGGGCCCTTCCTGGTGGCCAGTTGTGTCCTACGTGCTCCTCACCCAAGCACCTCCAGGGGAAGGTGCTCCAAGCTGTGGAGAACCTGGTCTGCAGCAGCCCAGTCATCAGTGCTCCCCATAGGACTACTCCACCTGCGGATGCTGAGACTGAGGTCTTGACCACTGAGGACTTCAAAGAACCATTTGGTAACATTTCCCTTGGCCTGTCAGATGAACATGGGAACAAGGTGGATCTAAAGTGTAGCATTGGTGAGCCTAGCGGGACTACCAACATCACATGGGCGCAAGTCAACCAGTTTCATCTAGTCACCAACATCACTTTGTCAGTGGATCTTGAATGCCAAGTTGATAGACATAAGTATGAGGCACTGTGGAGGATCATTGCATATTACAGTAACATGCCAGCACACTTAGAGAGAGAGATGATACTGAGCGAGGAGCCTAATCTGACCTATGTGTACAGACAGGATTCCATAAGAGATGCATTGTACTACACACGTGTTCAGGCTAATATCATGGCTAAGCCACAATGGCTGATGCAGACATCTGTGGACCTTCAGCTGAACAGACCAAAATCTTCAGAAAAAATGGTGAAGCTGATCCTCAACACCTATCTCTCAGAGGCAATTGAGAAAGAGCTGGTGCGAAGACAGACAAGGGCATGGGTCATGATTAAGTCAAGAAATAGTACCCGACAAGTACTGAGTGCTATCTTGGGTGCCCCTACACATATGGACTGCAACATCTACAGTTCTGGTGAACCAGCTATCAGTTGGATTTTTCCAGATGATGTGAAGATAGAGGCACCATACAGCACTCCAGACAACAGAGTATCTGTGTCTAGAAATGGACAGCTGGTCATTAAAACTGTCAGTCACACAGATGCAGGAGTTTACTACTGCAGTGCCATGGTGAGTGGAGACCTTGCTGTCCTGCCATTCCATTTGACAGTACAAGAATCTTCAAGTCCTTCCCCAGGGGAGGACACCTCACTTACAGCAATTAACAGATTTGTAGGAAGCCCAATTTCTCTTCCTTGCCCAGTCTACAGCTCCCCTGATGCTGAAATTAACTGGATACTACCAAACAGCAACATAGTTGGTTTCCACACCAACTCCTCCAGAGCTCGGATCTATTCTAATGGCACTCTTTATCTTGGCCAGAGTCAACTTTTGGACAGTGGATTTTATAAATGCATTGCCATGAATCTACATGGTGTGGACACTCGAGCTACAAAAGTAACTCTCATCAGACGCAAAGGGCCGATAAGACCTGTGAGGAAATTTCCCACTAAACCTCAGTCAGCTGCACGGGAGGATACTAAGATGATAGATCTGAGTGAGGACACAGCAGAGGCATCAGGTGAGGTCGAAGTGACTCAGGTGAATGTGCCAAAAGATCATCCAGATGTTTTGAGAAGCAGAGTTTCAGGAAGGGGGGACACAGGGAGGAGCAGTTTGCATCCAGTGAAGAACACCTGGCGGAGGCAACCGGTGCAGAGAAAAACTGTGGGCGCCCGTGTTGAAGCCAGGAAGAAAACAGCTGAGAGCAGGAGAAGGATTAACATACCAAATAATAAATTAGACCCAAAGAAATGGGCACACATTTTGGCTAAGGTTAGGGATAGAAATGCTCAGAGTGCTGTAACATCAAATCCAGTTCAGCACATGACTTTGAGAGAACAGAGTTCAGAAAGAGGACAGACAACTCAGTCACAAGAAAACACTGAAGGGTCATCAGATGGGAAGATGACACAGGTCACCACACCATTCACAAATATAAAAACTACCCTCAACAATACTCAAGGTCCTGACACAGATATAACACAGACATTATACAGTAACCATGATATGAACACACACAGCACTTCTACTCCAGCAGGCCAACACACAGCACACACTCCATCCACTGCACGTCACACAACTCCTCACATAAACTTGAATTCACACACTTCAGCCAGATTACAGAACACAGCTGCTCCGCTACACACTGTCACTCGCTGGCAGACAAACACAAACATCACCGACAGCAGCACTAGTTTTTCTACACAAAAGAGCCAGAACACAAATACAGATGTTGAAAGAGTCACTGCTGATACGTCCCAGGCTTTGGAGAAGAGCAAGGATAGAGATACTTCAAATATTGTTGCCAACTCTAACAAGAAGAAAACTTTAGCATCATATACAAAACCAAACATTGCAGCACATGACATTTTACGCTCTGAGATGAGGTTGATAACAGCTTCTTCAGCTCTTACGGAGAATCAAATTGAAGAAAATTTGCCCGCACGCCTCCAACAACTGAATAAAAAAGGTAAGGATGGAAGAAGAAGATTGAACAGAAGGAAACAAAAGCTGAATAAAGTCCCAGAGTTTGTTACCACCACACTTTGGGATCCCCATTTTCCTGCAGTCAGGACCACCGCCTCCACACAGCTAAAAATAGAGTCACCAGAAGTTACAGTGGCCAATTTCAATACCACTGTTCCATTCAGCAGCCGCCAAGTAGCGTCATTAGACAGACTGAGTCACAAAGAAAGCACAGTCTCCAGGCATCACAGCGAGGCAGCCACCAAAAGCTCTTCACTTCCAGTTTCTACCCCTGAAACAAAGAACCTCCTTCTACCATTGGCCAAACCACCCTTCGATTGCACATCAACAGCTCCATCATTTCCAACAGCCACTCCTGAAGCAGGTCGTGGAAAAATCGTAACTGAAATACCCTTCATAATCTTGAAGAGTGCATCTCCTACAGTGGCTATAGATATGTCCACCACCAGCCAGCAGAGGTTAATGAGCAGCACTCACATTCCTCTTAAACCTTTATTAGAGGCACAAAACATAGGCATTATGAGAGGCTTTGGATCTATTAGTTCTGACAATTTTTCTGGGGATCTTCACATGGCAATACAAATGGAAGCAGATGTGGACCAGAATCAACTAGACCATCAAGACACACCCACTAAAAAGAATGAACAAATGCTTCTGAACTATCTGCTACCTGACTCAGTTACTCCTGCTTTTAAGCAAGACGTCCAATCAACCACTGACACATACAATCCCTTCACTGAAAGTGGTTTCATCACAACACTGGGCACCAGGTTTTTACAAGGCAAACTGTTGACAGAGCAAGTTACCACAGTCAAACCTGAAAGGCTGCATCCAAGCAATGCTAATGATGACGCCGATAGTAGAAAAAACAATGTAACAGCACTTCCCTTTCCTACTCCATCAAGACCTGTGATCTCCCCCACAAGTACAGCACCACTTCCAACAGATGCTAAATTGATCTCCCAACTGCTTCCACCAAGACCTGCCTTCCAGGAGGGTCCCAGGATCAATGACCTTCCAGGTAGACAAGACTCAGAGTTCCCTGCTATTACTACTAGGGCAACACCAAACACAGGATCATATTCTGATCCTACAACCCAGTTAGCTGACCCCAAACAGCTTGTGATTACTAGTATAAATCCACCTTCCTCACCCATAAAATTAACTAGCGTGCAAGGAGTCAAGCCCACCCCTATTCCAACATTCCAGACTTACCAACATGGAGCAGGACGAACAACAAGCACTCAGGATGTACCTCAGAAGCACAAATTACCTGAACAAAGTTCAGTTCTAAGAGGAAAACCAAGGATAATTGCAAACAATTTCCAGACTTTCAAAGTCAAAGTTGAAACAGATGCTCAACTTCCCTGTGAGGCTGTGGGGGAGCCAATGCCCTTCCTGTCATGGACTAAAGTTGCAACTGGTACGTATGATTCAAATTCACACTTCAAATGTACGAGGTGTATTAGAAAAGTATCCGACCTTATTATTTTTTTCAAAAACCATATGGATTTGAATCACGTGTGATTGCGTCAGACAAGCTTGAACCCTCGTGCGCATGCGTGAGTTTTTCCATGCCTGTCGGTTCCGTCATTCACCTGTGAGCAGGCTTTAAGTGAGGAGTGGTCCACCCCCTCGGCAGATTTTCATTGTCAGGAAATGGCGGAATGATTTGGGCTTTTTTTTCCATCAGAATTTTTTCAGAAACTGTTAGAGACTGGCAGCTGGAAACCATTCGAAAAATTTATCTGGCTTTCGGTGAAAATTTTACGGGCTTCACAGAGAATAAGGACTGTTACTACAGCTTTAAGAACGGCTTTAAGGACGCTCGGCGCGCCGCGCTCCGTGCCGCCATCGAGAGCCACAAACGACCGGATCATTTCTAAACGGATGGCTCTGTGGAGCCGGGACCGTCGTGTGCACTTTCTCTGGTTATCACAAGAGCTGGACATCAACCATTTTCTGGCAGATTTCACTTTTAACAAGAGATTTTGTCATGGAAAGCCGAGCGGAGGCTTCGCGCGTCACGATGGATTCGCTACTGGAGTGAGACAAAACCACCTCTGTTTTGGTCTCACAGGACGGCTTTGAGATGGCGTTCAGACAGCTGTCGGTGGTTTTTCCATCGAGTGATTATCCGAGAAATTATGGATGTGCCTGGACATGCCAGAACATGTCCCGTGAGGCTTCATCACGGCGTTGCTTTGCGCCATGCGGCACGATGGTGGCACGGAGCGCGGCACGCCGAGCGTCCTTAAAGCCGTCCTTAAAGCTGTAGTAACAGTCCTTATTCTCTGTGTAGCCCGTAAAATTTTCACTGAAAGCCAGATAAATTTTTCTAATGGTTTCCAGCTGCCAGTCTCTAACAGTTTCTGAAAAAATTGGAAAAAAAGCCCAAATCATTCCACCATTTCCTGACAATGAAAATCCGCCGAGGGGGCTGGACCACTCCTCACTCAAAGCCTGCTCACAGGCAAATGATGCAGCCGACAGGCATGGAAAAACTCACGCATGCGCATGAGGGTTCAAGCTTGTCTGACGCCATCACACGTGATTCAAATCCATATGGATTTTGAAAAAAATAATAAGGTCGGATACTTTTCTAATAGACCTCGTACTTACAATTTCAGATTTGCAGTGCCTGTTCTTCCTTGCTACAGAAAAATTTTGACACTTCTGAAATGTAAATATGTTAGCCACCAGTAATCTTACAATTACACTGTAGCTCAAGATTTAAACATCTGCATATAGTGAAGAGAAACATTATTTCTCAAATAATTAAAAATAAACCACAAAGCTGCTTGAATGGCCAATTTTAATGTGCGACAGTGTCACAAGTAATATCAAATCATAAAAAAATAACTGCAATATTCTTCTGAGAACAGATTGGTCAGAAGTTAAAGGTGTAGTCCCTTTAGATTTTCCACAGAATTAATGACATATACTTCGGGTTATGAAGTGCCGTCATATGACAAAATGACATTTTTTTTTTATTGTTCGGAAAGAGTTTATTTGGGGATAGTCCATGGCATATATATATATAGTGACAATTTTTCATTTTTGTCAGGATGTGAGTTTTTGTTTTTCTTTGTTTTATGTTTTCATTTGCTTCATTTGTTCAGTTGCTTTCTGGTATGTTTATTCTCTTGCTGGGTTTTTTCCTGCTTGGGTCTGTCTGTCTGTCCCTTTCTCTCTTGTCTGTCTCTTGATAGATCTACCAGGCTTAGCAGACAGAGATGGCTGGACACAAATGCAGGACTCAAACAAAAAGCTCTGTGTGCAAAAATAGTTTACTAAAACAGCAAACAGGTCCGGTACACAAAAAGGCAGTCCAACTAGAGCAGACGTACAAGGAACATCAGGCTTAGGCATGGTCACGTACACAAGCAGGTGATCAAAACCATGAGAGGCAAGCAGGTCAAGGAAATACACAAAACAGAGCTGGAGAGAAGGCACAAAGCGCATCAGTTTGGCAAGGAGCAGAGGAAACTGTGGAACTTAAATACATCCAGGTGATGAGCTGCAAATAGGGAACATGCCGTGGTGGGCACAGTTCCAATAATCCGATAACAGATAATTATCGAAGATAATGTTTTTATTATCGGATTAACTTTTTAGATAACTTTAAAAACCATGATCAGACTAATTATGTTCCGATAAATTTTTGTCCAATAACTTTTAGACCAATAACGTAGTAAACAAAGCTGAACAGCAGCAAACATTTTTAAAATTTAAAATCATTGAACACCTACGTGTTAAAAGTTTCCTAACAGATGTGTAGTTCTATATGTGTAGTTATGGGTAGGATAGGGTAATCTCAGTACATTCACGACAGGACAAATGCATTTCAGACACTCTGTTTAGGCTCCACGGACAACAGCATTAACCTGTAGTGCCTAAAACGCTCGTGAATATATTCTCTGGGTTTATACGAGGTCTGTTAGAAAAGTATCCATGCTTTTTATTTTTTTTAAAAAAACTTGATGGATTTGAATCATGTGTGCTTGCATGAGCCAACCTTGAACCTTTGTGCGCATGTGTGAATTTTTTCACGCCTGTCGGTTGCGTCATTTGCTGGTAAGCAGCCTTTGTGTGAGGATGGGTGGAGTCTCTTGTCGTTTTTTCTTTGCAAGGAAATGGCGGAACGACTGGAGCAGCGTGACTGCATCAAATTTTGCCAGAAACTGGGCGACAGCCAGGTGGAAACCATTCGGATTATTCAGACGGCTTTCGGTGATGATGACCATTCGGATTATTCAGACGGCTTTCGGTGATGATGCTATGGGCATCACACAGATTAAGGAATGGTACAACCGGTTTAAAGATGGCCGCACAATGGTGGAGAGCGCGCTGCGCTCTGGGCAGCCATCAACATGCTGAAATGACCAGATCATTTCCAAAGTGAACGCTGTGATGATGCGGGACCATCGTGTGACTATCTGAGAAATTGTTGAAGAGGTGGACATCAGCACTTTTTCGGCACATTCCACTGTGACAGAAGATTTTGCCATGAAAAGAGTTGCAGCAAAATTCATCGGCACAAAGCTGATGGAGCAGCAAAAGTGCCTTCGTGTTGAAGCCTCACAGGACATGTTGTGACATGCTCACCTCGTCCACAATTTCTCGGATAGTCACACGACTGAAAAGCTACCGAAAGTCGTCTGAATCTTCCGAATGGTGGAATAGCTAGGCATGTCACAACATGTCCTGTGAGGCTTCAACACGGAGGCGCTTTTGCTGCGCCATCAGCTTCGTGCCGATGAATTTCGCTGCAACTCTTTTCAAAGCAAAATCTTCTGTCACAGTGGGATGTGCCGAAAAAGTGCTGATGTCCACCTCTTCTGCAATTTCTTGGATAGTCACACGACGGTCCCACATCATCACAGCGTTCACTTTGGAAATGATCCGGTCATTTCAGCATGTTGATGGCTGCCTGGAGCGCGACGTGCTCTCCGCCGTTGTGCGGCCGTCTTTAAACCTGTTGTACTGCTCCTTTGTGATGCCCATAGGATCATCACCGAAAGCCGTCTGAATAATCTAAATGGTTTCCACCTGGCTGTCGCCCAGTTTCTGGCAAAATTTGATGCAGTCGCGCTGCTCCAGTCGTTCCGCCATTTCCTTGCAAAGAAAAAACGACGAGAGACTACACCCATCCTCACACAAAGGCTGCTTACCGGCAAATGACGCAACCGACAGGCGTGAAAAAGATCACGCATGCGCATGAAGGTTCAAGGTTGGCTCATGCAAGCACACGTGATGCAAATCCATCAGGTTTTTGAAAAAATAAAAAGGTCGGATACTTTTCTAACAGACCTCGTAGACGTTGTTATTGTATTTGCGTTTGTTAAATTCCATGCATCTTAAATGTAGCAGACACAGATTATCTGGAATTTTGTTTTGGTAAGGTTTCAAAGCTTCTACTGCCATCTACTGGCCAGCAGTGTTCATGGCAGTTCATGGCAGTATTTGTCCTAAAGCTGAGCAGACACTGTGTGATATTTTAATCACTGTACTCGGTTTCAGTTCAAACTGTACCACAGAGAATCACGGTGTAAAAGTTCAGAGCACACGATTTATGTTCTCAAACACATTGTACGTTCAAAAACCACATGTCGAACTCGTGTTTCCAAAAGCAAAACGTAAGCTTTTTTCAAACTTAATTTACAAAAACTCTCGATGCGAGACAGCAAAGTTTAAAAACAAACCAAAACAACAAAAAAACATTACAAGACAGGTCTGTGGTGTGAGCAGTTGGACGCTTGTAGCTCTTTAGCAGCAGGATGCCGTCACGACGGCCGACCAGAATAATATCAAACAGGTTTGAGTTTCATCTGACCATACGATCAGCGATCAGGAGGTGGTCATGAGATGTTAAACGCAGCTTGTTACTCCATGTACACTACACAATGCAGGACATGCGATTAACCTGAAACTCGGTCCAAAAAATTCTAACATGCATGAAAAATCATCTGAAAAAGGGCCAAAACTCACACAGTGTAAAGCCAACATTTATGTGTCAACACAATATTGAGTGCACATTTTACAACATCATAAAACGTGCGCACATCATAAAACTAATAATAAAAATAATAAAATGAGCGCACATTCTCTCCACATGCAAAACATTTTGCGATGACACTTCCAGGGCTCCGTAAAAATGCCTGTTTTTACAAAAAAAAAAGGAATATTTTACAAAAGCACATTTATCTGTAAACACCAACACACAACACACGTCACATTAACGTGTTGGTTTACATAATGAATGACTCAACCAATCAGTGTTTAGCAGAGGCACCTTTACCCAGAATCCTTTGCGATCTGTCTGTGTTTGTTACAAAATCTCAGAATTAGTGCATTATTCAACATTAAAAGATATATGTTATATTTTAACTTTGTACAAATGACAGAACTGACATTAATGGAGTTATTCTATTAGTATTCACACCAAACCATAAGTCAGCATGACTTTATTTTCCAAGATCTCCACCTGACCGGAGCATTGTGATTTGTAGAGAGCTGGCTTTGTGGCTGCTCTCAGGGTGCTTTAGTGCTGGAAGCTGCGTAGTAAACAAGAGCTTCCAGCAGGGGGCAAGATGTTCAAACATAGAAGTGTGGGCTCATCGTTTTTGTCTGTTGTCGCTTTTGATGCTTCCAAAAGCAATCGTGGTGTTAAAACTCAAATTCAGCTTGTTAGTAGTTGCAAATGTACCAGAGACAATACTGGAATTTATCAGTTATCTGTAACTTCCAATACATTTTTGGGTGGTTTATCTTTATCAAAGATAACTTTTCAGTTATCTGATTATCTGTTATCGAAGTTAATTTTTTGGTTATCTGTGTCCACCGCTGGGAACAGCTGTGTGTGGAAAGCACCAGAATGAGGGTGTGGCCAGAGAGAGGGAAACCCCTACCACCAAGAACCAAGAGACAGATGAGAGAGAAAGGGACAGATAGACCCAAGCAGGAAAAAACCCAGCAAGAGAATAGACATACTAGAAAGCAATTGAACAAACTAAGCAAACCCCCGCTGGCCAAACGCCCAAAGGTGGATTATGATGTGGTGATTTCCATCCGTCTGTCTGTCTGTCCCAAAAACAGTATAAGCATTCTGAAACCAACACCTCTCACACTTTTAGGAGGAATTTCATGAAACTTAGTACAATTCCTTGTTATAGGTTGGTAATACATCATATCATTCAAATTTGGCCCATTTTAAGACTTATGGCCCTTGATTACCAAATCTAGACTCAATCAGTATAATGAGCAGTGATGTTGGTAACGCGTTACTTAGTAACGCGTTACACTAATCTGACCACTTTTTTTTAGTAACGAGTAATCTAACGCGTTAATCTTTCCAAATCAGTAATCAGATTAAAGTTACTTCTCCAAGTCACTGTGCGTTACTGTTATTTTTACATTATGGGTCGATAGCAGCATTAAACTTGGTCCGTGGGCAGGAGGTCGGGGTTCGACTGAATTGCCCACTTTAATTGAGCTGTGAGCATTTCATTCACGGTTTTCTGCAGCAGCTACGACTCGTCCTCACCTCTTAAAGCACAGTGACAACAGCACACCTGCACTGAGCTTTACAAAGACATTTTTATGCTTTTTTTTCTCCGAGCCGCTCCGTATCTGCTGCTAAAAATAGCTGATCCTCCGCGACGCGTCAACAACTAACACTGTTTTCCACTCAAATGCACCTAAACTCTCTTTCTGAGGACCACATGATGTGAAAACGCAATAAAACTTTCTTACCTGTAAATCTGGTCATGTTTTCTGCATAAATAAATGTTATCCATTCTTTGTGCTCAAACGCCAAAGCAGGGGCAAATCCAGATAGAATGGGGGCGTGGGGCAGGGATGTGCCCCCCCCCCCCACAACGCCCCTAGATTAAAGTTCCAGTTTTGAAGCCTTTTTTTACTACAACTACTAATACTACTTAAAATAATAATAATTTCAACAAGTAAAATGTTTAGAGAGAATTTAAATGTTAGAAAAATGTTAGAATGAATTTAACAGTTACATTTATAAACAATGTAGGTTATAAATTGCAAGTTTTACTGTTACAGTGCTGTCAACAGTTAAATATGAGGTCAAGAAAGAGGTCTTTATTTTACTTTTTATAAAACAAGTATTTATTTTCATTGAGGTCAAGAAAGGGTGACTATAAAGTGAGTTTTGGCAAAACAGGTATCATTGTCATGTTGAGGTGGCAGAGGGTTGTTGTGGGCAGCTGGGGAAAGTAACTAAAAAAGTAACTAGTAATCTAACTTAGTTACTTTTACAATTGAGTAATCAGTAAAGTAACTAAGTTACTTTTTCAAGGAGTAATCAGTAATTGGATTACTTTTTCAAAGTAACTGTGGCAACACTGATCATGAGTGGGCACCTGCATTCTGAAATCAACTCCTCACATTTTTAGTAGGAATTTGGGGAAACTTGGTACTGTTCCTTGTTATGGGTTGGTAATTTATTGTAATATTGTACAAGATTGACACATTTTGGCAGAGTTATGGCTCTTGATTAACAAACCTAGACACTGCAAGTTTCATGAGCTGGTGTCTGCATTCTGAAGTCAACTATCACATACCTTGACAAGTTATCAGAATGTAGCAAGCCCTTCTACCAAAGCACCATTTGCCAGTGGGGGATATTGTGCTCTCAGACCACTCTTGTTTATATGTTGTTCAGTACATTGGTTGCCCATGCTTAAAATGTGTCCAAATAACATGTTGTTTGGACACATTTTGAGCATGGGCAACCAGTGTAAGTATTTCAGTCATGTTCCTTTTTCAGTTTACTTGTGGTCCTGCAACAGACTGGCAGCCTGTCCAGGGTGTACCCTGTCTTTCACCCAGTGACTGCTGGGAAAAGGTTCAGCTCCCTCTTGACCCTAAATTTGATTAAGTGGGTAGAGGAAATATGAGTATGAATAAATGGATACACACAATGACTGAATGTAATAGTCAAAATACCAATAATGTTTTCTTTTATTTCAATAGTTATTGAACAACAGCAACAAAACAACAGCAAAAACATATTTAATGTAATGAAACATACTTTGTACAACGTGGGACAGTTATTTCCATAGTTTGATGAACTGATTACACAGCAAATCATCATTTTCACAATCACTTTTTTGAGACAAATCATGGGATTGAACATTTCCAAGTCACTGAATACATCTTAGACTCCATCAGTCATGAAGAAATACAGAGTTTGGTCCTGCACGGTAAATATGTCTGGAACAGGCAAACTGAGAGCCTAGTGAGGGGAGCCACAACAACACCCTGACAATGCAGAAGGCTTCTGTGGATGTGACTGGAGAAACTTTGCATGCACAACTTTTGTCTATTACATTTACAGTCACAGCGTCATGGTGGAGTGGAATATTGAAGGATTTCAATACAGAAAAAAAAGATCAAATGTTGACATGAGTCTCCAAATTTTTTTATGGAAATCTCTGTGGCACTCCACCATAAAGGGGTATAACTGGGGGTGTAAAATTGGCTCAATACCCAGTGTACTGAAGCATATAACAATTTCAGAGTTACAGTATTATGGGTTATTATTCAATTCGATTCAATTTTATTTATATAGCGCCAAATCACAACAACAGTTGCCCCAAGGCGCTTTATATTGCAAGGCAAAAGCCATACAGTAATCACAGAAAAACCCCAACGGTCAAAACGACCCCCTATGTGTCAGGATGTGAGGTTCTGCCTGGTTGTGTTTTCATGCTTTTGCTATGTTTGCCTCGCTGTAGTCTTATTCTCTTGTCTGGGTTTTTCCTTGCTTGGGTTTTACTGTCCCTGTCTCTCTTGGTTGTATCTCCTGTCTAATGGTGGTGGGTGTTTCCCTCTCCCTGGCCACACCCGCATTCTGGTGAGTTCCACGCACACTTGCTCCCAATCTACACTTCATCACTTGGGTGTATTTAAGATCCTCTTTTTGTTCTGTTACCTCGCCAGATTGATGCGCTCTATGCCTTCTCTCCAGCCTTCTTTGTCTTGTTCTCGACCTGCTTGCTTCCAGTGTGCTTTGACCTCTTGCTTGTATTTTCGACCACGCACCTGCCTGATGTATTTGCTCTTGTTCGCTTTGTTGGATTGCCTGCCCATGTACCAGACCCTGCTTTTTGCCCTAGTAAACTGTTTTTGCCTACCAAGCCTTGAGTTCGAGTCCAGCATTTGCATCCTGTCACACCCTTTTCCAGTCTTGATACTATGAGCAAGCACTTGGTGACAGTGGGAAGGAAAAACTCCATTTTAACAGGAAGAAACCTCCAGCAGAACCAGGCTCAGAGAGGGGCAGTCTTCTGCTGGGACTGGTTGGGGCTGAGGGGAGAGAATCAGGAAAAAGACATGCTGTGGAAGACAGCAGAGATCAATCACTAATGATTAAATGCAGAGTGGTGCATACAGAGCAAAAAGAGAAAGAAACACTCAGTGCATCATGGGAACCCCCCAACAGTCTAAGTCTATAGCAGCATAACTAAGGGATGGTTCAGGGTCACCT
Organism: Thalassophryne amazonica; assembly: GCF_902500255.1. Taxonomy (NCBI): domain Eukaryota; kingdom Metazoa; phylum Chordata; class Actinopteri; order Batrachoidiformes; family Batrachoididae; genus Thalassophryne; species Thalassophryne amazonica. The sequence continues at coordinate 112,227,976 of NC_047103.1, read as the reverse complement.
GATCCAGCCCTAACTATAAGCTTTAGCAAAAAGGAAAGTGTTAAGCCTATTCTTAAAAGTAGAGAGTGTGTCTGTCTCCCTGATCTGAATTGGGAGCTGGTTCCAGAGGAGAGGAGCCTGAAAGCTGAAGGCTCTGCCTCCCATTCTACTCTTAAAAACCCTAGGAACTACAAGTAAGCCTGCAGTCTGAGAGCGAAGCGCTCTATTGGGGTGATACGGTACTAAGAGCTCCCTAACATAAGATGGGACCTGATTATTCAAAACCTTATAAGTAAGAAGAAGAATTTTACATTCTATTCTAGAATTAACAGGAAGCCAATGAAGAGAAGCCAATATGGGTGAAATATGCTCTCTCCTTCTATCAATCAATCAATCAATTTTATTTATATAGCGCCAAATCACAACAAACAGTTGCCCCAAGGCGCTTTATATTGTAAGGCAAGGCCATACAATAATTACGTAAAAACCCCAACGGTCAAAACGACCCCCTGTGAGCAAGCACTTGGCGACAGTGGGAAGGAAAAACTCCCTTATAACAGGAAGAAACGTCCAGCAGAACCAGGCTCAGGGAGGGGCAGTCTTCTGCTAGGACTGGTTGGGGCTGGGGCTTCTAGTCCCTGTCAGTACTCTAGCTGCAGCATTTTGAATTAACTGAAGGCTTTTCAGGGAACTTTTAGGACAACCTGATAATAATGAATTACAGTAGTCCAGCCTAGAGGAAATAAATGCATGAATTAGTTTTTCAGCATCACTCTGAGACAAGACCTTTCTAATTTTAGAGATATTGCGCAAATGCAAAAAAGCAGTCCTACATATTTGTTTAATATGCGCATTGAATGACATATCCTGATCAAAAATGACTCCAAGATTTCTCACAGTATTACTAGAGGTCAGGGTAATGCCATCCAGAGTAGGGATCTGGTTAGACACCATGTTTCTAAGATTTGTGGGGCCAAGTACAATAACTTCAGTTTTATCTGAGTTTAAAAGCAGGAAATTAGAGGTCATCCATGTCTTTATGTCTGTAAGACAATCCTGCAGTTTAGCTAATTGGTGTGTGTCCTCTGGCTTCATGGATAGATAAAGCTGGGTATCATCTGCGTAACAGTGAAAATTTAAGCAATGCCGTCTAATAATACTGCCTAAGGGAAGCATGTATAAAGTGAATAAAATTGGTCCTAGCACAGAACCTTGTGGAACTCCATAATTAACCTTAGTCTGTGAAGAAAATTCCCCATTTACATGAACAAATTGTAATCTATTAGATAAATATGATTCAAACCACTTCAGTGCAGTGCCTTTAATACTTATAGCATGCTCTAATCGCTGTAATAAAATTTTATGGTCAACAGTATCAAAAGCAGCACTAAGGTCTAACAGAACAAGTACAGAGATGAGTCCACTGTCTGAGGCCATAAGAAGATAATTTGTAACCTTCACTAATGCTGTTTCTGTACTATTATGAATTCTAAACCCTGACTGAAACTCTTCAAATAGACCATTCCTCCATGGTAGGGCTTCCTTGAGCAGCCTGGTAGGAATGGGGTCTAATAGACATGTTGATGGTTTGGAGGAAGTAACTAATGAAAATAACTCATACAGAACAATCGGAGAGAAAGAGTCTAACCAAATACCGGCATCACTGAAAGCAGCCAAAGAGAACGATATGTCTTTGGGATGGTTATGAGTAATTTTTTCTCTAATAGTTAAAATTTTATTAGCAAAGAAAGTCATGAAGTCATTACTAGTTAAAGTTAAAGGAATACTCGGCTCAATAGAGCTCTGACTCTTTGTCAGCCTGGCTACAGTGCTGAAAAGAAACCTGGGGTTGTTCTTATTTTCTTCAATTAGTGATGAGTAGTAAGAGGAACAGACTCTTATAGAGCAACAGACTCTTTTTCCAGGCTAAGTGAAGATCTTCTAAATTAGTGAGACGCCATTTCCTCTCCAACTTACGGGTTATCTGCTTTAAGCTGCGAGTTTGTGAGTTATACCACGGAGTCAGGCACTTGTGATTTAAGGTTCTCTTTTTCAGAGGAGCTACAGCATCCAAAGTTGTCCTCAAAGAGGATATAAAACTACTGACGAGATAATCTATCTCACTCACAGAGTTTAGGTAGCTACTCTGCCCTGTGTTGGTATATGGCATTGGAGAACATAACAAAGAAGGAATCATATCCTTAAACCTAGTTACAGCGCTTTCTGAAAGACTTCTACTGTGATGAAACTTATTCCCCACTGCTGGGTAGTCCATCAGAGTAAATGTAAATGTTATTAAGAAATGATCAGACAGAAGGGAGTTTTCAGGGAATACTGTTAAGTCTTCAATTTCCATACGATAAGTCAGAACAAGATCTAAGGTATGATTAAAGTGGTGGGTGGACTCATTTACATTTTGAGCAAAGCCAATCGAGTCTAACAATAGATTAAATGCAGTGTTGAGGCTGTCATTCTCAGCATCTGTGTGGATGTTAAAATCGCCCACTATAATTATCTTATCAGAGCTAAGCACTAAGTCAGACAAAAGGTCTGAAAATTCACAGAGAAACTCACAGTAATGACCAGGTGGACGATAGATAACAACAAATAAAACTGGTTTTTGGGACTTCCAATTTGGATGGACAAGACTAAGAGTCAAGCGTTCAAATGAATTAAAGCTGTGTCTGGGTTTTTGATTAATTAATAAGCTGGAGTGGAAGATTGCTGCTAATCCTCCGCCTCGGCCCGTGCTACGAGCGTTCTGACAGTTAGTGTGACTCGGGGGTGTTGACTCATTTAAACTAACATATTCATCCTGCTGTAACCAGGTTTCTGTAAGGCAGAATAAATCAATATGTTGATCAATTATTATATCATTTACTAACAGGGACTTAGAAGAGAGAGATCTAATGTTTAATAGACCACATTTAACGGTTTTAGTCTGTGGTGGAGTTGAAGGTACTATATTATTTTTTCTTGGTCTGGGAGCAGGCACCGTCTCTACGGGGATGGGGTAATGAGGGGATGGCAGGGGGAGAGAAGCTGCAGAGAGGTGTGTAAGACTACAACTCTGCTTCCTGGTCCCAACCCTGGATAGTCACGGTTTGGAGGATTTAAGAAAATTGGCCAGATTTCTAGAAATGAGAGCTGCTCCATCCAAAGTGGGATGGATGCCGTCTCTCCTAACAAGACCAGGTTTTCCCCAGAAGCTTTGCCAATTATCTATGAAGCCCACCTCATTTTTTGGACACCACTCAGACAGCCAGCAATTCAGGGAGAACATGCGGCTAAACATGTCACTCCCGGTCCGATTGGGGAGGGGCCCAGAGAAAACTACAGAGTCCAACATTGTTTTTGCAAAGTTACACACCGATTCAATGTTAATTTTAGTGACCTCCGATTGGCGTAACCGGGTGTCATTACTGCCGACGTGAATTACAATCTTACCAAATTTACGCTTAGCCTTAGCCAGCAGTTTCAAATTTCCTTCAATGTCGCCTACTCTGGCCCACGGAAGACAATTGACTATGGTTGCTGGTGTTGCTAACTTCACATTTCTCAAAACAGAGTCGCCAATAACCAGAGTTTGTTCCTCGGCGGGTGTGTCGCCGAGTAGAGAAAAACGGTTATAAATGTGAACGGGTTGTTGGTGTACACAGGGCTTCTGTTTAGAACTACGCTTCCTCCTCACAGTCACCCAGTCGGCCTGCTTTCCCGGCTGCTCGGGATCTGCCAGAGGGGAACTAATGGCTGCTAAGCTACCTTGGTCCGCACCGACTACAGGGGCCTGGCTAGCTGTAGGATTTCCCAAGGTGCGGAGCCGAGTCTCCAGTTCACCCAGCCTGGCCTCCAAAGCTACGAATAAGCTACACTTATTACAAGTACCATTACTGCTAAAGGAGGCCGAGGAATAACTAAACATTTCACACCCAGAGCAGAGAAGTGCGGGAGAGACAGGAGAAGCTGCCATGCTAAACCGGCTAAGAGCTAGTAGCTGCGCTAAGCTAGCGGATTCCTAAAAACACACAAAGTGAATAATGTGTAAATAATTTAGAGGTGATTCAGCAGGGGGAGTGCATTAGTTAAGGCACGTGAAGATTACACTGTGAAACAAATCGTTATCTAGATCAATCTAACTACGCAGATTAAACAGATAACAGATACAGCAAAACACCGCTGTGCTCCGGAACAGGAAGTGATACAATACCGCAGTGAGAGCCAACCACCACTTTTGGTACTATGTAGCACCAAAAGTGGTTCCCTTATAATTATGAGTCAAGGCACCAAATTTTGTGCTGTGTGGCACCATTTGTTTGTTTTTTTTTGTTGTTTGTTTGTTTGTTTTGTGTGTATAGGCTTTCTATAGGTGATTGGAGGACAGTGCATTCTGGGTGCATCATGCACCTTTTGGCGTTTGTCCCACCAGTCAAAGCTTCATGGTGGAATGGAGCAGAGATGCAAGAAAACAGACTACATCTATGTTTGAGTCTTCCATGTGCTACTTGGCTAATTTATCTTTTATTTTCCATATTATTTGGAAAGAAATCCTTTTCTATGACACTCCATCATGATGCTGTGCTGTTGGTGATGTACTTTATCCACTCACATCCACAGAAGCCCATAAGTCCTTCAGAGTTATCATACTGCAGTCTTCCCTCATTTATATCCTTCTGGCACTCCATCTCAGCTTTTGAGAACTACCTAATATAAGCAGATGACCTTTCAGTGCCACACTGTTTGTATTTGTTTGATTAATATAAATGAGGTAATACAATAACAGCTTGAGCGAGTAGGAAGTGAGAGAATGATGTTTGGATTCTCTGTGTTTTCATTCATGCAGGAGCAAGTATAGCTCAGAACACCAGGGTCCAGAGGTTTGAGGTCCATCCAAATGGTACATTAATCATCAGGAATACACAGCTGATGGATCAGGGTCAGTACATGTGCATGATCCAGAACCAGTTTGGCTCAGACAAGGCAACAGTCAACCTCATGGTTCTGTCTGAGCACCCACGGATCCTCCAGCCTCGCCACAGAGACATGATTGTGCGTCCAGGGGGCACTGTTAACTTGGAGTGTAAAATTGATGGACACCCCACACCCCGTGTTACATGGGAACTCCCTAACCGTGTCCATATGACTGCTGCACCACCTAGTGGTGCCTCTCACCAGCGTGTTGCTGTCATCCATAATGGCACCCTCCATATAACCCGGGCAGTTTATGCAGACAGGGGAATTTATAAGTGCATTGGCAGCAGTTCAGTGGGGTCCGATACAGTGTCTGTCCGTCTGTTTGTCTTAGCACTGCCACCTGTGATTCAGCAACCAAAGCATGAGGACAGAACTGTCGTAGAGGGTAGCAGTGCCTACCTCCACTGCACTGCCACAGGTGCACCCACACCTCATATCCACTGGATCACACCTGATGGTCTCCAGCTAACCGCCTCTCAGGCTTTCACTACCCACACCATCTTTGTCTTCCTCAATGGGACTTTGTACTTGCATAGACTGGGCATGGGGAATGCTGGGAAATATGAGTGCACAGCAAGTAATGCTGTGGCAGCTAGCAGGAGAACAGTGACATTGAGCATACGAAGGAATGCCTCTTCCTCCACCAAGGCCAGGACTACCTCCTCATCACCAAGGAAGACAGATGTGATCTATGGTGGAAACCTTGTGCTAAATTGCCTGGCAACAGGGGTGCCAGAGCCTCGGATAATCTGGAGGACACCCTCTAAGAAATTGGTTGATGCTCATTACAGGTAAAAAATACAAGGGCTAATGTGTACCATGCACACACCACAATGTGAATGTGCAAGTGAATACACAATCCATGTGTCTGTAATGGTGTTTTTAACTATGTATGATTTCATCATATGACCTCACCTCTGTGTGACTTCATTATAAAGGCATTCATGCCAATCAATCACAAACATGTTGCTTATCAATATATGCTTTAGATCATCCATCTAGGGTTTTTGATTGTTTAGATACAAAAAAGAAAACCACCAAGCTGAAAGGGAATATTCCCAGCTACTTTTGAGTTACCCTGTCCACAGAAACACACAAGAGAAAACAATATCCTGCCATCACAGCTTCACTGATGTGCAGGGGAAGAAATATAAATGCATGAAGGAATGATGATCTACTGATTGTCAATCCAGGTTTTCAGGGACAACTGCTCCCTGCTTTACCCACAGTTCATTTGTTCACTCATGTTCAGCCAACAAGTATGGGTAGAAGCCAAACAGCCAGACTACTGTGAGTAGAGCAGGGAGAGGAAGAATATATGCAGGGAAGGGGACACTGAGGACCAGGTGTGAGAACCTCAACAGATGAAATTACTAGCCAGTAGGCAGCACGATGTACTTCAATGTAAATTTTGAAATGGCACTTAATAGATGGGCTAATAATTCTTTTCAAACTGCAACCATAAACACATAGCCCATGTTAATATGTAACCTTTCCTTCATCACAGCTATGACACCAGAATCAAGGTCTTCCCCAATGGCACCATTGCCATTCACTCTGTGAATAAGAAGGACAGCGGTGACTACCTGTGTGTGGCACGCAACAGGGGGGGTGATGACTACATTCTGCTGGGGGTCAACGTGTTGACCAAGCCAGCCATGATTGAGCACAAGCAGGAGCGGTCCAGTCAGGAGGTGGTGTATGGTGGAGACCTGAAGGTGGACTGCGTAGCCTCTGGCCTTCCTGACCCTGAAATCACCTGGGCATTGCCAGATGGAACAATGGTCAATCCAGTCAAACACAGAGAGAGTGTGAATGTGGGACGCAGTCGCAGGTATTAACTGCTTAATGTTGATTCTTGAATATAATTTTTTTTTATCATTTCCAAAGATAGTTTCATGTCAACGCTACTATAAAGAGCAACAGAACAGCACTGCATCTTAGTGGTACAAATCTTAAAGCCACTTTAATGTTTTTATTGTTTAACATACAACATGCTGCTATTTAGACTGATTTCTGCATCACATGAGTTTGATGCACAAATCAGTTTTTATCATTGTAAGTGATTAAAATTTATTATAATAATTGTAATTGGATTTATAATCATTTCAATTACAAAATTAGAAAGTGCTGTACAATTTAAACAAAATTAAGATAAGAAAATTATATGAGCGAAGCATCGCGCAGCGGCGTGAAGCTCACTCATGGTACAGGGCGTCCTAAACAGGAAGTGCCAAATTTTGAATCCACAGTAAAACAGGAAATGTTCAAATGTCAAACACTTCCTGGATTGACAAACGAGATCCCATGGACTCTCAGGGGAACTAAGTGGCAAGCACTCAAACAGGAAGTGCCAAATTTTCAGTCACAGTGAAACAGGAAATGTCAAATGTTGAAAACTTCCTGGCATGGGTGGAGCTAGAGCGGAGGCCGGGATTTCACTGGACTTCCCTGAAATCTGATTGGACACAGATGATTGACATGTCACGGCACCACATGTCTGGTTGAAAGAGCTGCATTTTGAAATTAGTGAGTCACATTGACTGCTAGGTTCCTCCTGTCGAGTAGTTGGTGCTGTGTACCACAAAAAGTTCTAATCCACCTTATTAGAAGTAGTAAAATGTTTGCTTCAGGCCTCTACTGGTGGTTGGCTCTCACTGCGGTATTGTATCACTTCCTGTTCCGGAGCACAGCGGTGTTTTGCTGTATCTGTTAGCTGTTTAATCTGCGCAGTTAGACTGATCTAGTTACCTAGATAACGATTTGTTTCACAGTGTAATCTTCACGTGCCTTAACTAAAGCACTCCCTCTGCTGAATCACCTCTAAATTATTTACACATTATTAACTTTGCGTGTTTTTAGGAATCCGCTAGCTTAGCGCAGCTACTAGCTCTTAGCCGGTTTAGCATGGTGGCTTCTCCTGTCTCTCCCGCACTTTTCTGCTCTGGGTGTGAAATGTTTAGTTATTCCTCTGCCTCCTTTAGCAGTAATGGTACTTGTAATAAGTGTAGCTTATTCATAGCTTTGGAGGCCAGGCTGGGCGAATTGGAGACTCGACTCCGCACCGAGGAAAATTCTACAGCTAGCCAGGCCCCTGTAGTCGGTGCGGACCTAGGTAGCTTAGCCACCGTTAGTTTCCCTCTGGCAGATCCCGAGCAGCCGGGAAAGCAGGCCGACTGGGTGACTGTGAGGAGGAAGCGTAGCCCTAAACAGAAGCCCCGTGTACACCGCCAACCCGTTCACATTTCTAACCATTTTTCCCCACTCGACGACACACCCGCCGAGGATCAAACTCTGGTTATTGGCGACTCTGTTTTGAGAAATGTGAAGTTAGCGACACCAACAACCATAGTCAGTTGTCTTCCAGGGGCCAGAGCAGGCGACATTGAAGGAAATTTGAAACTGCTGGCTAAGGCTAAGCGTAAATTTGGTAAGATTGTAATTCACGTCGGCAGTAATGACACCCGGTTACGCCAATCGGAGGTCACTAAAATTAACATTGAATCGGTGTGTAACTTTGCAAAAACAATGTCGGACTCTGTAGTTTTCTCTGGGCCCCTCCCCAATTGGACCGGGAGTGACATGTTTAGCCGCATGTTCTCCTTGAATTGCTGGCTGTCTGAGTGGTGTCCAAAAAATGAGGTGGGCTTCATAGATAATTGGCAAAGCTTCTGGGGAAAACCTGGTCTTGTTAGGAGAGACGGCATCCATCCCACTTTGGATGGAGCAGCTCTCATTTCTAGAAATCTGGCCAATTTTCTTAAATCCTCCAAACCGTGACTATCCAGGGTTGGGACCAGGAAGCAGAGTTGTAGTCTTACACACATCTCTGCAGCTTCTCTCCCCCTGCCATCCCCTCATTACCCCATCCCCGTAGAGACGGTGCCTGCTCCCAGATCACCAATAATCAGCAAAAATCTATTTAAGCATAAAAATTCAAAAAGAAAAATAATATAGCACCTTCAACTGCACCACAGACTAAAATAGTTAAATGTGGTCTATTAAACATTAGGTCTCTCTCTTCTAAGTCCCTGTTAGTAAATGATATAATAATTGATCCACATATTGATTTATTCTGCCTTACAGAAACCTGGTTACAGCAGGATGAATATGTTAGTTTAAATGAGTCAACACCCCCGAGTCACACTAACTGCCAGAATGCTCGTAGCACGGGCCGAGGCGGAGGATTAGCAGCAATCTTCCATTCCAGCTTATTAATTAATCAAAAACCCAGACAGAGCTTTAATTCATTTGAAAGCTTGACTCTTAGTCTTGTCCATCCAAATTGGAAGTCCCAAAAACCAGTTTTATTTGTTATTATCTATCATCCACCTGGTCGTTACTGTGAGTTTCTCTGTGCACACAGATCCACACAGATGCTGAGAATGACAGCCTCAGCACTGCATTTAATCTATTATTAGACTCAATTGGCTTTGCTCAAAATGTAAATGAGTCCACCCACCACTTTAATCATATCTTAGATCTTGTTCTGACTTATGGTATGGAAATTGAAGACTTAACAGTATTCCCTGAAAACTCCCTTCTGTCTGATCATTTCTTAATAACATTTACATTTACTCTGATGGACTACCCAGCAGTGGGGAATAAGTTTCATTACACTAGAAGTCTTTCAGAAAGCGCTGTAACTAGGTTTAAGGATATGATTCCTTCTTTATGTTCTCTAATGCCATATACCAACACAGTGCAGAGTAGCTACCTAAACTCTGTAAGTGAGATAGAGTATCTCGTCAATAGTTTTACATCCTCATTGAAGACAACTTTGGATGCTGTAGCTCCTCTGAAAAAGAGAGCTTTAAATCAGAAGTGCCTGACTCCATGGTATAACTCACAAACTCGCAGCTTAAAGCAGATAACCCGTAAGTTGGAGAGGAAATGGCGTCTCACTAATTTAGAAGATCTTCACTTAGCCTGGAAAAAGAGTCTGTTGCTCTATAAAAAAGCCCTCCGTAAAGCTACTTGCCATTACATCTTACTACTCATCACTATTTGAAGAAAATAAGAACAACCCGAGGTTTCTTTTCAGCATTGTAGCCAGGCTGACAAAGAGTCAGAGCTCTATTGAGCCGAGTATTCCTTTAACTTTAACTAGTAATGACTTCATGACTTTCTTTGCTAATAAAATTTTAACTATTAGAGAAAAAATTACTCATAACCATCCCAAAGACGTATCGTTATCTTTGGCTGCTTTCAGTGATGCCGGTATTTGGTTAGACTCTTTCTCTCAGATTGTTCTGTCTGAGTTATTTTCATTAGTTACTTCATCCAAACCATCAACATGTCTATTAGACCCCATTCCTACCAGGCTGCTCAAGGAAGCCCTACCATTATTTAATGCTTCGATCTTAAATATGATCAATCTATCTTTATTAGTTGGCTATGTACCACAGGCTTTTAAGGTGGCAGTAATTAAACCATTACTTAAAAAGCCATCACTTGACCCAGCTATCTTAGCTAATTATAGACCAATCTCCAACCTTCCTTTTCTCTCAAAAATTCTTGAAAGGGTAGTTGTAAAACAGCTAACTGATCATCTGCAGAGGAATGGTCTATTTGAAGAGTTTCAGTCAGGTTTTAGAATTCATCATAGTACAGAAACAGCATTAGTGAAGGTTACAAATGATCTTCTTATGGCCTCAGACAGTGGACTCATCTCTGTGCTTGTTCTGTTAGACCTCAGTGCTGCTTTTGATACTGTTGGCCATACAATTTTATTACAGAGATTAGAGCATGCCATAGGTATTAAAGGCACTGCGCTGCGGTGGTTTGAATCATATTTATCTAATAGATTACAATTTGTTCATGTAAATGGGGAATCTTCTTCACAGACTAAGGTTAATTATGGAGTTCCACAAGGTTCTGTGCTAGGACCAATTTTATTCACTTTATACATGCTTCCCTTAGGCAGTATTATTAGACGGCATTGCTTAAATTTTCATTGTTACGCAGATGATACCCAGCTTTATCTATCCATGAAGCCAGAGGACACACACCAATTAGCTAAACTGCAGGATTGTCTTACAGACATAAAGACATGGATGACCTCTAATTTCCTGCTTTTAAACTCAGATAAAACTGAAGTTATTGTACTTGGCCCCACAAATCTTAGAAACATGGTGTCTAACCAGATCCTTACTCTGGATGGCATTACCCTGACCTCTGGTAATACTGTGAGAAATCTTGGAGTCATTTTTGATCAGGATATGTCATTCAAAGCGCATATTAAACAAATATGTAGGACTGCTTTTTTGCATTTACACAATATCTCTAAAATTAGAAAGGTCTTGTCTCAGAGTGATGCTGAAAAACTAATTCATGCATTTATTTCCTCTAGGCTGGACTATTGTAATTCATTATTATCAGGTTGTCCTAAAAGTTCCCTGAAAAGCCTTCAGTTAATTCAAAATGCTGCAGCTAGAGTACTAACGGGGACTAGAAGGAGAGAACATATCTCACCCATATTGGCCTCTCTTCATTGGCTTCCTGTTAATTCTAGAATAGAATTTAAAATTCTTCTTCTTACTTATAAGGTTTTGAATAATCAGGTCCCATCTTATCTTAGGGACCTCATAGTACCATATCACCCCAATAGAGCGCTTCGCTCTCAGACTGCAGGCTTACTTGTAGTTCCTAGGGTTTGTAAGAGTAGAATGGGAGGCAGAGCCTTCAGCTTTCAGGCTCCTTTCTTGTGGAACCAGCTCCCAATTCAGATCAGGGAGACAGACACCCTCTCTGCTTTTAAGATTAGGCTTAAAACTTTCCTTTTCGCTAAGGCTTATAGTTAGGGCTGGATCGGGTGACCCTGGACCATCCCTTGGTTATGTTGCTTTAGACGTAGACTGTGTTTCATAATTATTGTATGGCCTTGCCTTGCAATGTGGAGCGCCTTGGGGCAACTGTTTGTTGTGATTTGGCGCTATACAAGAAAAAAGTTGATTGATTGATTGATTGATTGATTTGAACCGGACACGCCGTTTTGAACTATGGACTTCAAATGACACCAAACTTATATTGGTGAGTAAACAACCATATTTTATGCCAGAAATGACATCCAGGTTGGTAAAAGCAGCATTTATCCTTTAATTCAGGTTGCCTTATATACACATGTTTAAGCTAACAGACAGCAGTTGGTTCATGCTCTGTTGGCTTATTAGTGCAGCAGATAAGTGAAACAATCCTTCAAATTCAGCACAAATACAGCTTAGACATTACACTTAAAAAAAACCTGACTGGCCACTTGAATTTTCAATAGGCAGCCAGGTAAGGGTCAATTGAAGAATTACACAGGGGTCAAAATTTAAAAATGCTCAAATCAAATTGAAAACTATATCACGTTATTTGTCTGATAGTTTGAGAGTTTTATGGAGTTTTGGGGTAAAAACGGCAAGAATGGTGACAAAGGTCAATTTCAATTTGTACAGGGGTCAAAAGGTAAAGAGTTCCTCTAATTTTGGTAAAAGGTGATGCAAATTATTGGTTAAGTTAATAGGATTAATAAATGGAATAACTTTGACAGTGCTGAATGCTTGGTCTCCAAAGAAAAGGTCAAACAAGGACAATATGCATTGGATTCTATGACATGTGACATATGTTACCCTGTAACATGAACTAAGCATGACACATGATGCAAACTGTTACTTTTTAAAACCTCAACCAATAATTTGCATCATTGTTACCAAAATTGGATAAACTCTAACTTTTGAACCTGTACAAACTGAAACTGACCTTTGTCACCATTCTTGCTCTTTTTACCTCATAACTCCATAATATTCAGTCACAGATTGTCTAAACTATACCTTTTTGGAATCTTTATGATCAGGCAAATAATGTGGTGTAGTTTTCTATATGATTGGAGCATCTTTTAATTTTGACCCCTGTGTAATTTTTCAATTGACCCCTAACTGGCTGCCTCTTGAAGATTCAAGTGGCCAATCAGTTTTTTCAAAAGAGTTCATGTCTATGGATTATTTGTGCTGAATTTGATGATCACCATTTGCAGGATTCCACTCTAAATATTCTCTTATCCTCTGCACTATATATGAGATGTAAGATGCTGCTCTTCACTGTTTCTCAATTGCCCTCTAAAGTATTGGAACACTTGGTATTTCACACATTTTAATTTGTTTATTCCATTTCAAATACATTTTTTTTCTAAAATTATCTTCCTTAAATTGAAAGCAAATCTCTACAACTTGATATAAATTATTTAAGAATCTAAAATCCAGCTTCCTGACAAAGTGGTGTACAGGAGGATTTTCTTAAAAAGAAGACCTGAAAGTTCAGCTAAAATTTTCCAAAAAGTACATTTGAGATGAAAGCCTAGATTTGATGTTTTGGTGAAAGAAACTTTTGTATGTCTTCATAATTGATGTAAATATAGTCCAAGACATATTCAGTGACTTGGAAATGTTCATGCTTCCATCCCCTGACTTGTCTGAAGAAAACTGGCAATAAAACTGATTATTATTTACAGCTATTAACAAGTTTTAGAGATTTGATTTCAGTTTGAGTTTGAGTAAGCTAATTTAAAAAAATTGTATTTTTCATTTTTTAGTATTTCTTGTATTTAAAATGGCATAAACAAGTTAAAATGTGTGAAATTCCAAGTGTTACAATGCTTTTGGAGGGCACAGTATCCTAACCTTATGGTGAGTGCAAAATGAGTGTGGTATTATTACTGTTTTGTTTAAGAATGTTTAATTTTCACTTTTGCTGCACTTTGTTGTCAAATCATAGTCATATCATATATCATATTGATATGAAAATATTGAGATACGATAATTTGACCATATTGTACAGCCCTACTGTCAACTAGCTGAAAACTTTGAATATTAATTTACATCTACATTTAAAAAAAAAGGGGGGGGGGGGGGGGGGACTCTGAAAGGTTTTAGTCATGCTCATGCTCCCAAGAACCATTTGACTGAAAAAAGTCTGAAGGACCTAAAGGAACATGGTTAGATGGCGAGGAGCTTTTCCAGGTATGTGAGAAGCAAATAAAGAAAAATGCTTAAAAAGGCGGGGGGGGGCAGAACCACCGCAGAAGCTGAAGGACCTAAATGACATGGTGAGATACTGAAGAGTTTTGCTCGTTCATGTCCACAAAGTATACATATTAATAAACATTTGAACAAGTTAGAAAACTTTAAATGTTTGGGCTAAATTGGACCCTCTATCATGTATAGGTAGGCTGTTGCATAAATGAAACATTCAACAAAACCCTCGATAACCTGCTGGCTATTTCTTAACTATTGGAACAGATAGCAAGCCAGCATCCTGAGACTGCAAAGCATGGGTGTTGGCAGACATGGCCTGATAACCCAATTGGGTTAGTTTAAATCTCAAAACCACATTTGAAATTACTTTTAGAAAGGACTTGTCCCCAATCTGGAAAGAAAAAGTTGATCCATCTAGTGGTGCAGAAAAAGGTATGGACTCTAACAACTATTGGGGCATCAAACTGCCCTCTGCACCAGGGAAGGTGCTTGCAAGGATCTTTCTTTAATAGGATTCAGATCCAGCTTCTTGCTGCTCAATGACCAGAACAGTCTGGCTTCACACCCAAGAAGTTAACCATTGACTGCATTCTAGCTCTGTCAGTCTTGATTGAAAGCAAGCAGGAATATTGCCAGTGCTTTTTTGCAGTCTATGTTGATTTTCACAAAACATGTGATTAAGCTGATCAGACTGCTCTCTGGAACATCTTGAGAAGTCGTGGGATCCCCAAGAAACTAAACACAAATACTGTGAGTGCAGTATAGAGTGGAGGCAGAGACTGAGTTTTTAACAGTGAAAACTGGCATTCATCAGGGGTGCGTTCAGGCTCCTACACTGTTCAGTATGGACTGGGTGTTTTGTAGGGTTGTGGAAATCAGCGACTTGGGTGCTTTTGTTGATGTGGAAAGGTTTACTGACCTGGACCTCATGGATGATGCTGTGATCTTTGCAGAATCAGTGGATACTCTGATTGCAGCACTTGAGAAGCTGAGTGAGGAATCAAGAGTGTCTAGGTTTTAGATTAGATTCAATTAGATTAGATAGAACTTTATTAATCCCTTGGGAAGACTCCCTCAGGGAAACTGAGGTTCCAGCAGCATTGTAAAACAATTTGCAAAATGTAAATACAAATAAAAGTCCATCCTGCTCTGTCCCTTCCTCTATAGGTGATTGTGTGGGTTGTCCAGTCTAGTTTTCCGTCCAGTCACAGCCCGAGGTACTTGCAGGAATCCACAGCCTCCACCTCAACTCCCTCGATCAGAACTGGTCACGGTCTTGGTCTGGACTTCACAAAGTCAATGACCAGCTCCTTTGTCTTTGAGGTGTTGAGCTGTAGATGGTTTGTATGGCATCAGACAATAAAGTCCCTCACTAGGCTCCTGTACTCCTCCTTTCTGTCATCCCTGATGCATCCAACAATGGCTGAGTCATCTGTGAACTTCTGGATGTGACACAGCTCAGAGTTGTAGCAGACATCCAAGGTGTACAGGGTGAAGAGAAGAGGGGCCAGCACCGTGCCCTGGGGTGTTCCGGGGGATTGTGGTCATCCTGAATCAAGACTAAGATTTAGACTTTTGATGTCTACCTGGACTCAGCTATCAGAAGTGTATCTGTATGTGGTGAAAGTGTTGAACTTGTAGAGACATTCACTTATTTCAGCTGTGACATACATGTCTCTGGGTCCTCAGCTTTTGAGATTGGGAAATACCTGGGAATAGTGTATGGAGTCATGAGGTCATGAGACAGAAGTGTCTGGCGAAGCCAGTATCTTTACTGGAGAATGAAGTATTCAGTGTCTTAATCCTGACTGTCTTGCTGTATGGTTGTGAGACTTAGATGCTAATAGTGACCTAAGGAGACAACTATATGTCTGTGGTACTAGGTCTCTTTGGATGAGCCGCTGGAATGACTTTGTATCAAACAAGCAGTTATTGGGAGAAACTAAGATGAGGAGTATCACTTACATTGGGCCTCATGTATCAATGTTGCGCACTTGTGGCGTAAATTTACGGCGTAAACTTGAAATACACCAAAGTTGCAGTGACATGTATCAAGCAGTGCGTACCTGCCCATTTCTGGCGTACGCCTGACGTGATCTTGATAAATGCGGCGGGTGGAAACGATCGTAATTATAATAAACATGCCCATAAATATTCAGACTCCGCTTCAGACACACCCTCATTTTACGACATGGAAGCCAGGAAGACGGCAAAGAAAAAGAACTCCACCAATCACGACGTATGCCAATAGAGCATCAAAAGCGGCCGTCGTATCAATTGTTTTGTAGTATATAATCAATAAAGTGTTACAGTGGTCCCTCATTAATCGCTGGAGTTATGTTCTAAAAAATAGCCCGTAATATGCGAAACCGTGACGTAGTCAGCGTTATTTTTTACAATTATTATTATAGACCCAAGGCAGTTCTGTTGTGTTGTGGATATGCCGAAGTGCAGCATCAGCTCATGCTCCCAGATGTGATTTAATTTGACTCTAAAATGCATTGAGCATCTGATGAGAAAAGCTCGATAGAATTTAGTGGTGTAACACCCCTTTCACACCGGGCCTGTGTAGAGTTGTGTAATGCAGCGTACAGACTACGCAGCTCTACACCAATCTTAAGCAGCTGTCCGCCAAGTTTATGCTGCCCTACGAGGCAGCATGCTGAGGGACACAAAGGGGTACGTAAAGTGGATGCAAAAATTAAACGTTTAATTTTTTCTGCATAGAGCACTGGAGCAAGAAAGTATGCAGTTTTTAAGCAAGTCTGCGCAACACTGCAGTATTGCATGCAAATCTACACAACACTGCACTTCTATATGCAAATATACATAAAATTGCACAACTGTACACATCCAAAATATGAGTGCATGCATCCAGAGTGAATCACCTAGAGGAGAACAGGTGTAGCGTGTGTGTGTGTGGCTGCATGATCCATGCAGCCTGCAGCACTTGT
Organism: Thalassophryne amazonica; assembly: GCF_902500255.1. Classification (NCBI taxonomy): domain Eukaryota; kingdom Metazoa; phylum Chordata; class Actinopteri; order Batrachoidiformes; family Batrachoididae; genus Thalassophryne; species Thalassophryne amazonica. The sequence continues at coordinate 112,211,058 of NC_047103.1, read as the reverse complement.
GCATGCTTACAATAGTTGATTGAAAGGGCGTGTGAGTGTGTGGTGAAATGAACCACGTAGCTGGTATGCGGTGCCTGCACGGTGCCTGCGCGGGCTTACAACAGGTGATCAAACATGCACGAATGTGTGATGAAGTGATTCCTCAGCTGTGTGTGTGTTCATAAAACGGCTGAACGAGCCTTTGCTCGTGCGTTAGCCGGTCGGAGCAGGGATGCATCCGTTTACATGCACTTGAGTAATCCGATAATCAGAAAACATGATTTGCATTCTTTGAATTCATAAATTGGATTTCTTTCAAAATCCAGAGAACAAAAACAGCAGGTCTTGAAAAAAAGAGCAGAGGGAAAGACAGGGCTATCGCTCTCCTTCCCTCTGTCTCGCTCTCTTTAGAATGCTGAAACAAGAAATGGGATGTTTAAGTATGCTTGTGAGTTTAAACGGCAATATTTTCTACTTTTTTGGGGGGGGGAGGGGGGAACAAAAGACTCTGAACTTTGTAATCTGATTTTATGAGCTCTGAGGAGACAGGAGTGTGTCCCGCTGTACATCTGGAAACGTGAGTGCCATTTGCGTTCATGTACCGTTTTGAGAATGGAGCGCATTTCCACAGTGCCAAAAAAAAAAAAAATTAGGCAGGAGTGGACTGTGAGAGGCAGAAAAAATAGCAGTGAGGGCTACATACATGGCAGTAAGCGTACAGGAAACACCCATACACAACTGTAAGCAAGACTAGGAACGCAACCATGCTCCATCTTACACCAGCCTACACGGACTACGCCAAATCTGCTCCGGCTGTCTTCTTTTCATTTTCTGCCGTGAGCCTTGAAAACTCACCATACTCTGACAAGTGTTTGTTCTTTAAATGTCTGATTAAATTAGTTGTATTGAAGTGTTTTACCGTACTTCCCCATGAGGATGCAAACATTCCATCGCTCTCACAGACTGTATAAATGTTCCACACATCAGACATGTTTGCTGTGCCTGTACACAGGGCCTTCTTCTTTCACGTTTTTTGGCAGTTTGCAAACCAACATGGTGCATTACCGCCACCAAATGTTTGAAAGTATGAGCTGTAGGCAATTGGTTTTTGTGATGCCGATGAAACGCATTGATTGGCAGGTGCCTATCGCATGGTTTTTCACGGAAATCGGCCAATAATGTTCGGTGGCCAATCAATCGGAGCACCACTAGTCAAAATGTATTTATTATTTATAGCGCCACCTCACGGTTTTTACTAGACAGTTTCTGGATATGACTAAGTTGTTCTGAGCTCCACCAAAATCCCAAATTTCATGCCATTTGGTAATCCATTAATGAGAAAACCCATCATTAATTAAATAGCATCACATGTGGTCAAAACTGAAGTCAAGAAACTTGTCAAAGTAATAAAAGAGCTTAAGCCACTGATCACAAAAATATAAAGCTTTCCCATGTTCCGATGGATCACATTTTATATTAGAAGTTGATTTTTCAAAGTGGCTTATAGCACCACCTACTGTTTTTTTCTGGCCATTTTTTATATGCAGACAGTTTGTACTGTGCTCTATGCACAATAAAGAGTATCCTGGTTGAAGCTGGCAAACTTGGCAGCATTTGTACATATATTTATGAGAACGCATTTTGAGTTGTTTCGGCTGTCCTTAAAGCAAATTTAAAAATATGAAAAAAAAAAAATTAAGAGGTGATTTATCATTATCTTTGGTCTAACCAGTGGTGGGCACAGATAACCAAAAAATTAACTTTGATAACAGATAATAAGATAACTGAAAAGTTATCTTTGATAAAGATAAACCACCCAAAAATGTATCGGAAGTTACAGATAATCAATAACCGATAAATTCCGGTGTTGTCTATGGGACATTTGCAGTTACTAAAGAGCTGAAATTGATTTTTAACACAAGCACTTCTGAAAGCATCAGAAGTGGTAAAAGACCTAAAGAATAAGCAAGAATGTTTGACCATGCTGCTCCCTGCAGGAAGCAGTACAGACAAACCTTGAGAGCATCCACAAAATCACCTCTTTACTAATCATAATCATTTTTCTATCAACATTCTGTCCCTGCTGGAAGCTCTTGTTTACAACAGCACTCCCACCACAAAGACACACCAAGAGCAGCCATAAGACCCACTCTCTAGCAATTTCAACACTTCGGTCAGGCGGAGGTTTTGAAAAATAAAGTCATACTAACTTATGGTTTTTTGAAAATACTGATAGAATAACTCCATTAATGTCAATTCTGTCATTTGTACAAAGTTAAAATATAACATATATCTTTTAATGTTGAATAAGGCAGTAATTCTGAGGTTTTGTAACAAACACAGACTGCAAAGCATTCTGGGTAAAAGTACTAAACAGTGATTGGTTCAGTAATCCGTTATGTAAACCAACACGTTAATGTGACGTGTGTCGTGTGTTGGTTTAAAGATAAATGTGCTTTTGTAAAATATTCCATTTTTATTTGTAAAAACAGGCATTTTTACGGAGCCCTGGAAGTGTCATCCTAATTGCATGTTTTAAAACTTTTATGATGTTGTAAAACGTGCACTCAATATTAGTAAGTAAGTAAGTAAATTTATTTATATAGTGCCTTTCACAGACATAAGGCCATGTACACACGTTGTCGGGTATTTGTAAAACCGAATATCTTACCCTTTCAGTTTGGGGAAAAAACTTCATCCACACTACGTCGTTTAAAAAAAAAATCCATCCACATCGAACCATATAAATGTGTTGTAATTAGTCTGCCAAATCTTTGGGTGGCGGTACTGATTAAAATTCTATCCAATCAGGAGCCTTATTCTCTTGTCGTCACTTCCACAAAAACTAAAAACATGGCGCCAACCTCGTTCGTGTGGACCGATAAGGAGTTGGAATTACTTCTAACCGTAGTTTTAGAATACAAAGTTAACAAATATATGCACACAAAAAGCGCCTGGACAATGGACAATACCAACACTTTGAGAGCAGCCATGTACCCAGACGTTTAATACTGCCATAAACACTCCTGGCCAGTAGATGGCAGTAGCGGCCTTAAAAAATGTCAAACAAAATTCCAGATAATCCGTGTCTGCTACATTTAAGATGCGTGGAATTTAACAAACGTAAATACACTAATGTCTATAAACCCAGAGAATATATTCACGAGAGTTTTAGGCACTAGAGTTTAATGCTGTTATCTGTGGACCCTGAACAGAATGTCTGAAATGCATTTGTCCTGTCGTGAACGTCTCAGATTACCTTATGCTACCCATAATGCATTGCTGCCTGGCACAGCATGTGCTCACATAACCTTAAAAATTAGCACATTACTTTAAAACGAAAACATATATCTGATATTTTCACTTTATAAACTTCAGACATGACAGTAATTTTAAATAACTTGTCTAAAATGAGTGGTTAAAATTTGAACCACAAGTTAAACATGTATGCCTCTGGATGACTTAGTGACATTGTGGTTATATTAGTATGGTGTTAAAGAAAATGACTTTTTTCTTTGTCACGAGTTCTCCTTTGCTTATAGACAATAGCGTGGTTTCGGTTTACAGAGGGTAGAACATGCTTATTAGGAAACTTTTAACAGGTAGGTCTCAACAGCTTTAACAGTTTTAAAAATGTTTTTCACTGTTCAGCTTAGTTTAGTACGTTATCTGTCTAAAAGTTATCGGACGGTAATTCATTGGTAGATAATTAGTCCGATGATGGTTTTGAAATTTATCTAAAAAGATAATCCGATAATGAAAACATTATCTTTGATAATTATCTGTTATCAGATTATCGGAAGTGTACCCACCACTGGGTCTAACAGTAAAATGGCACCTTGTATAGCTCTCGGGAAAAATCTACATGACATTTTCAGAAATTTGTACCTTTGAAATTCAAAGAAAATGTGCTTTACAGCATCATCTAGTGGTGCAGTTCCACCAGATTTGACATTGCAACTCTAACAGGCCATGCATATACCTGCCCGATTTCATGCCATTAATGAGAAAATGCGTCATGAAGTAAAGAGCATCATACATGGTCAAACTCAAAGCTGTAAAAAAATTGCAAACAGAGCAAAAAAATTGAAAGTTTCGGGTCTAATTATTGAGATTCACAAAGCAGAGAACATTTTGATACCAATCTTAATTTTCTATGGCAAAAATCCAGAGACGAGTTCCTTCAAGCCAATTTAGCATATTTCGCAATATTGTGAAAAAAATTCAAAGCACGAATGCACATGGCCTGCACTGTAAGAACAGGCTCACTCCACCAATCACAATGGTATAATGTTTTACTCTGGCTGACCCCATGGATCAAAAGGTATTAGTGTTAACTTTTTTTTTTTTAATTATAGCATCACCTAGCGTTTTTCACAGGCCATTTTTTTGTATATTGCAAGTTTTTTTTCTGACATCTACCAACAATGTAAATTTCACATTTCAACTCCACCTGGTTTAGGCTGCCCAAACACTTTTTGTGCCTAGAAAAAATAAATCACTCAATAAATAAACAAAACAAAAACCATAGTAGAGAAGCTTGAATCTTCGACTGGACTGGGTTGCTTGACATGCCATATACCAACACAGTGCAGAGTAGCTACCTAAACTCTGTAAGTGAGATAGAGTATCTCATCAATAGTTTTACATCCTCATTGAAGACAACTTTGAATGCTGTAGTTCCTCTGAAAAAGAGAGCTTTAAATCAGAAGTGCCTGACTCCGTGGTATAACTCACAAACTCGCAGCTTAAAGCAGATAACCCGTAAGTTGGAGAGGAAATGGCGTCTCACTAATTTAGAAGATCTTCACTTAGCCTGGAAAAAGAGTCTGTTGCTCTATAAAAAAGCCCTCCGTAAAGCTAGGACATCTTACTACTCATCACTAATTGAAGAAAATAAGAACAACCCCAGGTTTCTTTTCAGCACTGTAGCCAGGCTGACAAAGAGTCAGAGCTCTATTGAGCCGAGTATTCCTTTAACTTTAACTAGTAATGACTTCATGACTTTCTTTGCTAATAAAATTTTAACTATTAGAGAAAAAATTACTCATAACCATCCCAAAGAAGTATCGTTATCTTTGGCTGCTTTCAGTGATGCCGGTATTTGGTTAGAATCTTTCTCTCAGATTGTTCTGTCTGAGTTATTTTCATTAGTTACTTCATCCAAACCATCAACATGTCTATTAGACCCCATTCCTACCAGGCTGCTCAAGGAAGCCCTACCATTATTTAATGCTTCGATCTTAAATATGATCAATCTATCGTTATTAGTTGGCTATGTACCACAGGCTTTTAAGGTGGCAGTAATTAAACCATTACTTAAAAAGCCATCACTTGACCCAGCTATCTTAGCTAATTATAGGCCAATCTCCAACCTTCCTTTTCTCTCAGAAATTCTTGAAAGGGTAGTTGTAAAACAGCTAACTGATCATCTGCAGAGGAATGGTCTATTTGAAGAGTTTCAGTCAGGTTTTAGAATTCATCATAGTACAGAAACAGCATTAGTGAAGGTTACAAATGATCTTCTTATGGCCTCAGACAGTGGACTCATCTCTGTGCTTGTTATGTTAGACCTCAGTGCTGCTTTTGATACTGTTGACCATAAAATTTTATTACAGAGATTAGAGCATGCCATAGGTATTAAAGGCACTGCGCTGCGGTGGTTTGAATCATATTTATCTAATAGATTACAATTTGTTCATGTAAATGGGGAATCTTCTTCACAGACTAAGGTTAATTATGGAGTTCCACAAGGTTCTGTGCTAGGACCAATTTTATTCACTTTATACATGCTTCCCTTAGGCAGTATTATTAGATGGCATTGCTTAAATTTTCATTGTTATGCAGATGATACCCAGCTTTATCTATCCATGAAGCCAAAGGACACACACCAATTAGCTAAACTGCAGGATTGTCTTACAGACATAAAGACATGGATGACCTCTAATTTCCTGCTTTTAAACTCAGATAAAACTGAAGTTATTGTACTTGGCCCCACAAATCTTAGAAACATGGTGTCTAACCAGATCCTTACTCTGGATGGCATTACCCTGACCTCTAGTAATACTGTGAGAAATCTTGCAGTCATTTTTGATCAGGATATGTCATTCAAAGCGCATATTAAACAAATATGTAGGACTGCTTTTTTGCATTTACGCAATATCTCTAAAATTAGAAAGGTCTTGTCTCAGAGTGATGCTGAAAAACTAATTCATGCATTTATTTCCTCTAGGCTGGACTATTGTAATTCATTATTATCAGGTTGTCCTAAAAGTTCCCTAAAAAGCCTTCAGTTAATTCAAAATGCTGCAGCTAGAGTACTAACGGGGACTAGAAGGAGAGAGCATATCTCACCCATATTGGCCTCTCTTCATTGGCTTCCTGTTAATTCTAGAATAGAATTTAAAATTCTTCTTCTTACTTATAAGGTTTTGAATAATCAGGTCCCATCTTATCTTAGGGACCTCGTAGTACCATATCACCCCAATAGAGCGCTTCGCTCTCAGACTGCAGGCTTACTTGTAGTTCCTAGGGTAATTCCTAGGGTTCTAAGAGTAGAATGGGAGGCAGAGCCTTCAGCTTTCAGGCTCCTCTCCTGTGGAACCAGCTCCCAATTCGGATCAGAGCGACAGACACCCTCTCTACTTTTAAGATTAGGCTTAAAACTTTCCTTTTTGCTAAAGCTTATAGTTAGGGCTGGATCAGGTGACCGTGAACCATCCCTTAGTTATGCTGCTATAGACTTAGACTGCTGGGGGTTTCCCATGATGCACTGAGCCTTGACGTCGTTCACGGGCATCTCTCCCAATCACTGGTTCAGATATGTCGATGACACATGGGTTAAAATCAAGCAACAGGAGGTCGAGGACTTTACAGAACAAATCAATTCGGTGGATTCCAATATCAAGTTCACACGTGAGGATGCCAGAAACAACCATTTAGCCTTCTTGGACTGTGATGTTATGATTGGAGAGAACAGGCAGCTCCAGACAGAGGTTTAAAACCCACTCACACTGACCAATATCTGCTCTTTGGCTCAAACCACCCCCTTGAACACAAGCTCGGGGTGATCAGGACTCTTCAACACAGAGCCCTACAGGTGCCCACAACTGCAGAGGGAAGGGCTAAAGAACAACAACTTGTACTGAAAGCCCTCACAGTATGTGGGTACCCACGATGGTCCCTGGACAAAGTGCAGAAGTCCCAGAAAACAAAGAGTCCAGATAGACAGGAGACGGAGACAAGAAGAAGAGGAGTGTCTCTTCCTTATTTAGCAGGAGTAGGGGAAAAACTACAGAGGATCTTCAGACAGCACAAAATCCCAGTTTACTTTAAACCGGTTAACACCTTGAGACAGAAATTAGTTCACCCTAAGGACAGGATCCCTAGTTACAAACAGAGCAATGTAGTGTATTATATGAAATGTCAGTAAAACTGTAATGAACACTACATAGGTGAGACTAAGCAACCTTTAAACAAGAGGCTATACCAGCACCGCAGAGAGGTCACCAGTGGACCTCAATCTGCAGTTCATCTCCACCTGAAAGACACTAACCACACGTTTGAGGACAAGGAAGTTAAAATCTTAGCCAGAGAGAAGAAATGGTTTAAGAGAGGTGTCAAGGAAGCATTCTTTGTAAAACAGTTGAAACCCAGCCTTAACTGGGGGCGGGTCTCAGACACACTTTGTCCCCTGTTTACAATGGGGTACTCAGGTCAAAGCAGTTTCAGTCTTTTGTTCATGGTAATGAGTCATTCACGTCATCAGGAGAGTCGTCAAGGGAGCCATCAGGGGAGGCTTCCATCCCATCATTAGGAGAGTGCTATCTAGAGCACAATAGGTGCTAATTAGAGCTATTGTTTAGTCACTAGCCTATAGCAGTCGGCCTCTCGGTAGGAGGGGTCTGGTTAGGTTAAAAACTCCAGCTTTTGTTGGCTTCTGGTTTATTCTTCTCTACAAGAGTCAAGACAGAAGTCAGACTACCAGAGCAAGAATTTTAGCTGAGGAAGCTTCTGTGATTTGAAGCGAAACGTCCTCACGTCAAGCAACCCAGTCCAGTCGAAGATTCAAGCTTCTCTACTATGGAAACCGCCTGGACAACTGAGAGCCTACACAGAAAACAAAAACCAGCACATAAACAATAGAGTCCTTTGACAAGCTTCACTGGTGGTTTGACCCTAATTATTTTATTATTTATTATAATTCTTACAGAATAATAGGACTTCAGTCATTGCATCAAAGCCGCTACCATTCAATCACTGATCATATACTAATGATCAGAGTTTTTCAATTGCTCAGAGCTATGTGCGGTACTGCCAACATCTTGTGCAAGTGTCTTCAGTCATTTTGCATTGACATGTTGTATTCATTGTTCTCACTGTAAAAAACAAACAAAAAACAATGTTCACTGTTTCAGCACTCTGGCAAAACAATTTCCTTCGGGATTAATAAAGTTCTTTCTTATTCTTAGAAATTTTGTCTGTATGAACAGTCTACAAAATGAAAATGGGATGGAAACATTCAAGAAAAATAGATGGGGAAGAATGTAGTGGTGTTATGTAAGTGGAGAGTATAGTGTATAAATTGGGGAGAGTAAATGGTAATGGGCTGCATTTATATAGCGCTTTTCCATATGCATCAAATGCTCAAAGCACTTTACAATAATGCCTCACATTCACCCCAGTGTCAGGGTGCTGCCATACAAGGTGCTCACTACACACTGGGAGCAACTAGGGGATTAAGGACCTTGCCCAAGGGTCCTTAGTGATTTTCCAGTTAGGCTGGGATTTGAACTGAGGATCCTCTGGTCTCAAGCCCAACACTTAACCTCTAGACCATCACCTCCCCTGTTGGAGTATTGTGTGAAACTTAAAATACTGCATGATTTGAAAATGATGATTGAATGGCTCATTAGTCAGGAATTTACTGTGCCATTTGGCCTATTTTTTTCAATAACTCTTCTTTATTTTTGTTAGTTTATTGCTGATGTGAAGTATCTTGCCACTGCCAAGTTTACCAACATAAATAATCTATGCTTTTCCCGAAAGGAAAATAGTCAAGTCAAATCAGTGACATGCAACAGGAAAATTTCTGTTAAGGACAGAGAGTCAAAGATCTTACCTCAGTACAGTCTGTCAGACATGATGATCCTTGATTTTCCCCAATCCTTTATACTTGATTTCTGCTGTTGTTTCTCTTTTCTTTTCTCCCTCTGAAGTCTACGAGCAAAAATTATATCTGCTTTGTTGTTGTCTGTCAGATCCAAAGGTTCCTGGGGAATTCCCTTTGGCAACAGAATGTAACCAAAACCACATGACCCCATCCTCAATTTCCTGTCATAACAATGAGAGGTTTTCCCATAATGGATGCCAGCATTCTGAAGAGTTTGGGTTTAAATCTGCTTGAAAACAGGCTAATTCTGCCAAATCTGTGTCAAATTATTACCTCCGCCAAGGAGGTTATGTTTTCGGTCACATTTGTTTGTTTGTCTGTTTGTCAGCAGGATAACTCTAAAAGTTTTGAATAGATTTTGATGAAATTTTGTGGAGTGGTTGGAAATGACAAGAGGAACAAGTGATTAAATCCGGATCACGATGCTAACGCATTAGCATGTCTATGGCATTTTCAATGTTAAAAGTTAGCATTAAGCAGTTGCAGCTGTCATCACATTCGGGTGCATTTGTTTTCAAATTGTAATATTTCTTAAATTTATTTTTGTTTATATATTAATAATCTAATGATTATTACATACAATTTCAGAGAAAGAGACAAAAAGAAATAGATCAATGTGCCAAGGAGGGAATCTCTTTAGGGTCAGTGACCCTATGGCCTTGTTTAGAGAAGTGTTTCGTAAATGTTAAAAAAATTCATATATTTGCAGTTTAGTTGAATAATAAATTGAATTTTGTCTCTTATTTGTCTTTGTCTATAAGCACATGCAATATCAATATCAGTACTCAGGTGACAGTAGCTTCTGGGAAAGGTGCAAGTGGCAATAAACTGTGATGCCAAGCGCTAAGGATACATGCTATCCAGTCACAGCAGATGAAACTTTTTTTATTACTGAGCAAACATCATTGTTACACTTTTTTAGGTTCAATGATTCCACGGCATGTAGATATTACGGCGTCAGTGACCCCATGGCCTTGGCGGAGGTTTGCACTCTCTGAGTGCTTCTAGTTTGTTATAAATTTGGTGAATGATCCTGTATCATTTGCTGTGTTTATCAATAGATTTTAAGGATTTGTTGCTCAGAAAGGGTCAAAATGGTGATATTCTGTGAGGCTGACGTGTCTGACATTTTGTAATCTAAATACAAGGGGCAATTGAGAAGTTTTGAGTCTGGCCCACGAAAAGTTAGGCATGGTTCTCAAACTTCTCAATCATCCCATATGTGGACTGTCAATGGGAGTGAATAAGTAGCCTGCATGCATATTTTTAGCTGTCTTGAGTGGATAACAGCTGATGTAAGTGTGGTTGCAGGAAATTTAACAGGTTTAAACAGTGTATCCAGAAACTATCCACAGCGCTTCACTTTGTCCACAATTTGTTAAGTTTCATCCTTAATCCAGAATGGAGTGAATTCATTTTTCCCCTCAAAGTTTTAGTCACAAAACCCCGTAACAACAACATGAAAAATGTTTTTATTTTTTTATTTTTGAAAATTAACAAAAAAAAAAAAACAAAGAAATCACATGTACATAAGTATACACACACTTTGCTCAATACTTTGTTGATGCACGTTTAGCAGCAATTACAGCCAGAATTCTTCTTGAATGTGAGGCCACAAGCGTGGCGCACCTATCTTTGGGCAGTTTTTCCCATTCCTCTTTCCAGCACCTCTGAAGCTCCATCAGGTTAGATGGGGCGCATCGGTGCACAGCCATTTTCAGATCTCTCCAGAGATGTTCAATCGGATTCAATCAAAATCAGGATGGAGCTCTGGTTGGGCCACTGAAGAATATTCAGAGTTGTCCTGAAGCCACTCCTTTGATATCTTGGCTGTGTGCTCAGGGTCATTGTCCTGCTGAAAGATGAACCGTCACCCCACTCTTGGGTCAAGAGCGCTGTGGAGCAGGTTTTCATCCAGCATGTCTCTGTACAGTCCCTCTATTCTGACCAATTCTCCCAGTTCCTGCTGCTGAAAAATATCCCCACAGTATGATGCTGCTGTATTGGCTTGGTGATGAGTAGTGTCCGTTTTCCTCCCAACATGACGCCTGGCATTCATACCAAAGAGTTCAATCTTTGCCTCATCAGACCAGAGAATTTTGTTTCTCATGGTCTGAGAGTCCTTCAGGTGCCTTCTGGCAAATGCCAGGTGGGCTGCCATGTGCCTTTTACTAAGGAGTGGCTTCCGTCTGATCACTCTGCTATACAAGTCTGATTGGTGGATTGCTGCAGAGTTGGTTGTCCTTCTGGAAGGTTCTCCTCTCTCCACAATGCTGGAGCTCTGACAGAGTGATCATCAGCTTCTTGGCCTCCTCCCTGACTAAGGCCCTTCTCCCCCGATCGCTCACTTTAGATGGGCTGCCAGCTCTAGGAAGAGTCCTGGTGGATCTGAACTTCTGCCATTTATGGATGAGGGTGGCCATTGTGCTCATTGCGACCTTGAAAGGAGCAGAAATGTTTCTGTACCCTTCCCCGGATTTGTGCCTCCAGACAATCCTGTCTCGGAGGTCTAGAGACAATTTCTTTGAAAAAATCAGAACAAGACATCAAGACAACACAAGACCACACTGGGAAACTCTCTCCTGCATAACATTTGAGAGTCAGCACCATTGTGCTGCAGTAATAATGTGGACATATTTCACAAGGGTTTTGCTATAAGCCAAACACATCTGCTCTGTCAGCTGTCTATACTAACTTTAGTTACAGTTACATTTTTAATTTGTTTCCCAAAATTAGTCAGTGGGGAGACTAATGTTGTGTCAAAGTTTTATTAGATATATTTTTCCAAGTTGAAAAATTTGAAATTCCAAGTTTATAGTTTTCTTCTAAGGCAGCATGAACTTTGAACTTTGCTGATACATTCTTTCCTCCATGTCATCTGCAAAGTCTCGTGGTGTAAGTAAGTCCCTTCGGCTGCTCCCTCATTTTTCACCCAGGGTTGCTACAGGTGGAGTTTGAACCAGGAACCTTCTGCACTGAAACCAAGCACACTAACCACTTGGCCACCACCCCCTAATCTCATGTAGAAAGTTCCTCATATTTGCCAAGGAAGTACCCCCAAAATAAATCAAATTAGCTGTAATTTTGTGATATACCACAGAAATATCTAGTAAAAGCTAGATTCCAACATTAAGTAAATTGTCAGTTTTAAAAAATGACAACTGTATTTTTTAATGAATATTTGTTTACTTGTAACATCCTTGAAGGTACATGTTAATGTTCAACCAAAAGTTATCTAACTCTCTGTCTTTCCCATTCTCCCCTGAATTGTACTAAGGTATGTGGTGTTTGACAATGGGACCCTGTACTTCAATGACGTGGGCATGCAAGAAGAAGGTGACTACACATGCTATGCAGAGAACCAACTTGGCAAAGATGAAATGAAGGTCAAAATCAAGGTTAAGGTTTCAGCTGCCAAACCACAAATTAAGGATAAAGAGCCAAAGAGCATCAGTGTTTCCTATGGTGAGAGAGTTTCATTGAAGTGTAGTGCCAACGGAGAACCAGCACCTGATATTACATGGATATCTCCAACCAAGAGAGTAATTTCTTCTGCCTTAGATAAATACCAGGTCTTCAATGATGGAACATTGGTGATTCAAAAGGCCCAACGTCTTGATGGTGGTAACTACACCTGCACAGCCAAGAACAGTGCAGGACAGGACCATCATGTCATCAGGGTGGAGGTGGTGGTAATACCTCCAATGATTAATGGGTTAAGAGGCACTACAAACACCATCAATGTGACTGCAGTCCAGGATCAGAGAAAGCTGATGGACTGCAAGGCAAAGGGAAGTCCCACCCCAAATGTTATATGGGTTTTGCCAGGAAATGTTGTTCTTCCTGCCCCATACTTCAGAAACAGAATGATTGTTCACCAAAACGGGACCCTGGAAATCCGGTCACCCAAGCAAACAGACTCAGGAAAGTTGACTTGCATTGCTCGTAATGAAGGTGGTGAGGTCAGTCTGGTTGTGAACTTGACTGTTAAAGAGAAGGTTGAGAAGCTACAAATCAGAGACTATACAGCAGATAGCATGCCACTAGTAGCAGGGAATGTTATTATTCTTAATTGTTCCTCTGATCATGCAATGCACCCTCACATCACCTGGCTACTACCCAGTGGTACACCACTGGTGAGTGGTGCTCGGTTCTCTAAGTTTTTCCACAGGCCTGATGGCTCTTTGATCATCAGCAACCCTTCCCTGGCTGAAGTCGGTAGGTATCGTTGCTTGGGGCATAATTTTGGAGGTGTGGTAGAGCATACAATCACAGTGTCCCCAGGGAGAAAGCCACAGATCAATAACAGATATAACAATCCTGTCAGTGTCACTAAAGGGGACACACTTTTGCTCCATTGTGTAACCAATGGGACACCCCTCAGACTAACATGGACGCTGCCCAGTGGAGTTGTCCTCAACAACAAACAACAAGCTGGACGATATGCTGTCCTGTCTAATGGGACACTTGCAATTGAACAAGTTTCTATTTATGATAGAGGATCGTATGTATGCAGAGCAGCAAATGAGTATGGCACTTCTCTGCTTACTGTGTCAGTAGTTGTGAGGGCATACCCCCCTCAAATTACCAATGGTCCTCCCTCTGTAACTTACGCTAAAAGTGGAGTTGCTGTTCAGTTGAACTGTGTAGTGACTGGGGTCCCTAGAGCAGAGGTAACATGGGAAACACCTGATAAGACCCTCTTAACTGTTGGTAGACAGCCACAGCTTTTTGGAAATAAGTACCTCCATCCACAAGGTTCCCTCATCATTCAGAACCCAACACAAAAAGACACTGGTGTCTACCGATGCATAGCCAGGAATGCCATTGGAATAGACTCTAAATCATCATATCTCAATGTATTCTGAAAATTTTCACTTCTCATCTTAGCTCACTGTCATCTGTTTCATTATCCATATACAGTAAAACTCACCTAAACCGTCATCATATAAACCAAATACTCGCACTGACTGGACAAAAGCAAGAATCCCAATGTTTTTGTATGGTTTTCCATGTAACCAACACCGTATGTACCAGATTTGGTATAATGGATTTTCGCTCACATCTGACAAACTGTCGCGTACCATCGCAATGCATTTCCATTGAAAACCCCTTGCATGTGCTGGACAGAGCAGTCTGGATGTGCCCAATCGTAACAGAGGTGCGAAATGAATCAAGTACTAACACTAGCTGAGTCGAGGGAAGAAGGTACCATATTTCCTTGATTAAAAGCCCGGGTGTTTATTTTTTTCAAGCCGTGCTCAGACTCAGGACCTAAACAGAGCAGGCCTTTATGCCAAAATGTCGCTTGCTGCCTGCAATATGGTGTTAAATTTCACACATATCCCTGGATGTGGCAAACCAAACAGCTTTCGATCAGAGCCATCTGCGTGGCTGGGAACCCTCCCCGCAGCCTGATGCACACTTGCTAAATGATGGAGACTGCAAGGGATTTTATGTTTTCACTCCTTCCTCTCCTGTCATATTTGAGTAGTTTTTGCAGTGCACATTCCAATTATGTTTTGATCATGGATCAAATACATTAGACAGAAAAGTCCACAAATATGAAATGGAGCTCATTGAGGGACACATTAAACCAGAAAAAGCCACTGTTACTGCAGCAAATTGCATAAAGATGTGACGGCGAACTTTAAAAGGGTCACTCGCACATCAATGTCATTGCATGGCCACAGAATTATGGAGCTGGAGAAGCCTAAATCAGGCTTTAAGATTTTAAAGGTACCACTCTATAGCAGACTTAGAAAAAAGAGTGACTCAACTAAGGGTCCATAACACATAACACGAAAGACGCCGACACCGGAAGAAATGGGGAACCACAAAACATTCCACCTGCTGTCGTGAGGGATGCACGGTCGCACAGTTGTGCACAACACACTGGCGACGGTTTCATGCACGTTTGTGCATGTGCACAAACACAGTGCAAGCAGCTGGAACGTGTTGCACCACATTGCATCTTTGCTGTCGAGAAAACACACACGTGATACGCACGGCAGATGTGTTGAGGGGGGAGCCAACACTCTGGCACGCCACGTGTGTTGCTTTGCACGCCACACTTGTGAGGGCACTTAAACACATTTCACATCCAGCTCGAAAGTGGTCATCTGCTCACTAATTTCGTGCTAACAGCGCGAATGGCCACACATTTTCTACAACCCCTGGCAAAAATTATGGAATCACCGGCCTCAGCGGATGTTCATTCAGTTGGTTAATTTTGTAGAAAAAAAGCAGATCACAGACATGACACAAAACTAAAGTCATTTCAAATGGCAACTTTCTGGCTTTAAGAAACACTATAAGAAATCAGGAAAAGGAAAGGAGAGGAAAAGTTACAAGGAAAAGTTACTTTTTAGACCAAGCAGAGGGAAAAAAAATATGGAATCACTCAATTCTGAGGAAAAAATTATGGAATCACCCTGTAAATTTTCATCCCCAAAACTAACACCTGCATCAAATCAGATCTGCTCGTTAGTCTGCATCTAAAAAGGAGTGATCATACCTTGGAGAGCTGTTGCACCAAGTGGACTGACATGAATCATGGCTCCAACACGAGAGATGTCAATTGAAACAAAGGAGAGGATTATCAAACTCTTAAAAGAGGGTAAATCATCACGCAATGTTGCAAAAGATGTTGGTTGTTCACAGTCAGCTGTGTCTAAACTCTGGACCAAATACAAACAACATGGGAAGGTTGTTAAAGGCAAACATACTGGTAGACCAAGGAAGACATCAAAGCATCAAGACAGAAAACTTAAAGCAATGTGTCTCAAAAATCAAAAATGTACCACAAAACAAATGAGGAACGAATGGGAGGAAACTGGAGTCAACGTCTGTGATCGAACTGTAAGAAACCGCCTAAAGGAAATGGGATTTACATACAGAAAAGCTAAACGAAAGCCATCATTAACACCTAAACAGAAAAAAAACAAGGTTACAATGGGCTAAGGAAAAGCAATCGTGGACTGTGGATGACTGGATGAAAGTCATATTCAGTGATGAATCTCGAATCTGCATTGGGCAAGGTGATGATGCTGGAACTTTTGTTTGGTGCCGTTCCAATGAGATTTATAAAGATGACTGCCTGAAGAGAACATGTAAATTTCCACAGTCATTGATGATATGGTGCTGCATGTCAGGTAAAGGCACTGGGGAGATGGCTGTCATTACATCATCAATAAATGCACAAGTTTACATTGATATTTTGGACACTTTTCTTATCCCATCAATTGAAAGGATGTTTGGGGATGATGAAATCATTTTTCAAGATGATAATGCATCTTGCCATAGAGCAAAAACTGTGAAAACATTCCTTGCAAAAAGACACATAGGGTCAGTGTCATGGCCTGCAAATAGTCCGGATCTTAATCCAATTGAAAATCTTTGTGGAAGTTGAAGAAAATGGTCCATGACAAGGCTCCAACCTGCAAAGCTGATCTGGCAACAGCAATCAGAGAAAGTTGGAGCCAGATTGATGAAGAGTACTGTTTGTCACTCATTAAGTCCATGCCTCAGAGACTGCAAGCTGTTATAAAAGCCAGAGGTGTGCAACAAAATACTAGTGATGTGTTGGAGCGTTCTTTTGTTTTTCATGATTCCATAATTTTTTCCTCAGAATTGAGTGATTCCATATTTTTTTTCCCTCTGCTTGGTCTAAAAAGTAACCGTTACTGACTGCCACAATTATTTTTCCTGATTTCTTATAGTGTTTCTTAAAGCCAGAAAGTTGCCATTTGAAATGACTTTAGTTTTGTGTCATGTCTGTGATCTGCTTTTTTTCTACAAAATTAAACAACTGAATGAACATCCTCCGAGGCCGGTGATTCCATAATTTTTGCCAGGGGTTGTAAGTGTCCAGCAAGCGGCGTTGGATGTTTGTGTGTGTCACCTGGAATTTGGCCGACACCTGCTGCAAGAGGGATTGAATGGGCTCTCACAGGGCACTCTCTCTCTTTCGGGCATTGGTGTGCACGAATAGTTGTAGCTACAGATGTAGAGGGAGCTCCAATTTTTCACGAATGGCATCCAATTCCTCCTTTGTGCGCTAGTCGGTTTCAATAGTGTTATGTGTGAAGGGGCCCTAAATGTAATCCTTCTAATGCACATAATGCCTGGTGCTTATTTAAGGCAGGAGTTTATTTTTTTCAGATGAAGTTTTGACCCGGCCAGTAAATGAGGCAGCCCCTATTCAAGGTCAGGCGTTTAATAAAGGAAATACGTAAGACTAATTGGTGCTGGAGATTCCCCGTAGCCCGTTCAGCGCCTCCTGTCTGTAACTCATCCGTTACATATATAACAGATTTTCTTTGCTTTATAAATATAACTGATTTTGTCCATTTTATACATATAGCAGATTTCAATTATAACAGACAAAATTCACTGGTCCACCTGAATCTATTATATGTGAGTTTTACTGTATTGTGAATAATGCTTCACAGTGACACTGGAAGAAAATATATTGAATCACACTGGTCAACACAATTTTTCTTGCATCGAATTTTTCAATGGATTTTGGGTAATTTGGGGGTGCTGATTCTGAATCTGGTGGTAGTTTTTGCCAATCACGTTTGAGATATGAAAACATATTTCTCGTATCAAGCACTGAAGCAAAAGCTGCAGTCTCGCACACCTCTTCAGCGCCATAAACAATATTACGGTCCTGTGGCATCAAACTTGTGAGTGATTGAGCAACTTCTATGTAATCCATCAATACGAAACATACAGATTGCAAAAAAATGTGAGGTGCTAGAGGAAATCTGAGCACAGATTCAGATTCAGCACCCCAAAAGTACCCTAAATCAGTTATCAGAGTCCATGCAAGAATTTTTTTGTTGTTGACCTGTGTAATAATAGCCATCATCAGTGTAATAATAGCAATCGGCAGCACAGTAACTTATTGGTTAGCACTGTTTCCTCACAGCAAGAAGGTCATGGGATTGATCCCCACCTATGGCCTTTCTGTGTGGACTTTGCATGTTTTCCCTGTGTTTGTGTGGGTTTCCTCCAGGTGCTCCGGTTTCCTCCCACATTTAAAGACACGCAGGTTCAGTGAATTGGAGACTTTACGAGGTCTGTCAATAAAGTATAGGTCCTTTTATTTTTTTCAAAAACTATATGGATTTCAATCATATGTTTTTATGTCAGACATGCTTGAACCCTCGTGCGCATGCATGAGTTTTTCCACGCCTGTTGGTTGTTCATTCGCCTGTGAGCACTCCTTATGGGAGGAGTCGTCCAGCCCCTCGTCGGAATTCCTTTGTCTGAGAAGTTGCTGAGAGACTGGCACTTTGTTTGATCAAAATTTTTTCTAAACCTGTGAGGCACATCGAAGTGGACACGGGTCGAAAAATTAAGATGGTTTTCGGTGAAAATTTTAACGGCTGATGAGAGATTTTGAGGTGATACTGTCGCTTTAAGGACTTCCCACGGTGCGAGACGTCTCAGGCGCCGTCGTCAGCCTGTTTCAAGCTGAAAACCTCCACATTTCAGGCTCTATTGTTCCAGGACGTCGTGAGAGAACAGAGAAGTTTCAGAAGAAGTCGGTTTCAGCATTTTATCTGGATATTCCACTGTGAAAGGAGATTTTTTTAATGAAAGACATGCGGACGGATTGCAGCGTCGGCTGGCAGCCGCTGCGACGCTCCGCCACAGGAAAAACACCTCCGTTGGAAGCCTTAAGGACAAGTTGGAACATGTCCAGCTGTTAAACAATTTCTCATATACTCACTCCACTGAAAGCCATCAAAAGCCGCCTGGATTTTACAAATGGTTATCAACACGGAGGTGTTTTTCCTGTGCCACTGCACCGTGCCGGCTGCGTCCCGACGCGCGGACCCGTCCGCACGTCTTTCATTAAAAAAATCTCCTTTAACAGTTTGTGCCTCAGCCCGGGACTGTGGAAGCCAAGTTTTCACAGTATTTTGCAAATAAAAGCATTTTTTGTGATTTCTCTCATATGTAGGTCAAAGGACAGTGCTGGATTCTTTTTTTTTTTTCTTAGTCCTGTTAACTCTGGGGTCTGAGGGTATTTTTTAGACAGTTCACTCGCCTGGCATAAATGTTTTATTATTGCTCTTAACAGCTCTCCCTGCATCCCACAATCAAGTTTTATGTCTCTTTTTTTCAGGACAACCTGTGCTTTCAGAATATATATGTTTTGTTGTGTTTTATAAGTGTAATAAAGGTTTACAATCAAAAATAGGCAAGGAAAAAATAAAGCGAAAAATAATTTTCCACACACATTTATTCAAAACACACAGCAAACTATAATAAACAACTGATGGGACACTTTATAAATGTAATTTGGGGTCTTGTGTGAAAGACTGAACAACAAAATGGTTCAAACAATAAATACAAATGCACATTTTGAACAATATATACAAAATGGTCTACGCGTTTTGTTGTCCATTGATATGGTAAACAGTGCTTTACGCAGAGAAAGCAACAGCGTTATCCAGTAACATTCACATGTAAACTAGTGGAGCAATCCTGATAAATCAAAATCAAATCAATTTTATTTATATAGCGCCAAATCACAACAAACAGTTGCCCCAAGGCGCTTTATATTGTAAGGCAAAGCCATACAATAATTACGGAAAAACCCCAACGGTCAAAACGACCCCCTGTGAGCAAGCACTTGGCAACAGTGGGAAGGAAAAACTCCCTTTTAACAGGAAGAAACCTCCAGCAGAACCAGGCTCAGGGAGGGGCAGTCTTCTGCTGGGACTGGTTGGGGCTGAGGGAGAGAACCAGGAAAAAGACATGCTGTGGAGGGGAGCAGAGATCAATCACTAATGATTAAATGCAGAGTGGTGCATACAGAGCAAAAAGAGAAAGAAACACTCAGTGCATCATGGGAACCCCCCAGCAGTCTAAGTCTATAGCAGCATAACTAAGGGATGGTTCAGGGTCACCTAATCCAGCCCTAACTATAAGCTTTAGCAAAAAGGAAAGTTTTAAGCCTAATCTTAAAAGTAGAGAGGGTGTCTGTCTCCCTGATCTGAATTGGGAGCTGGTTCCACAAGAGAGGAGCCTGAAAGCTGAAGGCTCTGCCTCCCATTCTACTCTTACAAACCCTAGGAACTACAAGTAAGCCTGCAGTCTGAGAGCGAAGCGCTCTATTGGGGTGATATGGTACTATGAGGTCCCTAAGATAAGATGGGACCTGATTATTCAAAACCTTATAAGTAAGAAGAAGAATTTTCAATTCTATTCTAGAATTAACAGGAAGCCAATGAAGAGAGGCCAATATGGGTGAGATATGCTCTCTCCTTCTAGTCCCTGTCAGTACTCTAGCTGCAGCATTTTGAATTAACTGAAGGCTTTTCAGGGAACTTCTAGGACAACCTGATATTAATGAATTACAATAGTCCAGCCTAGAGGAAATAAATGCATGAATTAGTTTTTCAGCATCACTCTGAGACAAGGCCTTTCTAATTTTAGAGATATTGCGCAAATGCAAAAAAGCAGTCCTACATATTTGTTTAATATGCGCATTGAATGACATATCCTGATCAAAAATGACTCCAAGATTTCTCACAGTATTACTAGAGGTCAGGGTAATGCCATCCAGAGTAAGGATCTGGTTAGACACCATGTTTCTAAGATTTGTGGGGCCAAGTACAATAACTTCAGTTTTATCTGAGTTTAAAAGCAGGAAATTAGAGGTCATCCATGTCTTTATGTCTGTAAGACAATCCTGCACTTTAGCTAATTGGTGTGTGTCCTCTGGCTTCATAGGTAGATAAAGCTGAGTATCATCTGCGTAACAATAAAAATTTAAGCAATGCCTTCTAATAATACTGCCTAAGGGAAACGTATAAAGTGAATAAAATTGGTCCTAGCACAGAACCTTGTGGAACTCCATAATTAACCTTAGATTCCCCATTTACATGAACAAATTGTAATCTATTAGATAAATATGATTCAAACCACCGCAGCGCAGTGCCTTTAATACCTATGGCATGCTCTAATCTCTGTAATAAAATTTTATGGTCAACAGTATTAAAAGCAGCACTGAGGTCTAACAGAACAAGCACAGAAATGAGTCCACTGTCTGAGGCCATAAGAAGATCATTTGTAACCTTCACTAATGCTGTTTCTGTACTATGATGAATTCTAAAACCTGACTGAAACTCTTCAAATAGACCATTCCTCTGCAGATGATCAGTTAGCTGTTTTACAACTACCCTTTCAAGAATTTTTGAGAGAAAAGGAAGGTTGGAGATTGGCCTATAATTAGCTAAGATAGCTGGGTCAAGTGACGGCTTTTTAAGTAATGGTTTAATTACTGCCACCTTAAAAGCCTGTGGTACATAGCCAACTAATAAAGATATATTGATAGATTAATCATATTTAAGATCGAAGCATTAATTAATGGTAGGGCTTCCTTGAGCAGCCTGGTAGGAATGGGGTCTAATAGACATGTTGATGGTTTGGAAGAAGTAACTAATGAAAATAACTCAGACAGAACAATCGGAGAGAAAGAGTCTAACCAAATACCGGCATCACTGAAAGCAGCCAAAGATAACGATACTTCTTTGGGATGGTTATGAGTAATTTTTTCTCTAATAGATAAAATTTTATTAGCAAAGAAAGTCATGAAGTCATTACTAGTTAAAGTTAAAGGAATACTCGGTTCAATAGAGCTCTGACTCTTTGTCAGCCTGGCTACAGTGCTGAAAAGAAACCTGGGGTTGTTCTTATTTTCTTCAATTAGTGATGAGTAGTAAGATGTCCTAGCTTTACGGAGGGCTTTTTTATAGAGCAACAGACTCTTTTTCCAGGCTAAGTGAAGATCTTCTAAATTAGTGAGATGCCATTTCCTCTCCAACTTACGGGTTATCTACTTTAAGCTGCGAGTTTGTGAGTTATACCACGGAGTCAGGCACTTCTGATTTAAGGCTCTCTTTTTCAGAGGAGCTACAGCATCCAAAGTTGTCTTCAATGAGGATGTAAAACTACTGACGAGATACTTTATCTCACTTACAGAGTTTAGGTAGCTACTCTGCCCTGTGTTGGTATATGGCATTAGAGAACATAAAGAAGGAATCATATCCTTAAACCTAGTTACAGCCCTTTCTGAAAGACTTCTAGTGTAATGAAATTTATTCCCCACTGCTGGGTAGTCCATCAGAGTAAATGTAAATGTTATTAAGAAATGATCAGACAGAAGGGAGTTTTCAGGGAATACTGTTAAGTCTTCAATTTCCATACCATAAGTCAGAACAAGATCTAAGATATGATTAAAGTGGTGGGTGGACTCATTTACATTTTGAGCAAAGCCAATTGAGTCTAATAATAGATTAAATGCAGTGTTGAGGCTGTCATTCTCAGCATCTGTGTGGATGTTAAAATCGCCCACTATAATTATCTTATCTGAGCCAAGCACTAAGTCAGACAAAAGGTCTGAAAATTCACAGAGAAACTCACAGTAACGACCAGGTGGACGATAGATAATAACAAATAAAACTGGTTTTGGGACTTCCAATTTGGATGGACAAGACTAAGAGTCAAGCTTTCAAATGAATTAAAGCTCTGTCTGGGTTTTTGATTAATTAATAAGCTGGAATGGAAGATTGCTGCTAATCCTCCGCCTCTGCCCGTGCTACGAGCATTCTGGCAGTTAGTGTGACTCGGGGGTGTTGACTCATTTAAACTAACATATTCATCCTGCTGTAACCAGGTTTCTGTAAGGCAGAATAAATCAATATGTTGATCAATTATTATATCATTTACTAACAGGGACTTAGAAGAGAGAGATCTAATGTTTAATAGATAGTTACACACTCTTTGTTTGAGCACGTGAGATTGTCATCAGAGGCTCTCCGTCTGCTCACTTTCGCTGTGCGTAATGGCGCAGGGCACACTGAGTATGTACTAATAGTATGTACTCATTGGAGCACCCAGGGGGCTATTCAAATGGGCCAACTAGTAACATATCACTCCTGAAAATGATCTTTTGCTTTTCACGTGAGGTAAATCTGCCCTACGATTGGATTTTGAAAAACCATGTGACGGTGAACCAATTCTGATTGGACACTCACATTGCACATATCATCACACAGCTTCTATGAGGAGTACAAAGATGGCCGATGGCTGGCTCGAACGTCCGCAGAGTTACCTTTTCAGCAAAAAAAAAAGTAAGTTCCTATCTCATATCATTAAAGTTAGTTATTTATAATTTAGTTTAGTTCAGGGTTAAGGGTCACAGGGAGGCTAGATCCTAACCCAGTGGTCATTGGGCATGGTCTGAAGTGCAAAGCGGAAATGCATTTGGGCATGCCCAGCCTCACATAGCTATTTATGTGGCACACAATCAGAGAACAAACTAGGGCACCGGGTACAAAACTGCTGGGGTCGGTCAGGGATGTGTTTGGGCATAACATCAAATAAACTAGTGGGGCAGTTTTTCGGCACAGTGCTATCAGAGGGCAAATACAGAAGTGAGAGGTTTTCTTGTAAGAAACACTGACAGTTGTCCGCAGTTATCTACTATGCAATAAGACAAATCGATAGGCTGGATGTGAAACAAAATATTCAAGATAAATAAATCCATTAGTTACCAGAGGCATTCAGTTGTAGTTACTGTCACATTACCCATTCATGTTATTTTCTCAGGCTTTGTAGAGATTGCCAACTTAGATTCAGATTTATTGCATATCTGAATCAAATCATCTTACTAATGACCTAAAATTACTAATATAGCAAGTGACCAGATCTGATTTTTGTGTCCATGTTGCAGTTTTTACCTGCTGTCAAATCCACATCGGTTGCTATAGTAATAAAAGTCACACATCTAAACAGACACATGATGGCTGTTCGGTGTCTGAACACTGCAACTGCAGAGCTCTGACTAATGAGATATGGATTTATAATCGATGTTGTTGCGTTTATATACAAGTATTAAGATTACATATTATAAAATGACAAGACGTGCTGTCAAGTGACAGGCCAAACAAGCTATTAGAAAAACCATTCACAGACAAAAGGTACAAACTGAGTCTGTACTGTAAAAGTCACTTCCAAAAATGGTCACAGAAAGTGCAATGTGTCAAAAGGCTTAAACAAAGACAGCTGATGTGAACAGTAGGAACAGAGCAGCAGCTTGCAGGGTAAACATACTAAACATAATACAGATGCACGAGAGTCTTGTGCTTGTTAGATGCGAAGTGCAGTGTGTTTCAAGGGTGAGGCATCATCTGAGCATTCATTTCATAGTGATTTTACAGCTTAGTTTGGGCTTGTGTAAGTTTTTTTTTTCTGTCACCCAGCTGTGAGCAGTAGGAGAGTCATCACAGATCTCACGGTGTGAAGTCATAAACGTAACAATTGTCTGAATCTGATCTGAGAGCTCAGACAAGCAAGGATTTGCAAAAATGTGATTTGAGTCACATTTTAGATGACCTATGAAAGAAGTTGGAAATGGATTCAGAAAAAAAACTTAATTTCATGTGACGTTTGACCATTCAGACTTGCAGCCATGTGGTTAGCTTCGATGGCCTCAAATGAAGCCCTAATGGAAGAAGGAAAAAGTGCAGTTCCTTGACTGGCCACTTGAAGCTAGCTCCAAAAGGGAGTACATTCCCATAGGACCCCATGCTAAAATGTCCAAATTTAGTGCAGAAATAAACATATTTTCAGCCTGGTATAAAAATGGTTTTCTTCTGTATAGATAATTTCTCCATCCAATTAACTGCATGGAGGTTTGATTTTTTTTTCCTAACTTCGCAGTTTAAGACATTTTAAGCTATAAATTTCTGTATAATTGGAGGCATGGTCACTTTGAGTGTCTGTTTCGTGTGGAGTATTTTATGACAAACACGTGGAACAACATGGCTTGCTGTGTGGTGAAATGTAACAGATCATCTAAGACATCACTGCTACAGTATTCATGCTGGGTGAAATTCTCATGGTATTTAATGTTGTATGCTAATGGCTTTAGCAGTTCTAGCGGCTATCACTAGCCCGATGCATTAAGGGCCCCTTCACACATAGTACTAATAAGTACAAATCAGGGCAAATCACAGAACAGCTCGTATGAGCGAACCACGAAAACATCGAGCCGACGGCGTGCATGACCCTGCACCGACGGTATCATGTACGTGACGATGTCATGCAAGCAGGAACACAGTGCGAGCAGCTGGGATATGGTGCACCACATCGTGCCACTGATGTGGAGAAAAATAAAATAAAAACCAGCTGTATAATTAGTGAATACCACTGGGTTGATATAAATAATAAATAAAAGGGGAAGCAATACAGAACCCCACGGTTAAATAAAAAGTAAATGCTACTCACAGGATTCGAACCTGCAAGCTCTGATTACCAGACAGAAACTTTAACAACTGTACTACAATCACTGTCTTATATCAGGAGTGTGAAATGGCTAAAATCAACAAGCAGATAAACGTATGTTTTTTAAAAAAAAAAGAGAAAAAAAGCGCCATGATAACTGACCAAACAACATTTGTTACGGTGTATTTCTGCTGATACGTGACTGAAAGTGGCATATTTGTTGCATTGTTGGCTTGTCATATGGTCCTGCGGCGCGCCGCTCACAGGACGTGCATGTCCTGTCAGACAGACGTGACAGATCGCCTGCTGCGTGTCCACATGAACTGCTGATGGTCTTTTCCTGCTGGGACAGCCCCTCAATGTGCACGCTGTACGTGCTCTCCAGCCCGTCACAAAAGTGATATATGTTTTCATGTCAAAACACGGTACATGTTCTCCAGCTGGGACGTTCAGGAGCACAGATCCCAACTGCAGCCGCTGCTGTGAGTGTGTCTCTGTGGTCTTTCATTTTTGTTATCTGTTATGTTATTGCGTATGTTGGTATTGTCGTTATTATTTATATAACTGTCCTGGCGGTAGTTTCTGTGTTTGTAATGTGTGCACTGAGCCGTCATCCAGCTGTCAGTGTGCTGTGATCAGCTGACAGGCCCCTCCCTGTGCTGTCCAGCCCCCATGTGATCAAATCTGTACATACATATAAGCATTTTATGTGTGTGGGCCACGACAAACGCACACGTGCGAGACACATGCACCACGTGTGTTGCATTGTGCAACTCCACACTCATGGGGGCACTTCGACAAATTTCATATCCATCTTGAAAGTGATTATCTGCTGACTGTTGTCATGCTAATAGCATGGAAACGGCCACATGGAACAGAACGGAATGGCCACACATTTTCTAAGTGCCAAGCGAGGGGTGTTGGATATTGGTGTGTCACCTGGAATTTGGCCGACACCTGCGAGAGGGACTGAATGGGCTCTCACAGCGCACACTCTGTCTTTCAGCCGCTGGCGTGCGCAAATAGTTGTAGCAACACGTGTACAAGGCGTTGGAGGCAGCTCCGATTTTTCACAATTGACATGCAAATCCTCCTTCGTGCGCTAGTCTACTTAAATCATGTTATGTGTGAAGGGGCCCTTATGGATGAACTGAGTCATGCCCATGGAAGTCTGCTTCTATCATTTTCAATTTATATAGCGCCAAATCACAATAAAGTTGCCTCAAGGCGCCAACCCCTGGAGCAAGATGATATTGAGGAAGAAACCTCAAGCAGGCCAGACTCGAAGGGGTGACCTTCTGCTTAGGCCATTCTAACTGTATTTGCTTTGCAAACTGGCTCCTTCCTTGACTCATGATCAAACTCCACTAAATTTCTGAAGATAGTTTGATTGAAATCTTTCCTCCTCATCAATGGAAGTGTTACAAAGGTGGATAAATTATATTATCAACAATAATATTGATATATTCCTTCAGACAATGACAGATTTTGTCAGCCTGCATATTGTCACATTTTTTAAACAGGAAATGTTTAACTTAAACTTGCATCTGAGAGTTAATTGCATCTCAGAGTTAATTTCCACAGAAAGTTGTGCTTTTGTATGTTTCTGACTTCTCATGTGCTTTTATGAAACCTGGGTTTTAAATATTCTTCCCTGTTTCTGTAACTGGAGTCACATATTGCAGTAATGTTTTCCACTGTCGGCACTGAGCTTCTCTACCATCGAGAAAATGCTGATTCTGTTCATACAAATTCATCTATAAGTTATTTGTCTTTGACATATTATGATGCTTTGCAATTTTTCCATATTTGAATCAAGGTTTTCCCACTCATTTCTCCTGAGCTCTAAGTTAAAAAAAAAAGCAAAAACATGTGAAAACTTTTCTTCTTGCTGATGTAGTGAAAGAAAAAAAAACGCAAAATGATGACTCAGGATTGTTTGCTGCTGCACTAAAATGACATCTTCAATAGACAAGTGTGTCTGAAGCTTTATGAAATAAGAGCTCTTTGTGAGTTAAAATATTTATTCGTATTAAAGCATTTTAAAATTAAACATGATTGTTTGCTTTATTTACTTCTCTTTTTTACCTCTTGACTTTAGAGTGCAGCTAAAAACACTGCAGTTTGCACTTTGGGTGTAGAAGTAGGTCAGCATTCCTTTCCCAGAGTAAAAACTGGTGGGAATTGCAGTGATGTTCAGTCACAGTCTTCAAAAAGAAGAAACATCTGGATTCATGAGGAACTCCCCATTAGCTGAGCTGAGCGGCTCCATTTATCACAGACACTGCGCTGCCTCAGCCAACCTCAGCTTCATTCTGGAACCACATTTTCTCATTAGACCACATCTTCTTTTTTTTTCCTGGTGGTTAATGGCGGCTCACAGGGAGACCACAAGCTGACTGGAACCTCAGATCTGCACACATCGGCTGTAGTGTTTTTTTTTTTTTCTGACAGACAAATAACGTCACACACTCCTGTGCTTTCTTCTGCTGACCTGCTGTGGAAACAACTTGACAGAGGGGAGTAAAAATTAAATCCTGATTTGGGGGTAATCATGGTTTTTCCAGCCAGATTCACTAAAGACAAAAGCATCGGTGAAGGAACCTTCTGTCATCATTTGATGACTGAGACATGGTGAATCAAAGAGAGCAAGAGGACAATCTGTCAAAAAGCAACACCATGACTCCATCTGAACATCAAGGCTTTGCACATCAGCAGCAAAGAGCTGGAAGGAACAAGCCACCTGGTTGTGCTGACTGCTTTATTCTGTGGAGTGTAGAAGATCCATGTGAACAGCTACACAGCTTCACAGTTACAGTCACTCCAATGTAAATATAAAAGCTTTGGCTCTGCTTTCACCCGGGGCTGCTGCATATGGTATGCCAACGTCAGCAAAAACAGAGGTGAGTCGATCCCAGCCAGCTTGCTTTGACAGTAATGCTGTCATCTCGGGGTGGGGGTGGTCAGTTGTGCTTATAATGACTGTGAGCAACTGCTGTCCTGAAGTGTCAAGAAGAAGTCATGGAAAGTGAATTCTTAAAAAGAATGGGAACCTGACTTTGGTTTGCTTGTATACCCCATGGATGTGTGTGTGTGCCACCTGCTCGTTGGTTAGTGCAGCCTGGATACATTGTCAAAATGGTCAACACCTGTGCTTGAATTCACATGTACCTTGTTTGTCTCCTGAACTGTAGAAACATTGTGTGTTTTCCTCTGCCCCTGTTCAGGAACCCAGAGTGGGTGCAGCTGCAGGGACTTCTCTTCACCATTTACACACTGTTTTGGATAATCTCAGGAGGATTATTTTTTCAGATGAATCCCACTGAAACTACACACACAGACACAGACACACACACACATACACACACACACACACACACACACTCATCTCCAACCGCTTAGTCCAACCAAGGGTTGCGGGGGACTGGAACCTATCCCAGCAATCATAGAGCGCAAGGCGGGGTACACCCAGGACAAGACGACAGTCTGTCACAGAGCCACAGACAAACAAACACATTCACACCCACTTGCACACCTAGGGACAATTAAAGATTCCAATCCACCTAACCTGCATGTCTTTGGATGTGGGAGGAAACCGGAGCACCCGGAGGAAACCCACACAAACATGGAGAGAACATACAAACTCCACACAGAAATGCCACAGGCAGGAATTGAACCCATGACCTGCTCGCTGTGAGGCAACAGTGCTAACCACTAAGACACCGTGCCGCCCCCTCTGAAACTAACAGTTAAGAATTTATATTTACTATGTGTATTTTACTCTACCAATCAATGCATTAATGGACGTATTTCAGTTGTTTAACCCTCTGGGGTCGGCGCTGTGCAAGTTTAATTAAGTGATACGCCGTTTTTTTAATGACATTAGATACAAACTTACTTTCGGTCCAGCCGTCCACCATGCTTGTAGTCCTAATAGAAGCTTTGTGTTGACATGTGCAATATGAGTGTCCAATCGGAACTGGTTTACTGTCACATCGTTTTCCAATATCCAGTCGTAGGGCAGAGCAGTCTCACATGGTAGGCCAAAGATTGTTAGGATCAGCGATGTGTTAAGCCCCTTTCACGCTGGCCTGCTTTGAGTTGCTTCCTATGGTGTCATGACGACACAGGAATGTCTGCATCAGGGGGCAGAGAGGAGGTGAGGATGCAGAGGAGAACCTGCAGACAATCTGACTGCAGCCAGACTGTGCACTCTGAGTTCTCTTCTAGTTTATATTTGTTCTTGTGCAGGGCTGCAGGGCTGTGCTTAGTTTATCTTTCTTCCTTTGACTGCGAGCTGTGTGCGCATATTTACTGTCCGTGTGTAAATATGGAGATGTCTGGAGTTATACTTGATGTGGACATGTCCTGTCTCTGGCAGTCAGTCTGTGAGCAGGACTTTTATGGACTTTATTTAAACACATTTGTGAGAGAAGAGCGAGGAGCTGCAGCTGCAGTCAGCATTTTTTTCTGTGTTCTTTTTGAGCATGTAGTTTTACTGCATTGTGTACACGGTGTATAAACAATCCTGCGTGATTTATATATGAACAATGGAACACAGCAGGAATCGTAAATTGGCATCGGGTAATGTTGTATTGTGAGGGTTTGGCTTCCAGTCACGTTGAGTACTGTCGCATTGCTCTGACTTGCTCTGAAACCACTTAATTTCTGTGTCAAGCACAGGATGCAAAACAAATTAAACGTTTCATTTTTGGCGTCCCACTCGCTTCGTCCTTTGCGTCCCTCACTCTGTTGTGGCGTTGAGCTACATCGTCTCGGCACTGGGTTGCTTCCACGTGGTGTCATCATGACGCTGCATGGCACAACTCGAAGTGGACCCGGTGTGAAAGGGGCTTTACTCTTTGGTATGTGAATACTGTTTGAATAGCCCTCTGGCTGCTGGCTCCATGTGTAAAAGTGCAGTGTTGCACATTATGAATGGAAGTGCTCAGCGTAAGAGAGCCTCATACAACCTCACGTGGTGGACCAAAGAGTGTCACTGTAAGGAATGATTCACTACTTGGCCAGTGAATACTGTTGAATAAGCCTCTCTCACTGTCACTCGTAAAGTGCCATTTATGCATATGAAAAAGGGGGAGGGGTGTTAACAGGACCTCAAACTGTGAAGACAGTGCAGGAACACATTCCGAGAGGGAGTTAACTCCATGGAAATAAAAAGTTTGTGTTGTAAGCCTCTGTGTGATAGCAGACAGAAATTGCTTTGAGATGTGGCATAAAGACAAACAAAACGCATAGACCATTTTGTATATATTGTTCAAAATGTGCCTTTGTGTTTATTGTTAGAACCTTTATTTTGTACTTTCTTTTGTACAAGATCCCAAACTACCTTTATAAAGTGTCAAAAATAGTTATTATAGTTTGCTGTGTTTTGAATAAATGTGTGTGAAAATTATTTGCCGCTTTATTTTTTTCCTTTCTTATTTCTGATTGTAAACCTTTATTACACTTATAAAACACCACTATAGCATATATATTCTGAAAGTGCAGGTTGTCCTGAATAAAAGAGACATACTACTTGACTGTGGGATGCAGGGTGAGCTTTTAAAGCAATAATAAAACATGCCAGGCGAGTGAACTTTCCAAAAAATGCCCTTGGACCCCAGAGCGTTAAGCTGCAGGGTTCAAAGCGTGTGAAAAGCAGCAGCTTTTTGTTCGTAAATGATGGTGTAAATAATACCGAGATAAATTGTGACTTCTAATACTGTGTTTTACTGCTTTTGAAAGATGATGACAATGTTTGGGGTTAGATTTTTTTATTCATTCATTTTTTGTGCGTTCTCTTTTTGTTTGTGATCCTTGAATTTACCCAGAAGCCTCTGCGGTACTGAAAGTGAAACTGGTTTATCAGAAGCTGACAGTGTAATCTTATGTGGCCACATTCGAATAAAAGTTTTCGGTTATCTGTAATAAAGATACAATTTTTTTTAGCATTTTAGCGGTTAAGCGTCATATAAGATAACTTTTCAGTTATTGGATTAATGGTTACTGAAACTAACTTTTTGGTTAGCTGTGCCCACCACTGTCTATGGATGGCACCACTGATCTGGTTGACTGATTCATAAGTGTCTGGGAGGTGGTGGATCAACTTGTCCCACCATCCCCTACAGCACACCATACTGATGAAAACAGGTAGGATGGGTCTTCAGAAAACAGGGGAAGAAAATTACATAGATTTTTTTCAGCCTGAGTTCAGAGGCAGTGCTTTTTGTGGATGTTATGAAAATGGTATTAAGTACAATATGGGATCTGCTATGGCAACCCCAAGCAAAAAGGAAGAAGCCAAAAGAAACTGATTATCCCCAGACACCACAGCATGTAACCGATGAGGGCTCCAGATTCCCCCACATGGAACTGCAGTTGGTCGGTACCCATTTTTAGCTCAGTGGAGTAGGAAAATTAGGAAAGTAGGAAAAAGGTGAACCGCGTTATACCGAGGGACCACTGTACACAATATACTGATCAATACAGGTTTACTGGCTACTACTGTTCCTCTCATTCTCATTCCCAAGACCAGACAGGAAGCATGAAAAGTTTTGAAAGCCCGTCTGCATACATCCTGGTAGTCTGTCTTGTATCCCACAAAGCCACCTGCCCTGAGAAAACAAAAAACTGAACCCAAATGTAAGAACAGAATATTCTTTGTTTAGGGAATTTATTGAAAGCAGAAGAAGGACACCTCTAGGCAGGAGAAAATTGCAGTGTGGGACCTCAACATCACACTGTGTGTGTCCAGACTGTGTTGAGGATGAAAGATTGCATGAAGAGACAGCATAGTAAGTACCACGGATGGGAAACAGATAGCAAGCAACAAAGTGGTGACATCAGGAGGCTAGCCAGGCGTATGTAACATAGGATTATGTTCATCTAGGCAACCACTTGGGCTAGAAAGTCAGTGTAAACTTTATGCAGTAAGCTACACAAGTACAACCAGTTTTCTCTAGACAGGTCAGAGGATGGATAAACAAACATTTCCAACTCACTGAATAGTTCGTATATTTGAATATTTGATTAGTTTTATATAATAAAGACATCAAATCACGGATCGAGTTTCCAAATGCACTTCTGGCAAACTGTTGCTGACATGGGCCAGCATGGTCCCACGTGTCCACCCCCCCCCCCCCCCCCACCTGCAACCTTAGAAATGTGGTGTCATTAGAAAGCTTAGGATGTTGACATTACAAAATAACTGGTAACAGTAAAAATACTGGGCCTCACCATGATATATGAGCACTTTTTTTTACCTCTAGCCAAATGAACATGTCCAATTATGACATCTGATATTTTTTCCACACTAATTAAAAGTTATCAAATCATCTTTTAAGGAAATGGGACACATAAGACACCAATTGAAAGCTGTCTATACATAGATTTGACTCTTGAATTAAGTGCACAGCTTTCTTGTTCAGGTCAGAGTGCACGCCTCCATACAAACCCCCATGTTGAAGGTTGTAATGACATACTCTTGACTTGCTTAATGTGTGGCCTCTTCTACTTGCAGGCATTCTTTGACAGTTTTTGTATTCTGTAATAGGGTTGTTAATAACAATGTAGTAATCCAGTGTTGTCATGTGTTGAGCGCCTTGGGGCAGCTGTTTGTTGTGATTTGGCGCTATACAAGAAAAAAGTTGATTGATTGATTGATGTGTCATAGTGAGGTGCAGTGTTTTTACCGTTCCCAGATATTTATTGTAATCTAGACATCGTAAGTTTCTAATGATACCAAATTTATAAGGTTGTTGGGAACACGCTGGCCCATGGCCCACCTGGACATTGCTTTATCTGATTGTTTTAAACTATAACCTTTGACAAATCTGTATGAAAAGTTAATCATCTGGAGGTACTCACCCAAGAAATATTTCCAGTGTTGGTGAAAATCTGCTCTCCAGCTTCTGAGTTGTTTCGTACAAAGTCACGCACGATGCATGACTGCCATACAGTATACATACCCTGCCAGCAAACAGGGTAATAACTCTTGCAGTTGCTTAATATGCGAAACATTTTTGCTATGTTGTCCCCAAGGATGGCTTAATCTTTTCCAGTTGTGAAGAAAAAAAACATTTGTTGTGAATGCAAATATGTGAAACCTAGTTGCTTTTTAATACCTCTCACTCATCTTCAACTGCTCACCCAGGATTGGGTCATTGAGCAACATCTCCAGCAGGGAACACAGCCGGTGGGATTGTCACGATAACGTGCGTGCAAGTGTGCGGATCAAAATCGTGTGTGCCCTGACAAAAGTGTCAGGGCACCTTATACGTCACCCTGCGCTCCCCCGTCTCCTTAAAATGAGTACTCATGACAGCCATTTTTATCCTTTTGCAGATTTGTCGAGTTGCTGGTAGTTATCTGTCATTAGACCCCTACTTTGTATCAGCCATAGACAAGTCCTATGGAAAGGTTTCTTCAGGTCCCAGCAACAGTGCAGTAAACTCTGGACCTGTGGTTAGTCTCCCACTCAGGAAGTCTACATTAATAGACGTCACATGCTTATGTGCAGCTGTATTTCCTACATTTAGTTGAATTACATAAAATTTAGGTTGAATTTACAAGGCTTCCATGAGAAGAAGCACCAACAGTAAAGAATGGACTAAAAGGACAGGTCATAACTTGTGGTAATGACTGGAAGTCAAATGTTTTCTACTGTATCTGTCCACTGAATTGCAGCATGCTTATTTGTCTTACTGCAGAAATCTGGTTTAATTTGCAGCCCCTTTTCATTCGGCAGCCTGCCTCCAAGCTGAGATGCCAGGGGCCTTGAAATGAATGTGTCCCATATCCAACCATGGGTATTCCTATTGCAATCCTCCAATTAGCCTGAATGCAGAAATTGTGGGTGATTTAGCTCTGGAGTTATTATTTGAAGGGATTAGCTGCCAGACTGAGTGTGAGACAAACCAGTCGTGCAATTGCTACCACACAAGCAGAGAAGGCAGCTGTTAATCCAAAACGTGGAGGCCCTCAGGATGTTCTGGCATTAAACACATTCATGTCTGTCCTGTCTGCATGTGAAGGCAACTCAGCCTCATTTAAATAAAGGCTGTCTGGCATGGACATGCATACTGCACGCACATGCACAGTATGCAATGATTACTGAAACACAAATACTCCATCAGATAGAAAGCTCATACACTGATAATGCCACATTATCCAAGAAGGATGTCAGAACTACTGTATTTGTAAGGGTGTAACAATTAATTGATTGCAAGTAAGTCCCTACAGCTGCTGTCTTTTTTTTGGACTCTGGGTCATCACAGCAAATCCAAGGTGCATGTTGAATTGGCACAGGTTTTACACAGGATGCCATTCCTGACACAACTCCACATTACATGGAGCAATGTGGCAGGGGTGAGCTGAAACCAAGTGCACTACCAAATGCAGTTTGCCACCACCCCTGCCCCTGTAACAATGATACAAATCAAAAATTTATTTGAAAGTAATAGATACAGTGCATCCAGAAAGTATTCACAGCACTTCACTTTTTACACATTCCAAAATAGTCAATTAACCTTTCCCCTCACAAAACCCCACAATAACAACATGAAAAGGGTTTTGAAACTTTTGCAAAGTTATAAGTATTACATAAGTACTCACAACCTATACTTTGTTGATGCACCTTTGACAGCAATTACAGCCTCAAATATTCTTGAATATGATGCCACAAGGTTGGCACGCCTATCTTTGGGCAGTTCTGCCTATTCCTCATTACAGCACCTCTCATGCTCGATCGGGTTAGATGGTGAGTGTTGGCGTGGTGCAGTTATTTTCAGATCTCTCCAAATATGGGCTCTGGCTGCCCACCCGGAAACCGAACATTCTTTAAATGTTCATTGAACGTTTGCATGAGAACATTTGCAAACATAGCATGAACATCATATGAACAAAGAATGAGGAAAGGTAATGTTTGCATGCAAACATTCAATGAACATTATACAAACATCATATGAACAGTTGAACCAGAACATTAAATGAACATTTGTAGAATGTTCAAATGCTAACATTACCTGTCCTCATTTTTTGTTCATATGTTCGTGCAATGTTCCTGCTCAATATATCTACAATTTTTTTGTGATTTTTCCTATTGAGAACTAAAAATTACAAAACAAACTTTATAAATGTTTTAAAATTCAACAGGTTTTACTCAAATAGTAACTTGCAATGTATTTATAGAATTCGCATATAAAATCAATAATGCAGAAACTTTTGAAATGATGGAAAAAACATAATGATGGAACTTATCTTTACAGAAACATGCTCAAAAATAATAATAAAAAAGCACATAAAATGAAAAATTTTTCAACTTTACAAAAGATTTCTTACATGGCATACCACCAACACTACTCCAAAAGATGTTCAGACAAAATAAGAATAAATCTTCGAGAAATAATAATGAAACCTAAAAAAAAATTAAAAAAAAATTAATCTATTGATCTACAATCAACTGCACATTTTAGGAGCAAAAATAAATTCAGCTTACATCTACATACAGTTAATACTTTATGATATTTAAGAGCAAAACTGTCCACAGTTTTGCTCTTAAATATCAAAGTATACATTACTCTAAATTCCCTGAGAAAACTCCTATGAAAAAAATATTAATATAAAGTTTTTAATCACAGATTTGAAGACTCAGTATGACATTAGATTTGACAATGCAACTTGCTGAACACACATTTTTAAGAGTGAAACTGAACAGTTTAACAAAAACACATTACAATCAATAAATTTCCTGAGGAAATTCACATGACAAAACACTAAGATTTTATCACAGAAGTATGACAGTCAGATACGACAATATAATTTAACAATTTTTAAAGCAAAATTGAACAGTTTTAACACAAACATTACAATAAAATTTCCTGAGGAAATTCATGATAAAAAAATATACAAAAATAATAAAAAAAAATTTAAATTAATGTTTGATCACCAGAGAAAAAGTTTCTCCGGAAGTAAAATTAAATTTTATCAAAAATATTCCATGTACAATGCAAATTAAATGCTGCTGCTAATCTGCTCATAAGCTTTGATATTATGAAATATAAACACAATGCTAAAATACCCTCAGCCGTATGAGGATTGTCTTCTTAATAATTACTTAATTGGTATCCCAGTGCAAAGTATTTTTTATATATATAGCACCAAATCACAACAAACAGTTGCCCCAAGGCGCTTTATATTGTAAGGCAAGGCCATACAATAATTATGTAAAACCCCAACGGTCAAAACGACCCCCTGTGAGCAATATATATATATATATATGAAAACTGTTTATTTCGAACATTTGATACAACAACAATTACAAGATAGATCAGTAAAGACAACAACAAAAAAGTTCCTACTGTGTACCCAACATGTCCGAAAAGGGGTAGGGTGAAGCATCAGCTTATTTATCCCTACCCCTTCTTCCCCACAACCAGTAATACCCTTTGCCACATATACACAGATTCCTACACACCTAAACCGATATCAATATATATATATATATACATATATATACACATCAACATACATACACATATACATACACATATACATATAAACACATATATATACACAAACATAAATATACACCTACACATACCTACTTACATACAAAATACTATATATTTACAAGCCGAAGCAAAAAACAAAAACACCCTAACCCTCATTACCCTTCCTCCTCCCTATACCCAGAAAAAAACATTTTTGTACCGCTGTTTGAACTGGTTCATGCTTGGACATTGCTTGAGCCCCACTCCCAATCTGTTCCACATCCTCACCCCACAGACAGAAATACAGAAACCTTTTAATGTTGTTCGTGCCCACTGATGCTTTAAATTAAATTTCCCCCTCAGACTGTAATCCCCTGATCTGTTAAAAAACATATTTTTAATATTTGCTGGAAGTAAATTGTGTATTGCTTTATACACAATTTGTACTGTTTGAAAATGAACCAAGTCTGTGAATTTTAAGAATTTGGATTGTAAAAATAGTGGATTTGTATGATCTCTATAGCCAGTATTATGAATAATTCTTATAGCTCTTTTCTGCATTACTGATAGTGATTGTGTTGTACCTTTATAAGTATTACCCCATACCTCTGCACAGTACTGTAAATATGGTAAAACCAGTGAGCAGTAAAGAATGCGGAGTGAGTTGTGGTCCAGAATATGTTTCGCTTTGTTTAGAACTGAAATGCTTCTTGACAGTTTACTTTGTATATGTTTTATATGAGTCTTCCAGTTTATCTTATCATCTATTATCACCCCCAGAAACTTATTTTCATGTACCCTTTCAATATCTACCCCCTCGACTTGTAACTGAACCTGTATGTCTGTATTACAATAGCCAAATAACATGTATTTTGTTTTAAGTTTAATGATAATTTATTTCTGTCAAACCATATTTTCAATTTTCCCATTTCTATACTGATCCTCCTCAGTAACTCCTGCAAATCCCCCCCTGAACAAAAAATGCTTGTGTCATCTGCAAATAATACTAATTTTAATATTTTGGAAACATTGACAATATCATTTATATAAATTAGAAAGTTTTGGACCCAATACTGACCCCTGTGGGACGCCACAAGCATTGTCCAAGCATGATGATGTATATTCCCCCAACTTCACAAACTGTTTTCTGTTACTTAAGTAGCTTCTCACCCAGTGCAACACCAACCCCCTAATCCCATACTGTTCAAGTTTATTGATTAATATGTCATGATTAATTGTATCAAAAGCCTTTTTAAGGTCTATAAATATTCCAACTGAATGTAATTTGTGGTCTATGGCGTTTAATCTCAACTGATTCTATTAATGCAAGTGATGTTGAACTATGTGCTCTGAATCCATATTGACTATCAGTAAGTAATTTATGTTTATTTATGAATTTGTCTAATCTATTATTGAATAACTTTTCTAATAATTTGGAAAATTGTGGAAGCAAAGAAACAGGTCTATAATTTGTGAAGTGGTGTCTATCCCCAGTCTTATACAGCGGCACAACCTTAGCTATTTTCATTTGATTGGGAAATTTACCGGTTTGAAATGATAAGTTATAGATGTATGTTAATGGTTCTACAATCCATTCAATGACCTGTTTTACCACCACCATATCAATTTCATTTAAATCGGTAGATGTTTTAAATATATATATATATATATATATATATATATATATATATATATATATGTCTGCGAGATGTCTTGTGTTATCAGGTTGTGAAAACAGCGTTTTCTGTTTTCGAAGTGTTTTTCAGTAGCTTTTACATAATATGATAGACATGTTAGATTTACACGGAAATTAATCTGTTTTGGAGCAGATTCTGCCATGTTGCATTAGCAGCCAAAGAGACACCAGACGTCATGACGCCTCTCTACTGTGACTGGGTGTCACCCCCCCCAAAAAAGACAGATTTGCAAGATTGTTAGTTTCTCAAACCTGTAATCTGGGTCAGGAAGAAGTTCAGGATGGTCCTGTCTATACTTCTTCTGCTTGGATAGGACATCTTCGAATTATGGCACAATTGTAGAAATGATGGTACTACTGTCCATTGAGGTCATATTTATTGCAGCCTCCATAACAACTTTGTAAATTTGTGGCACGTCCCTGGCAAGGCTGCCTTTGACGGTTCCTGACTTGCCCTGACTGCTGAAGCACTGCCAAAGATAAACAGGAGCCGTAGCGTACAAGCAGCCCCTGACAATGCTCGTTACCATATTCTTCCCTTGTTCCATTCCAGGGGTGTATGCAGTCAAGGCATTGATTAGGGCATTCCTCTGGTGCCTGGTTCACTTGTCCTCGCCATCAAGTCTGTCATTGGCACTCTTGAGCTGCAAGTTGAACATTTCCATTGTTAGTCATAAGCAATTATATATACTTTCCTGTTCAGATACTGTATAATTTGAGCGGCATGGTCATAACTGGTATTCAACTGAACTGCTTATTGGACAGGCCCTATATTTTTAACAAGCTGTTTATTTGCTTGCAGAATTTTTCTCAGGTTAGTTATCAGCGAGGTATACCACACAGGTAAAAGCAGATCAGACAAAAATGATTAATCCTCTGTACCCAACGCTATTTGTGTAAAGGGCCTTTCACACCGCATGCTTTGGAAGTGTCAGAGGCATCACAAATCGGTCTAAAAAGCATTATTTTCAATGAAACACATAGCTTTTTACAGGCATTAGAAGTGTTGCATCAAAAGCTGAGCTAAACAGATGCTTCTGCCAGGAGTGTGCGCATTCCTGCTTGTCAATAGAATGACGTTCAAAGTTCAACCCAATGCAACTTTTGGCGCTCTGAACTGTGACAAAGCTTCGCACTGTCCAATAGAAACGTGTTCGGTCCAAACATGGAAGACTCGTGGCAGAAACCACTGATCTCTACAAAACAGAAACGTGTCACAGGACTGCTCATTTAAACAGAGCAGTTTTCTGAAGAAAAATCCTTGCAAATGTTTAACCCAAAAATTAATTTGACTGTGAAATCAAATTGCTATATTAAAGCTTTTTCTTGGTTCACTGACACATATATAACATGGCGATCATTCAGCTTTCCTCTGGGGGGAAAAGAAAAAAAAAAAAAAAAAAAACAGAAAATCTCCGCCCCCCTGCTGCATGCGGCACGTCAGGGCGTGGGAGGCGTTGACACAACGTGACTGACGACACATTGGGAGTTGCTGCCTGACGCGTATAAAGCATGCAATGTGAAAGGCCCTTTAGTTGCTAGTTTCCATAAATACAGCATGTTTATAATACACTGTGTAAAAAAAAAAAAAAAAAAAAAGCAAAACTTTATTGAAGTGAAGAGGATCTAACAAACAGAAAACACATTAACTCACTTCTTTGAGTGACTTTACTGGAAGCCCCATTACTTCCAGGCAATGCTTGTAATTGGTTCAAGCACACACTTCTGGTTTAGCTGGCCAACCTTCGGATAATCGTGTCAGCAGCGTTCACATTGTTCTCTCTCTTGGT
The DNA here is from genome assembly GCF_902500255.1 of Thalassophryne amazonica. Taxonomy (NCBI): domain Eukaryota; kingdom Metazoa; phylum Chordata; class Actinopteri; order Batrachoidiformes; family Batrachoididae; genus Thalassophryne; species Thalassophryne amazonica. The sequence goes on along the minus strand of NC_047103.1, from coordinate 112,170,621 downwards.
ATGTCTGGGAACCGACACTTTCAGGGATGGTCCAAGGATGCAGTGCATCAACTTTGTCATTCAGCTGTTCGAAACTGTGAATGATGTCATTCCGCTTCTCCTGGAACACAAAATGTATATAGATCCACATGTTACAACCTTAATACAGAAGTTCCCACTTTTTTATTAAAGCCTATGCTTCACAAATGATTAAGCCAATGCTGTTGATGCCTTTCATCATGAGCACGGACAAATCTGTGAATGAACTGAGTGATGAAAGTGAGCTATGGAAAAAAAAAAAAAAAAAAAAAAACTTGAAAGATCTTGACAAGGCCCTGGCGGGGTCTGGTGGTTGTCCCCCAGAAAAATGTGAAATCTCAAATGCATTCTGGTGCTTACTCAGGTCTATTCCAAAAGAATCTACAAAAATTATTTTTTTTTGTTGGCACAGGTCAGTTTTTCCACCACAGATAAGGTGGAAACCTCAGTAGTACATCATAGAAGACCTTATGTTTCAAGTGTATGGTACCATAGACAGTATGCACACACTATGCAAATGAAACATTATGCAAGACCAATTTTATTCACTTTATACATGCTTCCCTTAGGCAGTATTATTAGACGGCATTGCTTAAATTTTCATTGTTACGCAGATGATACCCAGCTTTATCTATCCATGAAACCAGAGGACACACACCAATTAGCTAAACTGCAGGATTGTCTTACAGACATAAGGACATGGATGACCTCTAATTTCCTGCTTTTAAACTCAGATAAAACTGAAGTTATTGTACTTGGCCCCACAAATCTTAGAAACATGGTGTCTAACCAGATCCTTACTCTGGATGGCATTACCCTGACCTCTAGTAATACTGTGAGAAATCTTGGAGTCATTTTTGATCAGGATATGTCATTCAAAGCGCATATTAAACAAATATGTAAGACTGCTTTTTTGCATTTACACAATATCTTTAAAATTAGAAAGGTCTTGTCTCAGAGTGATGCTGAAAAACTAATTCATGCATTTATTTCCTCTAGGCTGGACTGTTGTAATTCATTATTATCAGGTTGTCCTAAAAGTTCCCTGAAAAGCCTTCAGTTAATTCAAAATGCTGCAGCTAGAGTACTGACGGGGACTAGAAGGAGAGAGCATATCTCACCCATATTGGCCTCTCTTCATTGGCTTCCTGTTAATTCTAGAATAGAATTTAAAATTCTTCTTCTTACTTATAAGGTTTTGAATAATCAGGTCCCATCTTATCTTAGGGACCTCATAGTACCATATCACCCCAATAGAGCGCTTCGCTCTCAGACTGCAGGCTTACTTGTAGTTCCTAGTAAGAGTAGAATGGGAGGCAGAGCCTTCAGCTTTCAGGCTCCTCTCCTGTGGAACCAGCTCCCAATTCAGATCAGGGAGACAGACACCCTCTCTACTTTTAAGATTAGGCTTAAAACTTTCCTTTTTTCTAAAGCTTATAGTTAGGGCTGGATCAGGTGACCCTGAACCATCCCTTAGTTATGCTGCTATAGACTTAGACTGCTGGGGGGTTCCCATGATGCACTGAGTGTTTCTTTCTCTTTTTGCTCTGTATGCACCACTCTGCATTTAATCATTAGTGATTGATCTCTGCTCCCCTCCACAGCATGTCTTTTTCCTGGTTCTCTCCCTCAGCCCCAACCAGTCTCAGCAGAGGACTGCCCCTCCCTGGGCCTGGTTCTGCTGGGGGTTTCTTCCTGTTAGGGGGGGGGGGGGGGGGGTTCCTTCCCACTGTCACCAAGTGCTTGCTCACAGTTTGACCATTGGGGTTTTTACGTAATTATTGTATGGCCTTGCCTTGCAATATAAAGCGCCTTGGGGCAACTGTTTGTTGTGATTTGGCGCTATATAAATAAAATTGATTGATTGATTGAAGGGACACAAAAATTTTTATATAAGAAATTCTGAAACTTTATATCAGCAATAAATAAATATGTTTATTGAGTAACAGGGCCTGTAAATTATTTCTTTAAGGAAGGAAAGTTAGCATATACAACTTCATTACTGACAGATTTTACTCTATTTTCAAATTATATCCCAAATAGAACAGAGTATTTCTTGCCAGAAATGTTTGAATATTTTGCTTGGTGAACATGAATTTTAGAATCTACTGGCACAAGACACTATACAATCTTATTTAACCATTATAGTACAAACCTCGGGATAATCGGGCTGATGTGAATCAACTGCAGGCACACACACTCAACCCACTGATCAGACGGAGGATTCACTGATTCAACAACTCTTATGGTAGCCGGCATGGTTGCTGTTGGGGGGAAACAAGCAATAATCCAAAAATATTATCACAAGCTTATCTTCATAAAGTCTCTTTCTGGGCACTGACATTACTTAAACTTCAATTGCGTCAACACCTAATAAAAGAGAATATATATTTTACTCATGTTTTAGTCAAAATATTAATTAGGCCTGTGCCTCTCTATGGCTAACGTTAGCTCCATGCTAGGCAAAAATGTGTTGGTTTGGTTCCCATTAATCCATGGCTGGCATAATCAAGCTTCAAGCAAGTTTTGTTATTTCTGGCTAAAACGAATTTGTGCTCACATCAGGTTCCGTTACCTTCTTTTGATATTCACAGCGTCGATATCACAGCACAAAGGCCCCGCCATTTGAAGCTAACTGCTACCTCATGAGTAGCTATGTGGTAGTTCTTTGTGAGGAATCCCAGTCGACGAGCGACCAGCGTTAGTCTCCTCTTCTGCTCTCAGTGGTCTCTTAATCATAGTATAGAGACTGAACATGCAAATTAACTTGTGGAACACAAACTTTTATTTGCTAAAACAGAACGGAGTTGAGTGCTGTAACTCAGCCAAGTCTTCTTCTTCTGCTCTGTTAAACAGCGGGTTTTAACCCAACTCGGTGCACTACTCCCACCAACTGGTTCGTGAGCAGCACTGCAAGCAACTGTGAAGCAGCAAGTACTCAACAAAAATATAAACGCAACACTTTTGGTTTTGCTCCCATTTTGTATGAGATGAACTCAAAGATCTAAAACTTTTTCCACATACACAATATCACCATTTCCCTCAAATATTGTTCACAAACCAGTCTAAATCTGTGATAGTGAGCACTTCTCCTTTGCTGAGATAATCCATCCCACCTCACAGGTGTGCCATATCAAGATGCTGATTAGACACCATGATTAGTGCACAGGTGTGCCTTAGATTGCCCACAATAAAAGGCCACTCTGAAAGGTGCAGTTTTGTTTTATTGGGGGGGATACCAGTCAGTATCTGGTGTGACCACCATTTGCTTCATGCAGTGCAACACATCTTCTTCGCATAGAGTTGATCAGGTTGTCAATTGTGGCCTGTGGAATGTTGGTCCACTCCTCTTCAATGGCTGTGCGAAGTTGCTGGATATTGGCAGGAACTGGTACACGCTGTCGTATACGCCGGTCCAGAGCATCCCAAACATGCTCAATGGGTGACATGTCCGGTGAGTATGCCGGCCATGCAAGAACTGGGACATTTTCAGCTTCTAAGAATTGTGTATAGATCCTTGCAACATGGGGCCGTGCATTATCCTGCTGCAACATGAGGTGATGTTCTTGGATGTATGGCACAAAAATGGGCCTCAGGATCTCGTCACGGTATCTCTGTGCATTCAAAATGCCATCAATAAAATGCACCTGTGTTCTTCGTCCATAACAGACGCCTGCCCATACCATAACCCCACCGCCACCATGGGCCACTGGATCCACAACAATGACATCAGAAAACTGCTCACCCACACGACGCCACACACGCTGTCTGTCATCTGCCCTGGACAGTGTGAACCGGGATTCATCCGTGAAGAGAACACCTCTCCAACATGCCAGCAAATGTGAGCATTTGCCCACTCAAGTCGGTTACGACGACGAACTGGAGTCAGGTCGAGACCCCGATGAGGACGACGAGCATGCAGATGAGCTTCCCTGAGACGGTTTCTGACAGTTTGTGCAGAAATTCTTTGGTTATGCAAACCGATTGTTTCAGCAGCTGTCCGAGTGGCTGGTCTCAGACGATCTTGGAGGTGAACATGCTGGATGTGGAGGTCCTGGGCTGGTGTGGTTACACGTGGTCTGCGGTTGTGAGGCTGGTTGGATGTACTGCCAAATTCTCTGAAACGCCTTTGGAGACGGCTTATGGTAGAGAAATGAACATTCAATACACGAGCAACAGCTCTGGTTGACATTCCTGCTGTCAGCATGCCAATTGCACGCCCCCTCAAATCTTGCGACATCTGTGGCATTGTGCTGTGTGATAAAACTGCACCTTTCAGAGTGGCCTTTTATTGTGGACAGTCTAAGGCACACCTGTGTACTAATCATGGTGTCTAATCAGCATCTTGATATGGCACACCTGTGAGGTGGGATGGATTATCTCAGCAAAGGAGAAGTGCTCACTATCACAGATTTAGACTGGTTTGTGAACAATATTTGAGGGAAATGATGATATTGTGTATGTGGAAAAAGTTTTAGATCTTTGAGTTCATCTCATACAAAATGGGAGCAAAACCAAAAGTGTTGCGTTTATATTTTGTTGAGTATATATTGTTAACAAAATAATTTAATAGTAAATAGATCTATGTACACAAACTACTTTAAATAAAATGAATTCATTTGAATTGTATCCTCTGATAATGTTGGTCAAACCTGTTTTAAAATAAAGCACTATAGTGTTTCAGACGTTCTGACCCAATTATTACAGTAGTTTTGTGAGACAGCATTTCTCTGAGCTGATAAACCTGCTCTGCCTTTACCTTTAACCATGAAGGAACCAAACACTTATGCTAGAAACTCACTGTTGCTTTTTTATTATTATTATTTATTTATTTTATTTTTTTTTACCAGAATGAGTATGTTGCATTTTACATACAGAAACGATTGTATCCAGGTCTTACTATTATATTGTGTACAATGTACATGTTTTACCCTGGATAATTATAATATCATGCCTCACTGCAAACATGAATTAAGCAGCTAAAATTAAAGGAATCAGAAAGCAAGAAATATGTTGTAACAATTATGTAGTAACAGTTCCCACCAAACACTGTTCGACTGTGACATGAAGTCATCCTCAAATGAGGCCTGAGTGAAACAGTAAACCCTGGACAAATGTTCATTCTGGAAATGTAAAATCTAGTTGATTTCTGCCACTGTAATGTGTGTAACTGCTATATTCATCTCATGTTCAGCATGTTTGTTAAAAAACATGTTTGAACTGCAAGTTGTGAAGTGACCAGTAAAAAATATTATTGGTCTGTGAGCTGTTTTATTTAAATGTCAATGCTTCCTGCTCATGTATGTTGAAACCATTATTTTGTAAATCAGTTTTTAATAACTTTAATGTATTTTTCCTTATTTACCAAAATGCTAAAGATATGCTTTTTTTTTAAATTTGGCAAAATGTATGTAACTCAGGTCTGTGGGACGTCTGCATAATAAGATGCCATTGCAATCTGTTTCCATAAAAAACATATTTTGGTAGCTGACAATCACAGTCTGTAGTGATGTAAATTATTTTGCAAAAATTAATATTCCAATTAACAGAGTGCATGTTTATGCAAGTTGCACCAAGACATGTTTCGGAGTTAGCTCTGTCAGTTTATTACAGTAATCTTGAAATTATACCGTATATTCAGTAGGCCTGAATAAATCATAAATCGACAAATTCTTGGTTATGGTAGAGTGCTTAAATTATTTCCTATTGTTCATTCTACCTATGTTTGCACACATAATTTAAGTGGAGTCCAACATTAACTTTCTGTATGCCATAAATTATATTTAATGTGAAATTATATATATATATATATATATATATATATATATATATATATATATATATATATATATATATATATATATATATATATATATATATATATATATATATATATATATACACACACACACACACACACACTTTTATTTAGAGGCAAGCTTTACACATACAACATGAACATTATGTGAATGTTGAACATTAAGCATACATTCTATGAACACTTGATTGATTTTTGCAAATGTTCCCTTACATGTTTGTCTAATGTTTGCATGGAAGCAAACATTAGACAAACATCACAAACATTAAATGAATGTTCGCAAACTTGCTGAACAGTAAATGAACATTCTATGAACGTTCAGTTGATGTTTGCAAATTTTCACCTCCATGCAAACATTAGACAAACATCACAAACATTACATGAACGTGCACAAACTTGCTGAACAGTAAACAAACATTCTATGAACATTTGTTTGATGTTTGCAAATGTTCGCTTCCGGGTGGGTGGGCCACTCAAGGAGATTAATATTCTCCTGAAGCCACTCCTTTGATATCTTTGCTGTATGCTTAGGATCACTGGCCTGCTGAAAGATGAACCATCACCCCAGTCTGAGGTCAAGAGCCCTCTGGAGCAGGTTTTCATCCAGGATGTCTGTGTACATTGCTGCAGTCATCTTTCCCTCCATCCTGACTAGTCTCCCAGTTTCTGCTGCTGAAAAACATCCCCACAGCATGATGCTGCCACCACCATGCTTCATTGTCGGGATGACATTGGCTAGGTGATGAACAGTGCCTGGTTTATTCCAAACATGATGCATGTGTGGCAAAGCTGACGAGGTACTTTTAATTGTAACACATTGAGAAATCACGAATGAACATAAGTCGGACTTCTGACACCACCCCAGGAGTTTCACCCAGGGAATTCTCCAGTTTGAATAACTTCAACTCAAAACACACAGGTTTGTTGCAAAGAGAGACAAAGTAGGTTAGTTCACAATACAAAAGAATTTATTGACAGTAAAACTGTGTAAAATGACGATTTTTCAGTACTAAAATAAAACACTACTAAACATAGCTACACAAGGGCCTTGCGCCACGCAGCCCAGCAGCACACGCAGCTGCCAGTCTGAGTTGACAGAACTTTTCCAGTCGTCAACAATGAATGTCAAAGCGGCACAGCGGGCAGGGCACATCCAAACATCCTCACAGGGCAAAGCCTACCAGCAGAGCGTCAGAGCAAAGCAGCAGGGCTTCCTTCCTCGGCTTAGTCCACAATCCTACATTTTAAACAGATAAGCATAAATAACAAATATCTGAAGGAGGAGAAGCCTCACGTCCCGCAGTACATACCGAACAAGAGCGTCGACCGGCGCCACAAGCACCCAGCCAACGCCAGCTCCCACAAAGGTATCTGTACAACAAAACCATTCACCTAAGCACTCAACAACACACACATCAACAAGCCCACAGCTGTGACTGGTGCCTACCTATCCTCACAGGAACACCGAAGTGAACACACCCAACAAACACGTGCAGCTGATCAACAGCGAGTGAGAGAGAAAGAGCTCACGCTGCCTTCTTTTATGCAAGCACTGATTGACTGGTCTCAAGCCACCAGCTGAAAATCATTAAAATGATTCATCTTGCTACACATGGCATTCACACTTTGTCTCAGACCAGAGAATTTTGTTTCTCATGGTCTCAGTCCTTCAGGTGCCTTTTGACAAACTCCAAAAGACACCTGAAAAAGGCTTACACCTGGCCAGTCCACCATACAGGCTTGATAAGTGAAATGCTGCAGAGATAACTGTCCTTCTGGAAGGTTCTCCGCTCTCCACAGAGGAATGTTGGGGCTCTGATAGATTGATCATTGACTTCTTGGTCACTTCTATGGCGACCAGCTTTAGGAAGATTCCTGGTGGATCTGAACTTCTTCCATTTACAGATGATGGAGGCCACTGTTCTCATTGAGGCCTTCAAAGTAGTAGAAATGTTTCTGTACCCTTCCCCAGATTTGTGCCTCGAGACAAACCTGTCTCAGCGGTCTACAGACAATTCCTTTGACTTCATGCTTGGTTTGTGCTCTGACATGCACTGTCAACTGTGGGACCTTATATGTAGACAGGTGTGTGCCTTTCCAAATCATTTTCAGTCAACTGAATTTACCCCGGGTGGACTCCAATTAAGCCGTAGAAACATCTCAAGGATGATCAGTGGAAACAGGATGCAACTGAGCTCAATTTTGAGCTTCATGATAAAGGCTGTGAATAGTTATATACATGTGATTTCTTAGTTGTTTTGTTTTAATAAATTTGCAAAAATCTCAAAAAACTTTCACAATGTCATTATGGGGTATTGTGTGTAGAATTTTGAGGAACAAATTAATTCCATCCATTTTAGAATAAGGCTGTAACATAAAAAAAAAATGCTACATCACATGAGCTTATATCAGGCAGTTCAAAATATGTGAGCTGTACACAAAGTGTACAAACTGGAAAATTAGCATTAAACATAACACTGATGATGTTAATGTTTTAACAAGGTCTGAATTTGCAGGCAGCAAATAGACAAAAAGGGTCGTGCAAAAACAAGACATTTTAATGGTCCAAAAGTGAATCATAATCCAAACCAGTAAGATAGAAAAAGCTGATCCAAACAAGACAGGATAAGGTGGCGCAAACAAGGAGTAAACACAAAACTAACTGCGACCACAAAAGCGTTACAACAAGAGTCCAGATACTTTCAACCACCGTGCACAACAAGAACAGAGGGTCAATGCAAAGGAACCAGTAAATAAACAAAGTCACAGGTGCAACTTAAATACTAACTCAACTGATGAACCAAAATGGATGATGTGTGTGGTGTGTGATGGGTCAAAGGTCAAGAACCAACCAAAAGGTGAAATAAACTTAGCAGACATCTAAGGCTAAGTGAAAACATACAATAACAAACATAACCAGGGCAGAAGAAAAACACAAAACCAATAAGAACCATGGAACTCAACAGTGTATAAAGTGCCAAGACTGACATGAAAACAGAATAAAAAGAGAAGGAACATATAATCAACTACAACCTGCAATAAGAAGGAAACAATCAGTGAAAACATAACATCAAGAAGTAAGAACACATAAAGAGCACAAAAGAGACAAATAACCAAACTATCACAAGAACTGTACGATAACCAAAAACTACATCAAGAACTCAAGCAGAAAGGTAACGTGGAACTCAAAGGAAAAAAAAAAACGGTGCAAACTGGGGGAACATAAGGCGAACAGGAGGCAAGAGGAACAGGATAACAAAACACAGAGGTCTGATCCCAGTGATGACAGAGAGACAGAACAAGGATGAACCACAAGGTGGACACACACGGATGACAGACAAAGACAAAGAGCAAACCAAAAAGACCGACAGGGGACAAGACACAGATGTGACCCGGGTGTATTCACACAATGTACAGGGACAACAGGGAAAGAAAGATGCACTCATCCACACACACACACACACACACACACACACACACACACACACACTGAAAGCCACAGGGGGTGTGGGAAACAAACAGGACAGGACACACATCATGAACAGAGGGCACAACCAGGTCATCAGAAGCAGATCCACCAGATGATTTCTAACTATTTCAGAGAATGTTTTTAAACCAAACAACTTGTTTAAAACATTTACAAGTAGAAGTGATCAAGCTGACAAAATGATTCCCCTCTTCCCCACCCACACTCTGCTATACTAGCTGCTTGGAAGTATTATATAACCCTGGCAGCAAAGTGTAATGAAACACCTGAATTAACAAACCAGTTAACTGCACACACGTCTTCATGTGGTATGCTACTATTATATTAGCATTTGAGCAACATTATTCTGTCTGTTTTGTTTCCCTGGTTCTCTCAGGCCATTTGACTGATTTCCACCAAACCCGGTGTGTGGATGAAGTTCGAGCCCAGAATAGCTCTTAAACAGTTCATTTTGACACAGGTCAAGGACATTGGTGTCAACGTTAATAAATATATTTTCAGTCCAATTTTCACCATATTTGGCACACATATTGCTGAATTTACCAAATTGAGGTCATATTTATGAAAGGTCAATAACTGAAGTCTGTCAGGCATGGTGGCAGCGTGGCTCATAACAGGTGGACACAAATGTGAGTTCTCACCAGGGATGGAGAAAGTACAAGGTTTAATCATTAAAGCAAGCAGGGAGTTGGTACATAGATGATCCAGCAGTGAGGCAACGGTAACAGACAGGCGAAAGGCTGAGGCGTGCTTAAACAGACAGGCACAGGTCAAAAGACACAGCCAGGAGGCAATCAGAGATGAAGGCAAACTCAAGGTCAAGGACAAAGCAAGGTCAAAAATCCGGCAGGCAAAAAACAAGGCAAAGGAGTACTTGAAACTATGGCTGGAGAGTGACATGAAATCAACAATCTGGCAGTGAGTAGTGAAACTGTGAGGGCTTAAATAACTGGTGGTGTAATTAGAGGAGAAATGAGAAACAGGTGTGCAGAAGGCGCTGGAAGGGGGCGTGACCGGGGAAGACAAAGGTAAGTGCAAGAGAGAGCAGTGAGGCAAAAGCAAAGTGAACTGGGGCAAGATAACTAAGTGGCTGAAAAACCAATGGTGTAAAGCAAGTAAAGTAAGTGGCATAAAACTAACAGTGTATAACGTGACTAAAGCATAATACAAGAAATGTGATAACCAGAACTAGACTTATAGGCCCAGGAGTGAACAACCAATAACCAACTACAGAATAAAAGAAAACCAAAGAAAGAATCTGTGACAAAAGTGTAACATAAAGAAAAGCAATGAATAACTGAATGACTGCAAACTAAATAAGGTAAAGAAAGAAACTAGTGACTAAATAGTAAACAAAGCAATAAACAGAATCAAACAGACTAACATGGGAAAGTATAAACTAATGAAAGGTAAAACCAGAGACTCAGAGGAAATAAGGCAATGAACGAAAATCTAGCCCCTGAGCCGGGGCTGGGCATGACAAAGTCATCTTTGTAGTTGATCAAAATTTTGTTTTGTACATTTCTATTTGCACCCAGGTTGGCACACTTACATCGGTGGCTCCTGGAATTGACCAAGTGAGGTCAGATTTGCAAAAGGTCAATCATTGGGTCAAGGTCATGTCTGTTTGTTGGCCTAATCCTCATTTTGGGTGATTTCTACAAAAGTTGGTATCAGGGGCGTAGCACCAAATTCTGGGCCCTAGGTACTAGCCATATTGGAGACCCCCCCACACACACTGTTATGTTCTTTTCTTATTAATGCAAACACCAAATTTCTAATGCCTAGTCAAACCAGGTCTAAATCATGTATACCTTAGATCACACCTGGGAGTCAGAACCCTTTTTAAAGTTGGGGGAGCAATACTGAGTTGGGGGGTTTGGGGGACCAAATTGCACCATTTTCTAGAAAAATGGTACAATTTGGTGCATTCCGGTCTGTTAAAATGCACAGGAATGCACCAAATTGCACCATTTTTCTAGAAAATGGTGCAATTTGGTCCCCCAAACCCCCCAACTCAATATAGCTAACTTTCAAGCTCACCTCTCTTTTCGAAGAATTTGGTTAGCAACTGCTTTCCCTCATTTAGTTTTTTTTCCCCTGTCCTTTTTTCTCTTCTTTTTTGAAATCCGGACTTTGATTTTTTAGGAAAGACATATTTTATTTCAGCTTAAACACTAATCATTTTTTTTTTTTTACTTACACATGAGTTTTGACATTATTTCTTTGAGTTATTATTAAAAGGCCTTTATCACGCAACATCAATGTTTGAGCTTGTAACAAAGTTATGTTATATTCTCGTCAAAAACATACCTGGAATAGTGTTTTGTTTTATTTTGGACATATACATCACCGACACACCACAAAGAGCATTTTTAGATGCCTATAGCAACTATCTCAACCACTGACAACATATTACAGCAATCGGGACAAGTCCTTTTCTCCTTCCTTACTATTCAACTTCTTGTACAGCTCGCAATATACCTTTTCCTTCGCTTTTGCCACTTCTCTTTTTGCCTTACACCGCATCTCCTTGTACTCCTGTCTACTTTCTTCATCTCTCCGACTATCCCAAAACTTTTTCGCCAACCTCTTTCTTCTTATGCTTTCCTGGACCTCTTCAATCCACCACCAAGTCTCCTTGTCTTCCTTCCATTGTCCAGATGTCATACCCAGTACTGCCCTAGCTGTCTCCCTCACCACATCTGCAGTACTTTTCCAGTTGTCCAAAATTGCTTCCCCTCCAACCAGTGCTTCTCTCACCTGCTCACTAAATTTCACACAGCAGTCTTCCTCCTTCAGCTTCCACCATCTGATCCTTTATTGAGCTCTCACTCTCTTCTTCTTCTTTCCCTCTAAAGTCATCCTACAAACAACCATCCTATGCTGTCTAACGACACTCTCTCCTGCCACCACCTTACAGTCTCTGATTTCTTTTAGCTTGCAGACACCCTCTCTACTTTTAAGATTAGGCTTAAAACTTTCCTTTTTGCTAAAGCTTATAGTTAGGGCTGGATCAAGTGACCCTGAACCATCCCTTAGTTATGCTGCTATAGACTTAGACTGCTGGGGGGTTCCCATGATGCACTGAGTGTTTCTTTCTCTTTTTGCTCTGTATGCACCACTCTGCATTTAATCATTAGTGATTGATCTCTGCTCCCCTCCACAGCATGTCTTTTTCCTGGTTCTCTCCCTCAGCCCCAACCAGTCCCAGCAGAAGACTGCCCCTCCCTGTGCCTGGTTATGCTGGAGGTTTCTTCCTGTTAAAAGGGAGTTTTTCCTTCCCACTGTTGTCAAGTGCTTGCTCACAGGGGGTCGTTTTGACCGTTGGGGTTTTTCCGTAATTATTGTATGGCCATGCCTTACAATATAAAGCGCCTTGGGGCAACTGTTTGTTGTGATTTGGCGCTATATAAATAAAATTGATTTGATTTGATTCATCTCACAACCTATGTGTGGAGCATATGCACTGATGATATTCATCATCACCCCTTCAATTTCCAACTTCACACTGATCACCGTGTCAGACACTTGCTTGACCTCCAACACACTTTTGACATAGTCTTCCTTTAAAATGACCCCAACACCATTTCTCTTCCTGTCCTCACCATGGTACAACAACTTGTACCCACCGCTGATGCTCCTGCTCTTACTTCCCTTCCACTTGGTCTCTTGCACACACAATGGGCCTCATGTATCAATGTTGTGCACTTGTGGCGTAAATTTATGGCGTAAACTTGAAATACACCAAAGTCGCCGTGACATGTATCAAGCAGTGCACACCTGCCCATTTCTGGTGTACGCCTGACGTGATCTTGATAAATGCGGCGGGTGGAAACGATCGTAATTATAATAAACATGCCCATAAATATTCAGACTCTGCTTCAGACACACCCTCATTTTACGACATAGAAGCCGATAAGACGGCAATGAAAAAGAACTCCACCAATCACGACGCGTGACAATAGAGCGTCAAAAGCGGCCGTCGTATCAATTGTTTTGTAGTATATAATCAGTAAAGTGTTACAGTGGTACCTCATTAATCGCTGGAGTTACATTCTAAAAAATAGCCCATAATACGCGAAACCGCGACGTAGTCAACGTTATTTTTTTACAATTATTATAGACGTTTCAAAGCTGTAAAACCCCTCACTACACAGTTTATACACTTTCTCAATCAGGCATGAACATTTTCTCACTTTTCTCTCGTGTGTAAACACTTTCAAAGTTCAAACCTTAGTAGGAAAATAATACCAAACTGTTTTTAGGCCCAAACATTTGTTTGAAAAATAAAAATAGAACATTTTCCTATAAATAATTATGATGGCATTTAGAACTAACGAATGAATTTTAACGATCAACGAACGAGGTCGGACACATAAGAAATTATTAATAGTGACTCACCAGTATTTCACAGATCGCTCCTCTGCATCCTGACGCCGCGCCTTTTCCCACTCACATCTCGCTGCAGCAGGTGTTTGTTTCCGTGTGACAAACACAGTTATGAGTAGTTGTTGGCGCTCTTTTTTCTTCTGGGCAACAAGATTCTTATAAACAGATACGCAGAACACAGAACACTGTAAAAAAAAGGCATGCAAAATTGGACTAAAACTCTGCGAGACTCCGAGGCCACGACAGGTGAACGGCGTTATAGCGAGGGACCACTGTATTCTCTTTTCACATGTCAATAATTCTTGACATGTGAATATTTGCTCGCTCAATTAATAAGACACGCCTAATCTGTCAGATGTCTTTATTTTTTAAATGTATTTCTGTATTTATTTTATTGTGACAACCGAATGGAGACGACAAAACCTGATTGCAGCACGAGCGAATTAAGGGAATGACGAAACTACAGTTGTTATTATCAATTTCATAGTCTAAAACGATCACACCACATGAAGTTAAGCTCAGCGCTGCTCTGGCTCCAGGGTCGAAGTCTGGAGAAAAAGGCGAGCAGCGCTGTCTTTGCAGTCAGCGCTGTGGCCACCGATCGTGCTCCATAACAATCCCGCAACAGCGGGATTTGTATTGATTATTATGTAGTATAATCAGGAAAGTGTTATTTATGTAACATATGCATTGATTTGTATAATGGCACTGTTTATCATGTTGATCATCTTCATTTTTATGTGGATTCCAGCGCTGGTTCATTTTGGTGTATAATTTACGCCACCTCTCGACCTGGTGTATATTTTCAGCGCAGCGTACGCCAACGACCACATTGATAAATGCCAAGTAGCGCAGCCGTTTTGGTGTACACCCCATATATGCTCAAATATCGCCGTACGCAACGTTGATACATGAGGCCCAATATGTCTACCTTTCTCCTCTCCATCATATCAGCCAGCTCTCTCCCTTTACCAGTCATACTACCAACATTCAAAGTCCCCACTCTCATGTCCACCCTTCTAGTTTTGTTCTTCTCCCTCTGTTTGTGGAAACATTCTACTCCTCTTCTTTGTCGTCTTCGCCCAGAATGCTCATCACTTAAAAAAAAAAAAAAAACATGGTGAGGGGCCACTGCAAGCTCCACAAGCCATTGCTTTGGTGGCCACTGTTAAGTTACAGCCCTTGATGCCAGAAGTCAAGCTGAGCCCAGCTGAGTTCTCAGCCAGACCCACAACAAACACTTTTTGTTTCAAATTTTTACCCCGATGGAGCACAAACAAACAAGCACTAGGACTACCCTGTTTAAAGTTGTTTGAACATCATATGGCTATGTGATCTTGAGATGGCCATTCATGCTTCAGACTTGATCACTGTAATGGGCTTTGTGCTGGTGTTAACCACTCTTCTTTTGCATGCCTCCAACTTGTGCAAAATGCTTCTGGTTGTCTTTTGATGAACACTTCCAGATGTGAGCATATTACGCCTGTACTTTACTCACTCCAGTGGCTTCCACTTTGTTTTACCGTTGATTTTAATGTTTGTTTTTAAAGATATTAATGCCTTGCACCATCCTACTTGTCTGAAATTTTAACTCTCTGCACTGGCAGTAGGACATTACAGGCATCTGATCAGCTTTAATTAGATGTTCTGTGGTCAAAATACAAACTGCACTCTGACAAAAGAAACTGCTGTCTCAACGAGAAAAACTGATGTAACAATTTGCATAGATTTTTTTTTTTTATTATTTCAACTTAGTTATTTCAACTATCAAGTGCAGTTAATTCCACAAGACTTTTCTTAAGTTGAAATAGCTTTAGTTAAAGTTGAAATAACTTCAAACAAGAGCAATCAGAGATTTCTGATGTCTGCCAATCCAGATCCGGATCACCTCCAAAGTGGACGTAAGTGGACATCCTTGGTGGACGTAAATATCTATTCAAATTCATTCTATGTAAACCATCACGTTAATGTGAGGTGTGTCGTGTGTTGGTGTTTACAGATAAATGTGCTTTTGTAAAATATGCCATTTTTATTTGTAAAAAAAAGGCATAAAAAGCCAAGTTGTAATTAGATGATATAAATATTCTATTTATTACAGTGTTCTACTGTAATAAATAGACCTACTGGTGCCAGTGCCAGTTGTGGCCCTTTTTCAGCTGATTTTTCATTTGTGCGAGAATTTTTTGGATCGCACCGAGTTTCAGGTTAATCGCGCGTCTTGCATCGTTTAGTATACATGGAGTAACGAGATACGTTTAACATCTCACGACCACCTCCTGATCGGCGATCGTATGGTCAGATGAAAATCAAACCTGTTTGATATTCTGGTCGGCCGTCGCGAGGGTATCCCACTACTGAAGCGTTACAAGTGTCCAACCTCTCGCACTGTGCAAGTGCAAACACCGCAGACCTGTCTTGTAATGTTTTTTTTGTTGTTGTTGTTTTAACTTTGATGTCTCCCATCAAGAGTTTTTGTCAGTTAAGTTTGAAAAAAAAAAGCTTCTGTTTACATTTTGCTTCCGAGTCCGATGTGTGGTTTTTGAAAGTACAATGTGTGTGAGAACATAAATCGGGCGCTCTGAACTTTTACACCGTGCGGTTCTGTAGTACAGTTTGAGCTGGAACCGAGTACAATGATTGAAAATATCAGCCCAGCTTCAGGGCGAATACTGCCATGAACACTACTGGCCAGTAGATAGTAAAAACTAAGTAAGTAAAATTTATTTCTAAAGCACATTTAAACACAGTTTACACTGACCAAAGTGCTGTACATAGTTAAAAATAAATAAGTAAATAGGCAGGAAATATACAAAGAAACAAAACAACTGATTACAACATCATCAGCAAGATACAAACACAACAATCAATCAATCAATCAATCAATTTTTTTATATAGCGCCAAATCACAACAAACAGTTGCCCCAAGGCGCTTTATATTGAAGGCAAGGCCATACAATAATTATGTGAAACCCCAACGGTCAAAACGACCCCCTGTGAGCAAGCACTTGGCTACAGTGGGAAGGAAAAACTCCCTTTTAACAGGAAGAAACCTCCAGCAGAACCAGGCTCAGGGAGGGGCAGTCTTGTGCTGGGACTGGTTGGGGCTGAGGGAGAGAACCAGGAAAAAGACATGCTGTGGAGGGGAGCAGAGATCGATCACTAATGATTAAATGCAGAGTGGTGCATACAGAGCAAAAAGAGAAAGAAACAGTGCATCATGGGAACCCCCCAGCAGTCTACGTCTATAGCAGCATAACTAAGGGATGGTTCAGGGTCACCTGATCCAGCCCTAACTATAAGCTTTAGCAAAAAGGAAAGTTTTAAGCCTAATCTTAAAAGTAGAGAGGGTGTCTGTCTCCCTGATCTGAATTGGGAGCTGGTTCCACAGGAGAGGAGCCTGAAAGCTGAAGGCTCTGCCTCCCATTCTACTCTTACAAACCCTAGGAACTACAAGTAAGCCTGCAGTCTGAGAGCGAAGCGCTCTATTGGGGTGATATGGTACTACGAGGTCCCTAAGATAAGATGGGACCTGATTATTCAAAACCTTATAAGTAAGAAGAAGAATTTTAAATTCTATTCTAGAATTAACAGGAAGCCAATGAAGAGAGGCCAATATGGGTGAGATATGCTCTCTCCTTCTAGTCCCCGTCAGTACTCTAGCTGCAGCATTTAGAATTAACTGAAGGCTTTTTAGGGAACTTTTAGGACAACCTGATAATAATGAATTACAATAGTCCAGCCTAGAGGAAATAAATGCATGAATTAGTTTTTCAGCATCACTCTGAGACAAGACCTTTCTGATTTTAGAGATATTGCGTAAATGTAAAAAAGCAGTCCTACATATTTGTTTAATATGCGCTTTGAATGACATATCCTGATCAAAAATGACTCCAAGATTTCTCACAGTATTACTAGAGGTCAGGGTAATGCCATCCAGAGTAAGGATCTGGTTAGACACCATGTGTCTAAGATTTGTGGGGCCAAGTACAATAACTTCAGTCTTCAATTAGTGATGAGTAGAAAGATGTCCTAGCTTTACGGAGGGCTTTTTTTATAGAGCAACAGACTCTTTTTCCAGGCTAAGTGAAGATCTTCTAAATTAGTGAGAGGCCATTTCCTGTCCAACTTACGGGTTATCTGCTTTAAGCTACGAGTTTGTGAGTTATACCACGGAGTCAGGCACTTCTGATTTAAAGCTCTCTTTTTTAGAGGAGCTACAGCATCCAAAGTTGTCTTCAATGAGGATGTAAAACTATTGACGAGATACTCTATCTCACTTACAGAGTTTAGGTAGCTACTCTGCACTGTGTTGGTATATGGCATTAGAGAACATAAAGAAGGAATCATATCCTTAAACCTAGTTACAGCGCTTTCTGAAAGACTTCTAGTGTAATGAAACTTATTCCCCACTGCTGGGTAGTCCATCAGAGTAAATGTAAATGTTATTAAGAAATGATCAGACAGAAGGGAGTTTTCAGGGAATACTGTTAAGTCTTCAATTTCCATACCATAAGTCAGAACAAGATCTAAGATATGATTAAAGTGGTGGGTGGACTCATTTACTTTTTGAGCAAAGCCAATAGAGTCGAATAATAGATTAAATGCAGTGTTGAGGCTGTCATTCTCAGCATCTGTGTGGATGTTAAAATCGCCCACTATAATTATCTTATCTGAGCTAAGCACTAAGTCAGACAAAAGGTCTGAAAATTCACAGAGAAACTCACAGTAACGACCAGGTGGACGATAGATAATAACAAATAAAACTGGTTTTTGGGACTTCCAATTTGGATGGACAAGACTAAGAGTCAAGCTTTCAAATGAATTAAAGCTCTGTCTGGGTTTTTGATTAATTAATAAGCTGGAATGGAAGATTGCTGCTAATCCTCTGCCTCGGCCCGTGCTACGAGCATTCTGACAGTTAGTGTGACTCGGGGGTGTTGACTCATTTAAACTAACATATTCATCCTGCTGTAACCAGGTTTCTGTAAGGCAGAATAAATCAATATGTTGATCAATTATTATATCATTTACCAACAGGGACTTAGAAGAGAGAGACCTAATGTTTAATAGACCACATTTAACTGTTTTAGTCTGTGGTGCAGTTGACGGTGCTATATTATTTTTTCTTTTTGAATTTTTATGCTTAAATAGATTTTTGCTGGTTATTGGTAGTCTGGGAGCAGGCACCGTCTCTACGGGGATGGGGTAATGAGGGGATGGCAGGGGGAGAGAAGCTGCAGAGAGGTGTGTAAGACTACAACTCTGCTTCCTGGTCCCAACCCTGGATAGTCACGGTTTGGAGGATTTAAGAAAATTGGCCAGATTTCTAGAAATGAGAGCTGCTCCATCCAAAGTGGGATGGATGCCGTCTCTCCTAACAAGACCAGGTTTTCCCCAGAAGCTTTGCCAATTATCTATGAAGCCCACCTCATTTTTTGGACACCACTCAGACAGCCAGCAATTCAAGGAGAACATGCGGCTAAACATGTCACTCCCGGTCTGATTGGGGAGGGGCCCAGAGAAAACTACAGAGTCCGACATTGTTTTTGCAAAGTTACACACCGATTCAATGTTAATTTTAGTGACCTCCGATTGGCGTAACTGGGTGTCATTACTGCCGACGTGAATTACAATCTTACCAAATTTACGCTTAGCCTTAGCCAGCAGTTTCAAATTTCCTTCAATGTCGCCTGCTCTGGCCCCCGGAAGACAATTGACTATGGTTGCTGGTGTCGCTAACTTCACATTTCGCAAAACAGAGTCGCCAATAACCAGAGTTTGATCCTCGGCGGGTGTGTCGTCGAGTGGGGAAAAACGGTTAGAAATGTGAACGGGTTGGCGGTGTACACGGGGCTTCTGTTTAGGACTACGCTTCCTCCTCACAGTCACCCAGTCGGCCTGTTTTCCCGGCTGCTCGGGATCTGCCAGGGGGTAACTAACGGCGGCTAAGCTACCTTGGTCCGCACCGACTACAGGGGCCTGGCTAGCTGTAGAATTTTCCACGGTGCAGAGCCGAGTCTCCAATTCGCCCAGCATGGCCTCCAAAGCTACGAATAAGCTACACTTATTACAAGTACCGTTACTGCTAAAGGAGGCCGAGGAATAACTAAACATTTCACACCCAGAGCAGAAAAGTGCAGGAGAGACAGGAGAAGCTGCCATGCTAAATCGGCTAAGAGCTAGTAGCTACGCTAAGCTAGCGGATTCCTAAAAACACACAAAGTGAATAATGTGTAAATAATTTAGAGGTGATTCAGCAGAAGGAGTGCTTTAGTTAAGGCATGTAAAGATTACACTGGGAAACAAATCGTAATCTAGATAACTAGATCAATCTAACTGCGCAGATTTAACAGATACAGCAAAACACCGCTGTGCTCCGGAACAGGAAGTGATACAATACCACAGTGAGAGCCAACCACAATCATTAACATGACAAAAACATGGCATAACCAGCTAGCGGTTAATTAGTAGGGAATGCTAGTGTAAAAAGGTGTGTCTTGAGCTTGGATTTAAAAACAGTAATAGATGGGGCATCTTTGATATCAGGAGGAAGATGATTCCACAGTCGGGGACCAGCGACTGCAAAAGCTCTGTCCCCTTTTAACTTGAGGCGAGTTCGGGGGACATGAAGGAGACCTTTACTGGAAGATCTCAGAGACCTGGGAGCAACAGCAGGATGAATGGCAGTAGCTATGTAGTTAGGGGCCAGGCCATGAAGAGCTTTAAAAACCATTAACAATAATTTAAATTGGATCCTGTACTGGACAGGAAGCCAGTGTAATGTGGCTAGGACAGGTGAGATATGTTCATGTTTTTTCCTGTTAGTGAGCAACCTAGCAGCAGCATTTTGGACCATTTGAAGCCGTGACACCAGAGTTTGAGGGAGACCAAAGTAAATGGAGTTACAGTAGTCTAGACTTGAAGTTATAAAGGCATGGATAACTTTTTCCAGGTCACTGTAACACAGATCAGATTTGAGTTTTGCAATAATTCTTAATTGATAGAAACTAGTTTTAACAACAGAAGAGATTTGTTTGTCAGAGTTGAGTTGGGAGTCTAGAATTACACCCAGGTTTCTTGCATAGGTTTTGACAAATGGAGTGAGGGAGCCAACATTCCTGGAGATGGAGTTAATGGATTTTAGGGGGCCAAAGATTATGACCTCAGTTTTATCCTCATTTGGCAGTAGATTTGGCAGTTCCTCATAGATGGCAGTAGAGACCTTGAAAACTTGCTAAAACAAAGGCCATGGTTCTCGACTGGAAAACAGGTGCCTTGCCCTCTTCCGGTCGGTGGAGTGTCCATGCCTCAAGTGGAGGAGTTTAAGTATCTCGGGGTCTTATTCATGAGCGAGGGACGGATGGAGCGTGAGATCGACAGACAAATCGGTGCAGCGTCCACAGTGATGTGGTCTCTGTATCGGACCATTGTGGTGAAGAGAGAGCTGCGCAGGGAGGCAAAGCTCTCGATTTACCGATCGATCTACGTTCCGACCCTCACCTATGGTCATGTTTTGGCTCATGACCGAAACAACGAGATTGCGAGTACAAGCGGCTGAGATGTGTTTGCTCCGCAGGGTGGCTGGGCGCTCCCTTAGAGACAGAGTGAGGAGCTTGGTCACTCGGGAGGAGCTCAGAGTCGAGCCGCTGCTCCTCCATGTCAAAAGGAGCCAGCTGAGGTGACCTGGGCATGTTTTCTAGATGCTCCCTGGACGCCTCGCTGGAGAGGTGTTCCGGGTACATCCCATTGGGAGGAGACCTCGGGGAAGACCCAGGACATGCTGGAGGGACTACGTTTCTCCGCTGGCTTGGGAACGCCTTGGGGTTCCCCTGGAGGAGCTGGGGGAGGTGTGTGCAGTGGTGGGCACAGTTTTCATTATCGGATTATCTTTTCAGATAACTTTAAAAACTATTATCGGACTAATTATCTTCCGATAAATTTTCATCCGATAATTTTTAGACCATTAACGTAGTAAACAAAGCTGAACAGCTACAAACATTTTTAAAATTTAAAATCAGTTGGGCACCTACCTATTAAATGTTTCATAGCAGATGTGTAGTTCTCCCCTCTGCAAACAGAAGACAGCTGCTTCTAGGAGAAACCGCTCTATCCTCTGCAGGCAAAAGAGAACTGATCACCAAAAAACCCCATTTCTTTTAACCCCATACTGATATGCTGGCAATATCACCCAAGCCATCCAGAGGCATACATTTTTAACTTATGGTTCTAATTTTGGACAAGTTATTTAAAATTACTGTCACGTCTGAAGTTTTATAAAGTGAAAATATCAGATATATGTTTTAGTTTTAAAGTAATGCGCTAATTTTTAAGGTTTTAGTGTGGACATGCTGTGCCCAGCAGTGCATTATGGGTAGGATAGGGTAATCTCAGTACGTTCACAAAAGGACAAATGCATTTCAGACACTCTGATCAGGCTCCACGGACAACAGCATTAAACTCTAGTGCCTAAAACTCTTGTGAATACATTCTCTGGGTTTATAGACATTGTTATTGTGTTTGCGTTTGTTAAATTCCACGTATCTTAAATGTAGCAGACACGGCTTATCTGGAATTTTGTTTTGGCAAGTTTTCACGGTCTCTACTGCCATCTACTGGCCAGTAGTGTTCATGGCAGTATTCGTCCTGAAGCTAGGCAGACACTGTATGATATTTTCAATCACTGTACTCGGTTCCAGCTAAAACTGTACGATAGAACGGTGTAAAGTTCAGAGCGCACGATTTATGTTCTCACACACATTGTACGTTCAAAACCACACATCGGACTCGTGTTTCCAGAAGTAAAACATAAGCAGAAGCTTTTTTTTCAAACTTAATTTACAAAATCTCTAGATGGGAGACATCAAAGTTTAAAAAAAAAAAATTCCAAGACAGGTCTGCGGTGTTTGCGCATGTACAGTGCGAGGGGTTGGATGCTTGTAGTGCTTCAGCAGCGGGATACCCTCACGACGGCCAACCAGAATATCAAACAGGTTTGATTTTCATTCGACTATACAATACAATTGCCGATCAGGAGGTGGTCGTGAGATCAATCAATCAATCAATTTTTTTATATAGCGCCAAATCACAACAAACAGTTGCCCCAAGGCGCTTTATATTGTAAGGCAAGGCCATACAATAATTATGTAAAACCCCAACGGTCAAAACGACCCCCTGTGAGCAAGCACTTGGCTACAGTGGGAAGGAAAAACTCCCTTTTAACAGGAAGAAACCTCCAGCAGAACCAGGCTCAGGGAGGGGCAGTCTTCTGCTGGGACTGGTTGGGGCTGAGGGAGAGAACCAGGAAAAAGACATGCTGTGGAGGGGAGCAGAGATCGATCACTAATGATTAAATGCAGAGTGGTGCATACAGAGCAAAAAGAGAAAGAAACAGTGCATCATGGGAACCCCCCAGCAGTCTACGTCTATAGCAGCATAACTAAGGGATGGTTCAGGGTCACCTGATCCAGCCCTAACTATAAGCTTTAGCAAAAAGGAAAGTTTTAAGCCTAATCTTAAAAGTAGAGAGGGTGTCTGTCTCCCTGATCTGAATTGGGAGCTGGTTCCACAGGAGAGGAGCCTGAAAGCTGAAGGCTCTGCCTCCCATTCTACTCTTACAAACCCTAGGAACTACAAGTAAGCCTGCAGTCTGAGAGCGAAGCGCTCTATTGGGGTGATATGGTACTACGAGGTCCCTAAGATAAGATGGGACCTGATTATTCAAAACCTTATAAGTAAGAAGAAGAATTTTAAATTCTATTCTAGAATTAACAGGAAGCCAATGAAGAGAGGCCAATATGGGTGAGATATGCTCTCTCCTTCTAGTCCCCGTCAGTACTCTAGCTGCAGCATTTTGAATTAACTGAAGGCTTTTTAGGGAACTTTTAGGACAACCTGATAATAATGAATTACAATAGTCCAGCCTAGAGGAAATAAATGCATGAATTAGTTTTTCAGCATCACTCTGAGACAAGACCTTTCTGATTTTAGAGATATTGCGTAAATGCAAAAAAGCAGTCCTACATATTTGTTTAATATGCGCTTTGAATGACATATCCTGATCAAAAATGACTCCAAGATTTCTCACAGTATTACTAGAGGTCAGGGTAATGCCATCCAGAGTAAGGATCTGGTTAGACACCATGTTTCTAAGATTTGTGGGGCCAAGTACAATAACTTCAGTTTTATCTGAGTTTAAAAGCAGGAAATTAGAGGTCATCCATGTCTTTATGTCTGTAAGACAATCCTGCAGTTTAGCTAATTGGTGTGTGTCCTCTGGCTTCATGGATAGATAAAGCTGGGTATCATCTGCGTAACAATGAAAATTTAAGCAATACCGTCTAATAATACTGCCTAAGGGAAGCATGTATAAAGTGAATAAAATTGGTCCTAGCACAGAACCTTGTGGAACTCCATAATTAACTTTAGTCTGTGAAGAAGATTCCCCATTTACATGAACAAATTGTAATCTATTAGACAAATATGATTCAAACCACCGCAGCACAGTGCCTTTAATACCTATGGCATGCTCTAATCTCTGTAATAAAATTTTATGGTCAACAGTATCAAAAGCAGCACTGAGGTCTAACAGAACAAGCACAGAGATGAGTCCACTGTCCGAGGCCATAAGAAGATCATTTGTAACCTTCACTAATGCTGTTTCTGTACTATGATGAATTCTAAAACCTGACTGAAACTCTTCAAATAGACCATTCCTCTGCAGATGATCAGTTAGCTGTTTTACAACTACCCTTTCAAGAATTTTTGAGAGAAAAGGAAGGTTGGAGATTGGCCTATAATTAGCTAAGATAGCTGGGTCAAGTGATGGCTTTTTAAGTAATGGTTTAATTACTGCCACCTTAAAAGCCTGTGGTACATAGCCAACTAACAAAGATAGATTGATCATATTTAAGATCGAAGCATTAAATAATGGTAGGGCTTCCTTGAGCAGCCTGGTAGGAATGGGGTCTAATAAACATGTTGATGGTTTGGATGAAGTAACTAATGAAAATAACTCAGACAGAACAATCGGAGAGAAAGAGTCTAACCAAATACCGGCATCACTGAAAGCAGCCAAAGATAACGATACGTCTTTGGGATGGTTATGAGTAATTTTTTCTCTAATAGTTAAAATTTTGTTAGCAGAGAAAGTCATGAAGTCATTACTAGTTAAAGTTAATGGAATACTCAGCTCAATAGAGCTCTGACTCTTTGTCAGCCTGGCTACAGTGCTGAAAAGAAACCTGGGGTTGTTCTTATTTTCTTCAATTAGTGATGAGTAGAAAGATGTCCTAGCTTTATGGAGGGCTTTTTTATAGAGCAACAGACTCTTTTGATGTTAAATGCAGCTCGTTACTCAATGTATACTAAACGATGTAGGATGTGCAATTAACCTGAAATTCGGTGCGATCCAAAAAATTCTCGCATGAATCAAAAATCAGCTGAAAAAGGGCCAAAACTCGCACAGTGTCTGCCCAGCTTAAGTACTGAACGTCTGGCACCAGTAGATCATGGCAGTGTTCTTACATTTATTTTTGACACCGGTTATATCAGACGTTATCTAATAACAACTTGGCTTTTTTTTTTTTTTACAGATAAAAAGGAATATTTTACAAAAGCACATTTATCTGTAAACACCAACACACGACACGTCACATTAACGTGTTGGTTTACATAATGTATGAGCCAACCAATCAGTGTTAGCGGCACATTTTACCCAGAATCCTTTGTGATCGGTCTGTGTTTGTTACAACACTTCAGAATTAGTGCATTGTTCAACATTAAAATATATATGTTATATTTTAACTTTGTACAAATGACAGAATTGACAGTTATTCTATCAGGATTCATTTTATTTATACACCAAACCATAACTCAGCATTGCTTTATTTTCCAAGACCTCCGCCTGACCGGAGCGTTGTGCTTGAGTAGAGAGTTGAGCTTTGTGGCTTCTGTCAGCTTGCGTTTGTGCTGGAAGCCATGCAGTAAACAGGAGTTTCCGGCAGGACACTCAAAGAAAGAAGTACTGACTTCATTGTTTTGGTCTGTTGTCACCTTTGATGCTTCCAGAAGCAATTGTGGTGTTAAAACTCAAAATCAGCTTGTTAGTAGTTGCAAGTGTACTGGAGACAATACTGGAATTTATCGGTCATCTGTAACTTCTGATACATTTTTGGGTGGTTATAATCAGCAAAATTAAAATAAATAAACATTTAAAATATATCAGTCTGTGTGTAATGAATGAATACAATGTACAACTTTCAATTTTTGAATGGAATTACTGAAATAAATCAACTTTTTTGTGAATTCTAATTATCTGATCAGCACCGGTATATGCTTAAACATATGTGTATGTGCATAGTATGTGTATCTGTAAATATGTTTGTATGTATCTATGTATGTATGTGTATATGCATAGACATATTTAAATCTCGTTGGTGTTAAAGATATGTAGATGTTGGTGCATTTATAATGTTTTGTTCATGTGAGTTTTGACATGTCTGGAATAAATAAATAAAAATAAAATATCTTGGGATCTTAATCATGAGTGAAAGTTAGGAACTTGATGACAATAGGTACGCTGGGGAAGCAGGAGAACTGTTAACTAGGTGTTGAAACAACCTGTGGACATGATCAGAGTTGTAGTCTTACACACCTTTCTGCAGCTTCTCTCCCCCTGCCATCCCCCCAATACCCCATCCCCGTGGAGATGGTGCCTGCTCCCAGACCACCAACAACCAGTAAAAATCTATTTAAGCATAAAAATTCAAAAAGAAAAAATAATATAGCACCTTCAACTGCACCACAGACTAAAACAGTTAAATGTGGTTTATTAAACATTAGGTCTCTCTCTTCTAAGTCCCTGTTAGTAAATTATATAATAATTGATCAACATATTGATTTATTCTGCCTTACAGAAACCTGGTTACAGCAGGATGAATATGTTAGTTTAAATGAGTCAACACCCCCGAGTCACACTAACTGTCAGAATGCTCGTAGCACGGGCCGAGGGGGAGGATGAGCGGCAATCTTCCACTCCAGCTTATTAATTAATCAAAAACCCAGACAGAGCTTTAATTCATTTGAAAGCTTGACTCTTAGTCTTGTCCATCCAAATTGGAAGTCCCAAAAAACAGTTTTATTTGTTGTTATCTATCGTCCACCTGGTCGTTAACATCCACACAGATACTGAGAATGACAGCCTCAATACTGCATTTAATCTATTATTAGACTCAGTTGGCTTGGCTCAAAATGTAAATGAGTCCACCCACCACTTTAACCATACTTTAGATCTTGTTCTGACTTATGGTATGGAAATTGAAGACTTAACAGTATTCCCTGAAAACCCCCTTCTGTCTGATCATTTCTTAATAACATTTACATTTACTTTAATGGACTACCCAGCAGTAGGGAATAAGTTTCATTACAATAGAAGTCTTTTGGAAAGCGCTGTAACTAGGTTTAAGGATATGATTCCTTCTTTGTTATGTTCTCCAATGCCATATACCAACACAGTGCAGAGTAGCTACCTAAACTCTGTGACTGAGATAGATTATCTTGTCAATAGTTTTACATCCTCATTGAGCACAACTTTGGACGCTGTAGCTCCTCTGAAAAAGAGAGCTTTAAATCACAAGTGCCTGACTCCGTGGTATAACTCACAAACTCGCAGCTTAAAGCAGATAACCCGTAAGTTGGAGAGGAAATGGCGTCTCACTAATTTAGAAGATCTTCACTTAGCCTGGAAAAAGAGTCTGTTGCTCTATAAAAAAAACCCTCCGTAAAGCTAGGACATCTTACTATTCATCACTAATTGAAGAAAATAAGAACAACCCCAGGTTTCTTTTCAGCACTGTAGCCAGGCTGACAAAGAGTCAGAGCTCTACTGAGCTGAGTATTCCTTTAACTTTAACTAGTAATGACTTCTGACTTTCTCTGCTAATAAAATTTTAACTATTAGAGGAAAAATTACTCATAACCATCCCAAAGACATATCGTTATCCTTGGCTGTTTTCAGTAATGCTGGTATTTGGTTAGACTCTTTCTGTTCTGTCTGAGTTATTTTCATTAGTTACTTCCTCCAAACCATCAACATGTCTATAAGACCCCATTCCTACCAGGCTGCTCAAGGAAGCCCTACCATTAATTAATGCTTCGATCTTAAATATGATTAATCTATCAATATATCTTTATTAGTTGGCTATGTACCACAGGCTTTTAAGGTGGCAGTAATTAAACCATTACTTAAAAAGCTGTCACTTGACCCAGCTATCTTAGCTAATTATAGGCCAATCTCCAACCTTCCTTTTCTCTCAAAAATTCTTGAAAGGGTAGTTGTAAAACAGCTAACTGATCGTCTGCAGAGGAATGGTCTATTTGAAGAGTTTCAGTCAGGTTTTAGAATTCATCATAGTACAGAAACAGCATTAGTGAAGGTTACAAATAATCTTCTTATGGCCTCAGACAGTGGACTCATCTCTGTGCTTGTTCTGTTAGACCTCAGTGCTACTTTTGATACTGTTGACCATAAAATTTTATTACAGAGATTAGAGCATACCATAGGTATTAAAGGCACTGCGCTGCAGTGGTTTGAATCATATTTATCTAATAGATTACAATTTGTTCATGTAAATGGGGAATCTTCTTCACAGACTAAGGTTAATTATGGAGTTCCACAAGGTTCTGTGTTAGGACCAATCTTATTCACTTTATACATGTTTCCCTTAGGCAGTATTATTAGATGGCATTGCTTAAATTTTCATTGTTACGCAGATGATACCCAGCTTTATCTATCTATGAAGCCAGAGGACACACACCAATTAGCTAAAATGCAGGATTGTCTTACAGACATAAAGACATGGATGACCTCTAATTTCCTGCTTTTAAACTCAGATAAAACTGAAGTTATTGTACTTGGCCCCACAAATCTTAGAAACATGGTGTCTAACCAGATCCTTACTCTGGACGACACTACCCTGACCTCTAGTAATACTGTGAGTGAATACTGCCTCGGCCCGTGCTACGAGCGTTCTGGCAGTTAGTGTGACTCGGGGGTGTTGACTCATTTCAACTAACATATTCATCCTGCTGTAACCAGGTTTCTGTAAGGCAGAATAAATCAATATGTTGATCAATTATTATATAATTTACTAACAGGGACTTAGAAGAGAGAGATCTAATGTTTAATAGACCACATTTAACTGTTTTAGTCTGTGGTGCAGTTGAAGGTGCTATATTATTTTTTCTTTTTGAATTTTTATGCTTAAATAGATTTTTACTGGTTATTGGTGGTCTGGGAGCAGGCACCGTCTCTACGGGGATGGGGTAATGAGGAGATGGCAGGAGGAGAGAAGCTGCAGAGAGGTGTGTAAGACTACAACTCTGCTTCCTGGTCCCAACCCTGGATAGTCACGGTTTGGAGGATTTAAGAAAATTGGCCAGATTTCTAGAAATGAGAGCTGCTCCATCCAAAGTGGGATGGATGCCGTCTCTCCTAACAAGACCAGGTTTTCCCCAGAAGCTTTGCCAATTATCTATGAAGCCCACCTCATTTTTTGGACACCACTCAGACAGCCAGCAAATCAAGGAGAACATGCGGCTAAACATGTCACTCCCGGTCCGATTGGGGAGGGGCCCAGAGAAAACTACAGAGTCCGACATTGGTTTTGCAAAGTTACACACCGATTCAATGTTAATTTTAGTGACCTCCGATTGGCGTAACTGGGTGTCATTACTGCCGACGTGAATTACAATCTTACCAAATTTACGCTTAGCCTTAGCCAGCAGTTTCAAATTTCCTTCAATGTCGCCTGCTCTGGCCCCCGGAAGACAATTGACTATGGTTGCTGGTGCAAAACAGAGTCGCCAATAACCAGAGTTTGATCCTCGGTGGGTGTGTCGCCGAGTAGGGAAAAAAGATTAGAAATGTGAACGGGTTGGCAGTGTACACAGGGATTCTGTTTAGGACTATGCTTCCTCCTCACAGTCACCCAGTCAGCCTGCTTTCCCGGCTGCTCGGGATCGGCCGGAGGGGAACTAACGGGAACTAAGCTACCTTGGTCCGCACCGACTACAGGGGCCTGGCTAGCTGTAGAATTTTCCAAGGTGCGGAGCCGAGTCTCCAATTCGCCCAGCCTGGCCTCCAAAGCTGCGAATAAGCTACACTTATTACAAGTACCATTACTGCTAAAGGAGGCCGAGGAATAACTAAACATTTCACACCCAGAGCAGAAAAGTGCGGGAGAGACAGGAGAAGCCGCCATGCTAAATCGGCTAAGAGCTAGTAGCTGCGCTAAGGTAGCAGATTCCTAAAAACACACGAAGTGAATAATGTGTAAATAATTTAGAGGTGATTCAGCAGAGGGAGTGCTTTAGTTAAGCCACGTGAAGATTACACTGTGAAACAAATCGTTATCTAGTTATCTAGATCAATCTAAATGCACAGATTAAACAGCTAACAGATACAGCAAAACACCGCTGTGCTCCGGAACAGGAAGTGAATTTTATACTTTATACATGCTTCCCTTAGGCAGTATTATTAGAAAGCATTGCTTAAATTTTCATTGTTACGCAGATGATACCCAGCTTTATCTATCTATGAAGCCAGAGGACACACACCAATTAGTTAAACTGCAGGAATGTCTTACAGACATAAAGACATGGATGACCTCTAATTTCCTGCTTTTAAATTCAGATAAAACTGAAGTTATTATACTTGGCCCCGCAAATCTTAGAAACATGGTGTCTAACCAGATCCTTACTCTGGATGGCATTACCCTGAGCTCTAGTAATACTGTGAGAAATCGTGAAGTCATTTTTGGTCAGGATATGTCCTTCAATGCGCATATTAAGCAAATATGTAGGACTGCTTTTTTGCATTTGCGCAATATCTCTAAAATTAGAAAGGTCTTGTCTCAGAGTGATGCTGAAAAACTAATTCATGCATTTATTTCCTCTAGGCTGGACTACTGTAATTCATTATTATCAGGTTGTCCTAAACGTTCCCTGAAAAGCCTTCAGTTAATTCAAAATGCTGCAGCTAGAGTACTGACGGGGACTAGAAGGAGAGAGCATATTTCACCCATATTGGCCTCTCTTCAATGGCTTCCTGTTAATTTTAGAATAGAATTTAAAATTCTTCTTCTTACTTATAACGTTTTGAATAATCAGGTCCCATCTTATCTTAGGGACCTCATAGTACCATATCACCCCAATAGAGCGCTTCGCTCTCAGACTGCAGGCTTACTTGTAGTTCCTAGGGTTTTTAAGAGTAGAATGGGAGGCAGAGCCTTCAGCCTTAGGCTCCTCCCAATTCAGATCAGGGAGACAGACACCCTCTCTGCTTTTAAGATTAGGCTTAAAACTTTCCTTTTTGCTAAAGCTTATAGTTAGGGCTGGATCTGGTGACCCTGAACCATCCCTTAGTTATGCTGCTGTAGACTTAGACTGCTGGGGGGTTCCCATGATGCACTGAGTGTTTCTTTCTCTTTTTGCTCTGTATGCACCACTCTGCATTTAATCATTAGTGATTGTTTGCTACCTCTGTTCAAAGGTCAACTGAAATTCAACAACTGAACTAAAATTCAAGAATCATTTTCAATTCATCCATCCTTCCATTTTCTTCCGCTTTATCCAGAGTCGCGTCGCGGGGGCAGCAGCTCAAGCAAAGCAGCCCAGACCTCCCGATCCACACACACCTCCTCCAGCTCCTCCAGGGGAACCCCAAGGCGTTCCCAAGTCAGCCGAGAGATGTAGTCCCTCCAGCGTGTCCTGGGTCTTCTGCGGGGCCTCCTCCCAGTGGGACGTGCCCGGAACACCTCTCCAGCGAGGCGTCCAGGGGGCATCCGGAAAAGATGCCCGAGCCATCTCAACTGACTCCTTTCGACGTAGAGGAGCAGCGGCTCGACTCCGAGCTCCTCCCGAGTGACCGAGCTCCTCACCCTATCTCTAAGGGAGCGACCTGCCACCCTGCGGAGGAAACTCATCTCGGCCGCTTGTACTCGCGATCTCGTTCTTTCGGTCATGAGCCAAATCTCATGACCATAGGTGAGGATCGGAACGTAGATCGATCGGTAAATTGAGAGCTTTGCCCCGCTACTCAGCTCTCTCTTCACCACGACGGTCCGATACAGCGACCGCATCCCTGCAGATGCTGCACCAATCCGTCTATCGATCTCACGCATCTCCATCCGTCCCTCACTCGTGAACAAGACCCCGAGATACTTAAACTCCTCCACTTGAGGCAATGACACTCCACCGACCTGAAGAGGGCAAAGCACCTTTTTCCGGTCGAGAACCATGGCCTCGGATTTGGAGGTGCTGATTTTCATCCCGGATGCTTCACACTCGGCTGCAAACCGCCCCAGTGCACGCTGAAGGTCCTGATTTGACGAAGCCAACAGAACCACATCGTCCGCAAACAGCAGAGACGAGATTCTGTGGTTCCCAAACCAGACCCCCTCTACACCCTGGCTGCGCCTAGAAATTCTGTCCATAAAAATAATGAACAGAACCGGTGACAAAGGGTAGCCCTGGCGGAGGCCAGCATGCACTGGAAACAGGTTTGACTTACTACCGGCAATGCGAACCAAGCTCCTGCTGCGGTCGTACAGGGACCGGCTAGCCCTTAGCAAAGGACCCCGGACCCCGTACTCCCGGAGCACTCCCCACAGGGTGCGCCGAGGGACACGGTCGAATGTGTTCTCCAGATCCACAAAACACATGTGGACTGGTTGGGCAAACTCCCATGAACCCTCGAGCACCCGATGGAGCGTGTAGAGCTGGTCCAGTGTGCTGCGACCAGGACGAAAACCACACTGCTCCTCCTGAATCCGAGGTTCCACCATCGGTCGAATTCTCCTCTCCAGTACTCTGGAATAGACCTTACCGGGGAGGCTGAGGAGTGTGATCCCCCTATAGTTGGAACACACCCTCCGGTCCCCCTTCTTAAACAGAGGGACCACCACCCTGGTCTGCCAATCCAGAGGCACTGTCCCCGATCGCCACGCGATGTTGCAGAGGCGTGTCAGCCAAGACAGCCCCACAACATCCAGAGACTTAAGGTACTCAGGACGGATTTCATCCACCCCAGGAGCCTTGCCACCGAGGAGCTTTCTAACCACCTCGGTGACTTCGGCCTGGGTAATGGATGAGTCTGCCTCTGAGTCCCCAGTCTCTGCTTCCTCTTCAGAAGACGTGATGATGGGATTGAGGAGATCCTCGAAGTACTCCTTCCACCGCCCGACAACATCCCCAGTCAGGGTCAACAGCTCCCCACCCGCACCGTAAACAGTGCTGGTGGAGAGCTGCTTCCGCCTCCTGAGGTGTCGGACGGTTTGCCAGAATCTCTTCGAGGCCGACCGATTGTCCTCCTCCATAGCCTCCCCAAACTCCTCCCAGACCCGAGTTTTTGCCTCTGCGACTGCACGGGCTGCGGCACGCTTGGCTTGCCGGTACCTGTCAGCTGCCTCTGGGGTCCCACCTACCAACAAAGATAAGTAGGACTCCTTCTTCAGCTTGATGGCATCCCTTACTTCCGGTGTCCACCACCGGGTTCAGGGATTGCCGCCGCGACAGGCACCAGAGACCTTGCGACCACAGCTACGAGCAGCCGCATTGACAATGGAGGTGGAGAACATGGTCCACTCGGACTCCATGTGTCCAACCTCCCCCGGGATCTGGGAGAGGCTCTCCCGGAGGTGGGAGTTGAAGACCTTGCTGACAGAGAGTTCCGCCAGTCGTTCCCAGCAGACCCTCACGATACGTTTGGGCCTGCCAGGTCTTACCGGCTTCCTACCCTCCCAGCGGATCCAACTCACCACCAGGTGGTGATCAGTCGACAGCTCTGCCCCTGTCTT
Organism: Thalassophryne amazonica; assembly: GCF_902500255.1. Taxonomy (NCBI): domain Eukaryota; kingdom Metazoa; phylum Chordata; class Actinopteri; order Batrachoidiformes; family Batrachoididae; genus Thalassophryne; species Thalassophryne amazonica. The sequence continues at coordinate 112,137,053 of NC_047103.1, read as the reverse complement.
CACTCGAGTGTCCGAGACACGTGGCTGAAGGTCAGATGATATGACTACAAAGTCGATCATCGACCTCCGGCTCAGGGTGTCCTGGTGCCACGTGCACTTATGGACACCCTTGTGCTCGAACATCAATTCAATTCTGAAATTTTCCTGTTGTAGATACTATGCACCCCAGCCTGGGAGCTGACTGGGATCCTCCAGGGGGAAATGGAGCACATTAAAAGGAAAAAGGACAACCTGACCGCAACAAGGACTGCAATAGTGATTATGGTCTTGCTGTTCTGAATGTAATTCACATAACAAATAAATGTGATTTTTAAATAATAATAGTAAACAAGCTGCTGTGACGTGGTTTCGATGATGTCTCTATGATTACACATAATATGAAATGTTGTCACATCGGTTCATACTTGTTGCATGTGTTGATCAACTTTGTCAATCTCAAGTTGTAATTACCTCCAGAAGAGTGATGTGAATTTCAGCTTGTAGACACGTCATATTTATGCTAATTCTGATAAAACATAAATATGATGTTAAGCTTGAGTCTGCTCAATGTCCGAGCAGACTTTCACAGAATAGAGCTGCAGAGATGCCCTCAAAAACACACAAAACAAACATGTCGGTGCAGCCTGAGGCTCCAGCTGCAGTCAGTAAAGGTTCACGTATTCAAGGGCTCATTTCTGATTCCTTTTACCTTTCTGAGCTTAATGAGTGAGCAGGTCAGAGTAAAGCAGCAGCTTGATGCACATGGCTGGTCGCACTTAGTGTTTGATGAAGGGAGCAAAAACGGAGCCAGAGCAGCTCTGAGACTAGTTATCATTGGAAGTAGCCATCATAGCGGTCAGAAAGCGGAGGTGAGCTCGCCTCCTGGCATTTACTCACTATCTGTGTCACAGCTTTCAGGGAGAAATGCTAATGAAAACGACATGCTGTACGTGCACAGTGTGTACAATCACACAGCATACTGTTCATTGATGTCAATCCATTCATCTGAGCTCACGCTTCTCTCATCTGCTGCCATGACGACCAGGCCTGTGAGGAAAGACACACAGTGCCCCCTACTGGAACAGCTTGCACACAGCGTCAGAAGGAAGTGCACAGGAGTGCTTTGTTTTACTTACATATTGATATGTTGTGGGGTTTAAAAAAAAAAACTTCACGTGGCTTCACACTCAATTTCACATACTGTTCTGCCAGTCATTTTCCCATCAAACATCTCCAGCACATCATGATGGAAACATTCCATCTCTGCAATCAAACACCTATGATATGATCAATAGTGGCACCACAAACCTCCCCCAAGGTCATGCATCTTAAAGCTAAACCTGTACCTCAGGCTTGGAATACTTAGTGCCTCCAAGCTTTGGCTAGTAACACTGCTCTCATTGGATTTATTGCAATTAATTAGTGATTTCTCTTGCACTGACTGAAGACTTGCACAGCATGCTAAATACTACATGTCAAATTAAGAATGTGTTTTTTTATTCCCATTAGTTCAAGTTCAAAAATCTTTAATATCCTGTTGGGAAATTTTTGTGCAGCCAGCAATGAGACTGACACAATCACTGACACAATCATACAGACAACAACGACAGTAATAAATACAGAAAACAGACGTGACAGATCACTTATTTAACAGGGAACTTATTTAACGGGGAAATGGCAGCAGGGACAAAGGAAAACTTATACCTGTTTGTCCTGCACTTTGGCAGGGCGTACCTGTGCTCCAGCGGAAGTAACTGAAACCAGCGAGCCAAGGGATGGCTCTGGTCTGTGATAATTAAACAGGCCTTAGTTACCAACCTGGTTTGGTGTAGGGCTACCAGGTCATTCAGTTTAGTCCCTGCAATTTTCCCACAGTCTAACAATGCCTTGTACTCTGCTCTTGTTCTTAAAAGTGAGGGGGCTGAACTAGCAAATAAAAGAAAAGGTTAAAAGAGAGTCAATAAAACAAGAATGCATACACGTCAACCCCTTTGAGGGTCCACCTGTATAACCAAGTGAGAAAATCCATAATATCAACACAAAATAGGGGACCTCATAGTACCATATCACCCCAATAGAGCGCTTCGCTCTCAGACTGCAGGCTTACTTGTAGTTCCTAGGGTTTGTAAGAGTAGAATGGGAGGCAGAGCCTTCAGCTTTCAGGCTCCTCTCCTGTGGAACCAGCTCCCAATTCAGATCAGGGAGACAGACACCCTCTCTACTTTTAAGATTAGGCTTAAAACTTTCCTTTTTGCTAAAGCTTATAGTTAGGGCTGGATCAGGTGACCCTGAACCATCCCTTAGTTATGCTGCTATAGACTTAGACTGCTGGGGGGTTCCCATGATGCACTGTTTCTTTCTCTTTTTGCTCTGTATGCACCACTCTGCATTTAATCATTAGTGATTGATCTCTGCTCCCCTCCACAGCATGTCTTTTTCTTGGTTCACTCCCTCAGTCCCAACCAGTCCCAGCAGAAGACTGCCCCTCCCTGAGCCTGGTTCTGCTGGAGGTTTCTTCCTGTTAAAAGGGAGTTTTTCCTTCCCACTGTCGCCAAGTGCTTGCTCACAGGGGGTCGTTTTGACCGTTGGGGTTTTTATGTAATTATTGTATGGCCTTGCCTTACAATATAAAGCGCCTTGGGGCAACTGTTTGTTGTGATTTGGCGCTATATAAATAAAATTGATGATGAATTGATGAAAATCCTTATAACCTCCAAATCGCACCAAAATCAGTTTTATTACAGTACACACAACCGCATAACGGTATCACGTAACTGGGCTTTTGTTCACATATTATGAGTTGCCGCAATGACATTAAAGTCAGGATCATCAGTATTTCCTCCACAGTTGAATTTCAAACAATAGAGATCTAGTATAGAACTGAATGTGTCAAATTTAGCATTCATTTACCATGCATTAATAAAAAATAAATCGAATATAATGAACAAAATAAAACATACCTCAAAACTTCATCAAGTGTATCGAAAATCACCTCGCCAGTGCCGATGTTGCAGAAGGGCATGTCAATGATCCTCGACTTCGCCCTGTGTGTTTATTAGGGATGGGTATCGGTAAGATTTTATCGATACCATTATCAATTCCGCTTATCGATCCAATTCCTTATCGATTCCCTTATCGATACCTCTTCTGAATTTTTTGTGTATTAAAAGTAGGCTTTACAGGTTTTCTATGTCAGCGGGTCAAAGAGCTTTTTCTTATCGTGCACCCGCTCTGTGGAACGGTTTTCCTGCGACCGTGAGGCAGTTGGAGTCTGTGGACATTAAGTCAAGCCTTAAAGCCTATTTTTATTCTTTTTCTTATGAATAGTTTTTATTTATCTGTTTTATTCTTTTACTTCTGTTTTTAATTATGTATTTTAATTTTTTATGTTGTTATGTTATGTGAGGTGCCTTGAGATGGCTTTTGTTGTGATTTGGCGCTTTATAAGATGATTAAATTGAAATTGAATTGAAGGACACTTTATTGAGTCTTAAAGTAAATAAATATGAAATTCACTGGAGCCTTAAACTTTGGACATAATAAACTCTACATGGTGGATCCTTGATCTCTGGACATTAACTGAAATAAACAAAATCTGTAGTTTTTGTCAAAAGCATTTCTTTTCAGACAATTTGGCATGAATGTCTTTCCATACATCTGAGCTGAGCTCTTACAGCTGGTTGTGCTATATGTCAGCATCAGTTTAATTCATAAAGAACACAGGATGTCTCATTTTGGGAAGGAAAAAAAAAACGTTTTAGTCGATTGTAGTTTATTTTCTGTATTACAGCATTTGGAAAGAGGTGTCATTTTATTTAAAGCGGCAATTTTGTGTCAACGGAACGGAGGACAGTTCTCGTTTCTTGACTACAACATGACAAGAGTCCCAGTTAGTGACTTTAATCCACACAAAAGCGACTCGCGATATTTTAATGGCTTTGAGAGGAGTTAAGAAGCGGACTTGCCGCTTCTAAAGAGCAGCGAATCAAAGAACCACGAGCCAGTGGTTCGAAGCATTGCTTCAATGGCTCACGCATCAAAGCGGCGTCGCGCTGCAGAAACGGTTGATTACAGACCCACTGCAGACCAAACCCTGAATATCCGTAAGACTTTATTTGTACGTCCATATGACTCTGAAACTCTGAAAAAATCCGTATAATTATGAACAATCCGTATAGGTTGACATGTATGAGAATAAAACATTTGCATAAAATAAATACGCTGGTGAGCCTTCTTGCAGAGAGCATTCACATGAAGAGCAAAGGGCAGTTTGTCATCAAGGTGAATACCAATCCTGGCATGAGGGAAATACGGAGGATTCGTTCGAAAGTCAATAAACATCACTTTTGCTTTGCATTATGGGTAGCATAAAGTAATCTCAGACGTTCACGACAGGACAAATGCATTTCAGACACTCTGTTCAGGGTCCACAGATAACAGCATTAAACTCTAGTGCCTAAAACTCTCATGAATATATTCACTGGGTTTATAGACATTAGTGTATTTGCATTTGTTAAATTCCACGCATCTTAAATGTAGCAGACACGGATTATCTGGAATTTTGTTTGACATTTTTTCAAGGCCGCTACTGCCATCTACTGGCCAGGAGTGTTCATGGCAGTATTAAACGTCTGGGTACATGGCTGCTCTCAAAGTGTTGGTATTGTCCATTGTCCAGGCGCTTTTTGTGTGCATATATTTGTTAACTTTGTATTCTAAAACTACGGTTAGAAGTAATTCCGACTCCTTATCGGTCCACACGAACGAGGTTGGCGCCATGTTTTTAGTTTTTGTGGAAGTGACAACATGAGAATAAGGCTCCTGATTGGATAGAATTTTAATCAGTACCGCCACCCAAAGGTTTGGCAGACTAATTACAACACATTTATATGGTTCGATGTGGATGGATTTTTTTTTTAAACGACGTAGTATGGATGAAGTTTTTTCCCCAAACTGAAAGGGTAAGATATTCAGTTTTACAAATACCCAACAACGTGTGTACATGACCTTATGTCTGTGAAAGGCACTATATAAATAAATTTACTTACTTACTTACTAATATTGAGTGCACGTTTTACAACATCATAAATGTTTTAAAACATGCAATTGCAATGACACTTCCAGGGCTCCGTAAAAATGTCTGTTTTTACAAATAAAAATGGAATATTTTACAAAAGCACATTTTTCTTTAAACCAACACACGACACATGTCACATTAACGTGTTGGTTTACATAATGGATTCTGAACCAATCACTGTTTAGCACTTTTACCCAGAATGCTTTGTGGTCTGTGTTTGTTACAAAACCTCAGAATTAGTGCTTTATTCAACATTAAAAGATATATGTTATGTTTTAACTTTGTACAAATTACAGAATTGACATTAATGGAGTTATTCTATCAGTATTTTCAAAAGACCATAAGTTAGTATGACTTTATTTTTCAAGACCTCTGCCTGACCGGAGTGTTGAAATTGATAAAGTGCTGGCTTTATAGCTGCTTTTGATGGGACTCTGTGGTGGGAGCGTTGTTGTAAACAACAGCTTTCAGCAGGGGCAGAATGTTGAAAGAAAAATGATTATGATTAATAAAAAGTTAATTTTGTGGGTGCTCTCAGGATTTGTCTGTGCTATTTTCTGCAGGGAGCAACATGGTCAAACATTCTTGCTTATTTTTTTAGGTCTTTTACCGCTTTTGATGCTTTCAAAAGCAATCGTGTTAAAAATCAATTTCAGCTCTAGTAACTGCAAATGTCCCATAGACAACACCGGAATTTATCGGTTATCGATTATCTGTAACTTCCGATACATTTTTTGGTGGTTTATCGGTTTATCTTTATCAAAGATAACTTTTCAGTTATCTTATTATCTGTTATCGAAGTTAATTTTTTGGTTATCTGTGCCCACCACTGTATTTCTAAAACCTGAGTGTTCATCACTAAAATCATAAACATTAAAACAATTATAAAAACTGTTCAGTTCATTGGAAAGCACCTAATCAGACTTTCCATTCAGGGACATATGAGTAAAAATGCAGTAATGGGGTGTTACCATTAGTGGGAAAACTCAGTAACTAACCAGTCACTGTTGTGAAAGTGTAGGAACACGGACCCACAACAGGGGGCGCAATGAACGGACAATGGAGGAAGATAAATAACAAGGTTTACTATTGTGAAACAAGCACAATAAGTACAACAATCACAATTTGGGGTCGAATTTGCTGGTGTCGTGTGGGCAGGCTCGAAGGTAGGAGACACCCGTCTCAGTCGAACCGGAACCACCCCGATCTCCTCTGCCACCGAACCCTGGAAATACTGGAACCGCCAAGTCCCGAATTCCCAGGTGGCCACTGCCTCCGCTCGTCGGATCCGGTACTGCTGGCAGGAGAGAGCAACAACACACAGGTGTGATGCGACAGCACCCAGTAACGGAGAGGGGAGAAGCCGCCTCCACCTCTTGTCAATGCACAACAGGAAGGTGAGTACTTCTCCAAGCAATATAGCTTCTAGCATTCAACAATCCTGAAAAGGTTTAACAAATGATTAGCTGGTTAATCAGAATAAGAATGCAGAGATACTACCTCAGTCTTAGGCGATATCTCGGCACTGAGGTGGAGACGCCGTCCTCCTGATATACCTTGGTGCCGAGTAGAAACAGCTGTGTCCAATAATGGGTGACAGCTGTCACCCTGGCTGCTCATCTCAGGTGGCGACGCCCTCTGGTGCCTGGAGCCCGCACTCCAGGCAGGGCGCCCTCTGGTGGTGGTGGGCCAGCAGTACCTCCTCTTCAGCGGCCCACACAACAAGTCACATTCACCAACTTCATGTGGGTTTGATGACATTACCATGTGGGTGGGTCTGTCTGTGTCTATGTATGTGTGTGTGTGTGTGTGTGTGTGCACGCGCGCATTTTGCAAACGGGACTTTTCGTTCGTGTGTCTCTGTTTGCCACAGCAAAGAAATAAAAAAAAAAAACACATTTTTTTCTTTATCACTGGTGTAAAATATATTACTAAATAAATAATGATCCCCACGTAATTTTGTTGCTGAGAGAAGAAAATTGTGGTATCATGTGGAGCAAAAAGAAGAAAGCGATCAGTTTTGAAAGTTGTGTGTTACTTGCCATGCTTGGAGTGTGTCTTAGTGTGTGCGGTGGAGTGTTTTAGCGTGTGTGGTTAGTGTGTGGTGTAGTGTTTTTATGTAGTCAAAATAATCAGCTGGAGCGCGTCATGATGAAGTGGACTTTATTGTTCTGGTCTGGATGAACCAGAGCAGGTGGATTCACCGATCTGTGTGCATACATTTGCACAGCGGATCGTACTGCGCACTTCTTTTCCAACCTCTCTAGGACTCATGCGTTTCTGCTCCAGAGCCATGTCCTGGAGCAGAGCAGGGTGGAGACACACAGGAGAGAACACAGGAATTCAGGTAGAGGACCCCCCATACATCACTGTGGACCAACTCAGAGGACAGCTGAGGAAGCTTCATCCCAGGAACGTGGCAGGCCCAGACAAGGTTTATCCCCAACTACTGAAGACCTGTGCGACTGAAGTGGGAGAAACGCTATGACGTATCTTCAACCTTAGCCTGCAGCTAGGCAGAGTGCCCACCCTCTGGAAGACTTCATGTATCCTTCCAGTTTCTAATGTGACCGGATAACTTATTTTTGTGGCAGGGATGGCGATGGGATTCGAACATTGGATTGCTCGCACTCGAGACCAAGACTCTACCAGGTCAGCAAAAGGGGAATTCCCCGTTAGCAAAGCTAGCAGGAACATCTTTTCAATCCGGACTTCACCTTACTACACTAAGAAGAACCAGTCCAGTGAGTTGAATGACGTCTGACCAGTGGCACTCACTTCACACCTGATGAAGACGTTGGAGCAGCTCTTCCTCGACTTCCTCACACCCCAGGTGCAACACACCCAAGACTGTCTGCAGTTTGCATATAGAGCAGGTGTTGGTGTGGAAGATGCCATTCTGCCATCCACTACTAAGTCCACTCGAACCTGGATAAGGGAAGCGACACAGTGAGCATTCTCTTCCTGGACTTCACAAGTGACTTCAACACCTTCCAATCCCTTGTGCTCCAGGACAAACAGGAAGCGGGTGGACCCCTGCCTTTATGGATGATGCTCATTATGGATGATGCCAGTCATCCTCTGCACACCATCATCAGCAACCAGAGCATCCTCTTCAGCCACAGACTGCTCCTTCCCAAGTGCAGGACCAACAGACTGAAAAACTCATTTGTCCCTCAGGCCATCTGACTGTACAACTTATCACTCAGGGGTAGGAGGAGAACAGGAAGGCACAGGTCAGGAATAAGAGGAACAGTAGTAGCCAGAAAACCAGTACTGATCAGTATGTCTGGTATTTATATTGTGTATTTATGTTGCAACCTGTTTTTGTTTTCAATTGTCAGTTTTGATACTCTGTGTGCTTCTTAACCTGTGTGCTGCTAAACAATGCTGCTGGAACCTCAATTTCTCTGAGGGAGTATTCCCAAAGGACCAATAAAGTTCTGTCTAATCTAATCTTGTTTGATCTCCTGCGTGATATTGCGGGATTTCTGGGGACAGCCTCCCATTGCACAATACAAACACAGTATAACGTCATAAGGATAAGTGGTGTACTGCTTTATTTTAGGCTGCAATCACAGAAGCAGTCGCAAAAACTGCAGTTTTTTGCAGTTCCCAGTGGAGAAGGGAAGACCAGGCAAATGGGAGAGGTTGTGGCGGTAAGTGTTAGCTTACATACAGTGGGGAAAATAAGTATTTGACCCCCTGTCAGTTATGCAGGTTTTCCCACCTACAAAGAATGGAGAGGTCTGTCATTTTTATCGTAGGTACACTTCAACTGTGAGAGACACAATCTAAAAAAAAAAAAAATCCAGAAAATCACATTGTATGATTTTTAAATAATTAATTTGCATTTTATTGCATGAAATAAGTATTTGACCCCCTACCAACCAGCAAGAATTCTGGCTCTCACAGACCTGTTAATTTTTCTTTAAGAAGCCCTCTTATTCTGCACTCTTTACCTGTATTAATTGCACCTGTTTGAACTCGTTACCTGTATAAAAGACACCTGTTCACACACTCAGTCAATCACACTCCAACCTGTCCACCATAGCCAAGACCAAAGAGCTGTCTAAGGACACCAGGGACAAAACTGTAGACCTGCACAAGGCTGGGATGGACTACAGGACAACAGGCAAGCAGCTTGGTAGAAGACAACAACTGTTATGATTATTTATTAGAAAGTGGAAGAAACACAAGGTGACTGTCAATCTCCCTCAGTCTGGGATTCCATGCAAGATCTCACTTTGTGGGGTAGAGATGATTCTGAGAAAGCTCAGAACTACACAGGAGGACCTGGTCAATGACCTGAAGAGAGCTGGTACCACAGTCACAAAGATTACATTAATAACACATGATGCTGTCGTGGTTTAAAATCCTGCAGGGCAGCAAGGTCCCCCTGCTCAAGCCAGCACATGTCCAGGCCTGTTTGAAGCTCACCAGTGACCATCTGGATGATCCAGAGGAGGCATGGGAGAAGGTCATGTGGTCAGATGAGACCAGAATAGAGCTTTTTGGAATCAACTCCACTTACCATGTTTAGAGGATGAGAACAACCCCAAGAAAACCATCCCAACCGTGAAGCATGGGGGTGGAAACATCATACTCTGGGGGCGCTCTTCTGCAAAGGGGACAGGACGACTGCACTATATTGAAGGGAGGATGGATGGGGTCATGTATTGCGAGATTTTGGCAAACAACCTCCTTCCCTCAGTAAGAGCATTGAAGATGGGTCATGGCTGGGTCTTCCAGCATGACAATGGCCCCAAACACACAGGCAGGGTAACCAAGGAGTGGCTCCGTAAGAAGCATTTCTAGGTCCTGGAGTGGCTTGGCCAGTCTCCAGACCTGAACTCAATAGAAAATCTTTGGAGGGAGCTGAAACTCCAAACTTTAAAGATGTAGAGAAGATCTGTATGGAGGAGTGGACCAAAATCCCTGTTGCAGTGTGTGAAAACCTGGTGAAAAACTACAGGAAATGTCTGACCTCTGTAATGGCAGACAAATGTTTCTGTACCAATTGTTAAGCTCTGTTTTTCTAGGGGGTCAAAAAACATACAATGTGATTTACTGGATTTTTTTTTTTTTTTAGATTCTGTCTCTCACAGTTGAAGTGTACCTATGATAAAAATGACAGACCTCTCCATTCTTTGTAGGTGGGAAAAACTGCAAAACTGACAGGGGGTCAAATACTTATTTTCCCCACTGTAGCTAGCCAGAGTAGCTGCATTAAATCGCCTGCACAACTGTCTCGACATGTTTGAGCTTCGGGTCATAAGTAAACCACTGTCCACGTTCCAAAGCATTGTCACTTTTTCTTTGCATTTTCACTTTGTTTGCCGTGTAATTTGCCCAAAAACTCAGAGAGGGCTGTCCCCGAATGTAGGATTCTTGTGTCATATGCATCATATTTTAACCCTTTAGCGCCCACCCTGAAACGAAACTGCGCTGCCTAATTGCCCACACAAGTTGACAGAGGCTCCCTGACTCAAACATGAATGGCACACTCCACTTCCTTCATGATTTCAAAATAAAAGCTACCCAAAGGAAATTGCAGTCCAACTTTCTATTTACATGTAAAACCAGATTTCAAATGCTCTTGTTCTTAGAAAGTCTTACCTTTATGATACAGAGTATATATGCTATCTTTAATAAGACATGGAGATGTTTTCTATTACTTCCAAAAAAAAGGAGAGAGTCATATAAATCTTTTTGCCTTAATTTTATGATACTAATACAAGAACATGCTTTTGGAGGGCGGTATGCATTTTCAAGAGGCCCGACGTTCATGCCCAGTCGCCCAAAATGACAGCTATTCACCTGAGTTAGACAAGGGCAAATATCTGTCATTGCGAGTGATGGCATGGACGGAGGGACTCAGAAAAATGCATACCGCACAACAACAGCATGTTATTTGCATTATTATCATTTTACTGAAATACACAACACGTAACGTGTACATAAAAATTTGGTTCACTTTAAGTTTTGTCGTGTCGGCTGGCGCGCGCTGCTCTCCAAATTTGGCAGTGCGTCCTGATCAAGCTGGCTGCTTTAGCTGCTGTTCATTGTCATACTATCCATGAGAAAATCATCCGGAATATCCATATTGGGACCAAAACACACTTCTCACCTTTTCATCTTTTCCTCTGCAGACAGTTTTTTTTTTTTTCCTCTGCGGACAGTTCTTGGGCTGCGTGCACTACAGGCCCGGCACCTGTAGTGAGGGTACCTGCCTCTGAGCGTGCGTAATGAATTGGGTGCACTCCTATAAAGCTCGTGTATTTAGGCTACACCGTTGTAAGAGACTGAGTAAGAGTAAAGCGTGATGACAGTATTTTTTAATTATTGTTTGAACGTATAGACACTCGGTCAAGTGATCTCCTGCATACCACAAAACCAAACCAACAACTGATCTGAGAAACGACAGGAGACAGTAGATTAACCCCACATAAACCTTTCATGTAGATATTCAGTGGTCCCTCGTTTATTGCGAGAGTTACATTCTAAAAATAGCCCGCAATAGGCGAAATCCGTGAAGTAGTCAGCGTTATTTTTTACAATTATTATTGACATTTTAAGGCTGTAAAACCCCTCACTACACACTATACACTTTTCTCAAACAGGCATTGACATTTTCTCACTTTTCTCTCATGTGTAAATACTCTCAAAGTTCAAACCTTAGTAGAAAAATAAGACCAACCTGTTTACAGGCCCAAACATTTGTTTGAGAAATAAAAATAGAATGTTTTCCTATAAATAATTATGATGGCTTTTACAACTAATGAATTTAATTTTAACGATCAACCTCCAAGGGTTAGGGACACATAAGAAATTATTAATAGTGACTGACCAGTATTTCACAGTTCCTCTGATCACACCTCTTTGTCCTGGCGCCGTGCCACTGTCACGCCTTTTTCCACTCACACCTCGCTGCAGGTGTCTTTTTCCGAGTGAAGAACACAGTTATGGGTAGTTGTTGGCGCTCTTTTTTCTTCTGGGCGAGAAGATTCTTATGAACAGACACGCAGAACACAATGCGCATACTCTCCCTTCGCGGTGCCACAACAGGTGTCCTGATATCTCGACAGAACACCGGCCATTATTTATTTATTTGCTTTTGAAAGCATGTTAATACCTACTTGGAACTGTAGTGCCCTGTGATAGCTATTTATCGGAAAATGCCTGAATCTAATACTTGCACCTTTTTCTGTTGTATTTATTAAGATTTCCACGGATTTCAGGAATTACTTTAAAAACAAATAAGATGCATTTGTTTAAAACAACAAACACTGAATTGCTCTGGAAGCACCTTGGTCAGAAATGTTGGTTTTACGTGTACTTTCTGAATTGTGGCTTTGGCTTTCATCATTTCTTAATAAAACACATTTGGTAAAGTTAAATTATAACAAAATTCATGATTACATACCACACACCCTATGAGAGCACAAGCAATGACACTATAACAGCTGTCTTTTTAATTATGCAACTGGTTGAAAAAATACATTAAAATATTTTAGGCCTACACTTCAGTAGGTTAACACATCAGTAGTTAGCCTAATGCTAATGCCTACTAGCTATCCTGCACCAAACACATTTGCTAAAGTTAAATTATTATTGCAAAATACATGGTTACATCATACCAGACACAACCCTGCTGCTCCTCCACCCTCCCTGCTCCAGCCTTCGAGAATTTCTATCCATTTATGAGACCAGAGAGAAAAACATCCAATTTAACTTGTATTGATACACTGATTAATATCTCAGACAGGTGGTATAGGCTAGCGCACCCTGCTCAGAGTGCCGCTCTCACTGGACCGACATCTCTGCTATTTTAGCATTGTGCGATACCTCGCACCCACAGATTGAGCTCGCCGGACTACTTTCGCCACCCTGCTGAGTGTGCCGTTTTCATTGGAACGACAACACAGAATGTGTCTCTTCCCAGATAGATGTCTTTCAGTGCAGCTTCTTGTTCTGAATTTAGCATGAAGTTAACACCCAGCTCTTTCATTGCCAACTGTAAATCGTGTCAATGTTTACAATGTGCATGTTGCTCATAAACCTTTAAGTTTCTTAAATATTTATTATGGCCACTCTTAAAACTTCAGTTGTCTTTATAATTTTATTACTGGTAAATTTTAGAATTGATTTAGATGAGATATACTCATTATCTCACAGGAATATATATATAATTATATGGGAACTACTTTTTGCGCAGGAATTCATCAAGCACGTCGGCCGCGGGCGCGTACTAACACAGAATTCCCAGAAACTGGAAAGTTGTATGGCCATAACGAGAGCGTCCACTTTTAGCTTGTAATAAGCTAAGCTAGTGGCGCTCGTGATAGTGTGGGGCTAATGCTCCCTCAACGCCACGGGCCACATCCAATTACTGCATCCCATTGTTCAGGGCCCCTTCACACATAGCATGAATAAGTAGGAATCAGGGCGAATCACGGCAAAACAGCCCGAATGAGCGAACCCTGAAAACATTGAGGTGACTTTTGGAGGGACACACGGTCGGAGAGGCGTGAACAATCGCCATGTGAGCAGCTGGAGTGTGTGGAACCACATTGCGCCGCTTATGTGGAGATAAAAAAAAAAAAAGCTGGAACGTGTGGGACCACATCACGCAGCTGCTGTGGAGAAACAAAAATAAAAACTACACACCATAAAAAACACAGCAATGTCCAATATTTAGACGATATATGGACATGTGTGTTGGGCCGAGGTGCACTGTGTGCAGCCGCTGTCGCTTGGCCAAAGGTGAAACATGTTTTATGTATTATGAGGACAGCAGGCAGAGACACGTGCCTCATGGAGGAAAGTTAGAAGTTCATGTCTTTCAAACCACGGTACATGTTCCCCAGCTGGGACATCCAGGAGCAGAGATCTCAACAGGAGCTGCTGTTGGCAGGCAGCCATGCCCCCCTGTCTGTTCAGTGCACAGACCGTGTCTCTGTTTCTGTGTTATGTGGTCATTCATTTTACTTATTTGTTATGTAATTGCGTATGTGGGTATTGTCGTAATTATTTATATACCTGTCCTGGTGGTTGCGCTGTGTTTTTAATGTGAAATGTCATGTGCACTGAGCCGTCATTTCCAGCTGTCAGTGTGCTGTGATCAGCTGACAGCCACCTTGCGGTGTTGTGTGCGCTCAGACCTGGCTGTCTGGCCCCCATATGATCATGTCTGTACAGAAATATCAGCATTTTATGCACACCACATGTGTTGGGGAGAGCAGGGAGGCATGAAACACAGGTATGCCACGTGTTTTGGAGAGGGGGCGCGACATTCGCACACATGCAATCAGTGGTAGGCACAGATAACCAAAAAATTAACTTCGATAACAGATAACTGAAAAGTTATCTTTGATAAAGATAAACCAATAAACCACCCAAAAATGTATCAGAAGGTACAGATAACCAATAAATTCTGGTGTTGTCTATGGGACATTTGCAGTTCCTAAAGAGCTGAAATTGATTTTTAACACAATCGCTTTTGAAAGCATCAAAAGATCTAAAGAATAAGCAAGCATGTTTGACCATACTGCCCCCCTGTAGAAAGTAGCACCCACAAAATCAACTCTTTACTAATCATAATCATTTTTCTTTCAACATTCTGTCCCTGCTGGAAGCTCTTGTTTACAACAGTACTCTCACAAAAGAGGCACACTGAGAGCAGCCATAAGGCCAGCTCCCAAGACCTCCCTCAGGCGGAGGTCTTGAAAAATAAAGTCATACTAACTTATGTTTTTTTGAAAATACTGATAGAATAACTCCATTAATGTCAATTCTGTCATTTGTACAAAGTTAAAATATAACATATATCTTTTAATGTTGAATAAGGCACTAATTCTGAGGTTTTGTAACAAACACAGACCACAAAGCATTCTGGGTAAAAGTGCTAAACAGTGATTGGTTCAGTAATCCATTATGTAAACCAACACATTAATGTGACGTGTGTCGTGTGTTGGTTTAAAGATAAATGCGCTTTTGTAAAATATTCCATTTTTATTTGTAAAAACAGGCATTTTTACGGAGCCCTGGAAGTGTCATCGCAATTGCATGTTTTAAAACTTTTATGATGTTGTAAAACGTGCACTCAATATTAGTAAGTAAGTAAGTAAACTTATTTATATCGTGCCTTTCACAGACATAAGGCCATGTACACATGTTGTCGGGTATTTGTAAAACCGAATATCTTACCCTTTTAGTTTGGGGAAAAAAACTTCATCCACACTACGTCGTTTAAAAAAAAAATCCATCCACATCGAACCGTATAAATGTGTTGTAATATCTGCCAAACCTTTGGGTGGCGGTACTGATTAAAATTCTATCCAATCAGGAGCCTTATTCTCTTGTCATCACTTCCACAAAAACTAAAAACATGGCGCCAACCTCGTTCGTGTGGACCGATAAGGAGTCGGAATTACTTCTAACCGTAGTTTTAGAATACAAAGTTAACAAATATATGCACACAAAAAGTGCCTGGACAATGGAAATTGATCGTCTGCTCACTGTTTTTGTGCTAACAGCCTGAAGGGTCACACATTTTCGAAGTGCCAAGCGAGCACTTACAAAATGTGTGGCATCTGGAATTTGGCCGACACCTGCCACGAGAGGGATTGAATGGACTCTCACAGAGCACTCTCTCTCTTTCAGCCGCTGGTGTGCACGAATAATTGTACCGACAGTTGTACGAGGCATTGGAGGCAGCTCAGATTTTTCACGAAAGGCATGCAATTCCTCCTTCGTGCGCTAGTCGGCTTCAATTGTGTTATGTGTGAAGGGGCCCTTAAAGTTGTACTTTTACTTCAGATTTCAATAAAATTTTTCTTCACTACAAAATGCAGCAATATAAATTGTTAATGAAATTAAGTTTTGTCACATAAGTACTAAGTTTCACGCTACACAACTGGTCTTTATGTGTTGACAACATAAAGACATCTGATCCAGCCACGTTTCAATGAATTATCATTGTTCCTCCTCCGGGTTTGCAAACCAGATCGTTTCTTGGCTTTGTTTATACACTACATTTACTGCTTAATAGTAGTGTACAAGACTGTAAAAATTGTTACAGATCCGATACCAAGTAAATGCAGGGCCAGTGTCACTGGTACGGACATACACGTGTGCATAATTTAGTGATGTAACATTGCAGTAATACTTAAGTAATGTTTATTTTGTGTCAAAACAATCCCATCACACTAGCATTGATCCGATAGGAATGTTAATATCAATCAGTGGTGGGCACAGCTAACCAAAAAGTTAGCTTCGATAACAGCAATCAGCTAACTGAAAAATCTTTTATGAAGCTAAACAAATAAACCACTCAAAAATTTATTGGAAGCTACAGCTAACCGATAGCTTTCAGTAAACTACTAACAAGCTGATTTCGAGTTTTAACAGCATGATCGCTTCTGGCAGCATCAAAGGCGACCACAGACCCAAACAATGAGTCAGCAATTCTGTCTTTGTGCGCACTGCTCACTGCTGGAAGCTCCTGTTTACTACATAACTTGCAGCAGTGAAGCAATTTAGAGGAACTAAGCTCAACTCTACAAAAAAAAATAAATAAAATAAAACAAATCATTACTCCTTAAGGCCCGGTCCCACTGGTGTTTAGGATGATTTGTGTATGAATTGCGCACAGAATTGGTTCATATTCGCTAAACGTCCACAATATCCATGAAACATGCTTGTATGAGTCGACCGACAACCGCACACGTCCGCAATTATCCACAGAAGCACGTTCTTCCGTTCCCAGGATTTTTGAGCTGCACAAAATTTTGGCTGCAGATGAAATCTGCCTTACATACTCAATCTATGCGCTGTATATCCGCCGTTATCCGCTGATATCCGCAACTGACGGGGTATCGCGCCTTGGCAGTGGACTGGGAGTGTGTAAAACAGATATATTGCATGCCTATCACATCCACATCACAAACTAAAATAAGATGTAGCGACTGCATGCAGACTGGCCACGAATGAAGCCATTGTATTATGTCAGCTTTGCATCTGATTTGCAGACAATTTGCGAATGCACAACAAACACTCCACGTAAACCTAAAGTGCCATGGCAGACATCGACATACCAGCCAGTCAGTACCAGTCCAGCTGTGGAAACGTACAGATGTAGTTATGGATCCCCAAAAATGCCATCCAACAACATAAAGGCGCACTGACACGAGGATGTTTTGTTTCATGCAGCAGCACGACCTGTGTCCTGATGATCCCATGCGCTGTGTTCACAGCTGGATGCCGTTCTTTGTTCTACCGGCTGCCACGCACTCTGCACTGGACACTGTGTATATAAATAAAATTATTTTGTGGAGGATTAATCATGTTTTCTGCAAATTTGTCATTGAAAACGGCTCTAATCACTTCCTGAATCACAGAGGAGACTGCAGCCCGAGCCGTGCATGCGCACGCCTAACAAGCTGCAGAAAGCATTTTGAGCCATCTAAAGAGGTAAACATTTGACTTGTTTACATTGTCAAGGCTTGATGAAACAGTTCCGTGTTTTTTCCTTCTTGTCTGCAGCTGTTACAGTATTTATTCCTGTGTTTACAGATTTAACTTCTTGTTATAATCGTTCAGACGAGCTACGCTCTGATGCGATCCGCCACTCACCATTCGCCCTGTTCACTGCTTGTTTACTCCAATCAACTTGTCCAAGTCCAGCAATTGCTCCAGAGGCTGTGGTGTCGGTGTGAATAGTGATGCCGAAAGGCCCGAGTGCACTTCATTTATGACCGCAATGCAAATGCCGTGCATGCGCAACACGTGCACAATGTATTGTCAATACATCTGTAATACCTCCATGATAATCGCAATGCGTCAGATCCTTTTGCTCAATACATGCGTTATACATCCGTGACTGTTTGTCATATATTCGTTGTACATTATTAATATATCCGTAATTCATACTGAGACATCTGTTATTTTTGGCCACTTTTGTTGCGGATGACAACGAATGCCCAACATTTGTATACTCAATTTATGTGCAAATAAACCTCTTCCCAGTGGGACCAGGCCTTTAACAACCTACAGCAGTGCCGCAGTGAGGCAGATGTCTTGGAAAATTATGCAGTTTTGACTTATGGTTTTGATTTATAAATCAAATTAATCTGGATAGAATAACTCTAGTCATGTCAATTCTGTCATTTGTATAAAGTTAAAATATAACACATATCTTTTAATTTTAAATAATGTACTAATTCTGAAGTTTTGTAACAAACACAGACAGATGCCAAAGGGATTATGGGTAAAATGAGCCTCCATATAAATGTGCTTTTGTAAAATATGCCATTTTATTCATATGTAAACAAAAAAAAAAGCCATTTGCAAAAACCAAAAGAAAAGTTGTTATTAGACAACCGTCTGATATAACTGGTGTCAAAATGCATAGAACACTGCCATCTACTGGCGCCCAGATGCTCAGAC
The DNA here is from genome assembly GCF_902500255.1 of Thalassophryne amazonica. Lineage (NCBI taxonomy): Eukaryota > Metazoa > Chordata > Actinopteri > Batrachoidiformes > Batrachoididae > Thalassophryne > Thalassophryne amazonica. Next base: position 112,118,548 of record NC_047103.1, on the reverse strand, counting down.
CCTAACCCATAATCCTTTACGTAGCAGTGCGATGCAACTCACAGTGATTCCAATTAAAAATAATGAAGAAGCAACCTGAGCTGCTTCTGGCATTTTTACACAAAACAAACAAGAGCAACATTTATAAATCCAGAGAATATATTCACGAGAGTTTTAGGCACAATATACAAAGAGTTTAATGCTGTTGTCGGTGTGGAGCCTGATCAGAGCGTCTCAAATGCATTTCTTCTGTCATGAATGTACTGAGATTGCCCATAATGTACCTGAACACAGGATGTCCACATCTAAACCTTCAAAATTAGTGCAATACATTAAAACTAAAACATATGGCTGATATTTTCACTTTATAAAACTTCAGAAGTGACGTTAATTTAAATAACATGTCCGAAATTAGTTTGGTTAAAATTTTAACCATAAGTTAAAACTCTATGCCTCTGAATGACTTGGGTGATATTGCCGGTGCGTCAGTATGGTGTCAAGAGCTGTTATCTTGTAACCAGTTCTCCTCTGACTGCAGAGGATAGAGCGGTTTCTCCTGAAACTAGCTCTCCTCTGTTTACAGAGAGTAGAGCTGATTATCTGCTATAAAACATTTAACAGATAAATGCTAAAATCACTGATATCAGACATAAATGTTTTTAACTGTTAAAGCTTTATTTACTTCACCAGCAAAAACATGTTAGCGATCTAAAAATTATCGGACCAAAATTTATCGGAAGATAGTTGGTCTGATAATGGTTTTCAACGTTATCTGAAAAGCTAATCCAATAATGAAAACATTAGCTTCGATAATTAGCAGTTAGCGGAACTGTGCCCACCACTGATATCAATTCTATCGACATTTGGATTGATCTGCCCACCCTTTCTCCACATATCATCTCTCAGAATATCTGAGTGGACAGAGGTACACTGCTATTGGATGGCCACATGGTGTCTAGCTCCATGCCCACATAATCTCCATCTTAGCAAGCATCAGGCTTGTGCACAGCTTTCTGTGGAACGGTTGTGCTGTTACTCCCAAACCCACTCTGTACTGTACAAAAACCTCAGTATAATTCGACAAGAACAATTTTTTGAAGAGTAACAACCGAACAGAAACACTGAAGCCCAAAGATACCCCCTTGGTTCTAATAAAGAAAGCTGTCCAGCATCTTCTGGATGTTGTGGAAAGCATCTCTGCCCATGTAGTCGGCCTGACCGGCCTCCCACATCCTACGACGTTGCACGTCAGCAGCCATGGTTTCTGCAGCCATCTGCAGTCAGAAAGAGAAACATCGTCAAAGAGGATTTTACTAAAGAAACAGACTCCGTCCAATCCAGTTTGAGACTGAAGATCTAATTTTATGCACAAACAAAACAAAACCTGTGAGAATTGAACAGCTAAGTGCTCCTCTGTGTCCACTTCATGAGCACTTTTAGTTCACCATCTTAAATATAGTAATATTTTGAGATATGCTGTCATGCTGCCCTGGTGTTGCTCTGCTCCCCCTCCCTTTCTCTTTCCTCAGTCATGAAGCTGATTTGCCACACCTGCCTACAGTCATCATCACCTGTATTTAAGCCCTGTATTTAAGCCCTGGTCTTTCCACTCCACACTCGCCAGAAACTCAGTTCAGCTCTGCAGAACTCTCCAGAACCTGGCCTCAGTTAATCTTTCTGGATAACTGCATTCTCAGTGTTTTCATGACTTGGTGTTTGCCTATTATTGACTTTTTCTTTTGTGCTCCCTGGTTCCAGCGTTCCTGTGACCTGTCAGCTCTGTCACAGCTGCCTGGTTTTGGTCCTCTGCCAAACATCCCATTCTGGTCAAACCTCTGTCTTCCTGCTCTGGTGTCTCCTCCACGATCATCTGCAATATTCATTTACTCTGTTGCCTAATATATTGTTACCTTGTCTTCACCACAGTTTCCTGCATTTCAGTTCAAATCTTTGGGCCACTTCACATAACATGAAAGATGCAGAAAACGGAAGAAAATCCGCAAACCAAACATGAAATGGGGAACAATCGTGCGCGTGCACGAACACAGTGCGAGTAGCTGGAACGTGTTGTGCCACATCGCCCCACTGATGTGGAGAATAATAAAATTAAAACCAGCTGTATAATTAGTAAATATCACTGGGTTGATATGAATAAGAAGTAAAAGTGGATGCAATACAGAACAGGTTAAATAAAAAATAAATGCCATTGATGGGATTGAAACCTGCAAATTACAAAAGCTCTAATTATCAGACAGAAACTTTACCACTGCGCTACAATGGGTGTCTTATAGCAGGAGCGTAAGATGGCTAAAATCAACAAGGAGATAAATGTATTTGTTTTTAAACAAAGAGAAAAAAGCACCCTAAATAACTGACAAAACAGCATTTGTTACAGTGTATTTTTGGCGATACGTGACTGAAAGTAGCATATTTGTTGTGTTGTTGGCTTGTCATAATCCTGCAGTGTGCATGTTCTGCCAGACATGCGTGTCGGGTCAGACATGTGTGACATTCAGATCACCTGCTGCATGATCTGATGGTCCATTTCACATGGAGCAGCCTGCCGACGTGTGCTGTGTGCGGCCGCTGCAGCCCAGCTATATGCACTCAGACATGGCTGTCCGGCCCCCATACGATCATGTCTGTACCTACATATCAGCATGTCATGAAAGTGTGTTCTCCCTCTGCATGCCACGTGTGTGTGTGTGTGTGGGGGGGGGGGGGGGGGGGGGGACACTTGCGCAATACACATGCACACAAAATATGTTGGATGTTCATGTGTGTCACCTGGAATTTGTCCGACACTTGTCGCGAGAGGGTTCGAATGGGCATTCTCTGTCTTTCAGCTGCTGGTGTGCGCGAATAATTGTAGGGACAGGTGTACGAGGCGTTGGAGGCAGCTCCGATTTTTCATGAATGGCATGCATTTCCTCCTTCATGTGCTAGTCGGCTTCAGTCGTGTTATGTGTGAAGGGGCCCTTTTATTGGCTCAATCGTAACATATGCATTTTCTATTTTTGGAACAGGAGCCTGTAATTATCAAATTTAATTAAAAACAAAACATTTTAGTTTATATATAAATTCAGACTGCACATGGACCGCCATTGGATAGGTGTCCCATCTCGATGACACCCAGATGATTTTGAACATGTGCGTCATACTCAGGGCCACCGGCTGATTTTGACCAACTGTGTGGACTCTCATTCTGACGCCATTCTGCGTGATTCTGGCAATGTGTGACGGGTGTATAAGGGACTTCAGAATGCATCTCAGATGTACCTTCTGTCAAATTCTAGCTGAACTTTCAGGTCTCCTTTTTAATAAAATCCTCGTCTGTACCACTTCATCATGAAGCTGTATAACTGGGGATACAAAATGCAAAACATGCACTGTGCACAATTTCTCCAATAACAGCCACAGAAGCCTGTAACTTCTTCTGGGTTGTCTGGGTGTCTTGGTGGCTTTCCTCACTCTTCTGCTTCTTGCACAGTCAGTCAGTTTTTGAGAACTGTCTACTCCACACAGATTTACCATAGAGTGTCATACTGTTTGTATTTCTTCGTAACTGATGTAAATAAAGTCCAAGACATATTACGTGACTTGGAAATGTTCATGTATCCATCCCCTGACTTCTCTGGAGAAAACTGGCAATTAAACTGATTATTTTCAGGTATTATACCAAAGGTGTTGGGAAAGTGTAGGAACACGGACCCACAACAGGGGGCGCAAATGAACGGACAATGGAGGAAGGCAAATAACACTTTTACTGTTGTGAAACAAGCACAACAAACACAACCGATTATAATAACAGACAATAAGCCGAATCACAAAGGTGTCATGTGGGCAGGCTCGAAGATAGGAGATGTCTGTCCAAAGCAGAACCGGAACCACACGATTTCCTCCGCCACCGAACCCCGGGAATACTGGAGCCGCCAAGTCCCGAACTCCCAGGTGGCCACTGCCTCCGCTTGTCGGATCCGGTACTGCTGGCGAGGAACAGAAACAGTCAGATGTGGGTGCGCCTGCACCCAGCAACACGTATGGTGGAAAACCACCTCCACCTCTCGTCAGGAAAAAACACTGTAGTGCAGGAATGTGAGTACTTATCCAAAATACAGTCTCCTGCAGTCGGTTCTCCAACAACCGCTGCAGGACCTGACGTACATGCCGGACATGGGTCTCAGGATCCGGAGAAAAGATGAGTATATCGTCTAGATATACGAAGACGAATCGGTGCAGGAAATCCCGCAAGACATCATTAACCAATGCTTGGAACGTCGCGGGGGCGTTTGTAAGACCGAACGGCATGACCAGGTACTCAAAGTGACCTAAGGGGGTGTTAAATGCCGTCTTCCACTCGTCTCCCTTCCGGATCCGAACCAGGTGATACGCATTCCTAAGATCTAGCTTAGTGAACATTTGGGCTCCATGCAGGGGCGTGAACACTGAATCCAACAAGGGCAATGGGTATCGGTTACGAACCGTGATTTCGTTCAGCCCCCTGTAATCAATGCATGGACGTAGTCCGCCATCCTTTTTTCCCACAAAAAAGAAACCTGCACCCATCGGGGAAGTGGAATTCCGGATCAACCCGGCAGCTAAAGAGTCCCGGATGTAGGTCTCCATTGATTCGCGCTCAGGTCGTGAGAGGTTGTACAGCCTGCTGGACGGAAACTCAACGCCTGGAACCAAATCAATGGCACAATCGTACGGACGGTGCGGGGGAAGGGTGAGCGCCAGATCCTTGCTGAACACGTCCACAAGGTCATGGTACTCCACCGGCACCGTCCCGAGACTGGGCGGGACTCTGACCTCCTCCTTAGCCTGGGAACCGGGAGGAACCGAGGAACCTAAACATACCCGATGGCAGGTCTCGCTCCACTGAACCACTACCCCGGACGGCCAATCGATCCGGGGATTGTGTTTTAACATCCAGGGGAACCAGAGAATCACGCGGGAGGTGGCAGGAGTCACAAAAAACTCGATCTCCTCCCGGTGGTTCCCTGACACCACCAGAGTTACTGGAGGTGTCTTATGTGTGATTAAAGGGAGTAGGGAGCCATCTAGTGCCCGTACTTGCACAGGTGAAGTAAGTGCCACCAGAGGGAGCCCTGCCTCCCTGGCCCATTTGCTGTCTAGCAAATTCCCCTCAGAGCCCGTGTCCACCAGTGCTGGGGCCTGAAGGGTTAAATCCTCATAAAGGATTGTAACTGGGAGTCGTGTGGCAACATGGGTGTGTCCCACGTGAATGTCTCGGCCCACCCCTAGCCCAGTTTCTAGGGGCGGGCGTTGGTGTTTAACCGCTCGGGGCAGTCCCTTACCTGATGCTCTATCGAGCCACAAACAAAACACGCTCCGCGGACCAGCCTCCTCTGTCTATCCGGGGGTCTAAATGTGGCCCTGCTCGTGTCCATAGCTTCGTCAGCAGGGGGAGCTGTAACCACACGGAGCGTAGGGGCCGTGGAGCGTGGGGAGGGCGGAGCTCGGTCGGAACCGAAAGGGAGAGGGACGGCGCGTGCCCGGCCACGCCCTTCGTCTCGTTCCCGACGGCGTTCTTCTAACCGATTGTCTAATCGTATAACCAGATCAATAAGCCCATCTAAGTCCCACAGTTTGTCCTTAGCCACCAGGTGCTCCTTTAGGACCAACGACAGTCCGTTTCCGAAGGCGGCGCGCAGGGCAGTGCTATTCCAGCCGGACCTCGCAGCCGCGATGCGGAAGTCGACTGCATAGGCAGCTGCGCTCCGGCGCCCCTGTCTCATCGACAGCAGCACGGCTGAAGCGGTCTCTCCTCTATTAGGGTGATCGAACACTGTTCTGAACTCCCTCAGAAACCCATCATATGTCTGAAGGAGCCGTGAATTCTGCTCCCAGAGCGCTGTAGCCCAAGCGCGTGCCTCACCGCGAAGCAGATTTATTACATAAGCTATCTTGCTGGCATCAGTCGCGTACATGACAGGACGTTGTGCAAAGACGAGCGAACACTGCATAAGGAAGTCCGCGCACGTCTCCACACAACCTCCGTACGGCTCTGGAGGGCTTATGTATGCTTCCGGGGAAGGTGGGAGGGGTCGTTGAACGACCTGTGGAACGTCACTGTTACGCACAGGGTCGACAGGAGGGAGAGCCGCAGCAGCGCCCACCTGCGCGGCGAGAGCCTCCGCCCTGCGGTTAAGGAGGACGTTCTGCTCGGTCATTAGATCCAACCGAGCCGTGAAAGCGGTGAGGATTCGCTGCAACTCACCGATCATTCCTCCTGTGGACGCCTGTGCACCCTGTTCTTCCATTGGCCGTTCAACAGCCGGTTGACGCCCCTCGGGGTCCATGACATTGGCCGAGATATCCTGTTGGGAAAGTGTAGGAACACGGACCCACAACAGGGGGCGCAAATGAACGGACAATGGAGGAAGGCAAATAACACTTTTACTGTTGTGAAACAAGCACAACAAACACAACCGATTATAATAACAGACAATAAGCCGAATCACAAAGGTGTCATGTGGGCAGGCTCGAAGATAGGAGATGTCTGTCCAAAGCAGAACCGGAACCACACGATTTCCTCCGCCACCGAACCCCGGGAATACTGGAGCCGCCAAGTCCCGAACTCCCAGGTGGCCACTGCCTCCGCTTGTCGGATCCGGTACTGCTGGCGAGGAACAGAAACAGTCAGATGTGGGTGCGCCTGCACCCAGCAACACGTATGGTGGAAAACCACCTCCACCTCTCGTCAGGAAAAAACACTGTAGTGCAGGAATGTGAGTACTTATCCAAAATACAGTCTCCTGCTGTTCTTTTCTCTTTCTGTGTAAAGGCAAAAAGTATTTAATGGTCAAAAGATACTCTGTTTGGCTGGATACGTTACCTCTTTGGTAGAGCGATATCTCGGCAGAGAAGTGGGGATGACGTCTTGCAGATATACCGCTGCGGATCAGAAGATTGGTAACAGCTGTCGTAGGTGACAGCTGTCACCCCGGCTGCTCCTGTGAGATGGCAGCGCCCTCTGGTGCCTGGAGCCCGCACTCCAGGCAGGGTGCCCTCTGGTGGTGGTGGGCCAGCAGTACCTCCTCTTCAGCGGCCCACACAACAAAAGGGGCTGAATACTTATGCAACCCATCATCTTGGCTTTTATATTTTTAATTAATTCATCTGAAGTTATTACACATCATGCAGCTAGATAGAGCTCTGCAGGGAGGGTAACATTAGGACTCTACAGCAGACCACGGAGCAGGTAATTAGAGAACCTGCAAGGCTTACAACTAATGTGCGTGTGTAATCATTAGCTTAGTGGGAAACTTAGTGCAGAAAATCCATTATGGTGATAGTGCAGTTTGTGTGGCAGGGAGGGGAATTTGTCAAGTTGACTGTGGCCCATTTCCACAAATGTGCCCATAAAGAGAACAGAGAGACGTGTTTTGCAAACTTAATACCCATAACTACACTGGATAATATTAAAATAAGGAATGCCCATTGGCTGTTCTTGCAACATCAAATATTTTGTGTCTTCTACCTTCAACCCATTTGGAACTTCTAAAACACAAACCTAATTTTAGGCATCTTGTATATACTACTCTGGAACCACCCCCAAATACCAATAGTCCAATTGTCAATCCCACTGAGGTCCTGAGGTTGCATCTCATGAACATAAGTGTAGCGCCATGGCCTCAATTCACCCTAATTAAATAAATACATTAATACTGTCTCAACAAAAACCTGAGTTTGGAACTGCAGACAAAGGACCGTGTTTTCCCTCTCAGTTGAAAAATTCCTAAGTCATCTGGAGATCTTCAGATAAGTTTGGAGACATCACCCATGGGCCAACACTGGGATTCACAGCAAAACAAAATTGTAATTCAAAGTTCTTCAAAGGGGAGCCCTTGCCTTTTTAATCAGTGAATTTTTGGTCATTATGAATTACATGACATTATAATGGCTTCACGTCAGAATCTGAAATTGCCCAACCCACCTTTATGGCCTCACACTAAAGCCAGAACCTCTCAAGACTGCAAAACTTCCCCCACAACAAGACGTGGCCATAAATCTTTGAGTCTTCACAACCAGTTATTATACTTGGGTCTAAGCAAAGGAAAAGACCTTTTGTTTAAAATAAAAAAGAATTGCATTAGTATTCTTTGGTTCACATGTATGAGGACTTCTAGTGGTGTTGGTATCGATTAGTCAAGCGGGATGCTTTGCATACAATCATTCCATTTGATTGATATGTGTTCCTTAACTGATGTGTCATCTTTCTCCATTATTAATATTGTTGATGGTGAAATATTTGGTTTATCCAAAGGATGTGTCTGACTATTAATGGTGTGTGTCCATTCGAGTGTCTCAGAACAGATGATATGTCAAAGTGGTTGGTGTGTTTAAATGGTTGAATCATTTGTGTCTGCACTGTGACCACATGAAGTTTCTGTAAAGTGACACACCCTAAATCGTCAGTCCCCTTAAAAAAGTTAAAACAGAGTCTTGCCGCTCTCTCTCTCTCTCTCTCTCATTCATTCTTTGCTCATTTTTGATAATTTTAACAAAGTTATAAGGTGTATCAAGTCTTTTGGATTTTTAAGAGAACCTCAGAGCTGAACTTTTCAAATTAATAGCGCATTTACAGAAAAGCGACTCTCCTTTTCTGTCGGCTATTTTGTTTTTTCAACGCTTTTAAAGTTTTAACTTTTTCCTAAATTCACAAAGATTTTAATCTGGCTCCAACAAACTTTTTAAAAGCTACTTCTTCTTTGTGTTTCAGCTGTTCCCGTTAGGGGGCGCCACAGCAGATCAATCGTTTCCATCTCACCCTGTCCTCTGTATCTTCCTCTGTCACACCAAACACCTGCATGTCCTCTCTCAGCACATCCATGAACCTCCTCTTTGGTCTCCCTCTTCTCCTCCTGCCTGGTGGCTCCATCCTCAGTATCCTTCTCCCTATATACCCTGGGTCCCTCCTCTGCACATGTCCAAACCATCTCAATCTCGCCTCTCTGTTGATTCTAGTTGATTCTTAGAAGATCTTCACTTAGCCTGGAAAAAGAGTTTGTTGCTCTATAAAAAAGCCCTCCGTAAAGCTAGGACATCTTTCTACTCATCACTAATTGAAGAAAATAAGAATAACCTCAGGTTTCTTTTCAGCACTGTAGCTAGGCTGACAAAGAGTCAGAGCTCTATTGAGCTGAGTATTCCATTAACTTTAACTAGTAATGACTTCATGACTTTCTTTGCTAACACAATTTTGACTATTAGAGAAAAAATTACTCATAACCATCCCAAAGATGTATCGTTATCTTTGGCTGCTTTCAGTGATGCCGGTATTTGGTTAGACTCTTTCTCTCCGGTTGTTCTGTCTGAGTTATTTTCATTGGTTGCTTCGTCCAAACCATCGGCATGTTTATTGGACCCCATTCCTGCCAGGCTGCTCAAGGAAGTCCTACCATTATTTAATGCTTCAATCTTAAATATGATCAATCTATCTTTGTTAGTTGGTTATGTACCACAGGCCTTTAAGGTGGCAGTAATTAAACCATTACTTAAAAAGCCATCACTTGACCCAGCTATCTTAGCTAATTATAGGCCAATTTCCAACCTTCCTTTTCTCTCAAAGATTCTTGAGAGGGTAGTTGTAAAACAGTTAACTGATCACCTGCAGAGGAATGGTCTATTTGAAGAGTTTCAGTCAGGTTTTAGAATTCATCATAGTACAGAAACAGCATTAGTGAAGGTTACAAATGATCTTCTTATGGCTTTGGACAGTGGACTTATCTCTGTGCTTGTTCTGTTGGACCTCAGTGCTGCTTTTGATACTGTTGACCATAAAATTTTAAACCTTCTGCTCTGGATCAGGTCAGAGCTGCGTCAGTCACAGTCAGTCAGAGCTGCGTGTCGTCAGAGCGAGCTGCGTGTCGTCAGAGCGAGCTGCAAAAAGTTTGTACCTGAGTTTTCAGAGGTGGTGTTTGTAGTTGCCATCTGCCACGCCGGTGTTTGCCAACCCGGACAGTGGGAATACCACCTCAACCGGCAACTTAGCCCCGCGACTGGACAGCAACAACGTCCGAGGCCCGCCCAACGTGGTGAATTCACTGAGGCTGCGCGCTGCGTCATTAGAGCCGCGCGTCACGAGTGCCGCTTCCCCGAGGCCTCGTGCAGCCACCGCGGATCCATCAGCGCGGAAACACTGAGGCCGCGCGGCACCAGCGCACTGCAGATCCATCCCGGTGACAAACAACGCAGGCTGTTAACATCGGCGATCGACAAGCTGCTCATAAGCCGACCATGGGGCCTAAGAAGGTTCTGACAGCGGAGGAAGGTGACGATATTAAAAAATCTCTGGACTTTCTATCAGAGGAGATCTCTGTTGTGAAGCAGCAACAGAAATCAATCATGGATCTGGTGGAGGAGGTGAAGGCATTACGGCTCCAGAATGCCGAGAAAGACCGGCATCTGGTGCAGCTGGAAAATAGAGTGGCTGAATTGGAGCAGTACACCAGAATTAACGACGTCATCATCACAGGTCTTCATATCAAAGCACGGTCCTACGCACGGGCGGTAACAGATGAGAGCGGAGGGGAGCCCAGTGAACAGGAGGTCAGCTCTGTGGAAAAACAGGTTGCTGATTTCCTCCTATCTAAAGGTATAGAAATGGATTTAAATAACATTGAAGCGTGCCACCCTCTGCCCCGGAGAAATGACGGTGATAAGCGAACCGTCATCATGAGATTCATCAACAGAAAACACAAAACAGCACTGTTAAAACAAGGAAGAAAACTGAAAGGGACAAACGTATTCATCAATGAACATCTCACCAAACGGAATGCCGACATCGCCAGGAAAGCACGCTTCTTGAAGAAACAGGGAAAAATCCAGCACACATGGACTTCAAACTGTAAAATATTCATCAAACTGAACGGATCACCAGAACAAGCAAAAGTCATGGCAATAAGGAACATCGAGGAGCTGGACAAATATGAACAATAGTGTTTCTTAAAGCGAGGATCTGGACAAATATGACCAATAAGGTATGAGGACACAAACACATCACAACACCATGACACAGACCAGAGGAACCTATTCATCTACTACCTATTCATCTACATCTGGAGACAAGAAGGATATAACTCAAAGGATTGCTGATCATGGAAAAGTAGAACTGAGAACATTTAAATACACAGACCACAATGTACTGGACTTGGAGCACGATATAGACCCGGACAATAATTTCTTCTCAAATATCAATGACAGTTGTTGCTATTATACAGATGAACAGTTTAATCGGATCATTAAAACGGATAACAAATTATCGATAATCCATTTCAACAGCAGAAGTCTATATGCAAACTTTAACAACATTAAAGAATATTTAAGTCAGTTTAAAAAAATATTTAACATAATTGCTATATCAGAAACATGGATCAATGAAGATAAAGGAATGGATTTTGAACTGGATGGATATGAATTTAATTGTGTAAACAGAAAAAATAAGAGTGGAGGAGGAGTGGCTGTGTATGTGGATAAGAACATGGATTATAAAATAGTAGACAATATGACAACTGTGATTGATAACTTATTAGAATGTATAACTATTGAAATATGTGAAGAAAAAAGCAAAAATGTATTAGTCAGCTGTATATATAGAGCACCAGGATCTAGTATTGAAACATTCACTGACTGTATGGGAAAATGTTCTCAAAAACTAATCAAAAAACTGTGTTCATTTGTGGTGACTTAAATATTGATCTGCTCAATCCAAATAAGCATAAAATAACAGATGAATTTATCAGTATAATGTACAGTATGAGTTTATATCCAAAAATCACCAGGCCAAGCAGAATTACATCCCATAGTGCTACCTTAATTGATAATATATTCAGCAATGATATTGAGAATAACACTGTGAGTGGATTATTAATCAATGACATTAGTGATCATCTACCAGTTTTCATCGTTTATAATAGAAACCATCGGCGGAATCAGCCAGAGGAGAAAATAAAATACAGGCGAGTGCGGACAGAGGAAAACATGAACACACTAAAGAAGGATTTACAGGAGCAAAACTGGGAAAAGGTATACAGTGAAAGTGATGTTGATAGTGCATATGAAACTTTTTTACAAATATTTACATCATTATATGATAAAAACTGTCCAATTAAACAAGACTACAGAAAACAAAAAATCCAAGCTCGACCATGGATGACGAAAGGGTTACGAAATGCATGTAATAAGAAAAATACACTGTATAGAGAATTCATGAAACTAAAGACTAAAGAGGCAGAAAATAGATATAAGAAATACAAAAATAGATTAACTAATATTATACGGGTATGTAGGAAGGAATATTATAGTAACATATTATATAATAACAAAAACAATATTAAAGGAATATGGGATATATTAAATAGCATTATCAAAAATGGTAATAAAAAACAGAGTTACCCTCAGTATTTCATTGATAATAATGTCAAGAAGGAAAATAAGGATGAGGTAGTCAACGGTTTTAATAATTTTTTTGTAAATATTGGACCAAGCTTGGCAGAAAAAATTCCCGATTCCCAATCTGAGGATTGGGATAATAATCTTATAGAAAGAAATCCCTGTTCAATGTTCCTCACAGCAGTGGATGGAAATGAAATTATAGACATTGTGAATAATTGTAAATATAAAACATCTACCGATTTAAATGAAATTGATATGGTGGTGGTAAAACAGGTCATTGAATGGATTGTAGAACCATTAACATACATCTGTAACTTATCATTTCAAACCGGTAAATTTCCCAATCAAATGAAAATAGCTAAGGTTGTGCCGCTGTATAAGACTGGGGATAGACACCACTTCACAAATTATAGACCTGTTTCTTTGCTTCCACAATTTTCCAAATTATTAGAAAAGTTATTCAATAATAGATTAGACAAATTCATAAATAAACATAAATTACTTACTGATAGTCAATATGGATTCAGAGCACATAGTTCAACATCACTTGCATTAATAGAATCAGTTGAGGAGATTACAAACGCCATAGACCACAAATTACATTCAGTTGGAATATTTATAGACCTTAAAAAGGCTTTTGATACAATTAATCATGACATATTAATCAATAAACTTGAACAGTATGGGATTAGGGGGTTGGTGTTGCACTGGGTGAGAAGCTACTTAAGTAATAGAAAACAGTTTGTGAAGTTGGGGGAATATACATCATCATGCTTGGACAATGCTTGTGGCGTCCCACAGGGGTCAGTATTGGGTCCAAAACTGTTTCTAATTTATATAAATGATATTGTCAATGTTTCCAAAATATTAAAATTAGTATTATTTGCAGATGACACAAGCATTTTTTGTTCAGGGGGGGATTTGCAGGAGTTACTGAGGAGGATCAGTATAGAAATGGGAAAATTGAAAATATGGTTTGACAGAAACAAATTATCATTAAACTTAAGTAAAACAAAATACATGTTATTTGGCTATTGTAATACAGACATACAGGTTAAGTTACAAGTCGAGGGGGTAGATATTGAAAGGGTACATGAAAATAAGTTTCTGGGGGTGATAACAGATGATAAGATAAACTGGAAGACTCATATAAAACATATACAAAGTAAACTGTCAAGAAGCATTTCAGTTCTAAACAAAGCGAAACATATTCTGGACCACAACTCACTCCGCATTCTTTACTGCTCACTGGTTTTACCATATTTACAGTACTGTGCAGAGGTATGGGGTAATACTTATAAAGGTACAACACAATCACTATCAGTAATGCAGAAAAGAGCTATAAGAATTATTCATAATACTGGCTATAGAGATCATACAAATCCACTATTTTTACAATCCAAATTCTTAAAATTCACAGACTTGGTTCATTTTCAAACAGTACAAATTGTGTATAAAGCAATAAACAATTTACTTCCAGCAAATATTAAAAATATGTTTTTTAACAGATCAGGGGATTACAGTCTGAGGGGGAAATTTAATTTAAAGCATCAGTGGGCACGAACAACATTAAAAGGTTTCTGTATTTCTGTCTGTGGGGTGAGGATGTGGAACAGATTGGGAGTGGGGCTCAAGCAATGTCCAAGCATGAACCAGTTCAAACAGCGGTACAAAAATATGTTTTTTTCTGGGTATAGGGAGGAGGAAGGGTAATGAGGGTTAGGGTGTTTTTGTTTTTTGCTTCGGCTTGTAAATATATAGTATTTTGTATGTAAGTAGGTATGTGAAGGTGTATATTTATGTTTGTGTATATATATGTGTATATATGTGTATGTATATGTGTATGTATGTTGATGTGTGTATGTATATATATATGTGTATGTGTATGTATATGTATATATATATATAGATATCGGTTTAGGTGTGTAGGAATCTATGTGTATATGTGGCAAAGGGTATTACTGGTTGTGGGGAAGAAGGGGTAGGGATAAATAAGCTGATGCTTCACCCTACCCCTTTTCGGACATGTTGGGTACACAGTAGGAACTTTTTTGTTGTTGTCTTTACTGATCTATCTTGTAATTGTTGTTGTATCAAATGTTCGAAATAAACAGTTTTCATTCATTCATTCATTCATTCAAATTTTATTACAGAGATTAGAGCATGTCATAGGTATTAAAGGCACTGCGCTGCGGTGGTTTGAATCATATTTGTCTAATAGATTACAGTTTGTTCATGTAAATGGGGAATCTTCTTCACAGACTAAAGTTAATTATGGAGTTCCACAAGGTTCTGTGCTAGGACCAATTTTATTCACTTTATACATGCTTCCCTTAGGCAGTATTATTAGACGGTATTGCTTAAATTTTCATTGTTACGCAGATGATACCCAGCTTTATCTGTTGTGTGGGCCGCTGAAGAGGAGGTACTGCTGGCCCACCACCACAAGAGGGCGCCCTGCCTGGAGTGCGGGCTCCAGGCACCAGAGGGCGCTGCCGCCTTACGGGAGCAGCCAGGGTGACAGCTGTCACCCATCACTGGACACAGCTGTTCCACTCAGCACGGAGGTATATCAGCAAGACGGCGTCTCCACCTCAGTGCCGAGATATCGCCTTGAGTTAAGGTAATCACCTCAGCAGCATATTCTGTGACAATATTTGATAACCCTTTCAGGACAGCGGACTACTGAAGGCCAAGTGTTTGGATAAGTACTCACCTTTCCTGCTTAAGTGTGACAAGAGGTGGAGGCGGCTTTGCCCCTCTCCGTCTACTGGGTGCGGTCGCATCCTACCTGTGTGTTTGTGCTCTTTTCCGCCAGCAGTACCGGATCCGACGAGCGAAGGCAGTGGCCACCTGGGAATTCGGGACTTGGCGGTTCCAGTACTTCTGGGTTTCGGTGGCAGAGGAGATCTGGGTGGTTCCGGTTCGACTAGGACGGACGTCTCCTACCTTCGAGCCTGCCCACACGACACCAGCAGATTTCGGCTTACGCCTCCAAATTGTTAATTGTTGTATTAGTTCTGTTCTTCTCACAACAGTAAAACTAATTCTTTACTTTTCTCCATTGTCCGTTCATTGCGCCCCCTGTTGTGGGTCCGTGTTCCTACACTTTCACAACATTTATCTATCCATGAAGCCAGAGGATACACACCAATTAGCTAAACTGCAGGATTGTCTTACAGACATAAAGACATGGATGACCTCTAATTTCCTGCTTTTAAACTCAGATAAAACTGAAGTTATTGTACTTGGCCCCACAAATCTTAGAAGCATGGTGTCTAACCAGATCGTTACTCTGGATGGCATTTCCCTGATCTCTAGTAATACTGTGAGAAATCTTGGAGTCATTTTTGATCAGGATATGTCATTCAAAGCGCATATTAAACAAATATGTAGGACTGCCTTTTGCATTTACGCAATATCTCTAAAATCAGAAAGGTCTTGTCTCAGAGTGATGCTGAAAAACTAATTCATGCATTTATTTCCTCTAGGCTGGACTATTGTAATTCATTATTATCAGGTTGTCCTAAAAGTTCCCTAAAAAGCCTTCAGTTGGTTCAGAATGCTGCAGCTAGAGTACTGACGGGGACTAGCAGGAGAGAGCATATCTCACCCGTGTTGGCCTCTCTTCATTGGCTTCCTGTTAATTCTAGAATAGAATTTAAAATTCTTCTTCTTACTTATAAGGTTTTGAATAATCAGGTCCCATCTTATCTTAGGGACCTCGTAGTACCATATTACCCCATTAGAGCGCTTCGCTCTCAGACTGCGGGCTTACTTGTAGTTCCTAGGGTTTGTAAGAGTAGAATGGGAGGCAGAGCCTTCAGCTTTCAGGCTCCTCTCCTGTGGAACCAGCTCCCAATTCAGATCAGGGAGACAGATACCCTCTCTACTTTTAAGATTAGGCTTAAAACTTTCCTTTTCGCTAAGGCTTATAGTTAGGGCTGGATCGGGTGACCCTGGACCATCCCTTGGTTATGCTGCTTTAGACGTAGATTGTGGGGGGGTTCCCATGATGCACTGTTTCTTTCTCTTTTTGCTCCGTATGCATCACTCTGTATTTAATCATTAGTGATCGATCTCTGCCCCCCTTCACGGCATGTCTTTTTCCTGGTTTTTTCCCTCAGCCCCAACCAGTCTCAGCAGAAGACTGCCCCTCCCTGAGCCTGGTTCTGCTAGAGGTTTCTTCCTGTTAAAAGGGAGTTTTTCCTTCCCACTTGCTCATAGGGGGTCGTTTTGACCGTTGGGGTTTTTCATAATTATTGTATGGCCTTGCCTTAAAATATGGAGCGCCTTGGGGCAACTGTTTGTTGTGATTTTGCGCTATATAAGAAAAAAGTTGATTCTTGAGTTGATTCTCTGAGTTTGTCTCCAAACCGTCCCACCTGAGCTGTCCCTCTGATATGTTCATTCCTAATCTTGTCCATTCTTGTCACTCCCAAAGAGAATCTCAACATCTTCAGCTCTGCCACCTCCAGCTCTGCCTCCTGTCTTTTTGTTAGTGCCACTGTCTCTAAACCATACAACATAGCTGGTCTCACTACTGTTTTGTAAACTTTCCCCTTCACTCTTGCTGATATTCTTCGGTCACAAATCACTCCTGCCACCTTTCTCCACCCACTCCACCCTGCCTGCACTCTCTTCTTCACCTCTCTACCACACTCTCCATTACTTTGTACTTTCTACTCCTTGTAACTGCACTATTCCACTGGGCTCCCTCTCATTCACACACATGTACTCAATCTTGCTTCTACTGACTTTCATTCCCCTTCTCTCCAAAGCATATCTCCACTTCTCCAGACTAGACTCAACTTGCTCTCTACTCTCACTACAGATCACAATGTCATCTGCAAACATCATAGTCCATGGAGACTCCTGTCTGATCTCATCTGTCAACCTGTCCATCACCACTGCAAACAAGAAAGGACTCAGAGCTGATCCTTGGTGTAATCCCACCTCCACCTTGAATGAGTCTGTCATTCCGACTGCGCATCTCACCGCTGTCACACTATTCTTGTACATGTCCTGCACTACCCTAACATACTTCTCTGCCACTCCAGACTTCCTCATACAATGCCACAACTCTTCTCTTGGCACCCTATCATAAGCTTTTTCTAAGTCCACAAACACACAATGTAACTCTTTCTGTCCTTCTCTGTACTTTTCCAACAGTATTCTCAGAGCAAACATTACATCTGTAGTGCTCTTTCTCGGCATGAAACCATATTGCTGCTCACAGATCTTCACCTGTTTTCTAAGCCTAGCTTCTACTACTCTTTCCCATAACTTCATGCTGTGGTTGATCAGCTTTATGCCTCTGTAGTTACTGCAGCTCTGCACATCACCCTTGTTCTTGAAAATAGGAACCAGCACACTTCGTCTCCACTCCTCAGGCATCCTCTCACTTTCCAAGATTTTATTAAACAATCTGGTTAGAAACTCTACTGCCATCTATCCTAGACATTTCCATGCCTCCATTGGAATGTCATCTGGACCAACTGCCTTTCCACTCTTCATCCTCTTCATAGCAGCCCTCACTTCTTCCTTGCTAATCTCTTTTACTTCCTGATTTACTCTCACCACATCATCCAGCCTTTTCTCTCGCTCATTTTCTTTATTCATCAACTCTTCAAAATATTCCCTCCACCTTCTCAGCACACACTCCTCACTTGTCAGCACATTACCATGTGCATCTTTTACCACCCTAACCTGCTGCACATCCTTTCCAGCTCTGTCCCTTTGTCTGGCCAATCGGTACAAGTCCTTTTCTCCTTCTTTACTATTCAACTTCTTGTACAGCTCGCAATATGCCTTTTCCTTTGCTTTTGCCACTTCTCTTCTCGCCTTACGCCGCATCTCCTTGTACTCCTGTCTACTTTCTTCATCTCTCCGACTATCCCAAAACTTTTTCGCCAACCTCTTTCTCCTTATGCTTTCCTGGACGTCTTCATTCCACCACCAAGTCTCCTTGTCTTCCTTCCACTGTCCAGATGTCATACCCAGTACTGCCCTAGCTGTCTCCCTCACCACATCTGCGGTACTTTCCAGTTGTCCAAAATTGCTTCCCCTCCAACTAGTGCTTCTCTCACCTGCTCGCTAAATTTCACACAACAGTCTTCCTCCTTCAGCTTCCACCATCTGATCCTTTGTTGAGCTCTCACTCTCTTCTTCTTCTTTACCTCTAAAGTCATCCTACAAACAACCATCCTATGCTGTCTAGCTACATTCTCTCCTGCTACCACCTTACAGTCTGTGATTTCTTTTAGCTTGCATCTCCTATAAAGAATGTAGTCCACCTGTGTGCACCTTCCTCCACTCTTATATGTTACCCTGTGCTCCTCCCTTTTCTTAAAGTAGGTATTCACCACAGCCATTTCCATCCTTTTTGCAAAATCTTCCCCATTCCTATCCTTGATACCATATCTACCCATTACTTCCTCATCACCTCTGTTCCCTTCACCAACATGCCCATTGAAGTCTGCTCCTATCACCACTCTTTCATGCTTGGGCACACTCTCCACCACCTCATCTAACACACTCCAGAAATCTTCTTTCTCCTTCATCTCACAACCTACCTGTGGGGCATATGCACTGATGATATTCATCATCATCCCTTCAATTTCCAACTTCACACTCATCACCCTGTCAGACACTCGCTTAACCTCCAACACACTTTTAACATACTCTTCCTTTAAAATGACCCCAACACCATTTCTCTTCCTGTCCTCACCATGGTACAACAACTTGTACCCACCGCCGATGCTCCTGCTCTTACTTCCCTTCCACTTGGTCTCTTGCACACACAATATGTCTGCCTTTCTCCTCTCCATCATATCAGCCAGCTCTCTCCCTTTACCAGTCATACTACCAACATTCAAAGTCCCCACTCTCATTTCCACCCTTCTAGTTTTCTTCTTCTCCCGCTGTTCGTGGCAACATTTTCCTCCTCTTCTTCGTCGTCTTCGCCCAGCAGTAGCCCAATTTCCACCGGCACCCTGTTGGGCAATAGCACCAGTGTCGGACGTTGTTAACCCGGGCCGCGACCGATCCGGTATGGGAATTCGATTCTGAGTCTGCATAGTTGGGTTGGCTTGTTTTACGCCGGATGCCCTGATATCCTGACGCAACCCTCCTCATTTATCCGGGCTTGCGACCAGCACTCAGAATGTACTGGCTGCACACCCCATGTGGCTGAGTTTTTTAAACCATTTTCAACAAACACCTTCCACCTCTGGGTTCCTGCAAGCTGACAATGGTGCTGATTTAAAACCATCAGCCATCCTGTCAGTAAAGCCAACACAAGCCTTTGGGATTGCCTGGGGAGACCGCCGAGTTAACCCCTTGACCTAAGTGAGCACAATGGACAGATCCGTCCGAACCACCTTTTCAACGGATGAGCTAAGTGACCCAGTTAAAGGTTCCAGAAAAAGGGTTTGTTGTTAATAGATATAAAGTGGCTCCTCATTATTTCATCTTCAAATTCATCTCTAAATTCTCAGATTTATTTACTTAAAGTCTTTAAGCTTCATCTCTTTTCCTTTCACATCTCATGAGTGAGTAAGAAAATTGTTTCCATGAATGAACTTATTTAATCACTGTCCACAAAAATGCCAGTAAACTGTTCATTTCTATGTAATTGTAAATATTTCTGCTGTGGTTCATTTTGGGTTCAGAAGGAAATCTTTGGTTAATTGTATTGTGAATTCATGACTTTCAGATCAGAGACTGATTTAATTAAATTGAGACTGATTAATTCATTTGAGACTGATAAATTAATGAATGTTTAAATTAAAGTAACTATGCTTTAAATAGGTGGTGCCCCAAGTAATTAAATAATAAGTATTAAACCCTAAATTGTTGATTACTTTGGTGACTCGTCAGATGGGGCCTAACCCACTCTAATTCAATTTGGGAGTTTAACTACTTATTTTGCTACATCTTTATGGTCCCCCGGTGTGAGCCGATTTGTAAATTATATTACATCTTTTGGTTCCCATGTGGAGGCTCTAATAAATAAATAGTTACATAAGGCCACTGTCCTCAAAATCACTGTTAATAAATTATCTATTATTGAAACACCACATACAGATGTATGCAAAAGTTTGGGCACCCCTGATAATTTTCAAGATTTTTCTTTATAAATCATTGGTTGTCTGGAGCAGAAATTTCAGTTAAATATATAACTGCTATAATACCTTCGTCTGCTATAATATAAACACACTGATATTTGAGAAGTGAAATGAAGTTTCTATTATTTACAGAAAGTGTGTAATAATTATTTAAACAAAACTGGGCAGCAGTGGTGTAGTCTACATGGAACATAGGTAGACGCCATCTACTCACCTAAAAAGACCTGGAATTTCCGTCTACCCACTTCAAATTGCCCCGGGGAACGTGACGGTGTAAATAAAATGAGCGCTTATTGACTGTAATTTTATTTTCTCCCTTTAAAAGACAGCCATCAGGCATCCATCACTGCAGAGTGCAGCGTATGTGTCCCACCCCCCCCCCACCCCCTGTCCCGCTCGCTCTGCTAGATAAGAGTTTTAATTGGTTCATAGATAGATGGGGGCGGGGCTACCAGCTAATCAGCGCGAAAGCCGCACACGAACAAGAAGAAAGCTGGAGAAAGTATCGGTGGTGATTATTACCCGAAAAAATGAAAAGAAAACAGGCCTCAGTTTTAGATTTTTTTTTGAAAACGTCCACCTGCTGCTTCAGGGCCGACTGATGAAGTTTGCACCCTGAGTGGAGGAGATAAACCTGGCACTGCTGTCTGCATTGCTGGTAAGTGGGCTAGCCTACGACAGCTAGTTTTTTTATTTGTTGACTAAGCTAATGGGCCTTTCACACTGAATACGTCAGACGCGTCAAAAAAAAAACGGTCTAAGAAGCATTTTCAATGAGACGCGTTGCTTTTTAGATGCCAACGCTTCTGACGGGAGCCCGCATTGCCGCTTGTCAGCAGGCTGACGTGTCAAAGTTCAATCCAATCCAACTTTCAATGCTCTGAGCTGTGACGTACCATTGCGTTGTCCAATAGGAACGACATGTCGGGCCAAAACACGGAAGACTAGTGGCAGAAACCATGGAAATAGACACTGGAATGGATGTCACGTGACTAGCACCGTGCCGCACGGCGGCCAGGGTGGAGAGAGACCTTGAGTCAGTTAAGACACCTGTTAAACATAAGCGAAGTGAGGAGAAAAAGGCAGCCAGTGCTTCACCATCAACTGCACCAGCTACAAAAACAAATTCTCCAATACTAAAATGAACTGTACAAGAGCCTGAATGTAGTTATGTAAAACAAATGTCTATTTTAAAGTCGTTATGTTGCAATTTAATATCAATATACTGAGACTATAACTCAGCGCTATAAGTTCTTTTCATTAAGCTGCATTCACATGCATACAAACATGGAAACAAAAATGTTTAAATATATTTATGTCTATATATATATACACTTGCAGTGTTGTTTAAAATGATATGTACATGGTGGTCACAGGCAGCATTTAAATTTTAACAGTGTGGTTGGAGGGGATGGAGGAGGTACTTTTACCCTGACTGAGGGTCAAAAAGCATAAATTCTGAATGGCTTTATATCTACTTGTAATAAAATGTTAGTGAAAATCATATATATGTTGTTGTCATTAAAAGACTAGCAGTAATATTACAGTGGAAAAAGCAGCAAGATAAATGAGCACAATGGCAAAGCATACTTCAGATTTATATTTTAATACATAAGGATTGTTTATCCAGGCATGTATGGGTTCGTTAGAGCTTTTAATCAGCTTGAATACAACTTACAAGGCCTCATTTATAAAATCCATCAAGAATTATTGCTATTAGGTGCCATTAGGCACATTAGGTGCCTGCCATTAGGTGTGCTAACTACAGCACAATAGTTGCTAATTAGAGCTATTGTTTAGTCACTAGCCTATAGCAGTCTGCCTCTCAGTAGGAGGGGTCTGGTTAGGTTTAAAACTCCAGCTTTTGTTGGCTTCTGTTTTATTCTTCTCTACAAGAGTCAGACAGAAGTCAGACTTCCAGAGCAAGAATTTTAGCTGAGGAAGCTTCTGCGATTTGAAGCGAAACGTCCTCGCATCAAGCAACCCAGTCCAGTCGAAGATTCAAGCTTCTCTACTATGGAAACCACCTGGACAACTGAGAGCCTACACAGAAACATCGAGAATTATGATGACAGGAAAAAAACCACCACAGTAAATGAACAGAATGCATATTTTCCCCAAATTTCCACATTTTACATAAAACATTTTTTTTCTACCCAGACATGAAAGCGCAATTAAAGGGCTTTAAAACAAGCCTACTTTTATTAAAATCTGTTAACAAATAGCGACAATAGAGAGAGAAAAAGCAGCACAGTTTGTCATAATTTTCCCAAATTTCTGCATTTTACATAAAAGTTTTTTTTCACCCACACATGCATAGGTTCATTGGTAAGAGCTTTCAAATGGCTTTAAAACAAGCCTACATTGATTAGAAATAGCAGCGCTAGTGCAAAAAAAGCAGTCAGTTTATTATTGATGATCTGCACATCTCCACCCTTAGTAATGGCGCCTTCCTGTCCTGAGTGACACTAATAGACTGAGGCCCGCATGTCCATTCCAGTCTATATTTCCATGGCAGAAACCACTGATCTCTACAAAATGGATCGGTGTAGAAACAAACCACTGATCTGTACAAAACGGATTGGTACAGAAACCACTGATCTGTACAAAACAAACATGTCACAGGACTGCTCATTTATGGAGCAGTTTTCTGAAGAAAAATCCTTGGAAATGTTATTTGTTGTTGTTTGTTACCTCAGAATTTCTGATTACTGTTAAAAGTTTAGAACACTTGTAATTAAAATAGCTAAATAAATCAATAAATTGTTCTTTAGAAACCTTTCACCTGTAAATTAAGACCACCTGTTATTTCAGATTAGATAATTTCTTGTTTAACATAAGGAACCTCAGACATTTATTTTAGACAAAATAACATGGAAATTTGTACATTTTTTTTTTAAGTCTGGTAGATTATTTAATCTCATTTCAACCAGAAAAACAGAGACTGTAAATAAATACAAATGTTTATTATAAATGCAACAGGAAATAATTTAACAGTGACTGCAGTGTGATTGTAAAGTAGGATTTCTGTGACATAACCTCATGATGAATTTTTAATGGTCATTTCAACTTGTAATTTTGCCAAAATATGTAATTGCCTTTAATGTTGTTATCAGGACAGAGTCATTTCTAAATATGAATTTGAGCACAATAAGTGGAGAGCTTCTACTTGTGCAAATGTCTTTTGACTTTGATTGGTGGACATTTTTAATGATCCTTTCATTTATTGTTAAAATATAAAATGAAACAGCTTTTTAAAAATACTAGAGTTTTGGCCGGTAATCTACAGATGTCTCTTGAGCTTGAGTTCCGTTGGCTGTTGGATAGTGTAGTTTTAAAATGACTGGAATTGGTAAGTGACATACTCTCTGGTATTAGTTGCATGATTGTCTTCATACTATACTTTTGTGCCACTGATTTGGCCTACAGTGTTTTTGTCATGGGTTGAAAAGGTTTCTGCAAAGTAAAGCATCTACCATATTTTCATTGTTGTATGTGAATTTTCTGGGAGCTAGCTTCTGTCCTTCGGCCTAGCTGCTGTTTTAATGGAACTTAACGTATACTAATATGAGCTTGTTTATACTGGGTAGGTTTCCACAAAGCCTACAGGCTCAAGTCCCCCGTCTGGACCTGATGATGGACTGTCAATTTCAACAGAAATTGTTGTAGGAGGCGTGAGGCTCTGCAGCCAGTGCATGCTCATGTGTTCTGTTTTGTTTTTTGTTTATGCGTCTGTACACAAACAACGTGGGGGCATGCAGATTATATGAAGGGTGAGTCTTGCAGCTGCTGAATTTGGCAGTACAGGCTCCTATCCGCTACTAAATAGAGGGAGGAAAAGTGAACTCTTGCAATATACTTACTTGGGAGGCAATAATCTGCTCCTTATTATTGTTAAGAGAACTTTTCTTTCTTAATAACAAGGAGTCACAGTCACTTTTTTTTTTTTTTTTTTTTGAGTGACTGTGACTTAAAGTTGTCTTATTTACTGTTAAACAATACACAGTAGCTTGCATATGATACTTTTGGCTGGATTTAAACATTGTTTATTCCTGGTTTATGACCTGATTAAATTTCTTTGTTAAATTAGGTTTTCAGATGCCAAAAAATAAATGTATTTGATCTTTGTATTTTTTTAATCACTCTTTTAGATTTACTGTTGTATACTGTATTTTGCAATTGGTGCAAATTACTTACTTACATTCTGACACATTTCTCATATTTCTACTGGCAAATATAAATGATATAAATGATCAGATAGAAAATATAGATCTATTTGTTGTTATGGTGTTAAAAATGTTAATAACTGGGGGCGCAACGCACGGGGTTGATGACAGGCAAAAAAACACAGTCTACCCACTTCAAAAATGTAGACTACACCACTGTTGGGCAGGTACATAAATTCCGGCACCCTTGTCATTTTATTAATTTTAATACATTTAGCACTAATTACTGGAACACAAAATTGGTTTAGTAAGCTCATTGACCCTTGACATCCTTACACAGGTGAATCCAATCATGAGAAAGGGCATTTAAGGTGGCCATTTGCAAATGTTTCCCTCTTTGCATCTCTTCTAATGAGTAGCAACATGTGAGCCTCTATCAAATGACCTGAAAACAATAATTGTTCAACATCTTGGTTTAGGGGAAGGATACAAAAAGCTATCTCAGGGATTTCAGCTGTCAGTTTCCACTGTGAGGAACATAGTGAGGAAATGGAAGACTGCAGGCACAGGAATAGTTAAGGCCCGAAGTGGCAGGCCAAGAAAAATCACAGATATGCTGAAGTGAAGGATGGCGAGAACAGCTATAGTCAACCCACAGACCTGCTCCAAAGACCTACAACATGATCTTGCTGCAGATAGTGTCTCTTTGCATTGTTCAACTATACAGCCCATTTTGCACAAGGAGATGCTGTAATGCAGAGGATGCCTTTTCCGCGTACACAAACAGAGTTGCTTGAGGTATGCTAAAGCACATTTAGCCAACCCAGCTTCATTGTGGAATAAGGTGCTGTGGACTGATGAAACTAAAATTGAGTTATTTGGACATAACAAGGGGCAGTATGCATGGCTGAAAAAGAACACATCATTCCAAGAAAAACACTTGCTACCTACAGTAAAATTTAGAGGTGGTTCCATCATGCTGTGGGGCCAGTGCAGGTACTGGGAATCTTGTTAAAGTTGAGGGTCCCATGGATTCCAGTCAATATCAGCAGATTCTTGAGAACAACATTCATGAATCAGTGACAAAGTTGATGTTCCGCCGGGGCTAGATCTTTCAACAAGACAACTACCCTAAACACTGCTCAAAATCTACAGTCATTCATGTAGAGGACCAAGTACAACATTCTGAATGGCTCTCTCAGTCCCCAGACCTGAATGTTTTTTTTGAAAATCTGTGGTGTGATTTTAAGCGGGCTGTCCATGCTCAGAAACCAACAAACCTGAGATGTTTTGTAAAGAGGAATGGTCCAAAATACCTTCAACCAGAATCCAGACTCTCATTGGAAGCTATAGGAAGTGTTTAGAGGCTGTAATTCTGCAAAGGAGGATCTACTAAATACTGATGTATTTTTTCTGTTGGGGTGCCCAACAGAAAAACATTTATGCACCTACCTAATGTTGTTTAAAGAATTATGCACACTTTCTGTAAATCCTATAAACTCCATTTCACTTCTCAAATATCACTGTGTTTGTCTGCTATATGACATATTTAAACTGAAATTGCTGATCCAAACAACAATGATTTATAAAGGAAAATCATGGAAATCATCGGGGGTGCCCAAACCTTTACATACCACTGTAATGTGAAACCTGGTTTAAACTGACTGCTATCTTCCCTCAAATGAAGCCTGCCCACCGTTGTACACGTTTAGTCGCGTCCTTCATGATACAAAGCAAGGCAGGAGTGTTGCTCTAATTTATAAATCTGGCTTTAGCTTATTATCTGTTGAGGGTCGAAAATATAATTTGTTTAAACAGCTGACCATCCACTCTACCCAGGATACTATGTATTGCCAAGTACAGAAGATAACAATAAACCATGTTATTTTGTCACCGTATATAGCCCCTGGGCCCATAGTCTGAATTCTTAGATGAATTTGGTGAGTTTATCTGTAATTTGGTAACCCGTGCACATAATAATCTGATTGCTGGTAACTTGCATGCATGCATATAAATAAGCCTTCTGATCCCCTCTGCAAATCATTCATGGGCATTGTGGATGTATTACAATTCCAGCAGTGTGTTCAGGGTTTGGCACACATCAATGGAAATACCCTGGATTTGGTCCTCGTTTGTGGTATCACTGTCACAAAATATTGACATAATGCCTCTTGAGTCAGTGGTCTAGATCACTCACTTATTAAGTTTACAGTCTCGTTGCCATGTTTACTGGAACAAGAACCTTATTCATCATTGCAGTGACACACATAAACTCTTCAACTACAATTGAACTTTAAGCCAGACTGCCTGATATTTTTGCATCATTTTCAGAATATGAAAGTCACCATTCAGTAGACAGTATTGTGGACATCTTAAACTCAGAGCTCACAACCACACTCGACGAGGTTGCTCCACCTGTATTAAAACCACCAGTGGTGTCAAAAGTACACACATTTGTTACTTAAGTAGAAGTATAGATACTGCAGTTTAAAAGCACTCTGGTAAAGGTTGAAGTATCAACTTGACCTCTTTACTCAAGTAAAAGTGAAAAAGTATGTGCTCCAAAACCTACTAAAAGTATAAAAGTATAAAGTAACCTTTAAAAAAAAAAAAAAAAAAAAAAAAAAAGGTAGATGCCACTATATGAATTGAAAGCTTAATGTTGTGTGTGGGCCGCCAGAAGAGGAGGTACTGCTGGCCCACCACCAGTGGGCGCCCTGCCTGAAGTGCGGGCTTCAGGCACGAGAGGGCGCTGCCGCCATGGACACAGCCGGGGGTGACAGCTGTCACTCATTATCTCTTGACAGCTGTCACCCATCTACTCAACATCATCTCACTCCATAAAGACCAGACGTCATCTCCACCTCGTTGCCGAGATATCGTACTTCATTGGAGGTAATATACTCAGCCGTTTGTGTTTTACACATCAATCTGTATATTGTGAGTCTTTGCAGGAGTACCTGTTATCCTCTGTCTGCGGGAGCTGATTGAGTGCTGGACTGCACTCTTTTCCCCTGAGGAATCATTGCGGTACTCTGCAGCATATTGAGTGAGAGGTGGAGGTGGCATTCCCACCGTTGTTGTTACTGGGTGTGCACACACCTACACTTGACTGTCTTTGTTCTCGCCAGCAGTACCAGATCCGACAGTCGGGGACAGTGATCACCTGGGAATTCGGGACTTGGCGGCTCCAGTATTCACCAGGTTCGGTGGCGGCGGAAATCGTGTGGTTCCGGCTCTTCTCAGGACAGACGTCTTCTATCCTCGAGCCTGCCCACACGTCACCTTTGTGGATTGACTGTAATCATATTCTGAGATTGTCTGTATGTTCGTTGTGCTCCTTCACAACATTAAATTGATAATTTTTGGCTCATCTATTGACCGTTCATTTGCGCACCCTGTTGTGGGTCCGTGTCACTACACTTTCACAACACTTAATTTAAAAACTGATTCGTTCTACATGCGGCCCAAGACCCAAAACCCAAAATTACCCCCCAACACCAAAAAAAAATAAAAGGGTCGGTTTATTATCTAATAGACCTAGTATATAATAATCATTAGATTATTAATATATAAACAAAAATATATTTAAGAAATATTACAATTTGAAAACAAATGCACCCGAACGTGATGAGAGCTGCAATTCCTTAATGCTAAGTTTTAACATTGAAAATGCCATAGACATGCTAAAGCGTTAGCGTCGCTCCCGTTTTAAGTTATAAAATACATCTATCAACTGTTTCAGAAGACCATAACAGGTTGGTTTAACATAGAAAAGGTAAATAATACTCACAGAAGTATGCTCTTTAGGGTTTTAGCGGGGGAAAATTAAGCGAAAGAAAGAAAGAATAAATGAAGCAATAGGTCGAAGCATTGCTTCAATCTGCGAACCACTGCTTTGATTGGTTCACAGTTCAAAGAAAAGCCGTGCTGCAGAAAAGTTGATTACAGGCGCACGACGTGAAATATATATATATATATATATATATATATATATATATATATATATATATATATATATATATATATATATATACGAGGTCTGTTAGATAATAAACCGACCCTTTTATTTTTTTTTTAACTATATGGATTTGAATGACATGCGATTACACCAATCATGCTTGAACCCTCGTGCGCATGCGTGAGTTTTTTCACGCGTGTCGGTGACGTCATTTCCCTGTGGGCAGGCCTTGAGTGAGATGTGGTCCCGCCCTCTCGGCTGAATTCCTTTGTTTCACACGCTGCTCGAGACGGCGCGCGTTGCTTTATCAAAATTTTTTCTGGACCTGTGAGGAATATCCGAGTGGACACTATTCGAGAAATTAAGCTGGTTTTCTGTGAAAAGTTTAACGGCTGATGAGAGATTATGGGGTGTTTCTGTCGGTGTAAGGACTTCCCACGGAGCGGGACGTCCTGCAGCGCTTCCAGGCGCTGTCGTCGGCCTGTTTCGAGCTGAAAACATCCTAATTTAAGGCTTAATTCACCCAGGACATCGTGAGAGAACAGAGAAGATTCAGAAGAGGCCGGCATGAGGAATTTATGCGGACATTCCACTGTTTAAGGACATTTTTTTAATGAAAGACGTACGCGCAAATTCGCTGAGTCGTTTCCGTGACGACTCGGCAAATCTGTGTGCGCCGCGACAGGAAAAACACCTCCATGTTGAAAACCATTTGTAGAATTCAGGCGGCTTTTAATGGCTTTCAACAAGTGAGTAACTGAGAAATTGTTTAACAGCTTGGGCATGTTCCAACTTGCCCGTTAAGATTTCCAACGGAGGTGTTTTTCCTGCCGCACCCCCCCGCGGTCGGGTCCAGCCCGACATGCGACTCTGCCCGCACGTTCTTTCATTACAAATGACCGTTAACAATGGAATGTCCGAATAAACTCCTCATGCCGACTTCTTCTGAA
Source organism: Thalassophryne amazonica (assembly GCF_902500255.1). Classification (NCBI taxonomy): domain Eukaryota; kingdom Metazoa; phylum Chordata; class Actinopteri; order Batrachoidiformes; family Batrachoididae; genus Thalassophryne; species Thalassophryne amazonica. The sequence goes on along the minus strand of NC_047103.1, from coordinate 112,088,940 downwards.
AGTTCTCTGTTCTCTGACGACTTACTGCGTCAACAGAGCCTGAAATGTGGAAGTTTTCAACTTGAAACGGCGAGACGCTGCCGCCTCGAAGCGCAGATCGCCATCAGGCGCCGTGGACCGTCCTTAAGCGACACTACCAGACCAAAATCTCTCATCAGCCGTTAAAATTTTTACCGAAAACCAGCTGAATTTATTGATGGTGTCCACTCAGTTGTGCCTTACAGTTTTGAAAAATTTTTATCAAACAAAGCAACAGTCTCTGAGCCATTCCTAAACAATGAAAAAATCGACGAGCGGGTGGACGACTCCTCACTCAAAGACTGCCCACAGGCGAATGACGTAACCGACAGGCGTGAAAAAACTCTCGCATGCCCACGAGGGTTCAAGCATGTCTGATGTAATCACACGTGATTCAAATCCATATGGTTTTTGAAAAAAATAATAAGGTCGGATACTTTTCTAATAGACCTCGTATATATATATATATACTCAACAAAAATATAAACGCAACACTTTTGGTTTTGCTCCCATTTTGTATGAGATGAACTCAAAGATCTAAACCTTTTTCCACATACACAATATCACCATTTCCCTCAAATATTGTTCACAAACCAGTCTAAATCTGTGATAGTGAGCACTTCTCCTTTGCTGAGATAATCCATCCCACTTCACAGGTGTGCCATATCAAGATGCTGATTAGACACCATGATTAGTGCACAGGTGTGCCTTAGACTGCCCACAATAAAAGGCCACTCTGAAAGGTGCAGTTTTGTTTTATTGGGGGGGGGGGGGGGGATACCAGTCAGTATCTGGTGTGACCACCATTTGCCTCATGCAGTGCAACACATCTCCTTCGCATAGAGTTGATCAGGTTGTCAATTGTGGCCTGTGGAATGTTGGTCCACTCCTCTTCAATGGCTGTGCGAAGTTGCTGGATATTGGCAGGAAGTGGTACACGCTGTCGTATACGCCAGTCCAGAGCATCACAAACATGCTCAATGGGTGACATGTCCGGTGGGTATGCCGGCCATGCAAGAACTGGGACATTTTCAGCTTCCAAGAATTGTGTACAGATCCTTGCAACATGGGGCCGTTCATTATCCTGCTGCAACATGAGGTGATGTTCTTGGATGTACGGCACAACAATGGGCCTCAGGATCTCATCACGGTATCTCTGTGCATTCAAAATGCCATCAATAAAATGCACCTGTGTCCTTCGTCCATAACAGACGCCTGCCCATACCATAACCCCACTGCCACCATGGGCCACTCGATCCACAACATTGACATCAGAAAACCGCTCACCCACACGACGCCACACACACTGTCTGCCATCTGCCCTGAACAGTGTGAACCGGGATTCATCCATGAAGAGAACACCTCTCCAACGTGCCAAACGCCAGCGAATGTGAGCATTTGCCCACTCAAGTCGGTTACGACGACGAACTGGAGGTCCTGGGCTGGTGTGGTTACACGTGGTCTGCGGTTGTGAGGCTGGTTGGATGTACGGCCAAATTCTCTGAAACGCCTTTGGAGACGGCTTATGGTAGAGAAATGAACATTCAATACACGAGCAACAGCTCTGGTTGACATTCCTGCTGTCAGCATGCCAATTGCATGCTCCCTCAAATCTTGCGACATCTGTGGCATTGTGCTGTGTGATAAAACTGCACCTTTCAGAGTGGCCTTTTATTGTGGACAGTCTAAGGCACACCTGTGCACTAATCATGGTGTCTAATCAGCATCTTGGTATGGCACACCTGTGAGGTGGGATGGATTATCTCAGCAAAGGAGAAGTGCTCACTATCACAGATTTAGACTGGTTTGTGAACAATATTTGAGGGAAATGGTGATACTGTGTATGTGGAAAAAGTTTTAGATCTTTGAGTTCATCTCATACAAAATGGGAGCAAAACCAAAAGTGTTGCGTTTATATTTTTGTTGAGTATATAAACATTAAACTGAAGCCAAGAGTAACAAGCTGTTTGTTTTAAAAATGTAAGGAATAGAAAGTACAGATACTTGTTGTGAAAGTGTAGGAACACGGACCCACAACAGGGGGCGCAATGAACGGACAATGGAGGAAGGTGAATAACAAGGTTTACTATTGTGAAACGAGCACAATGAATACAACAATCACAATTTGGGGTCGAATCCGCTGGTGTCGTGTGGGCAGGCTCGAAGGTAGGAGACGTCCGTCTCAGTCGAACCGAAACCACCCAGATCTCCTCTGCCACCGAACCCTGGAAATACTGGAACCACCAAGTCCCGAATTCCCAGGTGGCCACTGCCTCCGCTCGTCGGATCCAGTACTGCTGGCGGGAGAGAGCAACAACACAGGCGTGGATGCGACAGCACCCAGTAACGGAGAGGGGAGAAGCCGCCTCCACCTCTAGTCACAATATGGCAGGCAGGTGAGTACTTATCCAAGCAATTTAGCTTACAGTAATCAGCTGTCCTGAAAAGGTTTAACAAGTCTTTTAGCTAGTTAGTCAGAATATAAATGCAGAGAACGTTACCTCAGTCTAAAGGCGATATCTCGGCACTGAGGTGGAGACGCCGTCCTCCTGATATACCTCTGTGCTGAGTGGAACAGCTGTGTCCAGTGATGGGTGACAGCTGTCACCCCGGCTGCTCCCATAAGGCGGCAGCGCCCTCTGGTGCCTGGAGCCCGCACTCCAGGCAGGGCGCCCTCTGGTGGTGGTGGGCCAGCAGTACCTCCTCTTCAGCGGCCCACACAACAGGACCCCCCCCTCAACGGGCGCCTCCTGGCGCACGGCCGGGCTTGTCCGGATGGCGACGGTAGAAGTCGGCCAGGAGGGCCGGGTCCAGGATGAAGCCCTTCTTCACCCAGGAGCGTTCCTCGGGACCGTACCCCTCCCAGTCCACCAGATATTGAAAACCCCGGCCCATCCGACGGACATCAAGGAGCCGGCGTACAGTCCAAGCCGGTTCCCCGTCGATGATCCGGGCAGGAGGCGGCGCCGGGCCCGGGGTGCAGAGGGGTGAGGTGTGAAGGGGCTTGATCCGGGAAACATGAAAAACTGGATGGATCCGCAGTGAGGCCGGAAGCTGGAGCCTCACTGCGGTGGGGTTGATGACCTTGAGGATCTTGTAAGGTCCGATGTACCGTTCTTGCAGTTTCGGCGAGTCTACCTGCAGAGGAATGTCCTTGGTGGACAACCAGACCTCCTGCCCAGGACGATACTTGGGGGCCGGGGCCCGCCGCCGGTCTGCATGTTTCTTCGCCCTCGTCCGGGCCTTCAACAAAGCAGAGCGGGCGGCACGCCACACCCGACGGCACTTCCGTAGGTGGGCCTGGACCGAGGGCACACCGACCTCTCCCTCAACCACTGGAAACAAGGGGGGCTGATACCCCAAGCACACCTCAAACGGGGAGAGGCCGGTGGCAGATGACACTTGGCTGTTGTGGGCGTACTCGATCCAGGCCAGGTGGGTACTCCAGGCCGTCGGGTGCGCGGCTGTCACACAGCGAAGTGTCTGCTCCAGTTCCTGATTCGCCCGCTCTGCCTGCCCGTTGGTCTGGGGGTGGTACCCAGACGAGAGGCTGACCGTGGCCCCCAGTTCCCGGCAGAAGCTCCTCCAGACGTGCGAGGTGAACTGGGGACCGCGATCGGAGACGATGTCTGATGGTATGCCATGCAGACGGACGACGTGGTGGACCAGGAGGTCCGCTGTCTCCTGGGCCGTTGGGAGCTTCGCCTTGGAGAAACGGTCCACTATCGTGAAGACGACGGTGTGTCCCTGGGACGGCGGGAGACCCGTGACAAAGTCCAGGCCGATGTGGGACCAGGGGCGATGAGGCACGGGCAGTGGCTGTAGCTGCCCTGAGGTCTTTCTGTGGTCGGCCTTGCCCCTGGCGCAGGTGGTACAGGCCTGGACGTAGTCCCGGACGTCGGCCTCCAGGGATGCCCACCAGAAGCGTTGCCGGACGACTGTCACGGTCCTTCGCACCCCAGGGTGACAGGAGAGTTTAGAACCGTGACAGAAGTCCAGGACTGCAGCCCTAGCCTCTGGTGGGACGTATAGTCTGTCCTTTGGTCCGTTTCCGGGGTCCGGGTCACGGGTCAGGGCCTCCCGGACGGTCTTCTCTACGTCCCAGGTGAGGGCGGCCACGATAGCGGACTCCGGGATGATGGGATCCGGGGGATCCGACGGTTCCGTTTTGACTTCGTCTTCGTGCACCCGGGACAATGCATCCGATCTTTGATTCTTGGTCCCGGGACGGTAGGTGATCCGGAAGTCAAAACGGCCAAAGAACAGTGACCAGCGGGCTTGCCTGGGGTTCAGCCGCTTGGCGGTCCTGATGTACTCCAGGTTCCGATGGTCAGTGAAAACCGTGAATGGGCACGGCTGTTCCCTCCAACAGATGTCTCCACTCTTCGAGGGCCTCTTTCACAGCAAGGAGTTCCCGATTGCCGACGTCATAGTTCCGTTCAGCGGGGGTCAACCTGCGGGAAAAATAGGCACACGGGTGAAGGACCTTATCGGTCTTCCCGCTCTGGGAGAGCACCGCTCCTATCCCTGAGTCCGAGGCATCCACTTCAACCACTAACTGGCGGCTAGGATCGGGCTGCACCAGAACTGGTGCAGACGAGAAGCGCCGTTTCAACTCCTTGAACGCGGCTTCGCACCGATCCGACCAGGTGAAGGGGACTTTTGGGGAGGTCAGGGCTGTCAGGGGGCTAACTACCTGACTGTAGCCCTTAATAAACCTCCTGTAGAAATTAGCAAAGCCGAGGAACTGTTGCAGCTTCCTACGGCTTGTTGGTTGGGGCCAGTCTCTCACCGCCGCAACCTTGGCCGGATCAGGGGCGACGGAGTTGGAGGAGATGATGAACCCCAGGAAGGACAAAGAAGTGCGGTGGAATTCACACTTCTCGCCCTTCACAAACAGGCGGTTCTCCAACAACCGCTGCAGGACCTGACGGACATGCCGGACATGTGTCTCAGGATCCGGGGAAAAGATGAGTATATCGTCTAGATACACGAAGACGAACCGGTGCAGGAAGTCCCGCAAGACATCGTTTACCAACGCTTGGAAAGTCGCGGGAGCATTAGTGAGACCGAACGGCATGACCAGGTACTCAAAATGACCTAAGGGGGTGTTAAATGCCGTCTTCCATTCGTCTCCCTTCCGGATCCGAACCAAATGATACGCATTCCTAAGATCCAGCTTGGTGAAGATTTTGGCTCCATGCAAGGGGGTGAACACTGAATCCAACAAGGGCAACGGGTATCGGTTGCGAACTGTGATTTCGTTCAACCCCCTGTAATCAATGCATGGACGAAGCCCGCCATCTTTTTTACCCACAAAAAAGAAACCTGCACCCATCGGAGAGGTGGAATTCTGGATCAACCCGGCAGCTAATGAGTCCCGGATGTAGGTCTCCATTGATTCACGCTCCGGCCGTGAGAGGTTGTACAGCCTACTGGACGGGAACTCACTGCCTGGAACCAAATCAATGGCACAATCATACGGGCGGTGGGGAGGAAGCGTGAGAGCCAGATCCTTGCTGAACACGTCAGCGAGGTCATGGTACTCCGCCGGCACCGCCTTCAGATTGGGCGGGACTCGGACCTCCTCCTTAGCTTGGGAGCCGGGAGGAACCGAGGAACCTAGACACTCCCGATGGCAGGTTTCGCTCCACTGAACCACTACCCCGGACGGCCAATCGATCCGGGGATTGTGCTTTAGCATCCAGGGAAAACCCAAAACCACACGGGAGGTGGCCTGAGTCACAAAGAACTCGATCACCTCCCGGTGGTTACCTGACACCACCAGAGTTACTGGAGGTGTCTTATGCGTGATTGGTGGGAGTAGGGAGCCATCTAGCGCCCGAACCTGCACAGGCGAGGTAAGAGCCACCAGAGGGAGCCCTATCTCCCTGGCCCATCTACTGTCAAGCAGATTCCCCTCAGAGCCCGTGTCCACCAGTGCTGGGGCCTTCAGGGTTGAATCCTCAAACAGGATCGTGACTGGGAGTCGTGTAGCAATGTGGGTGTGTCCCACGTGAATGTTTTGGCCCACCCCTGGCCCAGTCTCTAGGGGCGGGCGTTTGGCGTTTGACCGCTCGGGGCAGTCTCTCACATGGTGCTCTATTGAACCACAAACAAGACACGCTCCGTGGGTCCACCTCCTCTGTACATCTGGTGCCCTACTCGTGTCCCTAGCTTCGTCAGTAGGGGGAGCTGTGACCCCACGGAGCGCAGGGGCTGTGGAGCGTGGGGAAGGCTGAGCTCGATCGGAACCGGAAGGGAGAGGGACGACGCGTGCCTGGCCACGCCCTTCGCCTCGTTCCCGACGGCGTTCTTCTAACCGGTTGTGGAGTCGTATGACCAGATCGATGAGCCCGTCTAAGTCCCGCGGTTCGTCCTTCGCCACCAGGTGCTCTTTTAGGACCAATGAGGCAGTGCTATTCCAGCCGGATCTCGCCGCCGCGATGCGGAAGGCGACTGCATAGGCAGCTGCGCTCCGACGCCCCTGTCTCATTGACAGTAGCGCGGTTGAAGCGGACTCTCCTCTGTTGGGATGGTCGAACACCGTTCTGAGCTCCCGTACAAACCCAACGTATGTATGAAGGAGCCGTGAGTTCTGCTCCCAGAGCGCTGTAGCCCAAGCGCGTGCCTCCCCGCGAAGCAGATTTATTACATAAGCTACTTTGCTAGCATCAGTCGCGTACATCACGGGACGCTGTGCGAAGACGAGCGAACACTGCATCAGAAAATCCGCGCACGTCTCCACACAGCCTCCGTACGGTTCTGGAGGGCTTATGTATGCTTCTGGGGACGGAGGAAGGGACCGTTGAACGACCAGTGGAACGTCACTTTCACGCGCAGGGTCCTCGGGAGGGAGAGCCGCAGCGGCGCCCGAAGGGCGCGCCTCCACTTGTGCGGCGAGAGCCTCCACCCTGCGGTTTAGGAGAACGTGCTGCTCGGTCATTAAATCGATCCGAGAGGTGAAAGCGGTGAGGATCCGCTGCAACTCACCGATTACCCCTCCCGAAGCCGCCGACGCGCCTTGGTCTTCCATTGGCCGTTCAACAGCCGGTTGACGCCCCTCGGGGTCCATGACGCTGGCCGAGATATCCTGTTGTGAAAGTGTAGGAACACGGACCCACAACAGGGGGCGCAATGAACGGACAATGGAGGAAGGTGAATAACAAGGTTTGCTATTGTGAAACGAGCACAATGAATACAACAATCACAATTTGGGGTCGAATCCGCTGGTGTCGTGTGGGCAGGTTCGAAGGTAGGAGACGTCCGTCTCAGTCGAACCGAAACCACCCAGATCTCCTCTGCCACCGAACCCTGGAAATACTGGAACCGCCAAGTCCCGAATTCCCAGGTGGCCACTGCCTCCGCTCGTCGGATCCGGTACTGCTGGCGGGAGAGAGCAACAACACAGGCGTGGATGCGACAGCACCCAGTAACGGAGAGGGGAGAAGCCGCCTCCACCTCTAGTCACAATATGGCAGGCAGGTGAGTACTTATCCAAGCAATTTAGCTTACAGTAATCAGCTGTCCTGAAAAGGTTTAACAAGTCTTTTAGCTAGTTAGTCAGAATATAAATGCAGAGAACGTTACCTCAGTCTAAGGCGATATCTCGGCACTGAGGTGGAGACGCCGTCCTCCTGATATACCTCTGTGCTGAGTGGAACAGCTGTGTCCAGTGATGGGTGACAGCTGTCACCCCGGCTGCTCCCATAAGGCGGCAGCGCCCTCTGGTGCCTGGAGCCCGCACTCCAGGCAGGGCGCCCTCTGGTGGTGGTGGGCCAGCAGTACCTCCTCTTCAGCGGCCCACACAACATACTTGTGTGAAAATGTAATGAGTAGAAGTCAGAAGTAGGCAGAAAAATAAGTAATGGAGTAAAGTATAGATACCTAAAAAGTGTACTTAAGTACAGTAACGAAGTATTTGTACTTCGTTACTTGACACCTCTGAAAACCACACCCCAAAACACAATCACCTTGGTTCAGTAATTACTTACATGGCCTCAAGCACAAAACTAGAGGTCTAGAATGAAAATGGCGTAGTTCACAACTAGACGTATTCCACCTCGCATGGCGTGACACTATTTGGACTATAAGCATGCAATTCTGGCTACAAAGTGGGCCAAATACTCTGATTTCATCAACAAGAGTAATTCAAAGTTTCTGTTTGACACATGGCAACACTTATTCATGGACAAACACCTACCTGTAAGTCGCTCTCCTTTTACAGCCCAAAATTTGTTAGATTACTTTGAGAAGAAAACAGATGACATTCGATTTAACATATCCCAGCATATATTATATACTATTACTTAGATTAGATTACTTAGATATATTACTTAGATTTACCAAATTTGACAGTATCTCTTTTGGGATTATTGGGAATGTCCTTGCATGGTTGACACCATACCTAATAAGTCATTCTCACTGTGTCTAATACAATACTACCTCCAACCATGAAATGGCATGAAATATGGGGTTCCACAGGGGTCCGTCTTAGGCTCCCTGCTATGCTCCCTTTATATAGCACCCTTTAGGCACATATTGCGGTGTTTTGGGATTATGTATCATTGCTATGCTAATGACACTCAGTTGTACATGCCGATAACTGCTGGTAATCTCATACACATAAGTTCCTTAGAGGATTGCCTTGCATCAGTGAGAAGCTGGATGTCCATCAATTTCTTACTTTTAAACTCAGACAAGAACGAAATGACGGTTCATGGTCCAGGAAGACATTGGCATCGGTTTGGTTCATGTGTCATACATCATACTGACAAAGTGACAAACCTTGGGGGGATTATTGATCCCACGTTGTCCTTTGACCTCCACATTAGAGATATTATGACTGCTTTCTTCCACCTGCAAAATATAGTGAAGATTCATTACATTCTGTCTATGGCTGAGGCAGACTTCCTGACCCATGCATTTTTCTCTACTAGACTGGACTACTGCAATGTTCTATTTTCTGGTTTACCCCATCCCAGCATTTGGGGTCTCCAGTTGGTTCAGAATGCTGCTGCCAGGCTTTTGACATGAAGCAGAAAGTTCAACCACATTACACCCATTTTGGTGTTTCTTCACTGGCTTCCTGTCTCTGTGAGATCAGATTTTAAGGTTCTGCTGTTAATGTTTAAAATTATTCATGGACTAGCACATGCCTACTCAGCTGACATAATTAAACCCTATGTACCGACCTGGGCTCTGCATTCTCAATGCACAGGACTACTTTGTGTCCCTAGGGTGAATAAAAACTCTGAGCCACAGAGCCTTCTCTCATCGTGCACCTGTTTTGTGGAATGATCTCCCTATGGCGATAAAACAGTCAGATTCTGTAGAGACGTGCAAGGGTTAAGAGTATTTATTCCCGCTCTCATATGGCTAGGATACTAGCATATGGAACTATGCTTCTTATCCTTTGAATTCATTTTATTATTATAACTGTTAGGGAAGCTTAGGGCTAGCAGCTGGCGATCACCTTGGTATTTTCTCTGCTTTCCTGTCGATTTAATGTTGATGAATTATAACTTAGGTGTACATACAACAAAATTTGTCCTCTGCATTTATCCCAGTGTAACTACAGTTAGACAATCCAACCACTAGGAGCAGTGGGCAGCCACAGTCCGGCACTCAGGGACCAACCCCAGAGACCAAGGCAATCTGCCTTGGTCAGTCCCAGTTCAGCCTAATTCCAAACCTTAACTGTAACAGTTAAATTTAAATGGGCACAAAATCTGTGCCCAAAACTGGATGAGATCTGGATTAAAGTTTGTCAGTCGATAAAGGATACTATCCTACATAACACTCTCAAATATGAAAGAAATTAATTTTGTTTGACAGTTATGAATTTTTGAAAATTCATTCAATGCTAAAGATAGGGATTTTTCCAGTTTTCCAAGATTTTTCCTGACTTTGACATTGAAAATTGAATCAGTTCTTGCCTATCAGGATATGAATCTTCAGTCAAAAGTTCTTTATACCCCTATTCAACACACAGTGCTATTCCTTCCCATTTCATCCCAAATTGCAAATCGGGTGTTTGAAGCATCATAGTAACTTCCTGACCCATCTTTTGTCAATTTTGAATACACTTGGTATACACTGTAGTTACTGTCATCATTGGCAGTAGTTTTGAAACCGAGGTGAAATTTTCAAGCTGTTCAAAAATTTGATCCAGATTCAAGAAATCAGCATCATTACGCGGTCACATATAGGTGTCTGTAGTCTGAACAGCTTCAAACATGTCCAGCCATCTTTAAATGAGATAGTTCTAGTGAGTACAGCTTGATACTTGTTTGATTGTGTACCATCGGGGTAAAAAGTTGAAGCAAAAACAGTATTTGTTGCAGTTCTGGCTGAGAACGCAGCCAGGTGCAGCTTTACTTTCATTTGAGCGAGTATCCTCTGCTGTACAAATTCTGTTACAGCTGTTATTGTAGATCATTCCAAATTTATATCTGTGTGGTTCTCTGCTCTGGGGTCTCCAGAGGTACTAATTACATTACAACTGAGGCTGATTTCTGTTGTATTTCAAGGAGAGGCTTTGTTTTTGAAAGCTACATATCACTCATACAAACACTGAAATGAGAAAGTTATGGATTACATACGGTGTGTGTGTAGGTGCCCGAGGTGGCTTCATCATTCAGTGGTTCCTCTGCACTTGACAGTGGTTCATCTGCACCTGAAGTTGTTTTCTGGACCTGTAATGTTTCTGAGTGATCCTCCTGCAGGTTGTAACCTGTGTGAGAAAGCTGAAAACACCACAAAGACACTCAATGGATGCACCTTTACAGCTGCCAGTGTTTGAGATTCAGCTACTTTGTGTCACATCCACACGTGTGCATTAGCATCGCTTCACTGAAGAGGCATGTGTCTGCTCACCATAATCTTTGCACCATGCAAAACATGATGAATTAAGTTAAAGGACAAAAATGCAAGAGAAAGTGACTGTCTGAGGTTGGTTTTTCATTTTACTGCAGTCAAATGCAGCTGAGCACAAACAGCCATAAAATAAGTGTCTTATTTACTGGAATTACAATGTAATAAGAACCTGAATAACGTGTCATAATACTGTCATCATAAATTATAAACACAACCAATTATGTCAATACGGTCCTTAATTGGGTAATTGCATTTCTAATGATTAATGAAATTGTGATTTTATCTGCATCACAAGTGCAGAGCCACAAAGTGAAATAAATGTTCTTTTTACAGACTGGTGTCCTGTCCAGGGTCAGGGTGCACCATGCCTAGAGGTAGACGTTCTTACTTAACATGGATAGCCAACGATGCCCAAAGCTTGTTTCCAGAAGGGCCCTCGGCACGTGTCTCTCACTCCTCACCAGCACTGTTGTTATAAAGTGCCAGTTGTAACTGTTGTTGAAAGTGCCCAGCAGTCAAAGGGACTCATGTCGCTCTCCAAATTCATCACATTTTGAGACTCAGTCAGTGCCTCTTTGCATCACCATGTGACACGTTAGGTAGCCTCTTTCTGTCTTAAAGTCACGTTTGAAATTGTGTTGTTTTTTTTTTCACAGCAGCATCATTTTCCTCTGATAAGACAGTTTCCAATTCCACAAAATTTTAACCTTGGAAAACATTTTCAAGGTCAAAGTCCTGTTAGGAGTGACTTTTCATAAGCTAAATTAGATGTGATCAAATGTCAGGAGTATGTATTTAGTTCATGCACTTGAATCAACTTTTTCGGTTTCTGAATTCTTTTTCAGATAATTTTCACAGAACACTGGCTATCTCTGCTGTGCACAATTTGCTTTTTGGCACTTGATTTCTGACTGATAACTGGAAGACAAACAGGCATAAAACTGGAACCTCCATCCAATTTTGGTGGCGTGAGTACAGTTGTATGTACGAGGTCTGTTAGAAAAGTATCGGACCTTTTCATTTTTTTCAAAAACCATATGGATTTGAATTACGTGTGGCTGCATCAGCCAAGCTTGAACCTTCGTGCGCATGCATGAGTTTTTTCACGCCTGTCGGTTGCATCATTCGCCTGTGAGCAGGCTTTGATTGAGCACTGGTCCACCCCTCTCGTCGTTAAGGAAATGGCGGAATGATTTGGAGCTTTGCTGCATCAATTTTTTCTTGAAACTGTGAGAGACCTTCAGGTGGACACCATTCGGAAAATTAATATGGCTTTCAGGGGCGATTTTATGGGGATTACACAGATTAAGGAGTGCTCCAGCCGGTTTAAAGACCGCCCACAGCGTCTGAGAGCGTGGCGCGCTCCGAGCGCCAATCGACAGGCTCACACCCCGCTGAAACAACCAGATCATTTCCAACGTGAAGGCTTTGTTGATCCGGGATGTCGTCTGACTTTCACAAAAAGGCAGAAGGCGTGGACATGAGCACTTTTTCGGCACATTCCACTGTTACAGGAGTTTTTTTCATGGAAAAAGAACCGGATGAATGCACCACCGTGCTGCTCATGGCACGGGACAAATCCACCTCTGTGTTGGTCTCTCAGGACGGCTTTCAGGTGGCTTTCAGACAGCTTCCAGTTGCTTTTCAGTCGTGTGAGTATCCGAGAAATTAAGCATGAGCTGGACATGCCCCAACATGCCCTGTGAGGCTTCATCATGGCGTTGCTTTGCGCCATGCGGCTCCGCACGTCTGTCTCAATGTGCCGAAAAAGTGCTGATGTCCACGTCTTCCGCAATTCCTGTGCTAGTCACACGACATACCGGATCAAGACTGCGTCCAGTTTAGAAATTAACGACACATTCCACTGTTACAGGAGTTTTTGTCATGGAAAGAGGAGCGGAGGAATCCTGCGTGAAGTCTTTAAACCGGCTGGAGCACTCCTTAATCTGTGTAATCCCCATAAAATCGTCCCTGAAAGCCATATTAATTTTCCAAATAATGTCCACCTGGAGGTCTCTCACAGTTTCAAGAAAAAATTGATGCAGCAAAGCTCCAAATCATTCCGCCATTTCCTTAACGACGAGAGGGGTGGACCAGTGCTCATTCAAAGCCTGCTCACAGGCGAATGACGCAACCGACAGGCGTGAAAAAACTCACGCATGCACACGAAGGTTCAAGCTTGGCTGATGCAATCACACGTGATTCAAATCCATATGGTTTTTGAAAAAAATAAAAAGGTCTGATACTTTTCTCACAGACCTCGTAAAAGTTTGGGCACCCCTGATAATTTCCATGATTTTCCTTTATAAATCATTGGTTGTTTGAATCAGAAATTTCAGTTGAATATATCATATAGCAGACTAACAGTGATATTTGAGATGTGAAATAACATTTATAGGATTTACAGAAAGTGTGCAATAATTCTTTAAACAAAATTAGACAGGTGCATAAATTTGGGCACCCCAACAGAAAAAAAAAATACATCAGTATTTAGAAGATCCTCCTTTTGCAGAAATAACAGCTTCTAAACACTTCCCACAGTGAGGCAAATACAGCAGTGTTCAGAATAATAGTAGTGCTATGTGACTAAAAAGATTAATCCAGGTTTTGAGTATATTGCTTATTCTTACATGGGAAACAAGGTACCAGTAGATTCAGTAGATTCTCACAAATCCAACAAGACCAAGCATTCATGATATGCACACTCTTAAGGCTATGAAATTGGGCTATTAGTAAAAAAAAAAAAGTAGAAAAGGGAGTGTTCACAATAATAGTAGTGTGGCATTCAGTCAGTGAGTTCGTCAGTTTTGTGGAACAAACAGGTGTGAATCAGGTGTCCCCTATTTAAGGATGAAGCCAGCACCTGTTGAACATGCTTTTCTCTTTGAAAGCCTGAGGAAAATGAGACGTTCAAGACATTGTTCAGAAGAACAGCGTAGTTTGGTTAAAAAGTTGATTGGAGAGGGGAAAACTTATACACAGGTGCAAAAAATTATAGGCTGTTCATCTACAATGATCTCCAATGTTTTAAAATGGACAAAAAAAAACAGAAACGCGTGGAAGAAAACAGAAAACAACCATCAAAATGGATAGAAGAATAACCAGAATGGCAAAGGCTCACCCATTGATCAGCTCCAGGATGATCAAAGACAGTCTGGAGTTACCTGTAAGTGCTGTGACAGTTAGAAGATGCCTGTGTGAAGCTAATTTATTTGCAAGAATCCCCCGCAAAGTCCCTCTGTTAAATAAAAGACGTGCAGGAGAGGTTACAATTTGCCAAAAAACACATCAACTGGCCTAAAGAGAAATGGAGGAATATTTTGTGGACTGATAAGAGTAAAATTGTTCTTTTTGGGTCCAAGGGCCGCAGACAGTTTGTGAGACAACCCCCAAACTCTGAATTCAAGCCACAGTTCACAGTCAAGACAGTAAAGCATGGTGGTGCAAGCATCATGATATGGGCATGTTTCTCCTACTATGGTGTTGGGCCTATATATCGCATACCAGGTATCATGGATCAGTTTGGATATGTCATAATACTTGAAGAGGTCATGTTGCATTATGCTGAAGAGGACATGCCCTTGAAATGGGTGTTTCAATAAGACAATGACCCCAAGCACACTAGTGAATGGGCAAAATCTTGGTTCCAAATCACCAAAATTAATGCCTCGCAGATGTGAAGAAATCATGAAAAAACTGTGGTTATACAACTAAATACTAGTTTAGTGACTCACAGGATTGCTAAAAAGCAGTTTGAACAATAATAAATTAATAAAATAATAAAATTGAATAAGTCAACAGCAGATGCTACTATGCTTGGTCTTGTTGGATTTGTGAGAATCGGCTGAATCTACTGGTACCTTGTTTCCCATGTAACAATAAGAAATATACTCAAAACCTGGATTAATCTGTTTAGTCACATAGCACTACTATTATTCTGAACACTACTGTAAGTATTTGATCCACTGTAGATTTTGCAGGTTTTCCCACCTACAAGGAATGGAGAGGTCTGTAAGTTTTATCAGAGGTGCACTTTAACTGTGAGAGACAGAATCTAAAAAAAAAAATCTGAAACAGACAAACAAACGGGTGAAAACATAAGCTCCTCCAACTTCGCAGGTGGAGGTAACTATCTGTTTCACTTTCATGTCATCAGATGGTTTATGTTTTTTTTTCTCATGAGATTACATTGCCACACTTTCACATAAAGATCCAAGAACTATGAGAAGTGAAGGTGTCAAAGGGTGAATGCAAACCTTGAGCACTCTGCACACAGGGATATATCCCAACCCAGTCTCACGGCAAGTCGTGATTCAGCAGCACAAAATATACATTAATCTATTGGTTTGTGATATTGTGCACGAGGCCGAGCGTGCTCATGGATCAGATTATGAGCGTGGAGAGAGACTTTCCGGACTCCCTTGTTATAACTCTCAATGATTTTAACAAAGGGAATCTCAGTCAGGAATTACCAAAATACAAACAGTTTGTTAAATGCCCAACCAGAGAAGGGAGCACCTTAGATCATTGGTACACGACAGTGAGTGGCGCCTACCGCGCAGTGGCCCGCGTACAGACAGAGACTAAAACTCTCCAAACCTGTTGTGAGGACATCTAAAGTGTGGAGCAATGAAGCTGTAGAGGAGCTACGCGCGTCGTGCATGCTTGGGCACTACAGATTGGGATATGTTTGAGGCTTCAACAGACAGTCTAGATGACTACAGGGACACTGTGACGTCATATATTCATTTCTGTGAAGACAGCATCATCCCACAGCGTACCAGGGTGAGATATACCAACGACAAGCCCTGGTTCACACCTAAACTCCAGCAGCTCCGTTGGCAGAAAGAGGTGGCTTTCAGAGAAGGAGACAGCTATAGAAGTGCAAAGTACAGATTTAGCAAGGAGGTGGGAAAGGCTAAATCCATGTACAGTTCACGTCTGCAGCAAAGGTTCTCTGCCAACGACTCGGCCTCTGTGTGGAGGGGGTTGAAAGAGATTACCAACTACAAGCCCAAAGCACCTCCTTCTATTGATGACCTGAAGCTGGCCAACGACCTGAACGTCTTCTATTCATGTTTTGAAGTCATGGACTCACACCTCACCACGCCCCACACAACTGGATATTCAAACACTCTGGACCTCCCCCCTCTCACCGCAGACATTTCATAAGGCTGAATCCACGTAAGGCCCCGGGCCCAGACTGTGTCTCTCCTGCCACCGTGAGACACTGTACTGATGAGCTGGCCCCAGTCTTCACAGGGATCTTCAACACCTCCCTGGAGTCATGCCACGTTCCAGTCTGTTTCAAGTCCTCCATCATAGTTCCAGTCTCCAAGAAACCACGCGTCACTGGACTTAATGACTACAGGCCTGTGGCTCTCATGTCTGTAGTCATGAAGACCTTTGAACGCCTGGTTTTATCCCACCTGAAGTCCATCACCGACCCCCTCCTGGACCCCCTGCAGTTTGCCTACAGAGCCAACAGGTCTGTAGATGACGCCATAAACCTGGCCCTGCACTCCATCCTGCAGCACCTGGACTCCCCAGGAACCTACGCTAAGATTTGTGGACTTCAGCTCTGCATTCAACACCATCCTTCCGCCTTTGCTCCAGGACAAGCGTTCTCTGCTCCACGTGCCCGACTCCACCTGCAGGTGGATCACAGACTTCCTGACGGACCGGAGTCAGCGTGTGAGGCTGGGAAAGAATGTTTCGAACACTCGGGCTCTCAGCACAGGATCTCCACAGGGCTGTGTCCTTTCCCCTCTGCTCTTCTCCCTGTACTCTAACTGCTGCACCTCCAGCCACAACTCCGTAAAGCTCATCAAGTTTGCGGACGACACCACCCTCATCAGACTCATTTCAGATGGGGATGAGTCTGCCTACAGGAGGGAGGTGGACCGGCTGGTGATCTGGTGCAGCAACAACAACTTGGAGCTCAACACCCAGAAAACAGTGGAGATGATCTTGGACTTCAGGAAAGCCACAGCCCCCCCGCCCTCCCTCGCCCTCACCAACAGCCCCATCACCACTGTGGTCTGTCACCGCTTCCTCGGCACCACCATCACCCAGGACCTCAAGTGGAAGTCAACCATCAGCTCCCTCATCAAGAAGGCCCAGCAGAGGATGTACTTCCTGCGGCAGCTGAAGAAGGCCAAGCTGCCTGTCCAGCTGATGGTGCAGTTCTACACGGCCATCATCGAGTCCATCCTCTGCTCCTCCATCACGGTGTGGTACGCCGGGGAAACAGCCAGGGACAGACACAGACTGCAGTGCATTGTGGCCTCTGCTGAGAAGGTGATTGGCTGTAGCCTTCCATCTCTCCACGACCTGTACGTCTCCAGGACTCTGGGCCGAGCAGGTCGGATCACAGCTGACGCTTCTCACCCTGCACACGGTTTATTCGAACCACTCCCCTCGGGCAGGAGGCTACGGTGCATCCAGATCAGAACTTCCCGCCATAAGAACAGTTCCTTCCCCTCTGCCGTTAAACTCATGAACACTTCATAACTCAGTCACCTTAACCTTAACTCTGTCACTTTATCATTTTATCACGGGTCACTTTAGACAATGTACTCTGGTTTTTAATTGCACTCCTCCCACTGCACTGTTGTTCTGTTTGTGTCGTTGTACATAGCCTTTCATATTTCATATTTCTATTTCATATTTTATCTTATATTTTATTGACATTGATGTCTTACCACAGTGTTTGCTTCTGACAGAGAATCAGATTTATCAGGGAGCCATGAAAAATATGCAAGCAATGAATTGGAGTTGTCCAAATTTTCCATGAAAAGACTTTTGTCTTCTCTTGTTTGCATCTGCAAATAAGAAAAAAATGTTCAGTGTTGAAACGGTGCAGAATTGTCTCACTAAACATCTTACTAATGTGCCATTATAGACACGTAATGACTTTAGACAGACAAATATGTAATCAGGCAGTTATGTTATGGTGTGAAATCCTTACACTCTAAAACATTGCAGCACGTTCAGTTATGTCCACTTGCTACCTCACGTTAACATAAAGAGCTCTTACAAGTTTTGGATGTTGAACTCAACGTTACAAGTTGAGTTCAACATCCACATCTGACTTTCATACAAAAGTATGAAATTTGGCACAGATAATTGAAAAATTATAGGCCGATATCAAATCTATCATTCTGCTCTAAAATTCTGGAAAAGGTGGTTTCACGGCAGCTTGTGGACTATCTTACTGAGAATGACCTTTTTGAGCCACTGCAGTCTGCTTTTAGAAGACATCACTCCACAGAAACAGCACTTATTAAAGTAGTTAAGTTAGTTAATGATCTTCTACAGCATTGGTGTTGTTGGATCTCAGTGCTGCGTTTGACACAGTTGATCATCATATTCTACTTGATAGACTAGAAAACTGTTTCGGGATTACTGGAACTGCTCTTGTGTGGCTGACGTCTTATCTGTCTGGTCGTTCCCATTGTTTTGTGCAATGACGCTACCTCTGACTTTAAGGGCATGAAGTTCGGGGTTCCGCAGGGATCCGTTCTGGGTCCCTTGCTTTTTTCCCTGTATATGGCACCCCTTGGGAACATTTTGCGGCGTTTCGGGGTTGCTTTTCATTGTTATGCTGATGATACTCAGTTGTATATGCCGATATTAAACAAATATGTAGGACTGCCTTTTTGCATTTACGCAATATCTCTAAAATCAGAAAGGTCTTGTCTCAGAGTGATGCTGAAAAACTAATTCATGCATTTATTTCCTCTAGGCTGGACTATTGTAATTCATTATTATCAGGTTGTCCTAAAAGTTCCCTAAAAAGCCTTCAGTTGGTTCAGAATGCTGCAGCTAGAGTACTGACGGGGACTAGCAGGAGAGAGCATATCTCACCCGTGTTGGCCTCTCTTCATTGGCTTCCTGTTAATTCTAGAATAGAATTTAAAATTCTTCTTCTTACTTATAAGGTTTTGAATAATCAGGTCCCATCTTATCTTAGGGACCTCGTAGTACCATATTACCCCATTAGAGCGCTTCGCTCTCAGACTGCGGGCTTACTTGTAGTTCCTAGGGTTTGTAAGAGTAGAATGGGAGGCAGAGCCTTCAGCTTTCAGGCTCCTCTCCTGTGGAACCAGCTCCCAATTCAGATCAGGGAGACAGATACCCTCTCTACTTTTAAGATTAGGCTTAAAACTTTCCTTTTCGCTAAGGCTTATAGTTAGGGCTGGATCGGGTGACCCTGGACCATCCCTTGGTTATGCTGCTTTAGACGTAGATTGTGGGGGGTTTCCCATGATGCACTGTTTCTTTCTCTTTTTGCTCCGTATGCATCACTCTGCATTTAATCATTAGTGATCGATCTCTGCCCCCCTTCATGGCATGTCTTTTTCCTGTTTTTTTCCCTCAGCCCCAACCAGTCTCAGCAGAAGACTGCCCCTCCCTGAGCCTGGTTCTGCTGGAGGTTTCTTCCTGTTAAAAGGGAGTTTTTCCTTCCCACTGTGGCCAAGTGCTTGCTCATAGGGGGTCGTTTTGACCGTTGGGGTTTTTCATAATTATTGTATGGCCTTGCCTTACAATATGGAGCACCTTGGGGCAACTGTTTGTTGTGATTTGGCGCTATATAAGAAAAAAGTTGATTGATTGATTGATTGATAGCTGCTGGAAATCCTGTCCACATAAAATCTTTACAGGACTGTCTTGCAGCAGTGAGAAGTTGGATGTCTAGCAACTTTCTACTTTTGAACTCTGATAAGACTGAAATGATGGTTCTTGGCCCAGCAAGACATCGGCACCAATTTGATCAGCTGGTGCTTAGCCTAGGTTCATG
This sequence comes from Thalassophryne amazonica, assembly GCF_902500255.1. NCBI lineage: Eukaryota > Metazoa > Chordata > Actinopteri > Batrachoidiformes > Batrachoididae > Thalassophryne > Thalassophryne amazonica. Next base: position 112,069,241 of record NC_047103.1, on the reverse strand, counting down.
TGTTATACATCATACTGACAAAGTGAGGAACCTTGGGGTAATCTTTGATCCTACGTTGTCCTTTGACCTCCACATTAGGGACATTACGAGGACTGCTTTCTTTCATCTGAGAAATATAGCAAAGATTCGCCCCATCCTGTCTATGGCTGATGCTGAGACTCTGATTCACGCATTTGTCTCTTCTAGATTGGATTATTGTAATGCTTTATTTTCTGGTCTGCCGCAGTCTAGCATTCGAGGACTTCAGTTGGTGCAGAATGCTGCTGCCAGAATTTTGACACAAAGTAGAAGGTTTGACCACATTACTCCCATTCTGGCATCCCTTCATTGGCTACCGGTTTCTGCCAGATTGGATTTTAAAGTTTTATTGTTGGTTTATAAAATTGTTCATGGACTGGCGCCTTCCTACTTGGCGGACTTGGTTAAGCCCTACGTACCTGCGAGGCCTTTGCGTTCGCAGGGCGCAGGGCTTCTGTGTGTTCCGAGGATGAACAAAAAGTCTGTGGGGTATAGAGCCTTTTCCTACCGTGGTCCGGCTCTTTGGAATGATCTACCTGCTGTTATTCGGCAGTCTGACACGGTGGAGATTTTTAAATCAAGACTGAAGACCCACTTTTTTAGACTGTCTTATCATTATTTTTTTAATCTGTTTGTGTTTGCTTTGTAATTTCTTTTTATTCTACTGTGTTTTATCTTTTAACTGTGCTTTTCTTGCTTTTAATTTTGAATTTAGATTAATTTGTGTTGTGAATTATGTGAAGCGCCTTGGTGCGACTTTGTCGTGATTTGGCGCTATATAAATTAATAAATTAAATTAAATTAAAATCCTAGAGCTCACCTCTAATGACCTACAGGGCTCAATAAAAAAAACATTACACGGGTCAAAATTGAAAAAAAAAATCTGCAATGATTTTGAAAAGTATCTACATAGATACTAAAAGCCCAGTGGCCTCTGTGTACATGTGTGTATGTGTGCGTGCATGTGTAAGCCTTTGATCATGTACAAACTGGGGAGACAGCTGGGATAGGATGAACAACAGTGAACAATGGGTGTTGTATCACCATGATTCAGTCCCTGGTAACCAGACAAGCTCTGGACAAAAGAAATATCTCAACCCTACAGTTATAAAAAACATGACATCAACTAAATGTGGCAAATAATGAATACAATTATTCACAAAACTTTCTCATTTTAATTTCCTGCACTTTCACTTAAAATCATTATAGAGACTTTATTCCGATCCTTGAAAAATGTCAGCTTCCTATTTTATAAACCCAACCCAATCTAGAACCCCACGGGCAACACGCTGATATGATGATATTTGTCTGATCATAAAGATTCCAAAAAGGTATAGTTTGCAATATCTGTGAGTGAATGTCATGGAGTTACGAGGTAAAAGCAGCACATCTGCTTCTGTTAAAAAAAAGATGCAAATTATTGGTTCAGTGAATAGGTCTTTTTTTTTTAATGAATAGTTTGTACCTTGTGTCATGCTTAGTTATCATGTTACAGGGTAACATACAGTGCTGCTTGAACGTTTGTGAACCTCTTGAGCTTTTACATGTTTTAAATTTTAAAGAACATCAAAAAATAAAACAAACAAAAAAAAATCAGGCTTTTTATATTGGCTGGATGCTAATCGATGTAGAATTGTCATTCACATCATAGTGACTCAGAGGAGGTGAAGATGAGTAAAGTGCAGCCACCGAGTAACTGCTTGCTTGTACTTGCTGTGGTTTGTCACAGGTGTGAGTGGGCGGTGTTGCAGGTCCAGGGGGCGCTGTGTCACTGAGGTATTCCTTCCACCACTGACAGACAAACTGTTGGATGTGCTGGGTGTCTTCCATCTGACCACCCAAGCTCCATGGTTTAACTGCTCCTTGGAAATGGAAAATCTTTGCATTACTGCCAAACCTGTGCACAGAAAAGTCACAGTCAGACCCTAAACAGTCTGATCAGAGATTGTGCACAAAGTAATAAAGCAGTTGTGTGGGGTACCTGTTGTATTCTATAATGTTTAATGTAATTTTAGGAGTGCTACAAAAGTAAACACCAGTTATCGCGCCGTGCTTCTCAAACTGTGGGCTATGGGCCCTTGGTGGACCTCTAAGGTACTGCAGGTGGTACATGTGACAGCATTAAAAAAGTAGAAATGACTGATTCTCTTGTACAAAAATGTTTAGAATTACCTAAGTCTAGTCAATTGCTTTCAAATGTAATCAAAAGTAATGTGATAAAAGTCATGTTTTCTCTTCATTTCTCTGACCTAGTTTAAAATACACACAAACACAATTAGTGCTTACCACTGTTGCCTCACAGCAAGAAGGTCTGGGATTGCTTCCCACCTGGTCCTTTCTGTGGGGAGTTTGCATGTTGTTCCCATGTTTGTGTTGACGCTATGGATTCCTCCCACTTCCAAAGGCACGCAGGGGAGGTGAACTGAAAACTTTAAAGTGACCATAGATGGGACTGTGCTTGTCAATCTACATGTGGCCCTGTGAACTGGTGTCCTGTCCAGGGGGTAGCCCACCCCTTACCCAATGACAGTTGGGATAGGATGAAGTTTAATTCAAATAAGCAGGCATAAAATATATATTGGCAATAACAAATTTTGATGTGTGATTAATGCACATTCTGTGACCCTTGGCCCGCCCTGTGGTTTGGGACATCAGGAAGTAATGTATGGCTGCAGACACAAACCTCCTTTAGCAGAAATGCCCCATCAAGCCATTTATTTATTTAAGATCTGGGCCCGGTTTCATAAAGTGGTCTAATCTTGTTATGTCAACTAATCTTTTGATGTTAGTCACTGCACTGTCACTTAGTCGGCCAAAATTTGGCGTTAGCCAACTAAAGTCTTTAGCCTGCTACAGAGGAGGCTAATCTTACTTTAGTCAACAAAACTTCAGTGTCTTACCTCAGAAATGGCAGCTGTCATGGACCACCACTTGATGGAGCAGGAAGGAGGGAGAGCCTTGCGGCGGGAGTGGGTATTCCAGGACCTGACTAATCCACTGGAGGTTTTTATGGATGCAGAGATTCAATCAATCAATCAATCAACTTTTTTCTTATATAGCGCCAAATCACAACAAACAGTTGCCCCAAGGTGCTCCATATTGTAAGGCAAGGCCATACAATAATTATGAAAAACCCCAACGGTCAAAACGACCCCCTATGAGCAAGCACTTGGCCACAGTGGGAAGGAAAAACTCCCTTTTAACAGGAAGAAACCTCCAGCAGAACCAGGCTCAGGGAGGGGCAGTCTTCTGCTGAGACTGGTTGGGGCTGAGGGAAAAAAACAGGAAAAAGACATGCCATGAAGGGGGGCAGAGATCGATCACTAATGATTAAATGCAGAGTGATGCATACGGAGCAAAAAGAGAAAGAAACAGTGCATCATGGGAAACCCCCCACAATCTACGTCTAAAGCAGCATAACCAAGGGATGGTCCAGGGTCACCCGATCCAGCCCTAACTATAAGCCTTAGCGAAAAGGAAAGTTTTAAGCCTAATCTTTAAGCCTAATCGCAGAGCGCCTTGGGGCAAACAGCGATACTGTTTTTGTCTGCCTACAATCCTCTTCATAGTGGACATGATGGCTCCAGCCATCAACCACCAAGCGAGGAGGAACAATGCCCTGCCAGCCCTTCGTCAGGTTTTGATTGCGCTGAGGTTTTACACCTGTGGGACCTTTCAGCGGGTTATTGGCAACACCATCCACATCTCCATCTCCAAATCGTGAGGGATATTAATTTGGCACTTATCCTGCTACCTATTGAGGGACACTGCGGTCTCCTGCCAAGCCCATCTTTTAGCAGCTATGGCTGATGTTTTTCCTTTGAAGAATGTAGGGGCCTTTTTCCGTAAGCGCTTCTTATCTGGTGCAGCAGACTTACCCATGGTTGTAGCACACTGCCAACCTGGAAGTAAACCAAACTCTCGCACATTGGAGGAGTTTCTTGGCAATGGCACTCGTGAGGCCACTTATGCCCGTGAAAGTCATCAACTAATGTTAGACGGCCAATTTACAACTTTAGCCATCTGTGAAGTGGCAATTAGATGCCTAACTGGGCCCAGGTTTGAGTGGAACCCAGAAGACTTTCAGATTTCAAAGTGGGCCTCAGGAGTTTCTTTAGTTTGGGAATAGCTGGTATAGAAAATTGTGTACATCAGATATTTCAATCAATCAATCAATCAATTTTTTTATATAGCACCAAATCACAACAAACAGTTGCCCCAAGGCGCTTTATATTGTAAGGCAAGGCCATACAATAATTATGTAAAACCCAACGGTCAAAATGACCCCCTGTGAGCAAGCACTTGGCTACAGTGGGAAGGAAAAACTCCCTTTTAACAGGAAGAAACCTCCAGCAGAACCAGGCTCAGGGAGGGGCAGTCCTCTGCTGGGACTGGTTGGGGCTGAGGGAGAGAACCAGGAAAAAGACATGCTGTGGAGGGGAGCAGAGATCGATCACTAATGATTAAATGCAGAGTGGTGCATACAGAGCAAAAAGAGAAAGAAACAGTGCATCATGGGAACCCCCCAGCAGTCTACGTCTATAGCAGCATAACTAAGGGATGGTTCAGGGTCACCTGATCCAGCCCTAACTATAAGCTTTAGCAAAAAGGAAAGTTTTAAGCCTAATCTTAAAAGTAGAGAGGGTGTCTGTCTCCCTGATCTGAATTGGGAGCTGGTTCCACAGGAGAGGAGCCTGAAAGCTGAAGGCTCTGCCTCCCATTCTACTCTTACAAACCCTAGGAACTACAAGTAAGCCTGCAGTCTGAGAGCGAAGCGCTCTATTGGGGTGATATGGTACTACGAGGTCCCTAAGATAAGATGGGACCTGATTATTCAAAACCTTATAAGTAAGAAGAAGAATTTTAAATTCTATTCTAGAATTAACAGGAAGCCAATGAAGAGAGGCCAATATGGGTGAGATATGCTCTCTCCTTCTAGTCCCCGTCAGTACTCTAGCTGCAGCATTTTGAATTAACTGAAGGCTTTTTAGGGAACTTTTAGGACAACCTGATAATAATGAATTACAATAGTCCAGCCTAGAGGAAATAAATGCATGAATTAGTTTTTCAGCATCACTCTGAGACAAGACCTTTCTGATTTTAGAGATATTGCGTAAATGCAAAAAAGCAGTCCTACATATTTGTTTAATATGCGCTTTGAATGACATATCCTGATCAAAAATGACTCCAAGATTTCTCACAGTATTACTAGAGGTCAGGGTAATGCCATCCAGAGTATCATTTCAAAAGCTGAAAACTGTTTTGGTCACAGTGTGAACTTTTACTGTGCTATAATCCATGTGCATTTGATGTTTGGTGTGTAACAGGAAATGGCTGTAGGCATTGCACACACAAACACACTCACTGCTGGAAAGCAGTGAGGTAGCTGTACACACAGCTGACGGTGACATTGTAAACAAACGGAAGATGTTTACTGATGTCTTCCACTGGCCAGTTACTGAAGAAAGAGTTGAGCAGTCCCTGGTCTCCTCCTGGCAAAAAGGTGCAGGACACAAAACACAACATTTACTGCACCAACTGCAGACAAACAAATGAGCAGTGTCGGGCAGGTAGGTTACTTCCAAAATGTAGCCTAATACATTTTAAATTCTAATTACATTACAATATCACTGTTTCTAAACTGTAAAGCGTAACATGCCTCTGCATTACTTTTGAGTTACTTTCACCAAAATAACTGCATAAGTAGTAGTAGACATTCTAAAATGCAGTTTAGTGCAGCTCGTTATACATCCAGTGGAGGACAATGTTGTGTAGAATGACTGCAGGCCCTTAAAGTGTGTATCATTAGTAAATAAAATGTCAAATGTGCTGACTATTCAAAATAAAGAAAGAATTGTGAAAATACTGATGTACTTCATTTTATTTTGGTGCCATAAGCCCCTGAAAAATTACGTCATAAACATGGGTAAATTAGCCTGATTTCACCTGCTGCTGATAAACGCTCAGAAACGTTAAGCTGTGAGAAATGTGGACTTTGATGACATCATGTCAGGCCACGCCTCTCAAAACGCTCTACTGAAATGAATGGTGGGGGGGCTTGAATTTTTAGTGTGAAATCTCTTTTTTGTGGCCTTTGACTGTGAATACATCAAAATGGTTCTAATGAGTGTTTTACAAGGATGCAATAAAATGACTAGTGTTGCTTTTTAGGTGGACAGATTTTCCAAAGATAATATTTTGAGGAAGAAAGTGAGAGTTTTTTTTTGTTTTGTTTTTTTAATAGTGCATCTCAGACAAACAGCACAAGTGAAGCCCAGCACGGCATGAGAAAAGTCTTCAAAACAGGGATTGAATCACAGATCGTATCTGTTCATTTTGTGTGGCCAGGAGAAAATTCATAAAGCGTGTTTCCACTCCCAAAAGCTAATTTATAAGCTAAGCTACTACGTGCGGGACACCAGCGAGTCTGGCTGAGGACATTCCTTCTGTAATCATGGAATTGGACAGAACATGACAACAAGTGACCGCTCTTAAGAGGACAGCCAGACACGGACCAGCTTCAGCGTTTGTGTTTATAATAATAACCTTTTAACCACATAAAATCCCACTGAGATCGAGGCCTTTTTGACAAGGGTGACGTGGCCAAGAAAGGCAGCAGTACACATCATAATAGATGGATTAACATCATCAAGAGAACATTAATAAGAAATAAAATATAGTCATCTTGGTCACTGTGAGTTGTAATGATGTGTGGGGAAAAACAAGCATTGTGCAAAAGAATGCTATTCGTGATCTCTTAAAACAGAATGGAAGGTATTCAAAGAAGTTAACCCAGACAGTTTCAGTGCAGACTGGAGGACATTCCAGTCAGAGGGAGCAGAAAAACTGAAAGCTTCCTTTCCCGTTTCAGTGCCGACACAAGGTACATGGAAACATAGCATGTTGTTTGAATGCAGAGCATAACAGCTTTCAGATCTCTGGATAAATAGGTTGGAACCAGTGCAATAAGAGTCTTGTAAACCAGCGTCATCCAATATGTATATCGCCTGACAGTCAAAGAGGGCATGCCAGCATTGGCATACAACTCACAGTGGTGTGTGAGGGAGCAACAGCCATTGATGAATCTCAAGGCACACAGTGGGGTCAAGGACTGTAGACAACTAGTTGAAGCGCACATATATACGACTTTGCCATAGTCCAGTAAAGGCAACAAGGTAGCAGTTATCAGGAACTTCCGGGCACCTAAAGGGAAACACGACTTTATTCTATAAAGGAAGCCTAGCTTCACCCTTAATTTGTAGATCAAGTGTTTAAGATGGATTTTAAAGGAAAGCTCTATGTCAATAGTTAATCCTAAATACTAGTAACTGCTGACTAGCTCGAAAATATTACCTTGAGCCATTTTAATTGATGGTATGTTCAGTGGTGGGCACAGTTCTGCTAATCTGCAGACCTCTAATTAGCTAAGCAAACTTTTGTTAGCGGATTAGCTTTTCAGCTAACTTTGAAAATCAGGGGACCAATTAGCTTCTGCTAAATTTTGTTCCGCTAACATTTTTTTCCTGGCATAGTGATAAAAGCTTAATGGTCAAAAACATTTATAAACCTTAAAATCATACGTTAGTTCCTGTTTCTCTGTTTTGCAATAGTCAGACCGCTGTGAGCGCAGTCCTCCCCCAGCAGAAGGGGATGGGCTGGCTGCCACTGCAAAAAAAAAAAGAAAGAAAAAACTGTCATTTACTTTCCACATGCAAGGACACAGACGTGTGTCAGGAGACATGAAAAGCAAGGCACTTTTCACTTATGGTTTAATTTATAAACAAAACAAATTCTGGACACTTTATCGACATTAACGGCAACTCTGTCATATTTACAAAGTGAAACTATTGCATAATATTACATATCTTTTAAAGTATGCGCTAATTCTGAAGGTTTGAGTGTTAACAGCCACACGTGCCACAAGGTATTATGAGAAATGAGTCTCCTCTCAATCACACACACACACACACACACACACACACACACACACACACACACACACACACACACACACACACACCCCACCTCCTTGTCAAAATGCATAGAACACTGGGGAGGTGATGGTCTAGTGCAGGGGTGGGCAATCATGTGCCATGAAGGGCCGAGATACTGCAGGTTTTCCTTATTACCAATCACCTCAGCAGGTGATTTCATTGATGATCAGATGTTTATGCTCAGGGGAGAAGCTCATCAGCAACCCACCTGCTGAGGTAATTGGTTGCAAGGATAACCTGCACTGTCTTGGCCCTCACAGCCCACCCCTGGTCTAGTGGTTAAGCGTTGGGCTTGAGACCAGAGGACCAGTTTTTGTCTTTAAAGACACTTGTTATTTTTGGTGCTGTGATTTTGTACCTTCTGTTTGTTACCTTCATTTGGAGAAGAATAAAACCTTTTGTTTTTCACTCACCTCTCGTGTCTCGGCTACATTGCATTTTGAGGTCCAACTCAGTTCCTGTGGTTTAAAACCATAACAGAAGTGGGTGGAGCTTAGATGCCAAAAACTTAACTGTTCTGCTGCTGCAACAAAGATGATTAAATGTGAGTTGTCTGACTGAAATACTGTTTTAATATAGAAATGGGAAAATAGGTTACATATGTACAGTCAGATACCATGTGAATTTAGTAAGCAGGCCCCTGTCCCTTAATAGGCCTGTGCATGGCGGGGAAAACATTTACCTATCTGTGTTGATAGTTTGTTGCTTATAAAGTTGTCCATGCCTATCTGTTGCAAACTATCCAGCATGGTCTGCCTTTGGTGAGGAGCACCTGGCAAATGGTTTTTGAGAGTAGATGTAATTCAGAGATACAAGTATATGCAAACGTTTGGGCACCCCTGATCATTTTCATGATTTTCCTTTATAAATCATTGGTTGTCTGGATCTGAAATTTCAGTTAAATATATCATATATCAGACCAACATGGTGATATTTGAGAAGTGAAATGAAGTTTCTAGTATTTACAGAAAGTGTGCAATAATTCTTAAACAAAATTAGGCAGGTGCATATATTTGGGCACCCTTGTCATTTTATTCATTTGAATACATTTAGTACTAACTATTGGAACACAAAATTGGTTTGGCAAGCCCCTTGACCTCCTTACACAGGTAAATCCAATCATGAGAAAGGGTATTTAAGGTGGTCATTTGCAAATGTTTCCCCTCTTTCCATCTCTTCTAATGAGTGGCAACATGGGAGCCTCTAAACAACTCTCAAATGACCTGAAAACAACAATTGTTCAACATCATGGTTTAGGGGAAGGATACAAAAAGCTATCCCAGAGATTTCAGCTGGTTTCCACTGTGAGGAAATGGAAGACCACAGGCACAGTACTAGTTAAGGCCTGAAGTGGCAGGCCAAGAAAAATCTCAGATAAGCTGAAGCGAAGGACAGTGAGAACATTCAACTATACAGAGCACTTTGCACAAAGGTACGCTGTATGATGCTGAGTTGTTTGAGGTATGCTAAAGCACATTTGGACAAGCCAGCTTCATTTTGGAATAAGGTGCTGTGGACTGATTAAACTAAGATTGAGTTATTTGGACATAACAAGGGGCAGTATGCATGGCTAAAAAAGAACACAGCATTCCAAGAAAAACACTTGCTACCTACAGTAAAATTTTAAGGTGGTTCTATCATGCTGTGGGGCTGTGTGGCCAGTGCAGGTACTGGGAATCTTGTTAAAGTTCAGGGTCACGTGGATTCCAGTCAATATCAGCAGATTCTTGAGAACAATGTTCATGATTCAATGACAAAGTTGAAGTTGCGCCGGGGTTGGATCTTTCAACAAGACAATGACCCTACACACTGCTCAAAATCTACTAAGGAATTCATGCAAAGGAACAAGTACAATCCAGTTCCAGTTCTGGAATGGCCATCTCAGTCCCCAGACCTGAATATTATTGAATATCTGTGGTGGGATTTTAAACGGGCTGTCCATGCTCAGAAACCAACAAACCTGGGATGTTTTGTAAAGAGGAATGGTCCGAAATACCTTCAACCAGAATCCAGACTCTCATTGGAAGCTATAGGAAGCATTTAGAGGCAAAAGGAGGATCTACTAAATATTGATGTATTTTTTTCTGTTGGGGTGCCCAAATTTATACACCTGCCTAATTTTGTTTAATCAATCAATCAATCAATTTTTTTATATAGCGCCAAATCACAACAAGCAGTTGCCCCAAGGCGCTTTATATTGTAAGGCAAGGCCATACAATAATTATGTAAAACCCCAACGGTCAAAACGACCCCCTGTGAGCAAGCACTTGGCTACAGTGGGAAGGAAAAACTCCCTTTTAACAGGAACAAACCTCCAGCAGAACCAGGCTCAGGGAGGGGCAGTCTTCTGCTGGGACTGGTTGGGGCTGAGGGAGAGAACCAGGAAAAAGACATGCTGTGGAGGGGAGCAGAGATCGATCACTAATGATTAAATGCAGAGTGGTGCATACAGAGCAAAAAGAGAAAGAAACAGTGCATCATGGGAATCCCCCAGCAGTCTACGTCTATAGCAGCATAACTAAGGGATGGTTCAGGGTCACCTGATCCAGCCCTAACTATAAGCTTTAGCAAAAAGGAAAGTTTTAAGCCTAATCTTAAAAGTAGAGAGGGTGTGTGTCTCCCTGATCTGAATTGGGAGCTGGTTCCACAGGAGAGGAGCCTGAAAGCTGAAGGCTCTGCCTCCCATTCTACTCTTACAAACCCTAGGAACTACAAGTAAGCCTGCAGTCTGAGAGCGAAGCGCTCTATTGGGGTGATATGGTACTAGGAGGTCCCTAAGATAAGATGGGACCTGATTATTCAAAACCTTATAAGTAAGAAGAAGAATTTTAAATTCTATTCTAGAATTAACAGGAAGCCAATGAAGAGAGGCCAATATGGGTGAGATATGCTCTCTCCTTCTAGTCCCCGTCAGTACTCTAGCTGCAGCATTTTGAATTAACTGAAGGCTTTTTAGGGAACTTTTAGGACAACCTGATAATAATGAATTACAATAGTCCAGCCTAGAGGAAATAAATGCATGAATTAGTTTTTCAGCATCACTCTGAGACAAGACCTTTCTGATTTTAGAGATATTGCGTAAATGCAAAAAAGCAGTCCTACATATTTGTTTAATATGCGCTTTGAATGACATATCCTGATCAAAAATGACTCCAAGATTTCTCACAGTATTACTAGAGGTCAGGGTAATGCCATCCAGAGTAAGGATCTGGTTAGACACCATGTTTCTAAGATTTGTGGGGCCAAGTACAATAACTTCAGTTTTATCTGAGTTTAAAAGCAGGAAATTAGAGGTCATCCATGTCTTTATGTCTGTAAGACAATCCTGCAGTTTAGCTAATTGGTGTGTGTCCTCTGGCTTCATGGATAGATAAAGCTGGGTATCATCTGCGTACCAATGAAAATTTAAGCAATACCGTCTAATAATACTGCCTAAGGGAAGCATGTATAAAGTGAATAAAATTGGTCCTAGCACAGAACCTTGTGGAACTCCATAATTAACTTTAGTCTGTGAAGAAGATTCCCCATTTACATGAACAAATTGTAATCTATTAGACAAATATGATTCAAACCACCGCAGCGCAGTGCCTTTAATACCTATGGCATGCTCTAATCTCTGTAATAAAATTTTATGGTCAACAGTATCAAAAGCAGCACTGAGGTCTAACAGAACAAGCACAGAGATGAGTCCACTGTCCGAGGCCATAAGAAGATCATTTATAACCTTCACTAATGCTGTTTCTGTACTATGATGAATTCTAAAACCTGACTGAAACTCTTCAAATAGACCATTCCTCTGCAGATGATCAGTTAGCTGTTTTACAACTACCCTTTCAAGAATTTTTGAGAGAAAAGGAAGGTTGGAGATTGGCCTATAATTAGCTAAGATAGCTGGGTCAAGTGATGGCTTTTTAAGTAATGGTTTAATTACTGCCACCTTAAAAGCCTGTGGTACATAACCAGCTAGCAAAGATAGATTGATCATATTTAAGATCGAAGCATTAAATAATGGTAGGGCTTCCTTGAGCATCCTGGTAGGAATGGGGTCTAATAAACATGTTGATGGTTTGGATGAAGTAACTAATGAAAATAACTCAGACAGAACAATCGAAGAGAAAGAGTCTAACCAAATACCGGCATCACTGAAAGCAGCCAAAGATAACGATACGTCTTTGGAATGGTTATGAGTAATTTTTTCTCTAATAGTTAAAATTTTGTTAGCAAAGAAAGTCATGAAGTCATTACTAGTTAAAGTTAATGGAATACTCAGCTCAATAGAGCTCTGACTCTTTGTCAGCCTGGCTACAGTGCTGAAAAGAAACCTGGGGTTGTTCTTATTTTCTTCAATTAGTGATGAGTAGAAAGATGTCCTAGCTTTACGGAGGGCTTTTTATAGAGCAACAAACTCTTTTTCCAGGCTAAGTGAAGATCTTCTAAATTTACGGGTTATCTGCTTTAAGCTACGAGTTTGTGAGTTATACCACGGAGTCAGGCACTTCTGATTTAAAGCTCTCTTTTTTAGAGGAGCTACAGCATCCAAAGTTGTCTTCAATGAGGATGTAAAACTATTGACGAGATACTCTATCACACTTACAGAGTTTAGGTAGCTACTCTGCACTGTGTTGGTATATGGCATTAGAGAACATAAAGAAGGAATCATATCCTTAAACCTAGTTACAGCGCTTTCTGAAAGACTTCTAGTGTAATGAAACTTATTCCCCACTGCTGGGTAGTCCATCAGAGTAAATGTAAATGTTATTAAGAAATGATCAGACAGAAGGGAGTTTTCAGGGAATACTGTTAAGTCTTCTATTTCCATACCATAAGTCAGAACAAGATCTAAGATATGATTAAAGTGGTGGGTGGACTCATTTACTTTTTGAGCAAAGCCAATAGAGTCTAATAATAGATTAAATGCAGTGTTGAGGCTGTCATTCTCAGCATCTGTGTGGATGTTAAAATCGCCCACTATAATTATCTTATCTGAGCTAAACACTAAGTCAGACAAAAGGTCTGAAAATTCACAGAGAAACTCACAGTAACGACCAGGTGGACGATAGATAATAACAAATAAAACTGGTTTTTGGGACTTCCAATTTGGATGGACAAGACTAAGAGTCAAGCTTTCAAATGAATTAAAGCTCTGTCTGGGTTTTTGATTAATTAATAAGCTGGAATGGAAGATTGCTGCTAATCCTCCGCCCCGGCCCATACTACGAGCATTCTGACAGTTAGTGTGACTCGGGGGTGTTGACTCATTTAAACTAACATATTCATCCTGCTGTAACCAGGTTTCTGTAAGGCAGAATAAATCAATTTGTTGATCAATTATTATATCATTTACTAACAGGGACTTAGAAGAGAGAGATCTAATGTTTAATAGACCACATTTAACTGTTTTAGTCTGTGGTGCAGTTGAAGGTGCTATATTATTTTTTCTTTTTGAATTTTTATGCTTAAATAGATTTTTGCTGGTTATTGGTAGTCTGGGAGCAGGCACCGTCTCTACGGGGATGGGGTAATGAGGGGATGGCAGGGGGAGAGAAGCTGCAGAGAGGTGTGTAAGACTACAACTCTGCTTCCTGGTCCCAACCCTGGATAGTCACGGTTTGGAGGATTTAAGAAAATTGGCCAGATTTCTAGAAATGAGAGCTGCTCCATCCAAAGTGGGATGGATGCCGTCTCTCCTAACAAGACCAGGTTTTCCCCAGAAGCTTTGCCAATTATCTATGAAGCCCACCTCATTTTTTGGACACCACTCAGACAGCCAGCAATTCAAGGAGAACATGCGGCTAAACATGTCACTCCCGGTCTGATTGGGGAGGGGCCCAGAGAAAACTACAGAGTCCGACATTGTTTTTGCAAAGTTACACACCGATTTAATGTTAATTAACATGCAGTTGTCATGCGGTATGCATTATCTGAGTCCCTCCGTCCATGCCATCGCTCGCAATGACAGATATTCGCCCTCGGGTGAATATCTGTCATTTTGGGCGACTGGACATGGACGCCGGGCCTCTGAAAATGCATACCGCCCTCCAAAAGCATGTTATTGTATTAATATTCAAACTAACTTACAATCATATCTGTTCAATTAAGTGCTCTACCAAATAGCAATAACACTCTGTTTATGGTACACATAGATATCAGAGGTGATTGGGCAATGGATTGACTTGAATATTTTTTAAACTGACAATCACAATATCAGCCTTTTAAAGGTGCTTCTTCTGAATAAGTTTCAACCTGACCCATCCCCTGAGCAAGCACACTGGCAGTAGTGGGCACAGTTCCACTAATCCACTAACTGCTAATTAGGAAAGCTAACATTTGTGTTAGCAGATTAGCTTCTTTTTTTTTCCCAGTCAAAGTCAGCTTTATTGTCAATTCTTCACATGTACTAGATATACAAGGAATTGAAATTTTGTTTCTCACCTTCCCTCGATGATGACAGGACAAGACATTTCAACAATAAGGACAGAAAGGTGCACAAGTGTTTATAGTGTAGTGTCTGAGGTAATAGTAAAAGAATATAATTCAGATGATTTGGAAAACATCAGCAGACCACTTAGCTTCCTCTAAATTTAGTTCCACTAACATTTTTTGCTGGCATAGTGAATAAAACTTAATGGCCAAAATCATACGTTAATCCCTATTTGTTGCATGTTTTGCAGTAGTCAGACGGCTGTGAGCTCAGTCCTCCCCAGCAGAAGGGAGCTGAGCAGGCCTGCTGCTGTTGCCCCAAAAAAAGTAATTTACATTGCACATGCCACAAGACAAACAGTGGGCAGGAGACATAAAATGCAAAGCCCACTGTTTGTCTTGTGGCATGTGCAATCCCACCTGTCAACATGCACAGAACACTGCCATCTACTGTATGGGAGTGTGTATAATGACCAACATTGGTTGCTATTTGTTGTAAATACACTTCACAAACAGAATTTTCAGTTTTGCAAATGCCTTTTTTATTTTTTATTTTTTACAAATGAAATAAATGACGTTTGCAAATACACATTTATTTGTAAAAACCAAGACACACATTACAGTAACTTGTGTGTTGGCTGTGTGTTGACAAATAAATAAGCCAACCAACCAGTGAAGGAGACCCATTTTTCCATAACGCCTTTCGGCACGTGTCTGTTAATGCTCAAACCTTCGGAATTAGAGCATTACTTTAAAAGATATGTGCAATATTTTCACTTTGTGAAAATGACAGAGTTACTGTTAATATCGATAAACTATGTGGAATTAAGTTTTGGTCCCACTGAATAATAAATCCACAAAGAATGAGCAATGTATGGATTTATCAGAAATTTCAGTCATTATTCGAATAATGAGCCACATATATGAACATTGCGCAAGCAATTAAAGAACACTTCCAGTGAGTGCGAATGATTGTCTCAGTGCACACAGCGCAGCTCACCTGATCAATTATAATCAATTATATTAAATCTATCATAAACATACTTTTATAGCTGTTCATAAAGAAGGAATGAACATGCAACTTATTTACCAAGCTATTACAATATAAACATTACAAATAATTACCTTTTAGGCTGTTCCAAATACCTTCTCCAGCTTTTGCAGCGCAGGAAAAAGAGAGAAAGAAAAGCGGCAGCTGAAACGGTCCTCTGTGATTCCAGAAGCAATTAGAGGTGTTTTCAACAGCCAACTGAGTGAAAATGATGAATCAGCTACAAAATAATTATTCATAGACAGCATCCAGCGCACAAAGCAGGTGGGATTGTCACGACGAAGTGCGCAAGAAGACGGAGCCAAAATATCCCGTCCAAAATAGCTTGTCCTGTCTTCGTAGCTGCCAGGTCCTCAGATAATAGGCTTCTTTTCATACACAACAAGACAGGCCGTATCAAGGCACTTTTCACTCATGGTCACAACATAACTCTTCACCAAACTAGCTACACTACTTGAACTATCAAAACACAATAAATGTATAACACTAACAACACTGCTAAATCAACATGTACTACAATAATAACTTTTTAAAAAGACCCAAACTCTGAACTCCCATAATGCATTGCAGCAGCGATTGATTGTGTGTCTGCTTTAAATACAGCATGTACATGCAGATCTTTACTATTTTAGGTGAAAAGACACTTATTTATAGAGTTAAATTTGTCTCATTAACACCTTCATTTGCACACGTTTTGGAATCCACAAACACAAATTAAGTAAATATGTCATTTTTTTTCATTTGTAAAAAAAGGAATTTGCAAAACTGAAAATTCTGTTTGTGAAGTGTGATTTAGCATTTGTGAATCACCGATCACACACACTCATCGCTTTGCTCACTTACGCAATATTCGCCCTATTGAGATATCCCATAATCCCTTGAATGCCAGAGAATCACTGCAGTCTAAACAACATGGAGAAACCACATTGCAGCAATTGCAAATGACCATTATACTGCCAAAATGTACGAGGGCTGTCAATAAAGTAACGGCCCTTTTTTATTTTTTTCAAAAACTATATGGATTTCATTCATATGTTTTTACATCAGACATGCTTGAACCCTCGTGCGCATGCGTGAGTTTTTCCACGCCTGTCGGTGACGTCATTCGCCTGTGAGCACTCCTTGTGGGAGGAGTCGTCCAGCCCCTCGTCGGAATTCCTTTGTCTGAGAAGTTGCTGAGAGACTGGCGCTTTGTTTGATCAAAATTTTTTCTAAACCTGTGAGACACATCGAAGTGGACACGGTTCGAAAAATTAAGCTGGTTTTCAGTGAAAATTTTAACAGCTGATGAGAGATTTTGAGGTGATTCTGTCGCTTTAAGGACTTCCCACAGTGCGAGACGTCGCTCAGCGCTCTCAGCCGCCGTCGCCAGCCTGTTCAAGCTGAAAACCTCCACATTTCAGGCTCTATTGATCCAGGACGTCGTGAGAGAACAGAGAAGTTTCAGAAGAAGTCGGTTTCAACATTTTATCCGGATATTCCACTGTTAAAGGAGATTTTTTTAATGAAAGACGTGCGGATGGATCCGCGCGTCGGGACGCAGCCGACGTGTTGCGGCGGCACAGGAAAAACACCTCCGTGTTGATAGCCATTTGTAAAATCCAGGCGGCTTTTGATGGCTTTCAGTGGAGTGAGTATATGAGAAATTGTTTAACAGGCAGGACATGTTCCAACTTGTCCTTAAGGCTTTCAACAGAGGTGTTTTTCCTGTGGCAGAGCGTCGCGTCGGCTGCGTCCCGACGCGCGGACCCGTCCGCACGTCTTTCATTAAAAAAATCTCCTTTAACAGTGGAATATCCGGATAAAATGCTGAAACCGACTTCTTCTGAAACTTCTCTGTTCTCTCACGACGTCCTGGATCAATAGAACCTGAAATGTGAAGGTTTTCAGCTTGAACAGGCTGACGACGGCGCCTGAGAGCGCTGAGCGACGTCTCGCACCGTGGGAAGTCCTTAAAGCGACAGAATCACCTCAAAATCTCTCATCAGCCGTTAAAATTTTCACTGAAAACCAGCTTAATTTTTCGAACCGTGTCCACTTTGATGTGTCTCACAGGTTTAGAAAAAATTTTGATCAAACAAAGCGCCAGTCTCTCAGCAACTTCTCAGACAAAGGAATTCCGACGAGGGGCTGGACGACTCCTCCCACAAGGAGTGGTCACAGGCGAATGACGTCACCGACAGGCGTGGAAAAACTCACGCATGTGCACGAGGGTTCAAGCATGTCTGACGTAAAAACATATGAATGAAATCCATATAGTTTTTGAAAAAAATAAAAAGGACCGTAACTTTATTGACAGCCCTCGTATATTTTTATGCCTTTCATCACATTAATATGAGACTGCATGCATGAGATCCAGGAAACTTATCAAAAAAAAAAGTTTCAAATATTCCGTGTCTGCTACGTTTAATCTGCGTGGATCTTCATAAACGCAAACCGAATTTCAGACATCTTATATATATTACTCTGGAACAAACAACACATACAGTGTTGTCAAGGACAATAAGCAGGGCATTAAAGAGCAAAGTTCTGAAATATAAAGAACACTGACCCTGTCACTCTCTCTTCAAGTATCCACTCCTTTTGTCTCCTTGATATTCACAACCTATCCACTCCTGATGATCTGGTTTCTCATTACAACAACGGTCTCCATAATATTTTTAATTCTCTTGCTCCATTAAAAAACAGATCAGTTTCTTTCTCTGTTAACCTGAAACTCAGTGCAATCCAAAAAATTCTTGCACAAATGAAAAATCAGCTGAAAAAGGGCCAAAACTCGCACTGGCACCAGTAGATCATGGCAATGTTCTATTTATTTTTGACACCGGTTATATCAGATGGTTATCTAATTACAACTTGGCTTTTTTTTTTTTTTTTGAAAATGCACAAATTTACAAAAGCACATTTATGTAAACACCAACACACAACACACGTCATATTAATGTGTTGGTTTACATAATGAATGACTCAACCAAATCAGTGTTAGCGGAGACACATTTTACCCAGAATCATTTGCGATCTGTCTGTATTCTTTACAAAACTTCAGAATTAGTGCATTATTCAACATTAAATGATATATGTTATATTTTAACTTTGTACAAATGACAGAATTGACATTAATGGAGTTATTCTATCAGTAGTCATTTTGTTTATACACCAAACCATAACTCAGCATTGGTTTATTTTCCAAGACCTCGGCCTGATGGCAGCATTGTGATTGAGTGCAGAGTTGAGCTTTGTGGCTCTTCTCAGCTTGCTTCTGTGCTGGAAGTCATGTAGTAAACAGGAGCTTCCAGCAGGGGGCAAGATGTTCAAAGACACAAGTGCTGGCTCATTGTTTGGGTCTGTTGTCGCTTTTGATGTTACCAGAAGTGATCGTGGTGTTAAAACTCAAAATCAGCTTGTTAGTAGTTGCAAGTGTACCAGACACAATACTGGAATTTATCGGTTATCTGTAACTTCTGATACATTTTTGGGTGGTTTATTGTTTTATCTTTATCAAAGATAACTTTTCAGTTATCTGATTATCTGTTATCAAAGTTAATTTTTTGGTTATCTGTGCCCACCACTGGTCTTTGATCACCCAATGTGGGGACAAGCGACCTCCCAGTGGTTATTGTCCATCAAGCAGGAGACCCATAGCATGGTGGCATATTCCATCGAATTCCGCAATCTATCCTTGGAGTCCAGCTGGAATGCCGCTGTGCTACGGAGTGCATTAGTTAGCTGTCTGTCCAAAATGCTGAAAGATGAGCTGGTGATCCAGGATCTATGCTCCTCCTTAGACCAACTCATTTCCTTGTCCATCAAAATAGACTATTGGTTGTGGGAGAAAGGCCAATGGATGGAGCATGCGTCTTCCCCTCGGTTCCCTCTACAAGCGGGCCCCGGTCCTTCTTCTTCGTGCTCCACCAGGACTACACTCCCTGTGCTCACAGTGCCCCCTGCCGAGCTGCATTGGCTCTTCAGCAGGGACCCAATTGACTCCTGAAGGGAGGGTAGGCAGCATTTGACAGCCAGGGAGTGCTTGTATTGTAACACCTGGGGACATATTCACTAATGCCCGGTTCGGCCAACAGGCTTTTGTTGAGCTGTACACACTTCATGGGTGACCGCTTGCCACGAACTTAATTCCTGGCCACACTCTTTTTTGGTAATCAGACTGTTAAACTCCAGGCTCTTATAGACTCAGGTGCCGATTCAAATTTTTTAGATCCTACCATAATCATTCAGGCTCACATTCTGGTGGACGCCGAATGCATGAGACCTAACATGACCATTTGAGAGCGTGAGTCTCACTATGAATGAGTGAAACTTGAGAGCTCTGTTCCAGTCATGTTACTAGTCTCGGGTAACCATGAATCACAAATCATGAATCACTGCAATTTTTTGTTTATTCCGCTACTCCCTCACTGGTGTTGGGGCATCCCTGGCTAATCTTTCACAACTCTGGTGTCGACTGGCCGACCGGGACCATCTCCCGGTGGGACAAAGCCTGTCACCTCCACTGTCTTCATTCCTCTGTTCCTTTCACCCAGGGTTCCAGGGAGTCTATCACCATGTCCATTGTGCTCTCTGTAGTCCCCAAACAGTACAATAATCTCTAGGAAGTTTTTTAGTAAGAGCTGGGCTCTCTCCTTGCCTCCTCACCGACTGTGTGACTGCTCTATCAATTTGCTTCCGGACGTGCCTTTTTCCTCCAGTCATCTTTACAACCTGTTGTACCCGGAGAGGGAATTGATGGAGCAGTATCAATCAATCAATCAATCAGTTTTTTATATAGCGCCAAATCACAACAAACAGTTGCCCCAAGGCGCTTTATATTGTAAGGCAAGGCCATACAATAATTATGTAAAACCCCAACGGTCAAACGACCCCCTGTGAGCAAGCACTTGGCTACAGTGGGAAGGAAAAACTCCCTTTTAACAGGAAGAAACCTCCAGCAGAACCAGGCTCAGGGAGGGGCAGTCTTCTGCTGGGACTGGTTGGGGCTGAGGGAGAGAACCAGGAAAAAGACATGCTGTGGAGGGGAGCAGAGATCGATCACTAATGATTAAATGCAGAGTGGTGCATACAGAGCAAAAAGAGAAAGAAACAGTGCATCATGGGAACCCCCCAGCAGTCTACGTCTATAGCAGCATAACTAAGGGATGGTTCAGGGTCACCTGATCCAGCCCTAACTATAAACTTTAGCAAAAAGGAAAGTTTTAAGCCTAATCTTAAAAGTATATCAGTATATCAAGACTCCCTGGCTGCTGACCTTATCTGTCCTTCCTCCTCGCCCCTAAGGGCTGGATTCTTTTTTGGGACGCTCCATCCATGCATTGATTATTGTGGGTTAAATCCCATTACCGTCCACAACCGGTATCCACTTCCCTTACTGGATTCCATGTTTGACTCACTGCAGGGGGTGGCAATATTCTCCAAACTCGATCTTAGGAATGCTTACCACCTCATCCGCATCAAGGAAGGGGACGAGTGGAAGACCGCATTCAATACGCTGCTAGGGCATTTTGAATATCTCATTATACCCTTCGGCCTCACAAATGCTCCCATCGTTTTTCAAGCTTTGATAAATGATGTCCTCCATGATTTTCTGAACCATTTTGTTATCCGATACCTCGACAGAATGCTCATATTTTCCAGAAATATTCAGGAACACATCCAACATGTCTGCCTTGTCCTCAAGAGACTTCTTGAGAGCTGTCTCTTTATTAAGGCAGAAAAAATGTGCTTTTCACCAGTCTTCCATATCTTTTTTAGGTTTCATTTTTCCCTCTGCCTCTGACTCCCGCTGAGTGCAACTACGATGTGGGGAACTGGGAATTCCTGGTTGTGAAGGAGGCACTGGAGGAGTGGAGACATTGATTGGAAGGTACGTCAGTCCCTTTTCATTGTGTGGACTGATCATAAGAATCTCACCAATATACAAAATGCTAAGAGACTTAATTCCAGACAGGCCAGGTGGTCTCTGTTTTTTTGGACGTTTCAACTTTTCACTCACCTACAGACCCAGTTCCAAGGACATTAAGCTTGATGCTTTTGGACTACTCACCTACTCCGGACTGTATGCTCCCAAGTCAGATGGTGGTTGGAGGACTCACTTGGGACATTAAGAGGGTCGTCTGGGAGGCCCAGAAGACCCACCCAGACCCTGGAGCTCTTTGTGCCTCCTTCAGCCTGCTCAGCCGTCCTTCATTTCATCCACACAACAAAGTTTTCCTGTCACCCAGGCATCCACAGAACATTACATCTGGTCCAGCAACTCTTCTGGTGGACCTCCATCCAGGCAGATGTGCGAGAGTATGTAAACACCTGTACCACCTGCACCAGGAGTAAGGCATCTCACCAGCCACTGTCTGGCCTCCTCCATCCTCTTCCTGGTCGCCCATGGTCACACATCTGTCTGGACTTTATCACTGGTTTGCCCACCTCAAGCAGAAACACCATCATCCTGGACCATTTTTCAAAGGCTTCGTAGCCCTGCCCAAGTTACCTTCAGCCTTGGAGACCACTGACCTCCTAGTTCATCATGTGTTCCAGCTGCATGGCATCCCTGTAGACATTATGTCAGATAGAGGACCCCAGTTTACACCTCAAGTTCCTTAGGGGCCTCGGTCAGTCTCATCTGGATTTCATCCCCAGACCAACGGGCAGGCGGAGCAGGCCAACCAGGAACTTGAGGCCACTCTATGCTGCGTCACATCCTCCTATCCGTCCCCCTGGAGTGCACATCTACCTTGGGTTGAATATACTCATAACACCCAGGTGAGCTCTGCCACTGGTTTATCTCCATTCAAATGTTCAGTAGAATATCAGCCTCAGGATATCAGCAGACAAGCACCAAACCATGGCCCCCAGTTACCAGTTTGGCCAGGAGGAATGGCTGTCCAGCAAAGACATGCCTCTGAAGGCTGCAGCCAAGAAGCCGGTTCCCCGATACCTGGGACTATTTGTGGTGGAAGAAATTGTCAACCCCGCTGCCATCAGGCTCAAGTTGCCCTGGACTCTCAAAATATATCCTGTGGTGCATGTCTCTCATCTGAAGCCAGTTTGTACCAGCACTTTGTGGCCTGTAGCTGAACTCTCTCCTCCCACCTGGATTGTGAATGGCCATCCACCTTGGACCATGCACTGGATATTGGATGAACTCTCTCCTCCCACCTGGATTGTGGATGGCCATCCAGCTTGGACCATGCACTGGATATTGGATGGGCACCGCCGGGGTCAGGTTGACAGTATCTGGTGGACTGTAAGCGTTATGGCCCTGACGAGTGCTCATATTGGACCCCCCCATCTGTGTCTTCTATCAGGCCCACACGGACTGGTCTGGTAAGTCACCTGGGGGTTTGTGTTGTGGGGGGGTAGGGTACTCTTGTGCTGCCTTTATCTGCCTCACTACCTCTCCCTTCCTGTGTCATCTGGAGCCTGCATTCGGAGCTGATTGGATTCACCTGTCTACACTTATCACCACCTGTTTATATACCTCGCCTCTTCATTCATTCAGACTCCGGGAACTCAGTTTTGCCTGCAGGGTATTCTGGACAAGTTATTAGTTTTTTTAACTTTTGTCTCCTCTGATTGTTGCTTGTACTAACTCAGGGGTGGCCAAGGTCGGTCCTCGAGAGCCACCTTCCTGACACTCTTAGTTGTCTCCCTGCTCCAACACACCTGAATCCAATGAAAGGCTCATTAAAAGTCTGCTAACGAGTCTTTCATTGGATTCAGGTGTGTTGGAGCAGGGAGACAACTAAGAGTGTCAAGAAGGTGGCTCTCAAGGACCGAACTTGGCCATCCCTGTACTAACTCCTTTCTCCATGTCCTCAGCTTTTCCTGGTTCCATCATTTCTGTTGTAGTCACCTGGGTCTGTCTGGTTCTGGAATCCCCTCCGTTACCATCTGGTTTGAGAGCTCACTGTGTCTACCTCTGTTCTAGCTGGTCTTTCCCTCCTCCAGTGCCTGATTCCTCAGTTTTCTACATTTGTTACTTACTGTGTTACTACAATAAATTGTTTCATTTTTTTATTCTGGCCTGTTCTCTGCTGTTGTGGGTCCTAATCCTTGTCTTTGTTGTTTTTTTGTTTGTTTGTTTGTGTTTTTTTTTTTTTGCCATAACAGAGATAGAGTTTTAAGGTTTTACATATTTTTCAATACTCGGTAAAAATGTTAAAATCAGAACTGAGTGTGGCCTATATCAAAATATTTGTCATACTCCAAAGAATCTATCGATGTATGACTGTTGATTGTACAGTATTGGCAAGTAGAATCAAAAGTCAAGGAACAGAATCAGAGTACAGCAAACAGACATCAGTGCTCAGCTTCAAAGGTCAGCACTCAAGGTCAAAATTCATTGATCATGAACAATTTTTTGCACAATGTGCAAAAATTGGTCAACTACAGTGATAAAAGAAAAAGGATGACTAAAAACATGTTGGGATATTTATACTGTTAAATAACAGAAATCATACCAAAACATAAACATATTTTCTCACTTTAAATCCATTTTTTTTATAAATACATTCCAAACCTGTGGTTATGCTTTACCATCAAAGCTGCCATGCTGTAGGGCATGGTCCAGGAGCCTGGAGTGTGTGTCAAGAGATGGGCGGAACACAAACACACCAGAGTTAAAGCAGTCTGGCCAGCTGGGATCTGGAGCAGCAGACAGTTCATCTCTCTCAAACAGCTCATCCACGTTACAAAGAACCTGAGGAGGTTAAAGAAGTCAAAACAATATTGGTGCAGTGCATCTATATGTGTCAGTATACATACATGAATAATCACTCCCTGCTTTATTAGGTACACCTCATGAGTATCGGGTTCAACCCACTTTGTTTTTGAATGCCACAGCAGAAATTGAGACTCATCAGAACAAATACAATGAGTTTGTACAACATGATTGGCTGATTAGACACTTGGTTTAATAAGCAATTAAATACATCACTAATAGGGGTGTCACGGAACACAGGCGCCACGGTTTGGTTCACACTGAGGTCTGGACACCACGGTTTAGTACCACAGCATACAGACAGAAAAAAGTTTCCATTTCACCTAACCTGCATGTCTCTGCATGTAGGAGGAAGTCGGAGCACCCAGAGAGAACCCATAAAAACATGGAGAGAACATGCAAACTCCATACAGAAAGGCCACAGGTGGGAATCAAACCCACGACCTTCTTGCTGTGAGGCAACAGTGATAACCACAAAGCCACCGTGCTGTGCTATTTTCGTGTGTTTGTTTTTATATCATGTGAGGTGTTGAGTCAGACCACCTTCAGTATTTTGTCCATTCTTTTTTTTAATTCTTTTTTATTATGCTTTTCCATGAATATACATAACATACTCCTCATTTAGTCATCTGTAATTGTATCACTGTAACCTACAGTAAAATGTCCTAGACTTCATAAGCTGTACAAAAACAAGTAGGGACCCATTAGGCATTCAAACATCTAGTAATATCTACCTATAACCATTTTTAACATAAGAACAAAAATATTTATAAACAAACACGTGTAAAATGTTGGGGTAAACCACAATGACACATAAAGCCCTCTACGGGGAGAATATAAAATAAAACAGAAAAAGGACCCAAAGGTCCACTTTTAAACAAATGATGGTCGTATTGGCGTGACATAGATTATTCGTCTTTCCCATCTTTTCAAAAAAAATTTCTTGTTGCAGAACAAAGGTAATCCTCTCCATCTTAAACATATCATAGGTTATGTCGATCCATTCTTCTACAGTAGGTACTTCAGGTTTTAACCACCTCCTGGTAATAGCTTTTCTGCTAGCAGCACTTAGGATCCGAAATAAGCATTTGACATTAGAGGAAGCATTTTCTGTTGTAATGGCCCCCAAGTATAATGACTCAAATTTAAATTGGATGTCCAACTGGAAAACACTTTCCAAAACTTTATATATTTCCCACCAAAATGGAACCAATGATGCACAGGACACTGAACTTGGCCTCTGTGGAATGGACAATCCTAAGGCCGGAATGCGAAGCTGAATGACTCTGTGTTATTACTCGGCTTGGTGACAGGCACCAAGAGTCTTCCAGACCCCTTTTTCACAAAGTATCTGAAGAGAGCTCGAACATTTCCTGGCCTGAATTCATGACACCCCAGGACACTTCAATGAACAGTCCCTATCTTGGATAAAAGATCAGAAGGACTCCTGGTCCAAATTGGACTGTGGTTTCAGTCAATGCCAGTTCAAACAGAATTTGACAGTTTAATGAAACCTATTTGGAGAACTTCCAAACCCACTACAGGACATTTTCTGCTAATAACATCTCAAGTGCCCCTTTAAAGATAAAGATCAACTTTATTTATTCTGAAGGAAATTATTTTGCCAGGGTACAGAAACAGTAAACAGTGGTTAGTTAAATACACAATTACAGAAAGTCTTAGTATTAAATAGAAAACAAGCAATTTTTTTTACAAGAAGCACAACAAATGTATGTGAAATGACTGGATATATTTCATAAGATCTTTGACAGTATTGAACAATGGACATAACTCTGAATAACTGAATAACTGTGTTCATTATGTATTCATCCTGCAGAAGGGGGGGATGATAAAATGTGATTGCCACAGGTAGGAGAGACCTCCTGTGGCATTCTGTGGTACACCTCGGTGGTCTCAGTCTATGACTGAAGTTGCTTTGACAGGACATTAGTTTGGCATGCAGAGGGTGGGAGGTATTGTCCAGGATGCTGACCAGCTTTGTCAGTATGCTTCTCTCTGCCTTCAGCCTGCTGTCCCAGCACACTACAGCATAGAAGATGATGCTGGAGACCACTGAGTGGTAAAACATCTGCAACATATTTCTGCAGACACTGAAAGATCTGAGCCTCCTGAGGAAGTACAGTTGGCTCTGACCTTTCTTATACACAGTCTCTGTGTTGACAGTCCAGTCTAGTTTATTGTCAATGTGGACAACCAGGTACTTGTAGTAGTCCACAATGTCCCCTTCTGTTCCATTGATGGTAACTGGGTTCAGAAGGGTCTTCCCTCTTCTGAAGTCCACCACCAGCTCCTTTGTTTTGGATACACTGAGCTGCAGGTGGTTGAGTCCACACCACTCGACAACCTGTCCATCACACTCCTGCACTCAGCCTTCTGGTCACTGCAGATGCAGCCCACAATGGCAGAGTCATCCAAAAACTTCTGCAGGTGGCAGGACTGTGACCAGAACCTGAAGTCTGAAGTGTACAGTGTGAACAGGAAAGCAGACAGGACTGTCCCCTGTGGTTCCCCCGTGCTGCTCCTGATGGTGTCAGATGTAATGTCTCAAAGCCTGTGAGAAGCCTCTTGAAGCCAACTACGGTCATTGGTAATCCACGCCACCAGTGGAGGCTCCACTTTCATGTCAAGTAGTTTATCGGTGAGCAGGTCAGGTCAGATGGTGTTGAATGCACTGGAAAAGTCAAATAACATGACTCTCACAGTGCTGCCTGCCTCCTCCAGGTAAGAATAAGCTCTGTGCAACATGAAGATGATGGCATCCTCCACTCTCCTGTTGGGCTGGCATGCGAACTGCAGGGGGTCCAGTGATGGTTTGATGACTGTGCAGAGGTGCCTCAGGATAAGCCTCTCAAGAGACTTCATAACATGTGATGTTAGGGCCACAGGTCTGTAGTCACTAAGTGTGTTGGAGTCCTTCTTGGGCACAGGGACCAGACATGAGGTTTTCTACCACTGAGGAACAACCATTTGGCTGAGGCTCAAGTTGAAGATGTGCTGGAAAATCCTACACAGATGGAAAGCACATCCCTTCAGCACTCTGGGGCTGAGGCTGTCAGGACCCACAGCCTTTCCTGGACACAGACAACTAAGGCCTTGTCCACACATAGTGGGGTTTTTGTAAAACCAAATATCCTGTCCCCTCTGTCTAGAAAAAAAAACTGTAGTACACACCACCTCATTTTTAGGAAAAAAAAAAATCCACACCTAACTGCATAAGTGTGTTTTTAAGCATATTCATAAACATGCCAGACCTTTAGGTGGCAGAAGTTCCCCAAATACTATCCAATCAGAGCAAGCTTCCGTCTCTCAACGTCACTTCCATAAAACACAAAACATGATGCCAGGCTCGTTCGTGTGGTCCAATAAAGAGGCAGAATTATGTAGTTTTTGTTGTGTAGGCCGCTGAAGAGGAGGTACTGCTGGCCCACCACCACCAGAGGGCGCCACCGCCCCACAGGAGCAGCCTCGGTAACAGCTGTCACCCATCACCTGAGACAGCTGACGGCAATTATCACTGGGGTATATCAGCAGGACCGCATCTCCACCTCATCGCCGAGATATCGTTCTACCTGGAAGGTAATAATCTCAGCTGACTGCTTGACAGTAACCTTTGTGATTTTTGTGAGTGATTGCAGACTTTTTTCCCCAACGAGAGGTGGAGGTAGCTTCCCTGCCGTACAGGTTGCTGGGTGCAAACGCGCCCACGTTAATTGTGTTCTTGTTCCTCGCCAGCAGTACCAGGTCCGACACGCGGAGGCAGTGGCCACCTGGGAGTTCGGAACTTGCCGGCTCCAGTATTCCCGGGGTCCTGTGGCGGAGGAAACCGTGTGGTTCCGGTTCTACTTTGGAGAGGCGTCTCCTATCTTCGAGCCTGCCCACACGACACCTTCGTGAATTGAACTTTGTCCATTGTTGTAATTTGTTGTGTTTGTTGTGCACGTTCGCAACAGTAAAGTGTTGTTATTTGACCTATTCCATTGTCCGTTCATTTGCGCCCCCTGTTGTGGGTCCGTGTTCCTACACTTTCCCAACAGGATATCTCGGCCAGCGTCATGGATCCCGAGGGGCGTCAACCGGCTGTTGAACGGCCAATGGAAGAACAAGGCGCACAGGCGTCCGCAGGAGGGGTAATCGGTGAGTTGCAGCGGATCCTCACCGCTTTCACGACTCGGTTAGACTTGATGGCCGAGCAGAACGCCCTCCTGAACCGCAGAGTGGAGGCTCTCGCCGCGCAGGTGGAAGCGCGCCCTCCGGGCGCCGCTGCGGCTCTCCCTCCCGTAGACCCTGTGCGTGACAGCGACGTTCCACTGGTTGTCCAACGACCCCCCCCACCATCCCCTGAAGCATACATAAGCCCCCCAGAGCCGTACGGAGGCTGTGTGGAGACGTGCGCGGATTTCCTTATGCAGTGTTCGCTCGTCTTCGCACAGCGTCCCGTCATGTACGCAACCGACGCTAGCAAAGTAGCTTATGTGATAAATCTGCTTCGTGGTGAGGCACGCGCTTGGGCTACAGTGCTCTGGGAGCAAAGTTCACGGCTCCTTCTGACATATGATGGGTTTGTGAGGGAGCTCAGAACAGTGTTCGATCACCCTAATAGAGGAGAGACCGCTTCAGCCGTGCTGCTGTCAATGAGACAGGGGCGCCGGAGCGCAGCTGCCTATGCAGTCGACTTCCGCATCGCGGCTGCGAGGTCCGGCTGGAATAGCACTGCCCTCCGCGCCGCCTTCGTAAACGGACAGTCATTGGTCCTCAAGGAGCACCTGGTGGCTAAGGACGAACCGCGGGATTTGGATGGGCTTATCGATCTTGTCATACGATTAGACAATCGGTTAAATGAGCGCCGTCGGGAACGAGACGAAGGGCGTGGCCAGGCACGCGTCGTCGCTCTCCCTTCCGGTTCCGACCGCGTTCCGCCCTCCCCACGCTCCACGGCCCCTGCGCTCCGTGCGATCACAGCTCCCCCTGCTGACGAAGCTATGGACACGAGTAGGGCAACATTTAGGGCACCGGTCACACAAAGGAGGCTGGCCCGCGGAGCGTGTTTTGTTTGTGGCTCGATTGAGCATCAGGTACGGGACTGCCCCGAACGGTTAAACACCAACGCCCGCCCCTAGACACTGGGCTAGGGGGGGGCCGAGACGTTCACGTGGGACACACCCACATCGCCACACGACTCCCAGTTACAATCCTTTATGAGGATTTAACCCTGAAGGCCCCAGCACTGGTGGACACGGGCTCAGAAGGGAATTTGCTTGATAGCAAATGGGCCAGGGAGATAGGGTTCCCTCTGGTGGCGCTTACCTTGCCTGTGCAGGTACGGGCACTAGATGGCTCCCTACTCCCTCCAATCACCCACAAGACACCACCAGTAACTCTGGTGGTGTCGGGGAATCACCGGGAGAACTCCGGCCACCTCCCGTGTGATTTTAGGTTTTCCCTGGATGTTGAAGCACAATCCCCGGATCGATTGGCCGTCCGGGGTAGTGGTCCAGTGGAGCGAGACCTGCCATCGGGTATGTTTAGGTTCCTCGGTTCCTCCCGGTTCCCAGGCCAGGGAGGAGGTCAGAGCCCCGCCCAATCTAGGGACGGTGCCGGTGCAGTACCATGACCTTGCGGAGGTGTTCAGCAAGGATCTGGCACTCACCCTTCCCCCGCACCGCCCGTATGATTGTGCCATTGATTTGGTTCCAGGCGTTGAGTTCCCGTCCAGCAGGCTGTACAACCTCTCACGACCTGAACGCGAATCAATGGAGACCTACATCCGGGACTCTTTGGCTGCCGGGTTGATCCGGAATTCCACCTCCCCGATGGGTGTGGGTTTCTTTTTTGTGGGGAAAAAGGATGGCGGATTACGTCCATGCATTGATTACAGGGGGCTGAACGAAATCACGGTTCGTAACCGAT
Source organism: Thalassophryne amazonica (assembly GCF_902500255.1). Classification (NCBI taxonomy): domain Eukaryota; kingdom Metazoa; phylum Chordata; class Actinopteri; order Batrachoidiformes; family Batrachoididae; genus Thalassophryne; species Thalassophryne amazonica. The sequence continues at coordinate 112,039,102 of NC_047103.1, read as the reverse complement.
ACCCCTTACCCTTGTTGGATTCGGTGTTCACGCCCCTGCATGGAGCCAAGATATTCACCAAGCTTGATCTTAGGAATGCGTATCACCTGGTTCGGATCCGGAAGGGAGACGAGTGGAAGACGGCATTTAACACCCCGTTAGGTCATTTTGAGTACCTGGTCATGCCGTTCGGTCTTACAAATGCTCCCGCGACGTTCCAAGCATTGGTTAATGATGTCTTGCGGGACTTCCTGCACCGATTCGTCTTCGTATATTTAGACGACATACTCATCTTTTCTCCGGATCCTGAGACCCATGTCCGACATGTACGTCAGGTCCTGCAGCGGTTATTGGAGAACCGGCTGTTTGTTAAGGGCGAGAAGTGTGAGTTTCACCGCACTTCTTTGTCCTTCCTGGGGTTCATCATCTCCCCCAACTCCGTCGCTCCTGATCCGGCCAAGGTTGCAGCGGTGAGAGACTGGCCCCAACCCACAAGCCGTAGGAAGCTGCAACAGTTCCTCGGCTTTGCGAATTTCTACAGGAGGTTCATTAAGGGCTACAGCCAGGTTGCTAGCCCCCTGACAGCCCTGACCTCACCAAAAGTCCCCTTCACCTGGTCGGATCGTTGCGATGCCGCGTTCAAGGAGTTGAAACGGCGCTTCTCGTCTGCACCCGTTCTGGTGCAGCCCGATCCTAGTCGCCAGTTAGTGGTTGAAGTGGATGCCTCGGACTCAGGGATAGGAGCTGTGCTGTCCCAGAGTGGGAAGACCGATAAGGTCCTTCATCCGTGTACCTATTTTTCCCGCAGGTTGACCCCGGCTGAACGGAACTATGACGTCGGCAACCGAGAACTCCTTGCGGTGAAAGAGGCTCTTGAAGAGTGGAGACACCTGTTGGAGGGAACGTCCATGCCATTCACGGTTTTCACTGACCACCGGAACCTGGAATATATCAGGACCGCCAAGCGGCTGAATCCCAGGCAAGCCCGCTGGTCACTGTTCTTCGGCCGTTTTGACTTCCGCATCACCTACCGGCCCGGGACCAAGAACCAGAAGTCGGATGCCTTGTCCCGGGTACACGAAGACGAGGTCAAAGCGGAGTTGTCGGATCCACCGGAACCCATCATCCCGGAGTCCACTATCGTGGCCACCCTCACCTGGGACGTAGAGAGAACCGTCCGGGAGTTCCTGGCACGAAGCCCGGACCCCGGGACTGGACCAAAGAACAGACTTTACGTCCCACCAGAGGCAAGGGCTGCAGTCCTGGACTTCTGTCACGGCTCTAAGCTCTCCTGTCACCCAGGGGTGCGAAGAACCGTGGCAGTTGTCCGGCAGCGCTTCTGGTGGGCGTCCCTGGAGGCCGACGTCCGGGACTATATCCAGGCCTGTACCACCTGTGCCAGGGGCAAGGCCGACCATCGCAAGGCTCCGGGACTGCTACAGCCGCTGCCCGTGCCTCATCGCCCCTGGTCCCACATCGGCCTGGATTTTGTCACGGGCCTCCCGCCGTCCCAGGGAAACACCGTGATCCTCACGATAGTGGACCGATTCTCCAAGGCGGCCCACTTCGTGGCCCTCCCGAAGCTCCCTACGGCCCAGGAGACGGCGGACCTCCTGGTCCACCACGTCGTCCGCCTGCATGGGATACCATCAGACATCGTCTCCGATCGCGGTCCCCAGTTCTCCTCGCATGTCTGGAGGAGCTTTTGCCGGGAACTGGGGGCCACGGTCAGTCTCTCGTCCGGGTATCACCCCCAGACCAACGGGCAAGCAGAGCGGGCCAATCAAGAAATGGAGCAAACACTGCGTTGTGTGACAGCCGCACACCCGGCGGCCTGGAGTACTCATCTGGCCTGGATCGAGTACGCCCACAACAGTCAAGTGTCATCAGCCACCGGCCTCTCCCCCTTTGAGGTGTGTTTGGGGTATCAGCCCCCGTTGTTCCCGGTGGTTGAGGGGGAGGTCGGTGTGCCCTCGGTCCAGGCCCACCTGCGGAAGTGCCGTCGGGTGTGGCGCGCCGCCCGTTCTGCTTTGTTGAAGGCCCGGATGAGGGCGAAGACCCATGCAGACCGGCGGCGGACCCCGGCCCCTACGTATCGCCCCGGGCAGGAAGTGTGATTGTCCACAAAGGACATCCCACTACAAGTGGCCTCCCCTAAACTACAGGACAGGTACATAGGACCGTTTAAAATCCTCAAGGTCATCAATCCCGCCGCAGTGAGGCTTCGGCTTCCAGCCTCACTGCGGATCCATCCTGTGTTTCATGTGTCGAAGCTCAAGCCCCATCACACCTCGCCCCTCTGTACACCCGGTCCGGCACCACCTCCTGCCCGGATCATCGATGGCGAGCCGGCTTGGACAGTGCGCCGGTTGTTGGACGTCCGTCGGATGGGCCGGGGCTTTCAATATCTGGTGGACTGGGAGGGGTATGGTCCCGAAGAACGCTCCTGGGTGAAGAAGAGCTTCATCCTGGACCCGGCCCTCCTGGCCGACTTCTACCGTCGCCACCCGGACAAGCCCGGTCGGGCGCCAGGAGGCGCCCGTTGAGGGGGGGGGTCCTGTTTTGGGATATAAAGTCAACAAGACACAAGAAAATGGTGATTGGGAGTCTTGCCAAAGCACGTACGTGGACATATTGACACTGTTTTCAGAGCAGTATCCTGCAAAGCCCTCTAGTGAGTTTCCCCATGGAAGGGGAGCACTAATGCGGGCTACCCTGACCACACAAATTAAGGCAATCAGGATCAAATATCATCTGGCTGTTGAGAGCGGACACAGAAGCAACGATGGCAGAGTTGTTCTTCTGTACTTTGAGTTGTGTGAACAAATATGGGGTGGTTCCCCCACCACTACAACCATGTCATCTGGCATTGAAACAAATGACTTGGATGATAGCCTCCCTGATCCCTCGCCTTCTATGTCCTCCTCGTGCACCGTGGAGTCATCTGACACTGTCTCAGACACTGAGCAGGAGAGCATCCCACTCCACACCTCTCTCAAGTTGTTCTGCTGGAGCTTGCTCTCCAGCTTCCTCCTGCAACTGTCCTAACCCTCTGTGATCTTCTCCCTCAGTTCTTGCTGCACCCTCTTCAGCTCCAAACTATCTCCACTCCTGAATGCAGCCTTCTTCCTGTTCAGTGTCACCTTGATGTCCTTGCTCACCCATGGTTTGTTATTGAAGGAATGGCACACAGTCTTGGGTTGATGATATTGTCTGTACAGAAGGTTCTGCACCCTCGCTGTCACGGAGGTGATGACGTCACTGACCCTTGACCTGTCATTGGTGGGATGTAAACAGTGAGGATGATGACATGGGAAACTCCCTCAGCAAATAATTAGGACAAAATCACACTGCCAAAAGGACAATGACAAAGTTTGACAAAGTTTAATTCGGCACACAAAATATTCAAATAGAAAAAAATGAACAATTCCACAAACAAACACAGACAAAACTAGTGAGTCCGAAAGGGTGTGGGCTGAAGCAAAGCTTATTAGCGCCCACCCCTGCTAGTACAAGTCCAACAATTCTAATCAGTCATATTTACATAAATATAAATTCACTACTACATGTCGACACACAGACATACACATCAATATACTATTCACTTATAATTATATTTATATAGTACCAGATCATAAGAAAGTCGAATCAAGGCACTTGAGGACTAACCTTACCAACCCCCAGAGCAAGCACTAGGCAACTGTGGTGAGGAAAAACTCCCTATAAGGAAGAAACCTCAAGCAGACCAGGCTCTTGGGGGTGACCCTCTGCTTGGGCTGTGCCATATATACCTATATACATACGTATATACTTTACAAACATAAATATATACATACATATACACAGTCACTTATATACATATACAACTACCCATATCTATATATCTACATACGCATATACATACCCACACATTCAAATATACAATAAGTCCCACTTATAAATTGAACATTCCATATAAATCAAATTATATTTGCTTCTTTATGATACTTACACATAATGTTCTTTTTGAGTAGTTTCTTAAATCTCACTAAGGTACTACTCATTCTAACCTCTGTTGAACATTTGTTCCATTTCCTCACCCCAACCACAGACACACAAAAACCCTTTACATTTGTTCTTACTGGTGGTTTCATAAAAATTGCACAACCTCTTAAACTATATCTGGATTCCCTCAATCGGAACAGACTCTGGACATGTCTCGGTAAGGCTTGGTTTTTCGCTCGAAATAAAGTTTGAATTGTAATGTAATCGACCAAATCAATGAATTTTAATAAATTTAAAGACACAAATAGAGAATGAGTTGGTTCACGATATTGTTTATTGCAGATGATTCGTATGGCTGGTTTTTGCAAAAGGAATATTGGATTGGTATTTGATTTGTAAGTGTTTCCCCATGACTCAACACAATATGTCATATATGGTACCATCAGAGAATGATATAAAGTAAGTAACCCTTCTTGCGGCAGTAGGTCTTTGGCTTTATACAAAATGGCTATAGTTTTTGGCTATTTTCATTTGAGAAGGAAATTTACCAGTACTTAGTGACATATTGCAAATATAATTGAACGGTTTTACTATACAATCAATAACTTTTTTTAATAAAGCCATATCCAAATTATTAAAATCAGTCGATTTCTTACTTTTGGAACCATGAACCAGATCAAGTATTTCCCTTTCATGAGTACCACCAATGAACATTGAAACAGATTTATTAAACGTTGAATTATTTACCCAGAAGTTATTAGTTGATGAGTCAATCTTACTGGCAAGATTTTTACCCACATTAACGAAGTATTCATTAATGTGTTCAGCAATAGACTCGTCGTTATCAATGGTGATGTAGTTGTTACTCTGAAAAAAAGAAGGATAATCTCTAGTTACTCTATTCTTTTTTACTATTTCATTTAATATGTTCCATGTGTTTTTGATGTTATTTCTATTTTTGACAAGTAATTCATTATAATATGTTTTTTTTACTGAGTCTCATGATATTGATTAACTTATTCTTATATCATTCAATCAATCAATTCAATCAATTTTTTTTTTATATAGCGCCAAATCACAACAAACAGTTGCCCCAAGGCGCTTTATATTGTAAGGCAAGGCCATACAATAATGATGTAAAACCCCAACGGTCAAAACGACCCCCTGTGAGCAAGCACTTGGCTACAGTGGGAAGGAAAAACTCCCTTTTAACAGGAAGAAACCTCCAGCAGAACCAGGCTCAGGGAGGGGCAGTCTTCTGCTGGGACTGGTTGGGGCTGAGGGAGAGAACCAGGAAAAAGACATGCTGTGGAGGGGAGCAGAGATCGATCACTAATGATTAAATGCAGAGTGGTGCATACAGAGCAAAAAGAGAAAGAAACAGTGCATCATGGGAACCCCCCAGCAGTCTACGTCTATAGCAGCATAACTAAGGGATGGTTCAGGGTCACCTGATCCAGCCCTAACTATAAGCTTTAGCAAAAAGGAAAGTTTTAAGCCTAATCTTAAAAGTAGAGAGGGTGTCTGTCTCCCTGATCTGAATTGGGAGCTGGTTCCACAGGAGAGGAGCCTGAAAGCTGAAGGCTCTGCCTCCCATTCTACTCTTACAAACCCTAGGAACTACAAGTAAGCCTGCAGTCTGAGAGCAAAGCGCTCTATTGGGGTGATATGGTACTACGAGGTCCCTAAGATAAGATGGGACCTGATTATTCAAAACCTTATAAGTAAGAAGAAGAATTTTAAATTCTATTCTAGAATTAACAGGAAGCCAATGAAGAGAGGCCAATATGGGTGAGATATGCTCTCTCCTTCTCCTTATATGTTTTATACTTACTTTCAGCTTCCTTAGTTCGTAGTTTTATGAATTGTTTATATAGTACGTTTTTCTTTTTACATGCCCTCTGAAGTCCCTTAGTTATCCATGGTTTGTTGCTATATTGATTTCTATATATTTTGTCAACAAATGGACAGTGTTTATTATACAAACTGGAAAAAATGGAAATGAAAGCATCATATGACCTGTCAACATCATCAACAAAAACATCTGACCAATTCTGACTTGATAAATCCTCCCTTAAATTATCAATTGTTTCAGGTGTTACTTTTCTACTCATGAATTTGATATTGCTTCGATACATACAACAACCCTCCAATGCAAAGACTGAGAAAACTGGCAAGTGATCACTGATATCACTGACCAGTAGTCCCCCACTAAGATTACCGGATATAACGTTAGTTAAAATATTGTCAATGAGAGTTGTTGTAGCCATAGTTATTCTGCTAGGATGAATGATGGTTGGAAACAGTCCTAAACAGTACAAGGTGTTTATAAATGAGGTAATTTGTGGATGATTGTGAGGGTTTAAAAAATCTATATTGAAATCTCCACAGACAAATAAATGCTTATTTCTGTTGATTTTGTTGTACATTCCTAAGATAATGTCTTCAAAGGTGTCAATATTTGTCCCAGGAGCTCTGTAAATGCAACTAACAACTATGTTTTTGGAGTTTATAGATGTAATTTCTATGGTAACACATTCCAGGATGTTGTCCACTGTAAATGACATGTTGTTAATGAGTTTACAGTTATAATCTGACCTTACAAACAATGCAACACCTCCGCCCCTTCTCGTCTGCCTATTAACCAGGAACAATTCATAACCATCAAGATATACCAGATCTTTGTTATCCTCATTTAACCATGTTTCTGAAATTGCAATAACTGAAAAACGTTTTTTGGATGTTTTCAAACAATCATTAATAGTGGACAGATTACGAGAAAGACTTCTGCTGTTGAAATGTATAATTGAAAAATTTTCATCATTGATTTTATAATTTTTGAATTGTTCTTCTGTAAAATATTTGCACTGTCTCACAATATTCTCACTGAAAAAGGTATCAGGATCATTTTCAGATTCGAAGGGGTGGTTAGCAGAGTTATTATAATTAAATGTATCTAGACAGAGCTCCTGGGCAGAAATAAACGGATCGTTATCCTTAGTCATTATGTCTCTCTTGTCTCCGGGTGTAGATGATGTGGATGAGTGGGTTGCTCCAGTCTGCATCATGGTGCTGTGATGTGTTTGAGTCCTCGTACCTATTGCTCATTTTTGTCCAGCTCCTCGATGTTCCTTATTGCCATAACCTTTGCTTGTTCTGGTGATCCGTTCAGTTTGATGAATATTTTACAGTTTGAAGTCCATGTGTGCTGGATTTTTCCCTGTTTCTTTAAGAAGCGTGCTTTCCTGGCGATGTCGGCATTCCGTTTGGTGAGATGTTCATTGATGAATACGTTTGTCCCTTTCAGTTTTCTTCCTTGTTTTAACAGTGCTGTTTTGTGTTTTCTGTTGATGAATCTCATGATGACGGTTTGTTTATCACTGTCATTTCTCCGGGGCAGAGGGTGGCACGCTTCAATGTTATTTAAATCAATTTCTATACCTTTAGATAGGAGGAAATCAGCAACCTGTTTTTCCACAGAGCTGACCTCCTGTTCACTGGGCTCCCCTCCGCTCTCATCTGTTACCGCCCGTGCGTAGGACCGTGGTTTGATGTGAAGACCTGTGATGATGACGTCGTTAATTCTGGTGTACTGCTCCAATTCAGCCACTCTATTTTCCAGCTGCACCAGATGCCGGTCTTTCTCGGCGTTCTGGAGCCGTAATGCCTTCACCTCCTCCACCAGATCCATGATTGATTTCTGTTGCTGCTTCACAACAGAAATCTCCTCTGATAGAAAGTCCAGAGATTTTTTAATATGGTCACCTTCCTCCGCTGTCAGAACCTTCTTAGGCCCCATGGTCGGCTTATGAGCAGCTTGTCGATCGCCGATGTTAACAGCCTGCATTGTTTGTCACCGGGATGGATCTGCACTGCGCTGGTGCCGCGCGGCCTCGGTGTTTCCGCGCTGATGGATCCGCGGTGGCTGCACGAGGCCTCGGGGAAGCGGCACTTGTGACGCGCGGCTTTAATGACGCAGCGCGCGGCCTCAGTGAATTCACCACGTTGAGCGGGCCTCGGACGTTGTTGCTGTCCAGTCGCGGGGCTAAGTTGCCAGTTGAGGTGGTATTCCCACTGTCCGGGTTGGCAAACACCGGCGTGGCAGATGGCAACTACAAACACCACCTCAGAAAACTCAGGTACAAACGTTTTGCAGCTCGCTCTGACGACACGCAGCTCTGACTGACTGACGCAGTTCTGACTGACTGTTATCGAAAACATGGAAACTGATTGATTCAGAATGTATATGAGAAATCAGTAATTTGACAGACTGTATGTGATGAGTAATTTGACCCAGCACGTGGCTGTCCACTGCACGAAAATGAGTCCAGGTAACGTGTCCAGGATTGCATTACTTGTTCACATAGACAGCAACTCCCCCACGTTTCTTTTTGCCACTGTCAGTGCAGCTACTGTTGCACCAACTGAAAGCTGGGTAAACTCACTACATAGTCTATGTTGTCGTGCAGCCATGTCTCCGTAAAGCACAAGACTGAGACCTCACTAAACACACTGTCGCTACTAACAAGTGATGTTAATTCTTCCATTTTGTTCTCCAATGATCTTATGTTCCCCATCACAATGAAAGGAACATACGGCTGATATCTCCTCTTCCTTTGCCACCATCTTCTACAGGTTGTACAGCCCCGGTATTTCCTCTGCAATTCCTTAGGGATATCATGTCTTTCCCCGTTCGACCAACTGCATCAGAGCTCCATCAGCTGATCCCTCATGTACACAAAGCAGCCCTGGTGCTGCTCCGCCATGGCTGGGACCCGGCTGTAAAACCCCAACGGTCAAAACGACCCCCTGTGAGCAAGCACTTGGCTACAGTGGGAAGGAAAAACTCCCTTTTAACAGGAAGAAACCTCCAGCAGAACCAGGCTCAGGGAGGGGCAGCCTTCTGCTGGGACTGGTTGGGGCTGAGGGAGAGAACCAGGAAAAAGACATGCTGTGGAGGGGAGCAGAGATTGATCACTAATGATTAAATGCAGAGTGGTGCATACAGAGCAAAAAGAGAAAGAAACAATGCATCATAGGAACCCCCCAGCAGTCTACGTCTATAGCAGCATAACTAAGGGATGGTTCAGGGTCACCTGATCCAGCCCTAACTATAAGCTTTAGCAAAAAGGAAAGTTTTAAGCCTAATCTTAAAAGTAGAGAGGGTGTCTGTCTCCCTGATCTGAATTGGGAGCTGGTTCCACAGGAGAGGAGCCTGAAAGCTGAAAATGGGTGCAATGTGGTCAAACTTTCTGCTTCGTGTCAAAAGTCTGGCAGCAGCATTTTGAGCCAATTGGAGAGCCCTAATGCTAGACTGCGGCACACCAGAAAATAGAACATTGCAGTAGTCCAATCTAGAAGAGACAAACTCATGAATCAAGGTCTCAGCATCAGTCATAGACAGGATGGGATGAATCTTTGCAATATTTCACAGGCGGTAGAAAGCACTCCTCATATTATCTCTAATCTGGAGGTCAAAGAACAATGTAGGATCAAAAGTTACCCAAAGGTTCCTCACTTTGTCAGTGTGATGTATGACACATCAAATCAAATCAAATCAATTTTATTTATATAGCGCCAAATCACAACAAACAGTTGCCCCAAGGCGCTTTATATTGTAAGGCAAAGCCATACAATAATTACGGAAAATCCCCAACGGTCAAAACGACCCCCTGTGAGCAAGCACTTGGCGACAGTGGGAAGGAAAACTCCCTTTTAACAGGAAGAAACCTCCAGCAGAACCAGGCTCAGGGAGGGGCAAATGACACATGAGCCTAGGCTAAGCGTTAGCTGGTCACATTGATGCCGATGTCTCGCTGGACCAACAACCATCATTTCAGTCTTATCAGTGTTTAAAAGTAGGAATCCAGCTTCTCACTGATGCTAGACAATATTCTAAGGATTTTATGTGGATGAAATTAACAGCAGTTATCAGCATATACAACCCCAATTCCAATGAAGTTGGGACATTGTGTTGTGAAAGTGTCGTGACACGGACCCACAACAGGGGGCGTTAATGAACGGACAATGGATAAGCCAAAAAGTAACAATTTAATGTTGTGAATCACACAACGATGTACAGACAATAACAATACAGTGACTGTCAATCATACACCAGGTGACGTGTGGGCAGGCTCGACGATAGAAGACGCCTGGCGAGAGAAAAGCCGGATCCACACCGCTTCCACCGCCAATGGAGCTGAAGAACACCGGAGCCGCCAAGCCCTGCACCCCAGGTGGCCGCTGTCTTCAGCAGTCAGACCCGGTACTGCTGGCAGAGAACAGAGACAGTCCAGATGAGTGTGAGGTCGCACACTCAGTAATCCCACACTCTGTATTCAGTAAAGGAGGGAGAACCTCCACCTCCAATCACACACTCGTGCAGCTCCTGAGTTAACCACTTATCTGAGTGGGGTGTGAGGCGAAGCCGTCGCAGTCCACCCCAAATGCCAACTCCGCAGATAAGGCACACCACAGGAAAACGGCTGCAGAAAGAGATCAGACTAATACTCAAAGTTTAAGTCAGCAGAGAAAATTACCTGATTGGTAGTTGATTTCTCGGCGGGAAGGTGGAGTTGCAGTCCGGCCTTTATGGTGGTGGTGATGAGTAGTGGATGAGTGACAGCTGGTACGGATGATGAGTGACAGCTGTCACTCCTGGTCGCTCCGACGCCCTCTCGTGCTTGAAGCCCGCACTTCAAGCAGGGTGCCATCTTGTGGTGGTGGGCCAGCAGTACCTCCTCTTCGGCGGCCCACACAACAGGACTGGCAGCTTCAGCTTCACTGCGGCCGGACTGAGGACTTTGAGGATGGGAAATGGTCCGATGTACCTGTCCTTTAGTTTGTGGGATTCCACCTGCAGGGGGATGTCCTTAGTAGATAGCCAGACCTCCTGCCCGGGCTGGTATGCAGGGGCCGGGGAACGCCGGCGGTCTGCATGGGCCTTAGCCCTCGTCCGGGCTCTGAGCAGGGCAGAGCGGGCGGTACGCCACACCCGACGGCACTTCCTCAGATGGGCCTGGACCGAGGGCACCCCGACCTCACCCTCCACCAGTGGAAACAACGGGGGCTGGTACCCCAAACACACCTCAAACGGGGAGAGGCCGGTGGCAGATGAGACTTGGCTATTATGAGCGTACTCGATCCAGGCCAGATGGTCATTCCAGGCCGTTGGGTGCGTGGAGGTCAGGCAGCGGAGGGCCTGCTCCAGTTCCTGGTTAGTCCGCTCTGCCTGCCCGTTCGTCTGGGGGTGGTACCCAGACGAGAGACTGACGGTGGCCCCCAGTTCCTTGCAGAAACTCCTCCAGACCTGGGAGGAGGAGAACTGACGACCACGATCCGAGACAATGTCTGATGGAATCCCATGCAGACGCACGATGTGGTGGACCAGGAGGTCTGCAGTCTCCTGGGCCGTCGGGAGCTTCGGGAGGGCCACGAAGTGGGCCGCCTTGGAGAACCGGTCCACTATCGTTAAGATGGTGGTGTTGCCCTGGGACGGCGGGAGGCCCGTGACAAAGTCCAGGCCGATATGAGACCAGGGGCGACGAGGCATAGGCAGAGGCTGGAGGAGGCCTTGGGCCTTGTGATGGTCGGCTTTGCCCCTGGCACAGGTGGTGCAGGCCTGGACATACTCCCGGACGTCGGCTTCCATAGACGCCCACCAGAAGCGCTGCCGGACCACTGCCGCGGTCCTTCGCACCCCTGGGTGACAGGAGAGCTTGGAACCGTGACAAAAGTCAAGGACCGCAGCCCTGGCCTCTGGTGGGACATACAGTTTGTTCTTCAGACCTGTCCCCGGGTCCGGGCTCCGTGTCAGGGCCTCCCGGACGGTCTTCTCCACGTCCCAGGTAAGGGCGGCCACGACAGTGGACTCGGGGATGATGGTTTCAGGGGGGTCTGACAGCTCGGTCTTGACCTCCTCTTCGTGCACCCGGGACAGGGCGTCAGATCGTTGGTTCTTTGTCCCGGGGCGGTAGGTGATCCGGAAGTCAAAACGCCCGAAGAACAGCGACCAGCGGGCTTGCCTGGGGTTCAGACGCTTCGCGGTCCGGATGTACTCCAGGTTCCGATGGTCCGTGAAAACCGTAAATGGTACCGATGCTCCCTCCAACAGGTGTCTCCACTCCTCAAGAGCCTCCTTCACCGCAAGAAGTTCCCGATTGCCGACGTCATAGTTCCGTTCAGCTGGGGTCAACCTGCGGGAAAAGTAGGCACATGGATGGAGAACCTTGTTGGACTCCCCACTCTGGGACAGCACGGCTCCTATCCCTGAATCAGAGGCATCCACTTCAACAACAAACTGGCGCTTGGGATCGGACTGCACCAGAACCGGTGCAATCGAGAACCGGCGTTTCAACTCCCTAAACGCGGCTTCGCACCGATCCGACCAGGTGAAGGGGACTTTTGTGGAGGTCAGGGCTGTCAGGGGGCTAACTACCTGACTGTAGCCCTTGATGAACCTCCGGCAGAAATTTGCAAAACCGAGGAACTGTTGTAGTTTCCTACGGTTCGTTGGTTGGGGCCAATCTCTCACCGCCGCAACCTTGGCCGGATCAGGGGCGACGGAGTTGGAGGAGATGATGAACCCCAAGAAGGACAAAGAAGTGTGGTGGAACTCACACTTCTTGCCCTTCACAAACAGCCGGTTCTCCAACAACCGCTGTAGGACCTGACGTACATGCTTGACATGGGTCTCAGGATCCGGAGAAAAGATGAGTATATCGTCTAGATATACGAAGACAAACCGATGCAGGAAGTCCCGCAAGACGTCATTAACCAATGCTTGGAACGTCGCGGGCGCATTGGTGAGGCTGAACAGCATGACCAGGTACTCAAAGTGACCTAACGGGGTGTTAAATGCTGTCTTCCACTCGTCTCCCTCCCGGATCCAAATCAGGTGATAAGCATTCCTAAGATCCAATTTCGTGAAAATTTGGGCTCCATGCAGGGGCGTGAACACTGAATCCAACAGAGGTAACGGGTATCGGTTGCGAACCGTGATCTCGTTCAGCCCTCTGTAATCAATGCATGGACGGAGTCCGCCGTCCTTCTTGCCCACAAAAAAGAAACCAGCACCCATCGTGGAGGTGGAGTTCCGGATCAATCCGGCAGTTTACAAGTCCCGGATGTAGGTCTCCATTGATTCGCGTTCCGGACGTGAGAGGTTGTACAGCCTGCTGGACGGGTACTCAGCGCCCGGTATCAAATCAATGGCACAATCGTACGGACGGTGCAGGGGCAGCGTGAGTGCCAGATCCTTGCTGAAGATGTCAGCAAGGTCGTGGTACTCGGCCGGCACCGCCGTCAGATGGGGGGGGACTGAAACCTCCTCCTTAGCAGTCACACCGGGTGGAACCGAGGATCCTAAACACTCCTGGTGGCAGGTTTCGCTCCACTGAACCACAACCCCAGACAGCCAATCAATCCGGGGATTGTGTTTTAACACCCATGGAAAACCCAAAATCACTCGGGAGGTAGAAGGTGTTACATAAAACACAATCTCCTCCCTGTGATTCACAGACACCACCAATGTCACTGGCTGTGTCTGGTGTGTGATTAGTGGAAGAAGGGTGCCATCTAGCGCCCGCACCGACAATGGTGACGGTAAGGCCACTAGAGGGAGCCCAACCTCCTTTGCCCATCTGCTATCCAGCAGATTCCCCTCCGACCCCGTGTCCACCAGTGCTGGGGCGTGAAGGGTTAGATCCCCACTCAGGATCGTGACTGGGATTCGTGCAGATCGTCGGGGTTTCCCCACGTGGGTGTTGTGACCCACCCTTAGCCCAGTCTCTAAGGACGAGTGCTGTTGTTTTGACCGTTTGGGGCATTCTCTCTGTATGTGCTCGGTAGAACTGCAGAGAAAACACTCTCCACGGATCAGCCTCCTTTGTCTCTGATCTGATCGTTTTTGGCCCTGCTCGTTTCCATAGCAACATCAGCAGGGGGAGCTGTTGTCACGTGGAGAGCCCTGGCAGTGGAGCGTGGGGAAGTCGGCTTCCTTTTGGACCCGGGAGGAAGAGGGACGGCTTGTGTCTGGCCACGCCCCTCGTCTCATTCCCGTCGGTGTTCCATTAAGCGGTTGTCTAACTGTATAACCAGGTCGATAAGCCCATCTAAATCCCGCGGCTCGTCCTTCGCCACCAGGTGCTCCTTAAGGACCAGAGACATTCCATTTACAAAGGCGGCGCGGAGCGCAACAGCATTCCAGCCGGCTCGCGCTGCCGCGATGCGGAAGTTGACTGCATACTTCGCTGCGCTCCGACACCCCTGCCATATCGACAGCAGCACACTTGAAGCGGTCTCGCCTCTATGAGGGTGGTCGAACACCTGTCGGAACTCCCTCACAAACTCAGTATAAACCGTTAGGAGCCGTGAATTCTGCTCCCAAAGCGCCGTAGCCCAGGCGCGTGCCTCTCCTCGAAGCAAATTGATCACATAAGCCACCCGGCTGGCGTCTGCTGCGTACATGACGGGACGCTGTGAAAAGACGAGCGAGCACTGCATCAAGAAGTCTGTGCACGTCTCCACACAGCCTCCGTACGGCTCCGGAGGACTTATGTATGCTTCAGGGGAAGGTGGGGGGGTTCGTTGAATGACCAGCGGAATGTCTGTTTCTGGCACATGGTCAGCAGGAGGAGGTGCTGCAGCAGTGCCGTGAGCACGCGCTTCCACCTGGGCGGTGAGAGCCTCCATCCTACGATTGAGAACACTGCTCTGCTCGGTAATTAAATCCAACCGAGCGGTAAAGGCGGTTAAGATGTGCTGCAGCTCACCCAACACGCCTCCTGCTGGCGCCTGTGCACCTCGCTCTTCCATTGGCTGTTCAAGCGATGGTTGACGCCCCTCGGGATCCATGACGCTGGCCGAGAAATCCTGTTGTGAAAGTGTCGTGACACGGACCCACAACAGGGGGCGTTAATGAACGGACAATGGATAAGCCAAAAAGTAACAATTTAATGTTGTGAATCACACAACGATGTACAGACAATAACAATACAGTGACTGTCAATCATACACCAGGTGACGTGTGGGCAGGCTCGACGATAGAAGACGCCTGGCGAGAGAAAAGCCGGATCCACACCGCTTCCACCGCCAACGGAGCTGAAGAACACCGGAGCCGCCAAGCCCTGCGCCCCAGGTGGCCGCTGTCTTCAGCAGTCAGACCCGGTACTGCTGGCAGAGAACAGAGACAGTCCAGATGAGTGTGAGGTCGCACACTCAGTAATCCCACAGTCTGTATTCAGTAAAGGAGGGAGAACCTCCACCTCTAATCACACACTCGTGCAGCTCCTGAGTTAACCACTTATTTGAGTGGGGTGTGAGGCGAAGCCGTCGCAGTCCACACCAAACGCCAACTCCGCAGATAAGGCACACCACAGGAAAACGGCTGCAGAAAGAGATCAGACTAATACTCAAAGTTTAAGTCAGCAGAGAAAATTACCTGATTGGTAGTTGATTTCTCGGCGGGGAGGTGGCGTTGCAGTCCGGCCTTTATGGTGGTGGTGATGAGTAGTGGATGAGTGACAGCTGGTACGGATGATGAGTGACAGCTGTCACTCCTGGTCGCTCCGACGCCCTCTCGTGCTTGAAGCCCGCACTTCAAGCAGGGTGCCATCTTGTGGTGGTGGGCCAGCAGTACCTCCTCTTCGGCGGCCCACACAACACATTGTGTGAAATGTAAATAAAAACAGAATACAATGATTTGCAAATCCTTTTCAACCTATATTCAACTGAATACAACACAAAGACAAGAAATTTAATGTTTCAAATTGAGAAACTTTATTGTTTTTGTGCAAATATTTGCTCATTTTGAAATAGATGCCTATAGCACGTTTCAAAAAAGCTGGGACAGTGGCATGTTTACCACTGTGTTACATCGCCTTTCCTTCTAACAACCCACGTCTCATCACCACCTCAGGAATTAAACTATGAATCATTACACTACTTGTCTTGTGTCCAGTTCAAGACAGATGTTTAAACAACAGTATTCAGAACTTATGATGTTCAGATTTAAGAGTGATCAATATTATTTTCCTGCGCTTCTGGCAAGATGGTGGCCCATCTGAGGTACTTAAAATTCTGATTTAATTGAATATTCTGTTTAACTTATATCCACTACATATTCTTCCAAGTTTATTGGGTGGAATAATGCGCTCGCTTGCTGACTACGCCTTCCTGCACAGAGCATCAGAGCAGAGGGACACAGACTGCGGACACAAACAACACAGCTCCCTGAAACGTCGGTGACTTATATAAAAAATACACTCGTGTGTATAGTCAAACAGTGCAGAGTCATACTCTGCGTACAGTTCTGTGCGCTTTGCATGTGTACCATATGGTTCAATACAAATATATGTATTGTGACACCCCTAGCAGCCAATGATGCTGTCTGTGAGTATATGTTGGAGTCAAGATGTGTCAGTTGTACCAGACAACCAGTGGACTCACAAGTGTGTCAGCATCCAGGAACACACATTTGGTGTATTGAGTCAGGGTCCAGCAGTTGATCTTGGTCAAGGTAGTGCCGAGATCAGGACGACCCAGCCAGGACAGGTGAAGGTGGTCTGTGCTGTCCATTATATCGACTGGGATAACCTCATCAAACACATTTTCAAGGCCATGCCTATTGAGGGAAAGGGAATGAATGTGAATCTGGCACGACAAGTACATGTTGAGTGTTTCATAGCACTTCAATTTTGGGGGTGTAGTGGCAAGATAAAAAAAAATGTGTCACTATCCAAATACTTAACTGTGGCTGTATTTTATGTTTGCGTCTTACTTTACTTTGGAGAATAAATGGCTCTGTGAGAAGTTGCAATAAAAAAGTGTCACTGTTCAACTACGTATGGACCTGACTGTATAAAGGTGTCCATAGTAACCACTATCTAAAATTCCACAGTGGCACAAACACAAAAAAATGCTCGCATGACATATGTCTGACACAGGCACTGAGGCCCACTGGTTCCAGCACTTGTACCCAAATACTGCAGCATGACTGGACCATTGGTCCATCGCATATCCACCCCATGTGAAGCATCATACAGTGCGTCCGGAAAGCATTCACAGCACTTCAGTAAATTCATTACAACCCCCACAAAAAATAAAAACTATATTCACAGCACCACATAATGACAACATGAAGAAAAAAAACTAAGAAATCACGTGTACAGAAGTATTCACACCTTTTACTCAATACTTTGTTGATGCACCTTTGGCAGCAATTACAGCCTCAAGTCTTCTTGAATATGATGCCACAAGCTTGGTGCACCTATCTTTGCACAGTTTGGCCCATTCCTCTTTGCAGCACTTCTTAAGATCCATCAGGTTGGATGGGGAGCGTCAGTGCACAGCCATTTTCAGATCTCTCCAGAGATGTTCAATCAGATTCAGGTCTGGGCTCTGGCTGGGCCACTCAAGGACATTCACAGAGTTGTCCTGAAGCCACTCCTTTGATATCTTGGCTGTGTGCTTCAGGTCATTGTTGTTGTTGTTGTTGTTGTTGTCCTTTTGGCTGCTCCTGTTTGTATGGGGTCACCACAACAGATACATCCAGAGCCAAGTTTTACGCCAGATACCCATCCTGACACAACTCTAATTTTACCTGGAGAAACACATAGAGCCCCTGGTGTTCTGAAGAGGTCTCACATCCAAGTACTAACCAGGCCCCACACTGCTTTGCTTCTGAGATCTGATGGGATCAGGCTCACACAGAGTAGACTGGCTGTGTGTTTAGGGTCATTGTCATGCTGGAAGACCCAGCCATGACCCATCTTCAGTGCTCTTACTGAGGGAAGGAGGTTGTTTGCCAAAATCTTGCAGTATATGACCCCATCCATCCTCCCTTCAATACGGTGCAGTTGTCCTGTCCCCTTTGCAGAAGAGCACCCCCAGAGTATGATGTTTCCACCCCATGCTTTACGGTTGGGATGGTTTTCTTGGGTCCTCTAAACATGGTAAGTGGAGTTGATTCCAAAAAGCTCTATTCTGGTCTCATCCAACCACATGACCTTCTCCCATGCCACTTCTGGATCATCCAGATGGTCACTGGTGAACTTCAAATGTACCTGGACATGTGCTGGCTTGAGCAGGGGGACCTTGCTGCCCAGCAGGATTTTAAACCATGACAGCATCATGTGTTACTAATGTAATCTTTGTGACTGTGGTCCCAGCTCTCTTCAGGTCATTGACCAGGTCCTCCTGTGTAGTTCTGAGCTTTCTCAGAATCATCCTTACCCCACAAAGTGAGATCTTGCATCGAATCCCAGACCGAGGGAGATTGACAGTCATCTTGTGTTTCTTCCATTTTCTAATAATTACGCCAAGCGTTGTCTTCTACCAAGCTGCTTGCCTGTTGTCCTGTAGTCCATCCCAGCCTTGTGCAGGTCTACAGTTTTGTCCCTGATGTCCTTAGACAGCTCTTTGGTCTTGGCTATGGTGGACAGGTTGGAGTGTGATTGATTGTGTGAACAGGTGTCTTTTATACAGGTAACAAGTTCAAACAGGTGCAATTAATACAGGTAAAGAGTGCAGAATAAGAGGGCTTCTTAAAGAAAAATTAACAGGTCTGTGTGAGACAGAATTCTTGCTGGTTGGTAGGGGGTCAAATACTTATTTGCAGCAGTAACATACAAATAAATTATTAAAAAATCATACATTGTGATTTCCGGATTTTTTTTTTTTTTTTTTTTTTTAGATTATGTCTCTCACAGTGGACATGCACCTAAGATGAAAATTTCAGACCACTCTATGATTTCTAAGTGGGAGAACTTGCAAAACCGCTGGGTGTTCAAATACTTATTTTCCTCACTGTATGTAGACAGGTGTGTGCCTTTCCAAATCATATACAATCAACTGAATTTACCCCAGGTGGACTCCAATTAAGCTGTAGAAACATCTCAAGGATGATCAGTTTTTATTTTAATAAATTTTGAAAAAATCTAAAAAAAAACACAACAACAACAACATTGTCATTATGGGGTATTGTGTGTGGAATTTTGAGGAAATATTAATTTACTATTTATTTAAGGTTGTAACATAATAAAATATGGAAACTATGTAAAATGTGTGACCATTTTTCATCTTATTTCATGCACTATACGAGGTCTGTCAATAAAGTATAGGTCCTTTTTATTTTTTCAAAAACTATATGGATTTCATTCATATGTTTTTACGTCAGACATGCTTGAAACCTCGTGCGCATGCGTGAGTTTTTCCACGCCTGTCGGTGACGTCATTCGCCTGTGAGCACTCCTTGTGGGAGGAGTCGTCGAGCCCCTCGTCGGAATTCCTTTGTCTGAGAAGTTGCTGAGAGACTGGCGCTTTGTTTGATCAAACTTTTTTCTAAACCTGTGAGACACATCGAAGTGGACACGGTTCGAAAAATTAAGCTGGTTTTCGGTGAAAATTTTAACAGCTGATGAGAGATTTTGAGGTGATACTGTCGCTTTAAGGACTTCCCACGGAGCGAGACGTCGTGCAGCGCTCTCAGGCGCCGTCGTCAGCCTGTTTCAAGCTGAAAACCTCCACATTTCAGGCTCTATTTATCCAGGACGTCGTGAGAGAACAGAGAAGTTTCAGAAGAAGTCAGTTTCAGCATTTTATCCGGATATTCCACTGTTAAAGGAGATTTTTTTAATGAAAGACGTGCGGACGGATTGCAGCGTCGGCTCGCAGCCGCTGCGATGCTCCGCCACAGGAAAAACACCTCTGTTGGAAGCCTTAAGGACAAGTTGGAACATGTCCAGCTGTTAAACAATTTCTCATATACTCACTCCACTGAAAGCCATCAAAAGCCGCCTGGATTTTACAAATGGTTATCAACACGGAGGTGTTTTTCCTGTGCCACCGCACCGCGCTGGCTGCGTCCCGATGCGTGGACCCGTCCGCACATCTTTCATTAAAAAAATCTCCTTTAACAGTGGAATATCCGGATAAAATGCCTATACTTTATTGACAGCCCTCGTAAGTTGTTATAACAGTAAATTTGTATTTTTCCCCTCTTTGTATTTGTTTCAATAAGTCATCATGATGTGTACTTACACAATACAATGGTTATATTATGGTTCATATCATATATTATGGTTCAATGGTTATATACTTACACAATACATTTTGTTATATTAATTGAAATTGTGTTTTAGTGTGGACTAAGCAGTTGGAGATGAGTGTGAGTGTGTGTGTCAGTGTAATAATCAAAACCAAAACTTGCAACACCATTTTAATGTTTTAATTTTGTATGCTGTTTAAAAATTTAATTTATTTCATTTCATATATTTACAATCAAGAAATGTTTAAAAACTCAGTGCTTCTGGTACTTTTCAGTTTGTGTGCATTGGAGTTTTTAATGAATTGTGAGAGTACTGTTGAACTGTCCTTACTTTAGTTATTGATTTATTTATTTTTAGCAGTGTCCACTGAATCTGTACACACACACACACAAATCCGCACAGACAATATTATGCCTGTGATCTCAAAGCTGAAAAATGTCAGACCGGCAACCCCGCCCCCTCTTCTCCAATAACCAGTAAATTGTTGACAACTCTTTAAAATTTCAGTCAATTATGTTTGCAACAGAGGAATAAATCAAACTGTAGGCAGGTATTTCCTACCGTGAACCTTCTGAGATATTTGGTGTGACCATGACAACAATAAGGCGGGACGTCTTGTGTCGCCGTAAACTCCGGGCTACAGCAATCGCTCCCATGCAGTAAGGATCTGTGGTGGCCAAGGTGACGAAGGCCTCAGCAGCTACACATAGAGTGGACAGATATGAAGATCAGAGTGAGGAGGGTGTCTCCTGTAAAAGACATGTTTAATGTGGACATCTTCTGAGCAAAGAGGATCATCTGTATTGAAGTGAAATGCTCTAATGTGAGGAGATCCTCGAGATACCAGCTTCACCAAACTTACACTGTTGAATGTTGATTTATCTTCATATCATGGAACTTAGCACAGAAAAGATCTCCTGGTATAAATAAACAAGAAAAAACAATGACCAGAAGAAATCTGGTAGTGTAAGCTAACTCACCTTAAACCTGCATTAAAATGATGGAGAGTCTATTTAAGTCAAGTGATTTCCCAAATAAGCAAGACGTTCTGAGAGTTGGTGACTGATACGACTGGGCGGTTTGAAATAAAAAATAGAGGCACTATGTATACCTGCCTTAAGGTCTGGGAGCATAAAATTGTCACAGTACAAAAAAAGGGCCATCATAACATTTATTTTTTCCTCGAGAATATGTGGAATACCTGCTATAGACTTAGACTGCTGGGGGGTTCCCATGATGCACTGAGTGTTTCTTTCTCTTTTTGCTCTGTATGCACCACTCTGCATTTAATCATTAGTGATTGATCTCTGCTCCCCTCCACAGCATGTCTTTTTCCTGGTTCTCTCCCTCAGCCCCAACCAGTCCCAGCAGAAGACTGCCCCTCCCTGAGCCTGGTTCTGCTGGAGGTTTCTTCCTGTTAAAAGGGAGTTTTTCCTTCCCACTGTAGCCAAGTGCTTGCTCACAGGGGGTCGTTTTGACCGTTGGGGTTTTACATAATTATTGTATGGCCTTGCCTTACAATATAAAGCGCCTTGGGGCAACTGTTTGTTGTGATTTGGCGCTATATAAAAAAATTGATTGATTGATTGATGATGTGTATTAGTTCAAGCAATGGCCACCAGGGGGCATTTCAGGGCTGTAGACTGTACAACACTTTACCCATAGGGTTTCACTCTAAATGTGCTTGCATAATGTTAGATACACTTTGGTAATCTTTGTGTAAAATTCATTTATTTCAGGTCTACAGTTCAGAGTCAAGTAGCCCTTTATATCAACCGCTACCTGGAGGCAATGGATACCACACACTATTTTAATTTTTATATATAAATGCAACCCCAATTCCAATGAAGTTGGGACGTTGTGTAAAATGTAAGTAAAAACAGAATACAATGATTTGCAAATCCTCTTCAACCCATATTCAATTGAATACACCACAAAGACAAGATATTTAATGTTCAAACTGATAAACTTTATTGTTTTTATGCAAATATTTGCTCATTTTGAAATGGATGTCTCCAACACGTTTCAAAAAAGCTGGGACAGTGGCATGTTTACCACTGTGTTACATCACCTTTCCTTCTAACAACACTCATTAACACTCGGAACTGAGGACACTAATTGTTGAAGCTTTGTAGGTGGAATTCTTTCCCATTCTTGCTTGATGTATGACTTCAGTTGTTCAACAGTCTGGGGTCTCCGTTGTCATATTTTGCGCTTCATAATGCACCACACATTTTCAATGGGCGACAGGTGTGGACTGCAGGTAGGCCAGTCTAGTACCAGGTAAAGAGTTGCTCTAATTTTGGTCAAAGGTGATGCAAATTATTGGTTGAGTTAATAGGATTAATAAATGGAATACTTTTGACAGTGCTGAATGCTTGGTCTCCAAAGTAAAGGTCAAGTTAGGTGAAAGTGCATTGGATTCTATGACATGTGACATATGTTACCCTGTAACATGAACTAAGCATGACACATGACGCAAACTGTTACTTTTTAAAACCCGATTAACTAAACCAATAATTTGCATAATTTTTTTAACCCCTGTACAAACTGAAACTGACCTTTGTCACCATTCTTGCTGCTTTCACCTCATAACTCCATAACATTCAGTCACAGATTGTCCAAACTATACCTTTGTGGAACCTTTATGATCAGGCAAATAATGTGGTGTAATTTTCTATAAGATTGGAGCATCTTTTAATTTTGACCCCTGTGTAATTCTTCAAGAGTTCATGTCTATGGATTATTTGTGCCATATTTGATGTTTGTGTCACCATTTGCAGGATTCCACTCTAAATATTCTCTTATCTGCTGCGCTTTATATGAAATGTAAGATGTTGCTCCTCGCTGTTTTTCAGTTGCCCTCAAAAGTATTGGAACACTTGGTATTTCACACATTTTAATTTGTTTATTCCATTTCAAATACATTTTTTTTCTAAAATTATCTTCCTTAAATCAAACTGAAAGCAAATCTCTACAACTTGATATAAATTAATTAAAAATAATTAAGTGCCACAACTTCCTGATAAAGTGGTGTAGAGGAGGATTTTCTTAAAAAAGAAGACCTGAAAGTTCAGCTACAATTTGACAGAAAGTACATTTGAGATGAAAGCCTAGATTTGATGTTTTGGTGAAAGAAACTTTTGTATTTCTCCAAGTTTTTCTGTAAGTCCAAGACATATTCAGTAACTTGGAAACATTCATGTTTCCATCCCCCTTGATTATTATTTAGAGATTTTATCAAGTTTTAGAGATTTGCTTTCAGTTTGAGTTTGAGGAAGATAATTTTAGAAATGTTTATTTATTTATTTATTTTGTGTATTTCTTGTATAAACAAATTAAAATGTGTGAAATTCCAAGTGTTCCAATACTTTTGGAGGGCACTGTATCCTAACCTTATGATGAGTGCAAAATGAGTGTGGTATCATTACTGTTTTGTTAAAGAATGTTTAATTTTCACTGTTGCTGCATTTTGTGTCAAATCATAGTCATATTGTATATCATGTTGATAGGCAATATTGAGATACGATAATTTGGCCATATTGTGCAGTCCTACTGTCAACTAGCTGAAAACATTGAATATTAATTTACATCTACATTAAAAAAAATACTTAAAGTGGCAGAGATTTAAAAGGGCTGTAATTAGGGGGGTCAGCTGAAAAGCATAAAAAGAAAAATGCTTAAAAAGGTGGGGGATATGGGGGGCAGAGCCCCTCCAGGAAGCTGAAAGGCAAAATAAGAAAAATGCTTAAAAAGGCGAGGGGTCGGGGGGGCTCTGAAAGGTTTTAGTCATGCTCATGCTCCCAAGAACCATTTGACTGAAAAAAGTCTGAAGGACCTAAAGGAACATGGTTAGATGGTGAGGAGCTTTTCCAGGTATGTGAGAGGCAAATAAAGAAAAATGCGGGGGGTCTGGAGAAGCTGAGCCCCCCAGAAGCTGAAATGTTTTTGCCATGCTAATGCTCCCCTGAAGCATTTACTCAAAATAAAATCTGAAGGACCTAAATGACATGGTGAGATGCTGACAAGCTTCACTCGTTCATATCCGCGACATATGCATATTACAAGCGAAGTGCTGCGCAACAGTGTGAAGCTCACTCATGGTACAGGGCGTCCCAGACAGGAAGTGCCAAATTCTGAGTCCACAATGGAACAGGAAATGTCAAACACTTAATGGAATGACACTTCCTGGATTGACAGACGAGATCCCATGGAATCTCACGGGATCTCAGTGGCAAGTTCACACTGAAACAGGAAGTGCCAAATTTTGAGTCCACAAAGAAACAGGAAATGTCAAATGTTGAACACTTCCTGGCATGGGTGGAGCTAGAGCAGAAGCCAGGGTTTCACTGAACTCCCCTGAAATCTGATTGGACACAGATGATTGACATGTCACAGGACCGCACATCTGGTTGAAAAGAGCTGCATTTTGAAATCAGTGAGTCACATTTACTGCTAGGTTTCTCCTATCCAGTAGTTTGTGCTGTGTACCAAAAAGTTCTCACCTTAGTAGAAGAAGAAAAATGTTTGCCTCAAATTTGAACTGAACATGTCGTTTAAACTGTGGACTAATTATAACACCAAAGTTATATTAGTGGGTAAAAGACCGTATTTTATACCAGAAATGATGTCCAGGTTGTTAAAAGCGGCATTTCTCCTTTAATTTGGGTTGTCTTATATATGCGCGTCTCCAGTGATTTTTAAACGAGCATGCAGTTGTTGATTAAATAACCTCTTAATTTTGTTGTCTGAACTGTTGTGTGGGCCGCTGAAGAGGAGGTACTGCTGGCCCACCACCACCAGTCGGTGCCCTGCTTGGAGTGCGGGCTTCAAGCATGAGAGGGCGCCGAGACAGAGAGTGACAGCTGTCACTCGTTTACACCAGCTGTCACCAATTACCACCACCTTTACAAAAGCCGGATCATTACTCCACCTCCTCGCCGAGAAATCAACTACCGTCGAAGGTAATTCTTCTCTGCTGTTGTTATTCAGTGTATCTAAACTGTGATCTGTGTGCAGCCGCGTACCTGTGAAGTCTGTGGAAGACTGGATTAGCGGATAGTGAGAGGACGACGGTCTTCGTCTCTGATAACGTATCTGGAGGTGGAGGTTCTCCCTCCCGAAGGAACTAGTTCCAAGGATTACTGGGTGTGTGGATACACACTCACCATAACTGTTTTGTCATCTTCTGCCAGCAGTACCAGGGTCTGCAACCGAAGACGGTGACCACCTGGGGACTCAGGACTTGGCGGCTCCGGTGTTCTTCAGGCCGTTGGTGGTGGAAGCTGTGTGGGTCCCGGCTCTCCGATCGCCAGAGGTCTCCTATCTTCGAGCCTGCCCGCACGTCACCTTGTGTACAATTGGCATTATCTGTATCTGTATTTAGTTGTGCGATTCACAACATTAAATTGTTACTCTTTGTCTTATCCATTGTCCGTTCATTTGCGCCCCCTGTTGCGGGTCCGTGTTACGACCCTTTCCCAACAGGATTTCTCTGCCATTCGTCATGGATCCCGAGGGGCGTCAACCACAGCTTGAACAGCCAATGGGAGAACAAGGAGCGCAGGCGTCAGCAGGAGGCGTGATAAGTGATCTGCAGCAAATCCTTACCGCTTTCACCGCTCAGTTAAATCTGGTAACCGAGCAGAATGCAGTCCTCAATCGGAGGGTGGAGGCTCTCACCGCCAGAGTGGAAGCGCGCGACTCGAGCGCTGCTGCAGTGACTCCTCCTGCTGGCTCTGGGCTACAGACAGACGTTCCACTGGCCGTTCAACAAACCCCCCCACCGTCCCGGGACTAGAAACCAACGATCCGACGCACTGTCCCGGGTGCACGAAGAGGAAGCCAAGGCCGAGTTGTCAGACCCCATTGAGACCATCGTTCCCGAGTCCACTGTCGTGGCCACCCTCACATGGGACGTGGAGAAGACCATCCGGGAGGCCCTGACCAGGAATCCGGACCCGGGGAACGGTCCTAAGAACAGACTTTACGTCCCACCAGAAGCCAGGGCTGCCGTCTTGGACTTCTGCCACGGATCCAAGCTCTCCTGTCATCCCGGAGTGCGTAGGACCGTGGCAGTAGTCCAGCAGCGCTTCTGGTGGGCGTCACTGGAAGCCGACGTCCGGGACTATGTCCAGGCCTGCACCACCTGTGCTAGGGGCAAGGCGGATCATCACAAGATCAGGGGCCTCCTCCAGCCCCTGCCTGTGCCTCATCGCCCCTGGTCGCACATCGGCCTGGACTTCGTCACGGGCCTCCCGCCGTCCCAGGGTAACACCATCATCCTCACGATAGTGGACCGGTTCTCCAAGGCGGCCCACTTCGTGGCCCTCCCGAAGCTCCTGACGGCCCAGGAGACAGCAGACCTCCTGGTCCACCACGTCGTGCGTCTGCATGGGATACCATCGGACATCGTTTCGGATCGTGGTCCCCAGTTCTCCTCGCAGGTCTGGAGGAGTTTTTGTAAGGAACTGGGGGCCACCGTGAGTCTCTCGTCCGGGTATCACCCACAGACGAACGGCCAGGCAGAGCGGGCGAACCAGGAATTGGAACAGGCTCTCCGCTGCGTAACCTCCGCACATCCGGCGGCTTGGAGTGACCATCTGGCCTGGATCGAGTACGCCCACAATAGCCAGGTCTCATCTGCTACCGGCCTCTCCCCTTTCGAGGCGTGTTTGGGGTATCAGCCCCCATTGTTTCCACTTGTGGAGGGAGAGGTCGGGGTCCCCTCGGTCCAGGCCCACCTGCGAAGGTGCCGCCGGGTGTGGCGGACCGCCCGTTCTGCCCTGTTGCAGGCCCAGACGAGGGCTAAGGCCCATGCAGATCGCCGGCGTTCCCCGGCCCCTGCATACCAGCCTGGGCAGGAGGTGTGGTTATCAACCAAGGACATCCCACTGCAGGTTGAATCACAAAAGCTCAAAGACCGGTTCATCGGACCATTCTCAATACTCAAGATCCTCAGTCCGGTGTTTCATGTCTCAAGGATAAAACCATACCACGCCTCACCACTCTGCACTCCTGGAGCCGTACCACCTCCTGCCCGTATCATCGACGGGGAGCCGGCATGGACTGTTCGTCGGCTCCTGGACGTCCGTCGGAAGGGCTGGGGTTTTCAATATCTGGTGGACTGGGAGGGGTACGGACCCGAAGAACGCTCCTGGGTGAAGAGGAGCTTCATCCTGGACCCGGCCCTCCTGGCCGATTTCTACCGCCGACACCCGGACAAGCCTGGTCGGGCGCCAGGAGGCGCCCGTTGAGGGGGGGGTCCTGTTGTGTGGGCCGCTGAAGAGGAGGTACTGCTGGCCCACCACCACCAGTCGGCGCCCTGCTTGGAGTGCGGGCTTCAAGCATGAGAGGGCGCCGAGACAGAGAGTGACAGCTGTCACTCGTTTACACCAGCTGTCACCAATCACCACCACCTCTACAAAAGCCGAATCATTACTCCACCTCCTCGCCGACAAATCAACTACCGTCGAAGGTAATTCTTCTCTGCTGTTGTTATTCAGTGTATCTAAACTGTGATCTGTGTGCAGCCGCGTACCTGTGAAGTCTGTGGAAGACTGGATTAGCAGATAGTGAGAGGACGACGGTCTTCGTCTCTCACTCCATCCAGAAGGAAGACAAACAGGAGCTGCACGAGTGATAACGTATCTGGAGGTGGAGGTTCTCCCTCCCGAAGGAACTAGTTCCAAGGATTACTGGGTGTGTGGATACACACTCACCATAACTGTTTTGTCATCTTCTGCCAGCAGTACCAGGGTCTGCAACCGAAGACGGTGACCACCTGGGGACTCAGGACTTGGCGGCTCCGGTGTTCTTCAGGCCGTTGGTGGTGGAAGCTGTGTGGGTCCCGGCTCTCCGATCGCCAGAGGTCTCCTATCTTCGAGCCTGCCCGCACGTCACCTTGTGTACAATTGGCATTATCTGTATCTGTATTTAGTTGTGCGATTCACAACATTAAATTGTTACTCTTTGTCTTATCCATTGTCCGTTCATTTGCGCCCCCTGTTGCGGGTCCGTGTTACGACCCTTTCCCAACATGAACGACTTAAATAACCTTACATTTTGCTCTCTGAGTGACACCAGGATGATGTATTTCACTTAAAAGTACACATGCCAGGGAGTGTTTCTCAACTGTACTCAAAATTATTGGAACACTTGGTATTTCACACATTTTAATTTGTTTATGCCATTTCAAATACAAATAAATAAGTTATCGTCCTTAAACTCAAACTGAAAGCAAATGTCTACAACAATATAAATTAATTAAAAATATAAAATACAGCTTCCTGATGAAGTGGTGTAGAGAAGGATTTAAAAAAAAAAAAAGAATACTTGAATGTTCAGATACAATTTGCCAGAAAATACATTTGAGATGAAAGCCTAGATTTGATGTTTTGGTGAAAGAGACTTTTGTATTTCTTCATAATTGATGTATATAAAGTCCAAGACATATTTGGTGACTTGGAAATGTTCATGTTTTCATCCGCTGACTTGTCTGTTGAAAACTGGCAATAAAACTTATTTACAGGTATTATCAAGTTTTAGAGATTTGCTTTGGGGATTTGAACAGAGGAACATAATAAAACAAATTTCCCTGAAATCCATAGGGGGCGCACCGAGATATGGCCAAATGAAACATAAAGAGCGCTGCCTGTGCAAAGGCGCCCTAACAAAACCACCGCCATTTATGCAAATTTGGAAAGAACTTGTCCTAGTGTAACCAAATATGTTGTGTGGGCCACCAGAAGAGGAGGTACTGCTGGCCCACCACCAGAGGGTGCCCTGCCTGAAGTGCGGGCTTCAGGCACGAGAGGGCGCTGCCGCCTCACAGGAACAGCCGAGGTGACAGCTGTCACTCATCAACTATGACAGCTGTCACCGATCATCTGCACTCACCCCGGATAAAAGCAGGATGACACCTCCACCACGTCGCCGAGATATCGTTCTTCTACGGAGGTAACTTCTCAGCTATCGTCAACTCTGACAAATAATCTGAGCTCTTTTTGCAGCCGTTTTCCTGTGGTGTTTCCTTATCTGCTGGATTGGCGTTTGGTGTGATTAGC
The DNA here is from genome assembly GCF_902500255.1 of Thalassophryne amazonica. Classification (NCBI taxonomy): domain Eukaryota; kingdom Metazoa; phylum Chordata; class Actinopteri; order Batrachoidiformes; family Batrachoididae; genus Thalassophryne; species Thalassophryne amazonica. The sequence goes on along the minus strand of NC_047103.1, from coordinate 112,010,028 downwards.
GACGGCTTCGCCTCACACCCCAACCAGATAAGTGGTTAAACAGGAGCTGCACGAGTGTGATTTGAGGTGGAGGTGGAATTCCCACCGTTGTTGTTACTGGGTGTACACACACCCACACTTGACTGTCTTTGCTCTTCGCCAGCAGAACCAGATCCGACACACAGAGACGGTGGCCACCTGAGGGACTCGGGACCTGGCGGCTCCAGTATCCTTCGGGTTCGGTGCCGGAGGAAATCGTGTGGTTCCGGTTCTTCTCTAGACGGACGTCTCCTATCGTCGAGCCTGCCCACACGACACCTTTATCCATTGACTTTGTATTTATTCTATAATCTGCTGTGTTTGGTTGTGGCATTCACAACAGTAAAGTGTTCAAATTTAACTCCTTCTATTGTCCGTTCATTTACGCCCCCTGTTGTGGGTCCGTGTCACTACACTTTCACAACAGGATATCTCGGCCAGCGTCATGGACTCTGAGGGGCGTCACCCAGCGATTGAACAGCCAATGGGAGAGCAGGGTGCACAGGCGTCTGCAGGAGGCGTGATTGGTGAGTTGCAGCACATCCTCACCGCCTTTACGGCTTGGTTGGATCAGATGACCGAGCAAAACATCCTCCTGAACCGCAGGGTGGAGGATCTCTCCGCACAGGTGGCAGCGAGCGCTCAGGGCGCTCATGCAGCTCCTCCTCCTGCCGACCCTGTGCAAGATATGAATGTTCCAGTGGTCGTTCAACAACCCCTCCCACCATCCCCTGAAGCATACATAAGCCCCCCAGAGCCGTACGGACGTTGTGTGGAGATGTGCACGGACTTTCTGATGCAGTGTCCACTCATCTTTGCAATACGACCCGTGATGTATGCGTCTGATGCCAGCAAGGTGGCTTATGTTATTAAATTGCTTCGTGGTGAGGCACGCGCTTGGGCTACAGCGCTTTGGGAGCAAAACTCACGGCTCCTTACCTCTTATACTGGGTTTGTGAGGGAGTTCAGAACAGTGTTTGATCACCCTAACAGAGGAGAGACCGCTTCAACAGTGCTGCTGTCAATGCGACAGGGGCGCCGGCGCGCAGCCGAATATGCAGTCGACTTCCACATCGCGGCTGCGAGGTCCGGCTGGAATAACATTGCGCTCCGCGCCGCCTTCATAAACGGACTGTTGTCGGTCCTGAAGGAGCACCTGGTAGCTAAGGAAGAACCGCGGGATTTAGATGGGCTTATCGATCTCGTTATACGGTTAGACAATCGGTTGGAGTAACGCCGTCGGGAGCGAGACAAAGGACGTGGCCGGGTACGCGCCGTCCCTCTCCCTTCCGGGTTCAAAAAGGTTCCGCCCTCCCCACGCTCCACAGCCGCAGCGCTCCGTGGGGCAACAGCTCCCCCTGCTGACATTGCTAGGGAAACGCACAGGGCCAAAATGAGAACAGCTGACAGAATGAGGAGGCTGGTCCGCGGGGAGTGTTTTCTCTGCAGCTCAAAAGAGAACACACAGAAAAACTGCCCCAAACGGCCAAAACGACAACACCTGCCCTTAGAGACTGGGCTAACATTCACGTGGGACACACACATATTGCCACACGACTCCCAGTTACAATCCTGAGCGGGGATTTAACCCTTCAAGCCCCAGCACTGGTGGACACGGGGTCCGAAGGGAATCTGCTAGACAGCAGATGGGCAAGGGAGGTAGGGCTCCCTCTGGATGGCACCCTTCTCCCTTTAATCATGCACAAGACACAACCTGTAACTCTGGTGGTGTCTGGGAATCATCAGGAGGAGATCGAGTTTTTTGTGACTCCTTCTACCTCCCGCGTGATTTTGGGCTTCCCGTGGATGTTGAAACACAATCCCCGGATTGATTGGCCGTCTGGGGTGGTGGTTCAGTGGAGCGCAACCTGCCATCGGGCGTGTTTAGGATCCTCGGTTCCTCCCGGTATACATGCTAAGAAGGAGGTCAAAGTCCATCCCAATCTGACGGCGGTGCCGGTTGAGTACCACGATCTTGCTGATGTCTTCAGCAAGGATCTGGCACTCGCCCTTCCCCCGCATCATCCGTACAATTGTGCCATTGATCTGATTCCAGGCGTTGAGTTCCCGTCCAGCAGGCTGTACAACCTCTCACGACCTGAGCGCGAATCAATGGAGACCTACATCCGGGACTCATTATCTGCCGGGCTGATCCGGAACTCCACCTCCCTGATGGGTGCAGGTTTCTTTTTTGTGGGCAAGAAGGATGGCGGACTCCGTCCATGCATTGATTACAGGGGGCTGAATGAGATTACGGTTCGCAACCGATACCCGTTGCCGTTGTTAGATTCCGTGTTCACCCCCCTGCATGGAGCCAAAATCTTTACTAAGCTGGATCTTAGGAATGCGTATCACCTGGTTCGGATCCGGAAGGGAGACGAATGGAAGACGGCATTTAACACCCCGTTAGGTCACTTTGAGTACCTGGTCATGCCGTTCGGCCTCACCAATGCCCCCGCGACGTTCCAAGCCTTGGTTAACGATGTCTTGCGGGACTTCCTGCACCGATTCGTCTTCGTATATCTGGACGATATACTCATCTTTTCTCCGGATCCTGAGACCCATGTCCAGTATGTACGTCAGGTCCTGCAGCGGTTGTTGGAGAACTGGCTGTTTGTGAAGGGCGAGAAGTGTGAGTTTCATCGCACCTCCTTGTCTTTCCTGGGGTTTATCATCTCCTCCAACTCCGTCGCCCCAGATCCGGCCAAGGTCGCGGCTGTGAGAGACTGGCCCCAACCTACGAGCCATAGGAAGCTGCAACAGTTCCTCGGCTTCGCCAATTTTTACAGGAGGTTCATTAAGGGGTATAGTCAGGTAGTTAGTCCCCTGACAGCCCTGACCTCTCCAAAAGTCCCCTTCACCTGGTTCTGATCGGTGCGAAGCCGCGTTCAGGGAGTTGAAACAGCGCTTCTTGACTGCACCCGTCTTGGTGCAGCCCGATCCCAGTCGCCAGTTTGTGGTTGAAGTGGACACCTCTGACTCAGGGATAGGAGCCGTGCTATCCCAGAGCGGAGAGACCGATAAGGTTCTTCACCCGTGTGCCTATTTCTCCCGCAGGTTGACCCCAGCAGAACGGAACTATGACGCGGGCAATTGAGAACTCCTAGCAGTGAAAGAGACTCTTGAGGAGTGGAGACACCTGTTGGAGGGAGCGTCTGTGCCTTTCACGGTTTTTACTGACCTCCGGAACCTGGAGTATATCAGGACCGCCAGGCGGCTGAACCCCAGGCAAGCCCGCTGGTCACTGTTCTTCGGCCGTTTTGACTTCCGAATCACCTACCGCCCCGGGACCAAGAACCAGAGGTCGGATGCCTTGTCCCGGGTGCATGAACATGAAGTCAAAACCGAGCTGTCGGATCCACCGGAACCCATCGTACTGGAGTCCACTATCGTGGCCACCCTTACCTGGGACGTGGAGAAGACCTTGGCACGGAGCGCGGATCCCAGAACAGGGCCAAAGAAAAGACTATACGTCCCACCAGAAGCTAGGGCTGCCGTCCTGGACTTCTGTCACGGGTCCAAGCTCTCCTGTCACCCAGGGGTGCGTAGGACCGTGGCAGTGGTCCGGCAGCGCTTCTGGTGGGTGTCCCTGGATGCTGACGTCCGGGCTTACATCCAGGCCTGCACCACCTGCGCCAGGGGCAAGGCGGACCACCAAAAGGCACAGGGACTCCTCCAGCCGCTTCCTGTGCCTCATCGCCCCTGGTCCCACATTGGTCTGGATTTCGTCACGGGCCTCCCGCCGTCCCGGGGGCACACCACCATCCTCACGATAGTGGACCGGTTCTCCAAGGCGGCCCACTTCGTGGCCCTCCTGAAGCTCCCGTCGGCCCAGGAGACAGCGGATCTCCTGGTCCACCATGTCGTACGTCTGCATGGGATACCAACAGACATCGTCTCAGATCGTGGTCCTCAGTTTTCCTCGCAGGTGTGGAGAAGTTTCTGCCGGGAGCTGGGGGCCACCGTGAGCCTCTCGTCTGGGTATCACCCTCAGACCAATGGACAGGCTGAACGGGCTAACCAAGAGCTGGAGCAGGCCCTGCGATGTACCACATCCGTACACCCGACGGCTTGGAGTGAACACCTGGCCTGGATCGAGTATGCGCATAACAGCCAAGTGTCCTCTGCCACTGGCCTCTCCCCGTTCGAGGTGTGTCTGGGGTACCAGCCCCCTTTGTTTCCTGTGGTCGAGGGAGAGGTCGGTGTACCCTCGGTCCAGGCCCACCTGCGGAGATGCCGTCGGGTGTGGCGCACCGCCCGTTCGGCCTTGTTGAGGGCACGGACGAGGGCAAAGACCCATGCAGACCGTCGACGGTCCCCGGCCCCCACATCTCGGCCCGGGCACAAGGTGTGGCTATCCACAAGGGACATTCCCCTCCAGGTGGATTCCCCCAAACTGAAGGACCGGTACATAGGGCCCTTCAAGATCCTCAAGGTCCTCACTCCTGCCGCAGTGAGGCTCCAACTCCCGGCCTCACTGCGGATCCATCCAGTATTCCACGTTTCATGATTGAAACCACATCACACCTCACCCCTCTGTACACCCGGTCCGGCGCCGCCTCCTGCCCGTATCATTGACGGGGAGCCAGCTTGGACAGTGCGCCGGCTCCTGGACGTCCGTCGAATGGGCCGGGGTTTCCAATATTTGGTGGACTGGGAGGGGTATGGACCCGAAGAACGCTCCTGGGTGAAGAGGAGCTTCATCCTGGACCCGGCCCTCCTGGCCGATTTCTACCGTCGCCACCCGGACAAGCCTGGTCGGGCACAAACTGAAAGCAAATGTCTACAACAATATAAATTAATTAAAAATATAAAATACAGCTTCCTGATGAAGTGGTGTAGAGAAGGATTTAAAAAAAAAAAAAAAGAATACCTGAATGTTCAGATACAATTTGCCAGAAAATACATTTGAGATGAAAGCCTAGATTTGATGTTTTGGTGAAAGAGACTTTTGTATTTCTTCATAATTGATGTATATAAAGTCCAAGACATATTTGGTGACTTGGAAATGTTCATGTTTTCATCTGCTGACTTGTCTGTTGAAAACTGTCAATAAAACCTATTTACAGGTATTATCAAGTTTTAGAGATTTGCTTTGGGGATTTGAATAGAGGAACATAATAAAACAAATTTCCCTGAAATCCATAGGGGGCGCACCGAGATATGGCCAAATGAAACATAAAGAGCGCTGCCTGTGCAAAGGCGCCCTAACAAAACCACCGCCATTTATGCAAATTTGGAAAGAACTTGTCCTAGTGTAACCAAATATGTTGTGTGGGCCACCAGAAGAGGAGGTACTGCTGGCCCACCACCAGAGGGTGCCCTGCCTGAAGTGCGGGCTTCAGGCACGAGAGGGCGCTGCCGCCTCACAGGAACAGCCGAGGTGACAGCTGTCACTCATCAACTATGACAGCTGTCACCGATCATCTGCACTCACCCCGGATAAAAGCAGGATGACACCTCCACCACGTCGCCGAGATATCGTTCTTCTACGGAGGTAACTTCTCAGCTATCGTCAACTCTGACAAATAATCTGAGCTCTTTTTGCAGCCGTATTCCTGTGGTGTTTCCTTATCTGCTGGATTGGCGTTTGGTGTGATTAGCAACGGCTTCGCCTCACACCCCAACCAGATAAGTGGTTAAACAGGAGCTGCACGAGTGTGTGATTTGAGGTGGAGGTGGAATTCCCACCGTTGTTGTTACTGGGTGTACACACACCCACACTTGACTGTCTTTGCTCTTCGCCAGCAGTACCAGATCCGACACGCAGAGACGGTGGCCACCTGAGGGACTCGGGACCTGCCAGCTCCAGTATCCTTCGGGTTCGGTGGCGGAGGAAATCGTGTGGTTCCGGTTCTTCTCTAGACAGACGTCTCCTATCGTCGAGCCTGCCCACACGACACCTTTATCCATTGACTTTGTATTTATTCTATAATCTGCTGTGTTTGGTTGTGGCATTCACAACAATTCTATTGTCCGTTCATTTACGCCCCCTGTTGTGGGTCCGTGTCACTACACTTTCACAATAAAATATGCATAAATGAACAAAGCTTATTCAAGGCGCAGGCCCTGGGAGGGTCCCAAATGTAGCCCAAAATGCCAAAAGTTGTGACTTGAAGCGCCACCTATAGGTGGCACCCTGAGTTAGCCTTGAAAAATATAACGCTAAATGGGAGAACTCCAGCCATACATTCATATACCATAAGATCAGTGAGGCTTACTGAGGGCGCACAAAGATATTCAAAGGTCAAAATCCACATTTTGACTGTGTCACTGTTTTGGCCCCTTTAACCCCTTATCCTAAAAAGGGCCATAATTTTCCTCCCCAAGGGATTTTTGGATTAAAACAAAAACATAATTTTTGCCCGTTTGGACAATACATCTTCCCCTAAAAAAACTTCAGTGGCCTACTGAAACATGATATATAACCAGTCACCACCCATTTGAAAGTTACAGATTTCGGCTCTTAATATGATGCTAGCGCACAAGCAAAAAAAAATTTTTGGAGTACCACAGTTCCTGCAAGAATCTTATTTTCACCCCTGGTAAATTCAGTTGATTGGACATGATTTAGAAAGGCGCACACCTGTTTACATATAAGGTCCCACAGTTGACAGTGCATGTCAGAGCACAAACCAAGCACAAAGTCAAAGAAATTGTCTGTAGACCTCCAAGACAGGATTGTCTGGAGGCACAATTATAGGGAAAAGCACAGAAACATTTCTGCTGCTTTGAAGGTCCCAATGAGCACAGTGGCCTCCATCATCCATAAATGGAAGAAGTTCAGATCGACAAGGACACTTCCTGGAATTGGCCGCCCATCTAAAATGAGCAATTGGGGAGAAGGGCCTTTGTCAGGGAGGTGACCTGATGGTCACTCTGTCAGAGCTCCAGCATTCCTCTGTGGAGAGAGGAGATTTGTCCAATTCACTCACTTATCTTCAACCGCTTAGTCCAATTAAGGGTCACAGGGAGCTGGAGCCTATCCCAGTAGTCATAGAGCGTGAAGCGGAGTACACCCTGGACAGGACGCCAGTCTGTCACAGGGCCACATGTAGACAAACACATCCACACACACACACACACCTACGGTCAATTTAAAGTTTACAATCCACCTAACCTGTGTGTCTTTGAATGTGGCAGGAAGCCCGAGCGCCCAGAGAAAACATGCAAACACTGGGACAACATGCAAACGCCACACAGAAAGGCCAGAGGTGGGAATTGTTACCTATGACCGTGAGGCAACAGTGCTAACCACTAAGCCATCGTGCTGACAAAAATGTCCAACTTTAGACCAGAAATAAATATGTTTGCAGCCTGGTACAGTTTTGGTCTCTATGAATGCTTTCCCCTTCATGACAACTGCATGTGTGTGTTTTTAAACTTCTTAGTTTAAGACATTTGAAACCATAAAGTTCTGTAGACAAAGTCAGCGCTGCCACTGCTGCCACCATGGTAACGTCCAGATACAGGCAATCCCGACAGGAAACCTATGGGTGATGTCCCACAAACTTTGTCCAGTATATATACAGTCTATGATTTCAACGTGAAATAAAACACAATGCTAAAATACCCTCAGGCGTATGAGCATAAAAATAAGAAACAGAATGTGAACTTTTGACCTCTTAAAATAGGTCAAGGTTAGCCATCTTTGAACTTGTCAAACGTCTGTGTCCCAAGAATGTACCCTGTGAATTTGAAGACTCTGGCAGTAATAGGACTCGACTTATGCTGAGTACAGACAGATGGACAGACGGACGCAAGGCCTATGCAATACCCGAAGGCCATATTTTGGCCTCGGCTAAAAATTGTGCTCAGATATGGAACTGCAGCAAGCCTTAAAAGACTTGTGTTTAGAGCAGAATACCTCTTTTGCCATAAATGTCGTGCTGGGCAATGTGATGACTTTTTTTCAGTAAAATGGTTCTTGGGAGCATGAGCTTGGCTACCTCTTAGCTTCTGGGGGAGCTCGCCCCCAGACCCCCCACCTTTTTAACCATTTTTCTTTTTTTGCCTTTCAGATTCGGGAGGGGGGGTTCCGCCCTGCCCCACAGACCCCCCTAATCACAGCCCTCTTAACCCTCTGCCACTTTAAGCATTTTTTAAATGTAGATGTAAATTAATATTCAAAGTTTTCAGCTACTTGACAGTAGGGCTGCACAAGATGGCCAAGTTATCATATCTCAATATTGTCATATCAATATGATATACGATATGACTATGATTTCACACAAAGTGCAGCAACAGTGAAAATTAAACTTTCTTAAACAAAACAATAATACCACACTCATTTTGCACTCATCATAAGGTTAGGATACAGTGCCCTCCAAAAGTATTGGAACACTTGGTATTTCACACGTTTGTTTATCCCATTTCAAATACAAGAAATACATAAAATATAAAGAATAAAAATGTCTAAAATTATCTTCAGGGTTAATGATGAGTTGTGCCCCTTTTGGTTTGGTATCCCAGTAAACATCCAGGGTTCTCCCCAGACAATGGAACAACAGCGTAGTGCCATTTACTGTTACCACAGCGCCGTTATACTGTGCCCTGCTCTCAGGATTTTTTTTAATCCAGCCAGGCTGTATGTGCTGCTCTCGCCCTGAGCCGAGCACAGCGTCTCTCAGTAAAAGAACAAAACTCTGTCAAAGTCTTCCAGTAAAAAGAGCTCCTTCTGCCTGCATAGCTAGTGACACATTGAGGCTTTATTTTACAGATGAAAGCCTTCATGTTTCCAAAGTTTGCTCAGAGTTTTTTTTGCCAGCTTGCACTCGACCGAGACGGACGCACGTTTCTCTTCTCCCTCCTCCTTATCTTTCCTGCTTTTGTGGCGTGTTGTCTGTGAGGCTGCAGCTTTGCTCTTCTGGAAACGACAAAAATGGATCTGTTAAAGTGGTCTCTGAACGCAATTGACACTATTTTTTCTACAAGACCTTCGGGAGCGGAGGACCCGACCTGTCCTGCTGGGACGCATGTGATGGGTTACGTGATGGACTCATGGAGGAGATGGCAGGTCATGTGCCTTTACATGCTTTCTGTGGACGACGTTGAAGATGTGTACATATTCGGCTTGGTGGTGACCGGCTTTTTGATGTGTGGAGCGGGCACTCTGCTGGTTTACCGGAAAATCAAGAAAGTGGAAGCAGCTTTGATTGGTCGTTCCAAGCTGCCCTATATGATTGATTCGATTGGGAAGGCAGTGGCTGCGCAGTCGGCGGGGGTTAACCGCGCGTTGGATGACATCTCTAGGAAGATTGCAGCCCTGGAAACCCGCTATGACCGTCTGTGAAGACCACATTCTACATTTCAGATGCATTGAGAGCCACTCTGTTCTCAGAACTGTGGAATCTTTCAGGCGTCTGTTAATCTGGCTATTCATTTGGCTTCCCCAAATACAGCTGCACTTCAAGGTCGCTGTGATAAGAAACCTCCTCAGAAGAACAACACTCAAGCCTCGCTCCCTGGTCTTCCCCCCTCCCCTCAGCTTCTCCAGCTCTGACGTGAACTATGGACTGTCCAGGACTTTCTCAGCCTGCGCAGGGCTGTTCCCTTCCCCCCCCCAGACTGTAAGACAAGGCCGTCGACGGCGCCGAAACTGGCTGCCTTCCGGAGTGTTCTGATAAACTGGTCCTTTCAAATCTCGGTTGTCGTCCTGTGTCCTTGTTTTGTCTCTGTGATTATTGTTTTTTGTGCTGATGGGATTTGTTTTTTTCCTCATTGCCGCTGTGTAATGCAGCAGCTATGAGGGGTTTTTTTTCTTCTCCTTTTCCCTCGTGTTTTGCTTTCATATATATGTTTTATGTACCGGGCCGGCCTATGTGTTGTGTGTTATGTGTGTTGTTTGTTATGGGTCGGTGTTGGTTTGCTCAGCCCTGCTGTTGACCAAGGCAGGGATGTACATCTGGAGCTGGTCCCCGGGCGCCTAATGGCGACCTCTGCTCCTACTGGCAAATAGGATGGGTTAAATGCAGTAGCCACATTTCATTGTGCAGGAAAGTTCTTCTGTTCTGTGCATATGACAATAAAATTTCCTTGATTCCTTGATTCCTTGAGATAAGCCACAAAGACAGTGTGAGACTCAGTGATGAGTCTCTCGTTCCTTCACAGAGACTCCTCCACTCTTTCTCCTCAACTCTCTGTCCCTCAGAGAGGAGAGGTCCCCCTTTCTGAGGGACAGAGAGAAACAGTAAAGTGTGAAAAACTGATTCAGAAAGTTTTTCATCCAGGGTTTCATCTTTAAAAGAGCAGATTTACTTCTTCCATTTACTTCTTACACAAGTTTTTTTTTTCTTCGTTATGCACCAATTACACCAGATCAAATTACTTGTATGTGAGAACTCACTTGGCAATAAATTTGATTCTGATTCTGATTTGATAATCAAATCAGTCCAGTTTTAGGTTACTAAGGTTAGACCTTAATTGTGTAAAGCACCATGAGACAACTTTGTTGTGATTTGGACTTGTATAAATAAAAATAAATTGAAAACTGAAAATAACTAAACCGAAGCCAACCTTGATCTCCACGCAATGATAATAAAACGTGCGCACTGTTATGTGTCGACGCGGGTTGAGGAGCGGACCTGCGTCTGACAGGACCCAGCGGTTAAAATAACCAGAAGGCGGTTCCCAACAGAAACAATTTATTTTTCACCTGTGCTTACAAATGTAAAACATAAAAGCGTCCCTCTGGTGGAGTGATAAGTGGCACGTTCTCCAGCGCCCGCAAGGATTAAAGCCCGGCGCTCCTGGACTCACTACCACTGCCAAACACCCCCCAGGTGGACACGACGAACCGATTCTCTGTGGAGCAAAGAGAAGGTGAGGTGAGTCAGCAGATACAACTCTATCTTTCGCATAACACACGCTATCAGCAACACACGTAGGTCAATGTTTCTTTTTAACTTTATGCAAATGAGCAGCCTCTCACAACAAGTGGAGGATCACTTATCCTGCACGCCACCGCAGTGAGAAGCAAGCTGCACAATTCTCTTCACAGTCTCAGTTTACTGTGTAACAAAACACCAAGATACTATCAACAATTACTTAATCACTTAATTACCTTTAGTGTGTGCTGACAGCATGTGTCCTCACCCTTCCCTGCTTCACAGGCTCGATATGTCAAACCCAGGCGTGGTCCTCAGCGTCTCACAAACAAACGTCACAAGGTCGAGTTCCCGGCAGTTCTGCTCAAATCACACATGACTTATATGCAGAACGCCATCCAATTATCTGCTCCAGCTGCAAGTCTTCAAGGCCGCACGTGAGCCCCTGCCACAGGTGTTCCACATGACACTAATAAGGGTGAGGACTCTTCAGCCAGCACTTTCTCCACAGACAAATCAGCCCTCATGCCACCTGGAGAGCAAAGAAAAGAAAAGAACACCAACACAGCCAGCCACGCCCCCCCAACACACAACACGCACATTCTCTCTACATGCAAAACATTTTGCGATCACACTTCCAGGGCTCCGCATCATTGAAAACACAAAGCAAAACTTGAAGAAAAAAATAACATTCCACTCACTCCAGTGTAAAGATATCCAAATAAAGTCCACAGCAAAAATAAGGCCTCATGCACACGTCATGCACGTGGAAACGTCCACTCGTCCAGTAGTGGCCCATTAAATGCTGCATTGTCTCCTGAACATAGCGTCTTTTGCGTTTTTCCAATAGGAAATGGTAAATGGAGTGCAGTAATATAGTGCTTTTCCATCTGCATCAGACGCTCAAAGCGCTTTACAATTATGCCTCACATTCATCCAGATGTCATGGTATATAGCAGGGTGCTGCCATACAAGGCGCTCACTACACACCGGGAGCAATAGGGAATTAAGGACCTTGCCCAAGGGCCCTTAGTGATGTTCCATTCAGGCAGGGATTTGAACCGAGGATCTTCTGGTCTCAAGCCCAACACCTTAACCACTAGACCATCACCTCCCCCAAATAGGAGATGTATATAGATGTATGTGTTGTGTGGGCCACCCGAAGAGGAGGTACTGCTGGCCCAACACCAGAGGGCGCCCTGCCTGATGTCGGGCTTCAGGCACCAGAGGGCGCAGTCGCCTCGCAGGAGCTCCAGGTGCGCCGACACTGACAGCTGTCAGTCATCATCATCATCACCATCACTACAATAAAAGCCTTGGGAGAATCATCAGAACCCTGCTGAGTTATCAGCTTACCACACAGGTAAACTTTCTCAGCCGTTTTGTGCTGTTCGCACAATTCTTGCTACTGATTTTTGCAGTCGTAACCTTTGTATACTCGCAGCTTGGAGCTAGGTTTGTGGAAGTTGGAGGGAGTTGGTGTTTCCACTCCTCACTTCTCTTATCTTTAAGTATATTGTTGGTACTGCACGTTCTCAGTGTTCCTGTTTTCTGGGAGTGGTGGATTTTTCCCCTCAGGAAGGAACTGTGTTTTTGCTGACTGTTGCTGGGTGTACACACACCCACCATAACCTGTTTTTCCTGCCAGCAGTACCATATCTGACAGCTGAGAGCAGTGGCCACCTGGGGACTCAGGATTTGGCGGCTCCGGTGTGTTGCAGGTCTCCGTTGGCGGTGGAACCTTGTGGTTCCCGGCTCTTCTCTGGATAAGGCGTCTCCTATCCTCGGGCCTGCCCACACGTCACCTTCTTGTGGAACTTTTGATTGACAGACTAAAACAGTATTTGACCTGTATTGCACATTTTGCAATATTAAATTGTATTCATTGGCATCTCTATTGTCTGTTCATTTAAGCCCCCTGTGTGGGTCCGTGTCTTACACTTTCCCAACAGTATGTCTCCAATAGGAGACATACATCTGTGTGTCCAGGCAGGTTGAGGCATGTGGAGAGCAGGCTACTGATGTTGCATTTACTGTACCATCGGAAATTACACAACTTTTTTGTTGTTTCAAATTCAGCAGTTGCTTGTGGCAAAATAATTAATTGTTCCACACAAAAGATTAATTCTGGCTTATATAAGGTGCCTGAGCCCAGTGAAGCTGACCCCCCACCCAGATAAAAAAAAATCCAAGCAAACAGGCAGAGTTTGCCCTGTAATTTCCGAAAGCATATGAATGCACCAGCAGCAGCACCCACCTTCTGCAATGTATGAAAACATTCAGCTGGTTGAACGAAGTCAAACTAAACTCTAACATTACAAAAACTAAGCAAATGATAAAACATGTCAAGAACTACAGCAAAAGTAAAAACGGAGGAATTGAGGTTTTCGGCACCTTCGTTTAAATTTTTTGACAGTTTAAAAATCTTATAAAGGCTCATTCTTCTTTGCCTTTCGGGTGTTCCCGTTAGGGGTCGCCACAGCAGATCAATCGTTTCCATCTCACCCTGTCCTCTCTATCTTCCGCTGTCACACCAACCACCTGCATGTCCTCCATCAGCACATCCATAAACGTCTTTGGCCTCCCTCTTCTCCTCCTGCCTGGTGGCTCCATCCTCAGCATCCTTCTCCCTATATACCCTGGGTTCCTCCTCTGCACATGTCCAAACCATCTCAATCTCGCCTCTCTGACTTTGTCTCCAAACCGTCCCACCTGAGCTGTCCCTCTGATATGTTCATTCGTAATCTTGTCCATTCTTGTCACTCCCAAAGAGAATGTCAACATCTTCAGCTCTGCCACCTCCAGCTCTGCCTCTTGTCTTTTTGTTAGTGCCACCGCTTCTAAGCCGTACAACATAGCTGGTCTCACTACTGTCTTGTAAACGTTCCCCTTCACTCTTGCTGATATTTTTCGGTCACAAATCACTCCTGCCACCTTTCTCCACCCACTCCACCCTGCCTGCACTCTCTTCTTCACCTCTCTACCACACTCTCTATTACTTTGAACAGTTGACCCCAAATATTTAAACTCATCTACTTTCACCACTTCTACTCCTTGTAACTGCACTATTCCACTGGGCTCCCTCCCATTCACACACATGTACTCAGTCTTGCTTCTACTGATTTTCATTCCCCTTCGCTCCAAAGCATATCTCCACCTCTCCAGACTAGACTCAACTTGCTCTCTACTGTCACTACAGATCACAATGTCATCTGAAAACATTATAGTCCATGGGGACTCCTGTCTGATCTCATCCGTCAACCTGTCCATCACCACTGTGCAATCACTGCAATGCACTAATTCTGAGGTTTAGTAACAAACACAGACAAATCACAAAGGATTCTGGGTAAAAGTGCCTCTGCTAAACACTGATTGGTTCAGTCATTCATTATGTAAACCAACACGTTAATGTGACGTCTGTCGTGTGTTGGTGTTCATTTTTTTTATTTGTAAAAACAGGCATTTTTACGGAGCCCTGGAAGTGTCATCGCAAAATGTTTTGCATGTGGAGAGAATGTTGCGCACGTTTTATGATGTTGTAAAACATGCTTTACGCTGTGCTAGATGATTTTTCATGCAGGAATTTTTGGACCGAGTTTCAGGTTAATCGCGCGTCCTGCATCGTGTAGTGTACAAGCTTTAACATCTCATGACCACCTCTTGATCGCGATCGTATGGTCAAATGAAAATCAAACCTGTTTGATATTATATTCTGGTCGGCCGTCGTGAGGTTATCCTCCTGCTGAAAAGCTACAAGCATCCAACCGCTCACACTGTGCCTGTGCAAACACTGCAGAGCTGTCTTGTAATGTTATTTTTATTTTTATTTAATTTTTTTTGCTGTTGTTTTGTTTTGTTTTTAAACTTCATTTGTTAAAAAAAAAAAAAAAAAAAAGCCATTTGCAAAGCCAAAAAGTTGATCTGACATTCATCTGATATAACCGGGGTCAAAACAAATACAACACTGCCATCTACTGGTTCCCAGACGCTTAGTACTTAGGGTGAATACTGCCATGAACACTACCGGCCAGTAGATGGCAGTAGAGGCCTTGAAAACAAAATTCCAGATAATCCCTGTCTGCTACATTTAAAATGCGTGGAATTTAACAAATGCAAATACAGTAACAATGTCTATAAACCCAGAGAATATATTCAAGAGAGTTTTAGGCACTAGAGTTTAATGCTGTTGTCCATGGAGCCTGAACAGAGTGTCTGAAATGCATTTGTCCTGTCGTGAACGTGAGATTACATCATCCTACCCATAATGCACTGCTGGGCTCAGCATGTGCTCACAAAACCTTAAAAATTAGCACATTACTTTAAAACTAAAACATATCTGATATTTTCACTTTATAAAACTTCAGACATGACAGTAATTTTAAATAACTTGTCCAAAATTAGTTTGGTAAAATTAGAACCATAAGTTAAAAATGTATGCCTCTGGATGACTTAGGTGATATTGCCCGCATATAGGTATGATGTTAAAGGAAATGTTTTTTTGTTTTTTTTTTAACCATTTCTCCTTTGTCTGCAGAGGATAGAGATGCTTTTCATACAAGCAGCTCTTTTCTGTTTGCAGAGGGTATAACTGTACATCTGTTACAAAACTTTTAACAGATAGATGCTGAACTGATTTTAAATTTTAGAAATGCTTGTCGCTGTTAAGCTTTGTTTATCGATCAAAAAGTTATCAGGCAAAAGTTAATCGGAAGATAATTGGTCCGATAATGGTTTTTAAAGTTATCTAAAAAGATAATCCGATAATGAAAACATTATCTTCGATAATTATCTGTTATTGGATTATCGGAACTGTGCCCACCACTGAAACCATGTAACAATGAAAATAAATAAATACATATAGAAATAAATAACAGTTTCCTGTGAACACCTAGTGAGTAGCCTACTCTTGTTTAGGCTTTGATACCTTGTTTCTGAAGTGTTTTTGTGTGATGTCTACGATGAATACTATCAGTCATTTACAAGCCTAGATAAACATTTATATATATATAAAAAAAAAAATCAGTCTGTTTTTGATTATTAACATTTACTTGTACTTTTACTTTCAATACTTGAGTACATTTACTTGTACATTACTTGTCATACTTAAGTACAATAAATACTAGATACTTTAAGACTTTTACTTGAGTAGCATTTCAATCAGTGACTTGAACTTCTACCAAAGTCATTTTTTTAATGGGTATCTGTACTTTTACTTAAGTGTGATTTTCCGGTACTTTATACAACACTGGGGGTGGGAGGGGGTGAAATGGAGGTTGGTGGGCATGGGGCAAGGGCACTTTGTCAAATCTGGGCAGGTGGCACCAAAATTCACTTGCCCATGTAAAAGTTATAACTGCTGAAGTGTAGACAGTTATTCAGCCCATTCTGGAGAGTTATTCAGATTCTGGACAGTTATTCAATTTTCAGACAGTAGTTTGGATTATCATTGAAAGGGGCCATATGGAGGGGTGGGAGGGGGTGAAATGAGGGTTGGGGAGGATGGGGCATGGGTACTTGACAGATCTGGGCAGGTGGCGCCAAAATTCACTTGCCCATGTAAAAGTTATAACTGCTTAGGTATGGACAGCTATTCAGTATCTGTGCAGTGATTCAAATTCTCGACAGTAGTTCGGCTTATCATTGAAAGGGGTCATATGGAGGGGTGGGAGGGGGTGAAAATGGAGGTTGGTGGGCATAGGACAAGGGCACTTGACAAATCTGGGCAGGTGGTGCCAAAATTCACTTGTCCATGTAAAGGTTAGAACTGCTGAAGTGTAGACAGTTATTCACCGCATTCTGGACAGTTATTCGGATTCTGGACAGTTATTCAATTTCCAGAGAGTAGTTTGGCTTATCATTGAAAGGGGCCATATGGAGTGATGGGAGGGGGTGAAATGGAAGTTGGTGGGCATGGTCAGATCATCTGATCTGGGCAGATGTATTTTTCGTGGTAGGGGATCTAGAGGCCTACAGTAGTAGGCCCAGGCCTGGACGATTTGTTTGGTTGACAACTAGCGCCATTTTGAAAATATGTAGACCTATCTAAACACAGACAAGTTAAAATTATAATTTTCGAAATATTATATGTACAGTAGTCACTTGTCATCTTGACTATTTTTTTTATTTTTAAATTGTTTTTGTCATTCTTTTGTCATTTCTAGTTGTTTTTTGATATGTAACTGTAAGTTCTTTTCATAATTATATTGCAGTACTTTTTTTAACTAAAGTTGTGACTAGAGTGAGGTGTAAGGAGTTGACAGATTTAATTCAAAGCACAAGCCTAATAAATGAGTATATGTCTGTATACGCTTCCCATATTCTGTTGTTGTATTTTTGGTTTTATCATCAAAACCAAATTAATGTTTTATTTTTGGATTTTTTTTTTAAGGTAGAATTCAACAGGACATTTTTATTTCCATTTTAAAAACATTTTTTGCCCATAATACAACCAGAACTGCTTCATTGTGAATTATTGACTCCTGCATCAGGATGTGCGCCTCATTAATGACCGGGTCAAAATTTCCTCTAAATTGTTTTTTCTGCCAAATGTATTTGATCCATTTTCAAAATGTTATCTGCGTGCACGCTGTAAGAACTATTAAAATACGACGAGAGACAAAGGATTGAAAATAGCAAAGTGTCAAATCACAGCCTTTTGCTGTGTGATTTAACAGGTGCACGTCAGGCTGTGGCTCAGAGCGTGAGCACGGTGTGAAAACAAAATAAATGGTCAAACATTTAATCATGTAAATGTCTCCGGTTCCACATGCGAGGGATTTAATGGAAATACATTGCGATCGGGCGGGACATTATAAAATTCTAGACTTTTGATTTCGGTGTACCCGTGATTATGCGGACCTAGTCAGGATGGGGTTCATAGACCAGGTCCGCATAATCACGGGTACACCGAAATCAAAAGTCTATAACTGTTGGGAAAGTGTAGTGACACGGACCCACAACAGGGGGCGTAAATGAACGGACAATGGAAGGAGTCAAATTATAACACTTTACTGTTGTGAATGTCACAACCAAACACAGCAGATTCAGAATGTGCAACAGTCAATTAATAAAGGTGTCGTGTGGGCAGGATCGACGATAAGAGACGCCCGTCTGGAAACGAACCGGAACCACACGATTTCCACCGAGGAATACTGGAGCCGCCAAGTCCCGAAGTCCCGGAGTCCCCAGGTGGCCACCTTCCCGGCGTGTTGGATCTGGTACTGCTGGCAGAAAGCAAAAGACAGTCAAAGAGTGGGTGTGTGAACACCCAGTAACAATGGTGGGAATGCCACCTCCACCTCTCACTCAACACGTTGCAGCGGTCTCAGATGAAAAGGAGCGCCGTCTTGCACAGCCTCCGCAAAAACGACCGGTTCTCCTGCGAACACTCACAATAACAGATTTATAAATCTCACAAAAAGGGCTGAGAGTATTACCTCCAGATGAAGATGATATCTCGGCAGTTTGGTGGAGGTGTCTTCCTGCTTTTATACCAGATGTGTTGATTAGTGACAGCTGTCACGGATGATGGGTGACAGCTGTCACCATGGCTTGTTCCTGAGGCGGCAGCGCCCTCTTGTGCCTGAAGCCCGCACTTCAGGCAGGGCGCCTTCTGGTGGTGGGCCAGCAGTACCTCCTCTTCAGCGGCCCACACAACAATAACTGCTTTATTATATGGTAAACAAGAAAATTGGGCATTTGTCAAACATACTAAAACTGAAAAATCAATCTCAAGTTTCAACTCTTTATTATTACTGTCATACTGCACCAACAGGTCCAAAATACTTCATGAGCACAATCTCTAATGCCTCTTTCACACCGGGGCTGCCTTGAGTTGCTTCCTGTGGTTGTCATGACGACACAGGAACGTCTGCGTCAGGTGCGCGCTGCAGCCAGACTGTGCACTCTGATTTCTCTTCTAGCTTATATTTGTTCTTGTGCTGAGCTGCAGGTCTGCACTAGGAGTTCTGTTATAGTTTATCTTTCCTTCTTTGACTGCGAGATGCACGTGCAAGATGCACGCACTTGCACGAACGAACCGTCCGTGAGTAAATGTGGAGATGGCTTGAGTTATACTTAATGTGGACATGTCCTGTCTCTGGCAATCAGTCTGTGAGCAGGACTTACGAGGTCTGTCAATAAAGTAACGGTCCTTTTTATTTTTTTCAAAAACTATATGGATTTCATTCATATGTTTTTACGTCAGACATGCTTGAACCCTCATGCGCATGCGTGAGTTTTTCCACGCCTGTCGGTGACGTCATTCACCTGTGAGCACTCCTTGTGGGAGGAGTCGTCCAGCACCTCGTTGGAATTCCTTTGTCTAAGAAGTTGCTGAGAGACTGGCGCGTTGTTTGATCAAAATTTTTTCTAAACCTGTTAGGCTCTATTGATCCAGGACGTCGTGAGAGAACAGAGAAGTTTCAGAAGAAGTCGGTTTCAGCATTTTATCCGGATATTCCACTGTTAAAGGAGATTTTTTTAATGAAAGACGTGCAGATGGGTCCGCGCGTTGGCTCGCAGCCGCCGCGACGCTCCGCCACAGGAAAAACACCTCCGTTGGAAGCCTTAAGGACAAGTTGGAACATGTCCTGCTGTTAAACAATTTCTCATATACTCACTCCACTGAAAGCCATCAAAAGCCACCTGGATTTTACAAATGGTTATCAACACGGAGGTGTTTTTCCTGTGCCGCCGCACCGCGTCGGCTGCGTCCCGACGCGCGGACCCGTCCGCACGTCTTTCATTAAAAAAATCTCCTTTAACAATGGAATATCCGGATAAAATGCTGAAACCGACTTCTTCTGAAACTTCTCTGTTCTCTCACGACGTCCTGGATCAATAGAGCCTGAAATGTGGAGGTTTTCAGCTTGAACAGGCTGACGACGGCGGCTGAGAGCGCTGAGCGACGTCTCGCACTGTGGGAAGTCCTTAAAGCGACAGAATCACCTCAAAATCTCTCATCAGCCGTTAAAATTTTCACTGAAAACCAGCTTAATTTTTCTAACCGTGTCCACTTCGATGTGTCTCACAGGTTTAGAAAAACTTTGATCAAACAACGCGCCAGTCTCTCAGCAACTTCTCAGACAAAGGAATTCCGACGAGGGGCTGGACGACTCCTCCCACAAGGAGTGCTCACAGGCGAATGACGTCACCGACAGGCGTGGAAAAACTCACGCATGCGCACGAGGGTTCAAGCATGTCTGACGTAAAAACATATGAATGAAATCCATATAGTTTTTGAAAAAAATAAAAAGGACCGTTACTTTATTGACAGCCCTCGTATGTCCTTTATTTAACACAATTATGACAGAGTTTAACAGAAGAGTGAGGAGCTGCAGCAGCAGCTGCAATCAGCAGCATTTTTTTCTGTGCTCTTTGAGCGTGCAGTTTTTACTGCATTGTGTACACTGTATAAAAACAATCAATCAATCAATCAATTGTTTTATATAGCGCCAAATCACAACAAACAGTTGCCCCAAGGCGCTTTATATTGTAAGGCAAGGCCATACAATAATTATGTAAAACCCCAACGGTCAAAACGACCCCCTGTGAACAAGCAGTGGGAAGGAAAAACTCCCTTTTAACAGGAAGAAACCTCCAGCAGAACCAGGCTCAGGGAGGGGCAGTCTTCTGCTGGGACTGGTTGGGGCTGAGGGAGAGAACCAGGAAAAAGACATGCTGTGGAGGGGAGCAGAGATCGATCACTAATGATTAAATGCAGAGTGGTGCATACAGAGCAAAAAGAGAAAGAAACAGTGCATCATGGGAACCCCCCAGCAGTCTACGTCTATAGCAGCATAACTAAGGGATGGTTCAGGGTCACCTGATCCAGCCCTAACTATAAGCTTTAGCAAAAAGGAAAGTTTTAAGCCTAATCTTAAAAGTAGAGAGGGTGTCTGTCTCCCTGATCTGAATTGGGAGCTGGTTCCACAGGAGAGGAGCCTGAAAGCTGAAGGCTCTGCCTCCCATTCTACTCTTACAAACCCTAGGAACTACAAGTAAGCCTGCAGTCTGAGAGCGAAGCGCTCTATTGGGGTGATATGGTACTACGAGGTCCCTAAGATAAGATGGGACCTGATTATTCAAAACCTTATAAGTAAGAAGAAGAATTTTAAATTCTATTCTAGAATTAACAGGAAGCCAATGAAGAGAGGCCAATATGGGTGAGATATGCTCTCTCCTTCTAGTCCCCGTCAGTACTCTAGCTGCAGCATTTTGAATTAACTGAAGGCTTTTTAGGGAACTTTTAGGACAACCTGATAATAATGAATTACAATAGTCCAGCCTAGAGGAAATAAATGCATGAATTAGTTTTTCAGCATCACTCTGAGACAAGACCTTTCTGATTTTAGAGATATTGCGTAAATGCAAAAAAGCAGTCCTACATATTTGTTTAATATGCGCTTTGAATGACATATCCTGATCAAAAATG
This sequence comes from Thalassophryne amazonica, assembly GCF_902500255.1. NCBI lineage: Eukaryota > Metazoa > Chordata > Actinopteri > Batrachoidiformes > Batrachoididae > Thalassophryne > Thalassophryne amazonica. Next base: position 111,988,749 of record NC_047103.1, on the reverse strand, counting down.
ACTCCAAGATTTCTCACAGTATTACTAGAGGTCAGGGCAATGCCATCCAGAGTAAGGATCTGGTTAGACACCATGTTTATAAGATTTGTGGGGCCAAGTACAATAACTTCAGTTTTATCTGAGTTTAAAAGCAGGAAATTAGAGGTCATCCATGTCTTTATGTCTGTAAGACAATCCTGCAGTTTAGCTAATTGGTGTGTGTCCTCTGGCTTCATGGATAGATAAAGCTGGGTATCATCTGCGTAACAATGAAAATTTAAGCAATACCGTCTAATAATACTGCCTAAGGGAAGCATGTATAAAGTGAATAAAATTGGTCCTAGCACAGAACCTTGTGGAACTCCATAATTAACTTTAGTCTGTGAAGAAGATTCCCCATTTACATGAACAAATTGTAATCTATTAGACAAAAATGATTCAAACCACCGCAGCGCAGTGCCTTTAATACCTATGGCATGCTCTAATCTCTGTAATAAAATTTTATGGTCAACTGTATCAAAAGCAGCACTGAGGTCTAACAGAACAAGCACAGAGATGAGTCCACTGTCCGAGGCCATAAGAAGATCATTTGTAACCTTCACTAATGCTGTTTCTGTACTATGATGAATTCTAAAACCTGACTGAAACTCTTCAAATAGACCATTCCTCTGCAGATGATCAGTTAGCTGTTTTACAACTACCCTTTCAAGAATTTTTGAGAGAAAAGGAAGGTTGGAGATTGGCCTATAATTAGCTAAGATAGCTGGGTCAAGTGATGGCTTTTTAAGTAATGGTTTAATTACTGCCACCTTAAAAGCCTGTGGTACATAGCCAACTAACAAAGATAGATTGATCATATTTAAGATCGAAGCATTAAATAATGGTAGGGCTTCCTTGAGCAGCCTGGTAGGAATGGGGTCTAATAAACATGTTGATGGTTTGGATGAAGTAACTAATGAAAATAACTCAGACAGAACAATCGGAGAGAAAGAGTCTAACCAAATACCGGCATCACTGAAAGCAGCCAAAGATAACGATACGTCTTTGGGATGGTTATGAGTAATTTTTTCTCTAATAGTTAAAATTTTGTTAGCAAAGAAAGTCATGAAGTCATTACTAGTTAAAGTTAATGGAATACTCAGCTCAATAGAGCTCTGACTCTTTGTCAGCCTGGCTACAGTGCTGAAAAGAAACCTGGGGTTGTTCTTATTTTCTTCAATTAGTGATGAGTAGAAAGATGTCCTAGCTTTACGGAGGGCTTTTTTATAGAGCAACAGACTCTTTTTCCAGGCTAAGTGAAGATCTTCTAAATTAGTGAGACGCCATTTCCTCTCCAACTTACGGGTTATCTGCTTTAAGCTACGAGTTTATGAGTTATACCACGGAGTCAGGCACTTCTGATTTAAAGCTCTCTTTTTTAGAGGAGCTACAGCATCCAAAGTTGTCTTCAATGAGGATGTAAAACTATTGACAAGATACTCTATCTCACTTACAGAGTTTAGGTAGCTACTCTGCACTGTGTTGGTATATGGCATTAGAGAACATAAAGAAGGAATCATATCCTTAAACCTAGTTACAGCGCTTTCTGAAAGACTTCTAGTGTAATGAAACTTATTCCCCACTGCTGGGTAGTCCATCAGAGTAAATGTAAATGTTATTAAGAAATGATCAGACAGAAGGGAGTTTTCAGGGAATACTGTTAAGTCTTCTATTTCCATACCATAAGTCAGAACAAGATCTAAGATATGATTAAAATGATGGGTGGACTCATTTACTTTTTGAGCAAAGCCAATAGAGTCTAATAATAGATTAAATCCAGTGTCGAGGCTGTCATTCTCAGCATCTGTATGGATGTTAAAATCGCCCACTATAATTATCTTATCTGAGCTAAGCACTAAGTCAGACAAAAGGTCTGAAAATTCACAGAGAAACTCACAGTAACGACCAGGTGGACGATAGATAATAACAAATAAAACTGGTTTTTGGGACTTCCAATTTGGATGGACAAGACTAAGAGTCAAGCTTTCAAATGAATTAAAGCTCTGTCTGGGTTTTTGATTAATTAATAAGCTGGAATGGAAGATTGCTGCTAATCCTCCGCCTCGGCCCGTGCTACGAGCATTCTGACGGTTGGTGTGACTCGGGGGTGTTGACTCATTTAAACTAACATATTCATCCTGCTGTAACCAGGTTTCTGTAAGGCAGAATAAATCAATATGTTGATCAATTATTATATCATTTACCAACAGGGACTTAGAAGAGAGAGACCTAATGTTTAATAGACCACATTTAACTGTTTTAGTCTGTGGTGCAGTTGAAGGTGCTATATTATTTTTTCTTTTTGAATTTTTATGCTTAAATAGATTTTTGCTGGTTATTGGTAGTCTGGGAGCAGGCACCGTCTCTACGGGGATGGGGTAATGAGGGGATGGGAGGGGGAGAGAAGCTGCAGAGAGGTGTGTAAGACTACAACTCTGCTTCCTGGTCCCAACCCTGGATAGTCACGGTTTGGAGGATTTAAGAAAATTGGCCAGATTTCTAGAAATGAGAGCTGCTCCATCCAAAGTGGGATGGATGCCGTCTCTCCTAACAAGACCAGGTTTTCCCCAGAAGCTTTGCCAATTATCTATGAAGCCCACCTCATTTTTTGGACACCACTCAGACAGCCAGCAATTCAAGGAGAACATGCGGCTAAACATGTCAATTCTGCATGATGTATACATTGGGAACAATGGAACAACAGGAATCATACATTGGAGTCAGGTAAGGAATAGTCTTTGTGAAATAATGCACAGGCATCATGTAGAAGCTTCTCAACAAACTGACAGCCAAAGTAGGCATTGTATCACGTTATCTGATTGGTCGTTATCGATTGAAGGTGTCACTCGATTAGCTAGCGCTGCGCTGCACCCGAGGTGTACTCGGCTCCACCAGCAGTCAACTCAGCATGTGGTACAGCTCAGAAAGTGGTGAATGGGCCAATCAGAAGTTGGCAAAATCCCAAACCATATAATAATTTATCAAATGTGAGCGAGCAATCGGCTGTACAAAATCAGTTATACACAATGTTTATTACATGGAAAACAATACAAAAACTTTGGGACTTTTTTGTCCGGTGACTGCGAATATCTGGTTTATACGATGACGGTTTAGGTGAGTTTTACTGTACATGGGAGTGAACAATAAATTTACCTCAAAGCTTTAACGATGACGTCGGCTTCCATCCCACACAGCTGACTTTATTTTCCCAAATTTTCTTCTCTTCGGATCTGAAGGGAATCTGTACATCTTGAAGCCTTTGTTGTGTCTATTTGTGCCTCCAAATGCACATTTTCAGCGTATGAATGTGGCATGTTGGTGCACAGCATACCTTTAAGGTGAAGGTGGGTGGTGCCAACGGGGTCTTTAAAGCGCGCAGGGCATGCTCATCGAGATATACCACTTGGAGTGGGCTTGTGGTGGCGGCGTGCTGCGGGTTCTGTGCCGATTTGTTTGGGCACGGTTGCATCGGATTCTGAGGGTTCTAGTCGTTCTTACAGGTCAGTGTTGTGCTTTTCTGTAGCCTCGGTTGACATTGGCGTTATTTAATTGCATGTGTCTCGGGTTCAGGGCAGCAGCCTGGCTGGAGTGCGTTTGTTTGATTCCTGGTTGGTGGGAGTGTGTGCTGTCGGGCACGCGTCATGGGCTCGGGGCTCTCTCCTGTGGTAAGTTCGTTCATGGTCTTGCTGGCTTTGCGTGCTGTGTCACAGCTAATGTCAAATTCTGCTTCAGAGCCGAGTTGTTGTGGGCTTTTTTCCCCCTCCTCCTCCTGCTGCTTTCTGCGGGTGCATGCGTCTACACTGGCAGGTAAGATTTCAACTACATAGGCTGAGTTAATATGATTGTTTTTTTTTTAATTGCCCCGTGTCTCTTGTTTAGGCACAAGGAACCATGGTGTGCGGAGTGTACGTTTGAGTCGCCACCTCCTATTAAAGGGCCGTTGCTTCGTCCACATTTCATCGGATGCCAACAACTGTGTACATTGCTTTGCAGAGGGCGCCCTCTGTGGGTGCTGTTGGCGCACTACATGGGATTGATTTCACCTGCTGTGATTAATATGGTGGGGTGAGGGGTTTATTCCTCCTCGGCCGCGTTTGATGCATGTTTGGTTGTTTTTTTGTGTGTGTGTGTTTGGTTTGTTGTTTATGTTTTGGTTTGCAGTGGGGTTTTTTTGTATTTAATTTGTTTGTTTGTTTGTTTTTTTGTCTGATCTGGACCCTTGCTCACCCAACATTAATTTGGTTGAAGGTGAATAATTTAACTCGGTTAAGTGCAATATAAGATCTGGTTGAAACTGAATAAGGCAATTCTGTGCAATATAAGGTGAATGTGAAAAGCAGTACTATGAAATGTGAAATATGTAATGTTTTATTTATATTTTTAAACTAATTTGACAGAATAAATCTACCTTGTGATAAGCACATCTCTTTCCCGTACCTTGCGCAGCCTTCTGTTACAAATTGGGCTTTGATTAGTCCCAGGGCCGTATCCCTGGGTGGCGTTGTTGGTCCTTCTTTTAAAATTGGAATTAAATTATAGTGTCTTTTTAATTAGGATAAACAAACAAATAGCCCTAGCCCAGGAGCGAGACTCCACTTCACCACATAAATAAATAAAATTTACATGCAGACACATTATCAGTGAACGCTATTTTGAACCCAAGATGGCACCATGAGTCGCGTGACAGATTTTTTTTCGACTCGTCATGTTGCCACTCTCTCTAAGGGCCCTGTCCCACTGGCATTTAGAAGGATATGCGTATGGATTGCGCACAAAATTGGCCCATAGTCGCCAAACATTCGCAACATCCATGTAACATGCCTGTATGAGTCGGCCGTCATCCGAACACGCAATCCCATGATCATCCGCAGAGGGACGCATGTCCGCAGCCAGGATTTTTGAGCTGTTCAAAAATCTGAATGCGGATAATATCTGCCTTACATACTCCATATATACTCAATTCATACACAATACATACTCACTCTATGCGCTGTATATCTGCCGTTAACCGCTGATATCCGCAACTGACGGGGATTTGCGGCTTGACAGCGGACGGGGACAGTGTGTAAAACAGATATATATCGTGCCTATCATGTCCACATCACAAACTAAAATATGTTGTGGCGAATGCATACAAATTGGCCACGAATAAAGCGTTTTAATTACATCTGCTTTGCAGGTGATTTGCGGACAATCTGTGAATGCATAACAAACATGTCACGTAAACCCAAAGTGTGGCAGAAAGCGACATACCAAAGCAAATACTGGCATCAGTGATGCCGGTATTTGGTTAGACTCTTTCTCTTCGATTTTTCTGTCTGAGTTATTTTCATTAGTTACTTCCTCCAAACCATCAACATGTCTATTAGACCCCATTCCTACCAGGCTGCTCAAGGAAGCCCTACCATTAATTAATGCTTCGATCTTAAATATGATCAATCTATCTTTATTAGTTGGCTATGTACCACAGGCTTTTAAGGTGGCAGTAATTAAACCATTACTTAAAAAGCCATCACTTGACCCAGCTATCTTAGCTAATTATAGGCTAATCTCCAAGCTTCCTTTTCTCTCAAAAATTCTTGAAAGGGTAGTTGTGAAACAGCTAACTGATCATCTGCAGAGGAATGGTCTATTTGAAGAGTTTCAGTCAGGTTTTAGAATTCATCATAGTACAGAAACAGCATTAGTGAAGGTTACAAATGATGAATCTTCTTCACAGACTAAGGTTAATTATGGAGTTCCACAAGGTTCTGTGCTAGGACCAATTTTATTCACTTTATACATGTTTCCCTTAGGCAGTATTATTAGACAGCATTGCTTAAATTTTCATTGTTACGCAGATGATACCCAGCTTTATCTATCCATGAAGCCAGAGGACACACACCAATTAGAAGGAGAGAGCATATCTCACCCATATTGGCCTCTCTTCATTGGCTTCCTGTTAATTCTAGAATAGAATTTAAAATTCTTCTTCTTACTTATAAGGTTTTGAATAATCAGGTCCCATCTTATCTTAGGGACCTCGTAGTACCATATCACCCCAATAGAGCGCTTCGCTCTCAGACTGCAGGCTTACTTGTAGTTCCTAGGGTTTGTAAGAGTAGAATGGGAGGCAGAGCCTTCAGCTTTCAGGCTCCTCTCCTGTGGAACCAGCTCCCAATTCAGATCAGGGAGACAGACACCCTCTCTACTTTTAAGATTAGGCTTAAAACTTTCCTTTTTGCTAAAGCTTATAGTTAGGGCTGGATCAGGTGACCCTGAACCATCCCTTAGTTATGCTGCTATAGACGTAGACTGCTGGGGGGTTCCCATGATGCACTGTTTCTTTCTCTTTTTGCTCTGTATGCACCACTCTGCATTTAATCATTAGTGATCGATCTCTGCTCCCCTCCACAGCATGTCTTTTTCCTGGTTCTCTCCCTCAGCCCCAACCAGTCCCAGCAGAAGACTGCCCCTCCCTGAGCCTGGTTCTGCTGGAGGTTTCTTCTTGTTAAAAGGGAGTTTTTCCTTCGCACTGTAGCCAAGTGCTTGCTCACAGGGGGTCGTTTTTGACCGTTGGGGTTTTACGTAATTATTGTATGGCCTTGCCTTACAATATAAAGCGCCTTGGGGCAACTGTTTGTTGTGATTTGGCGCTATATAAAAAAATTGATTGATTGATTGAATTAGCTAAACTGCAGGATTGTCTTACAGACATAAAGACATGGATGACCTCTAATTTCCTGCTTTTAAACTCAGATAAAACTGAAGTTATTGTACTTGGCCCCACAAATCTTAGAAACATGGTGTCTAACCAGATCCTTACTCTGGATGGCATTACCCTGACCTCTAGTAATACTGTGAGAAATCTTGGAGTCATTTTTGATCAGGATATGTCCTTCAATGCGCATATTAAGCAAATATGTAGGACTACTTTTTTGCATTTGCGCAATATCTCTAAAATTAGAAAGGTCTTGTCTCAGAGTGATGCTGAAAAACTAATTCATGCATTTATTTCCTCTAGGCTGGACTATTGTAATTCATTATTATCAGGTTGTCCTAAAAGTTCCCTGAAAAGCCTTCAGTTAATTCAAAATGCTGCAGCTAGAGTACTGACGGGGACTAGAAGGAGAGAGCATATTTCACCCATATTGGCCTCTCTTCATTGGCTTCCTGTTAATTCTAGAATATAATTTAAAATTCTTCTTCTTATAAGGTTTTGAATAATCAGGTCCCATCTTATCTTAGGGACCTCATAGGACCATATCACCCCAATAGAGTGCTTCGCTCTCAGACTGCAGGCTTACTTGTAGTTCCTAGGGTTTTTAAGAGTAGAATGGGAGGCAGAGCCTTCAGCTTTCAGGCTCCTCTCCTGTGGAACCAGCTCCCAATTCGGATCAGGGAGACAGACACCCTCTCTACTTTTAAGATTAGGCTTAAAATTTTCCTTTTTGCTAAAGCTTATAGTTAGGGCTGGATCAGGTGACCCTGAACCATCCCTTAGTTATGCTGCTATAGACGTAGACTGCTGGGGGGTTCCCATGATGCACTGAGTGTTTCTTTCTCTTTTTGCTCTGTATGCACCACTCTGCATTTAATCATTAGTGATTGAGCTCTGCTCCCCTCCACAGCATGTCTTTTTCCTGGTTCTCTCCCTCAGCCCCAACCAGTCCCAGCAGAAGACTGCCCCTCCCTGAGCCTGGTTCTGCTGGAGGTTTCTTCCTGTTAAAAGGGAGTTTTTCCTTCCCACTGTCGCCAAGTGCTTGCTCACAGGGGGTCGTTTTGACCGTTGGGGTTTTTCCGCAATCATTGTATGGCTTTGCCTTACAATATAAAGCGCCTTGGGGCAACTGTTTGTTGTGATTTGGCGCTATATAAATAAAATTGATTTGATTTGATACCTGCCAGTCAGTGCCAGACTGGCTGTGTAGATCCACAAAGACATAATAGCTGCTGCAATCCAGGACTTTTATTTAACGCCAACAAAAGGAAGAGTTGCTGCTTAGCCACAACTCACGCTGGTCTGTTTTCTGTGACACTCTAAAAAAAAACAAAAAAAAAAAACAACACCGTCTCACACCCTGAGCAGCTTCCCCCTCTCTCGCTCCCCAAACTCATGAACTGTTAACCCTCGCATGACAACATGAACATTAACTCTGTGATCAACTTGTCCAAGTCCAGCAAATGCTCCAGAGGCTGTATTGTTGGTGTGAATAGTGATGCCGACGGCCCGAGTGTGCTTCTTTTATGACCACAATGCAGATGCCATGTTGCATGTGCAACACGTGCGCGATGCATTCATAATACACCCGTAATACTGCCTTGGTAATCTCAATGTGTCGGATCAATTTCCTCACTACATGCGTTATATAACCGTGATTGTTCATCATATAGTCGCTATATATTATTAATATATCCGTAATTCATACGGGGACATTTGTCATTTTTGGGCATTTTTGTTGCGGACAACAACGAACACCCGCAATTTGCATACTCAGTTCATGCACAATTAATCCTCTCCCCAGTGGGACAGGGCCCTAATCAAGACACTCTACTGAGCTCCTCACAGCAGCCTGACTGTTACAGACACAGACAGGAACTAACGTATGATTTCAGGGTTTACAAACATTTTTGACCATTAAATTTTACTCACTTTACCAGCAAAAAAACAACAACAACAAAAAAAAACAAAGCGGACTGAAAGTTAGTGGAAGCAAATTTAGTGGAAGCTAATGGGTCCGCTGATTGATTTCAAAGTTAGCTGAAAAGCTAATCTGCTAGTGAAAAAGTTAGTTTCACTAATTGGCAGTTAGTGGATTAGTGGAACTGTGCCCACCACTGGTTCCAGCTTACTTTCACTGCTGGAATTTACCCCAGGTGGACTCCAATTAAGCTGTAGAAACATCTCAAGGATGATCAGTGGATAGAGCAGGGGTGGGCAATCATGTGCCATGAAGGGCCGAAGCACTGCAGGTTTTCCTTTCTACCAATCACCTCAGCAAGTGATTTCATTAATGTTCAGGTGTCTCAGCAGGTGATTTCATTGATAACCAGGTGTTTATGTTCAAGGGAGAGGCTCATCAGCAACCCACCTGCTGAGGTGATTGGTTGCAAGGAAAACCTGCAGTGTCTCAGCCCTCGTTGCCCACCCCTGGGATAGAGGATGCACCGGAGCTCAATTTTGAGCTTCATGGTAAAGACTGAATATTTATCTACATGTTATTTCTTAGTTTTTTGTTTCTAACAAATTTGCAAAAATCTAAAAATATTTTTTTTTAAGTCATTGTCATTATGGGGTATTATGTGTAGAATTTTCAGGGAAAAATTAATTTAATCCATTTTGGAATGAGGCTGTAACATAAAAATATAGAAAATGTGCAGTGCTGTGAATACTTTGTTGATAGATGCACTGTATGTTATGCAAAAACAAACGTTTTTTTTTTTAAATCTCTCTTTCTGCACATTTGTAAAATACTGCAAGGAGATTGCAGAGAATCCTTTTTATTCTAATCGATTTGTTTAAGATTTCAAATATTTATTGATTTATTTTTACAAAATACAATGTAACATGCTTTGACATAACACTGAAATTTATTTTTGCCTCATGGCCCCCTAACCCTCCCTGCATAGATTCAGTTTTGGCCCTTCATAGGGAAGAATTTGGGCACCCAAAATGTATTAATATTAATCATTAAAATGCTTGTGATTGATTGGTATGAATGACTTAATAATAAATTTAGACAGAAGTCATGTGATGAAGTCACACAGTCAAAAAATAAATAAATAAATCCAGTTATTCATTTTCTATACCCGCTTACTCCAGTCAAAGGTTATGGGGGCGACAACTTATCACAGCAGTAGTCATAGGATGTGAGGTGGGGTACAGCCGGGAGAGGACTCCAGTCTGTCACAGGGCCACACAGAGACAAGCAAACACATTCACACACGCACCTACAGTCAGTTCAGAGTCACCACTTCCTCTAACTTGCATGTCCTTGAAAATGGGAAGAAGCTGGAGCACCCAAACTGCGCACACAGAGGCCCAGGCAGGAAGTGATCACATGACCTTCTTGCTGCGAGGCAACAGTGATAACCACTAAGTCACTGTGCCACCCAAAACCATTACAGACACATGTATATTTCTTTGGTGTGTAGTGTGTGCAGCAGCCTTCTGGTGCCGTTTTTTTTTTTTTTTTTCTTCTTCATTCACCTTGAGATTTCAAGCCTGGGCTTTGAAAGGGTCAAGGCTGGCCCTGCTTAGACCCAGAGGACAACATTGGCTAAGTATGTGTTCGTCAGCCCCTCAATAGATTGGCTGCTTCAAGTCTGAGTTGAAGTCAGACTGAATCACTGTGAAAAGGTCTGATGACCAGACAGCAGTTCTGCACCTGAAGCAGCAGTTACTACACAATAATACATTTTGATCAAATGTTCATTTATTCAGAAATGCAGTTTGAAATCCAGACCTACCTGACATTGTGTTCTTCAAATCCAGTATTTAACAAAAGTTGCAGAATTCCAAAATAAATAAAAAAAGTCAGACACCCTCTCATAAAGTTTGCAATTAATCACAAGGTCCTAGTCCCAGTTCAGCATTTCATCTTTGTAGCAGCTGCCAGTGAGGTGAGCTAACATGTATTACTCTGCAACAGATCTCATTGTCACAGACTTTCTGCCTGTCTGTTCATCTGGTCAGTGAACCAGTAGAAGGTGAACTTTGCCAAATGTTGTGCAACAGGTTTGACCTTTATGCCTGTGTTGAAGATCCTATCAGGTGTCACTCCCATTTTCTGCACAGGAGGATCATGGGAAAAGATCAGTCCATATCCCCAGTCCATTTTCTGTAATCTGGAATAAGGTAATCATTTTAAATACACTAAAACAGTATTGCCAAACTTTCCAGAAAAGACAAGGTTTTAAATTGCACCCAAATTTGTCTGAAGGACATCAGCTGCGTGGAGTCTGTCATGAAAATAGGGCTGCAACTGAATATTTTTGTAATTGATTAATCTGTACATTATTTTCCCATTAACTGGCTAATCTATACTATAATAGCCAAGTGGCCTCTATGCGTGCATGTGTATGGCTTGGATCACAGACAAACTGGGGCGAGCTGACATTTGTCTTTTGGTACACTTATGTATGAACGCTGCGAAAACATAAAGTTGATAGGATTAATATTTTTGCAGAAATTAGCATTATTGTTATGAGTCGATGCGGGTTGAGGAGCGGACCTGCGTCTGACGGAACCCAGCGCCAAAACAACCAGAAAGCAGTTCCAATAACAAAACAATTTATTTTCCCCCTTTGGTGCATAACAAAGTGTACAAACGAAACATGCATCTGTCTGGCGGAGTGAAGGACGGTGCGCTCTCCAGCGCCCAAAAGGATCGAAGCCCGGCGCTTCTGGACCCACGTTCACCGCCAAACACCCCCCCAGGTGGACAAGACAAACCGACTCTGCGACGGATAGAAAAGGTGAGGTAAGTCAGCAGCTACAACTAATATCCTTCAAAGGCACACACTATCAGCATCACATTCAGGTCTGAATTTAAGCTTTATGTAAATGAGCAGCTTCTCACAAGAGGTGGAGGATCATCTGTCCGCACGCCACGGCCGTGAGAAGCGAGCTGCACAACTCATCAATATTCACATATACTGCGTAACAAAATACCAAATTACTGTTAACAATTATTCAGACAATCAAATCACCTCTGATGTGTGCTGACAGCATGTGTCCCTCACCAGTCCTCCTTCACAGGCACGATGTGTCAAACCCAGGCGCGGTCCTCAGCGTCTCACAAACGAACATCACAAGGTCGAGTTCCCGGCAATTCTGCTTGAATCACACATGGCTTAAATGCAGAACGCCATCTCATTATCTGCTTCAGCTGAAAGTCTTTAAGGTTGCACGTGAGCACCATCCACAGGTGCTGCACATTACGTTGATGAGGGTGAAGGACTATTCTGCCAGCACCTTCTCCACAGACAATAAATCAGTTTGCATACCACCTGGAGAGCAAAGAAAAGAAAAGAACACCAAAATGTCCAGCCACACCCCCCCAACACACAACAATTATTGGCTAACAACAGTGAACAAAGACTGCTGTGCTGCAATGTAACATGGGAGTTCATGGTTTTAAATGTTATTGTGGTTGACGTTAGTTTAACAGTGTTGTTAGTGTTATTGATTTATTGTTTATGTAGTTCAATTAGGCAGTTTAGTTAAATGTCATGTTGCTGTTACCATGAGTGAGAAGTGTAGTGCATTTGAGATCTTCCGTCATACGCCTGTTTGTTTGCGTAAAAAATCAATCAATCAATCAATCAATTTTATTTATATAGCGCCAAATCACAACAAACAGTTGCCCCAAGGCACTTTATATTGTAAGGCAAAGCCATACAATAATTACGTAAAAACCCCAACGGTCAAAACGACCCCCTGTGAGCAAGCACTTGGCGACAGTGGGAAGGAAAAACTCCCTTTTAACAAGAAGAAACCTCCAGCAGAACCAGGCTCAGGGAGGGGCAGTCTTCTGCTGGGACTGGTTGGGGCTGAGGGAGAGAACCAGGAAAAAGACATGCTGTGGAGGGGAGCAGATATCAATCACTAATGATTAAATGCAGAGTGGTGCATACAGAGCAAAAAGAGAAAGAAACACTCAGTGCATCATGGGAACCCCCCAGCAGTCTAAGTCTATAGCAGCATAACTAAGGGATGGTTCAGGGTCACCTGATCCAGCCCTAACTATAAGCTTTAGCAAAAAGGAAAGTTTTAAGCCTAATGTTAAAAGTAGAGAGGGTGTCTGTCTCCCTGATCTGAATTGGGAGCTGGTTCCACAGGAGAGGAGCTTGAAAGTTGAAGGCTCTGCCTCCCATTCTACTCTTACAAACCCTAGGAACTACAAGTAAGCCTGCAGTCTGAGAGCGAAGCGCTCTATTGGGGTGATATGGTACTATGAGGTCCCTAAGATAAGATGGGACCTGATTATTCAAAACCTTATAAGTAAGAAGAAGAATTTTAAATTCTATTCTAGAATTAACAGGAAGCCAATGAAGAGAGGCCAATATGGGTGAGATATGCTCTCTCCTTCTAGTCCCCGTTAGTACTCTAGCTGCAGCATTTTGAATTAACTGAAGGCTTTTCAGGGACCTTTTAGGACAACCTGATAATAATGAATTACAATAGTCCAGCCTAAAGGAAATAAATGCATGAATTAGTTTTTCAGCATCACTCTGAGACAAGACCGTTCTAATTTTAGAGATATTGCGTAAATGCAAAAAAACAGTCCTACATATTTTTTTAATATGCGCATTGAATGACATATCCTGATCAAAAATGACTCCAAGATTTCTCACAGTATTACTGGAGGTCAGGGTAATGCCATCCAGAGTAAGGATCTGGTTAGACACCATGTTTATAAGATTTGTGGGGCCAAGTACAATAACTTCAGTTTTATCTGAGTTTAAAAGCAGGAAATTAGAGGTCATCCATGTCTTTATGTCTTTAAGACAATCCTGCAGTTTAGCTAATTGGTGTGTGTCCTCTGGCTTCATGGATAGATAAAGCTGGGTATCATCTGCGTAACAATGAAAATTTAAGCAATGCCATCTAATAATACTGCCTAAGGGAAGCATGTATAAAGTGAATAAAATTGGTCCTAGCACAGAACCTTGTGGAACTCCATAATTAACCTTAGTCTGTGAAGACGATTCCCCATTTACATGAACAAATTGTAATCTATTAGATAAATATGATTCAAACCACCGCAGCGCAGTGCCTTTAATACCTATGGCATGCTCTAATCTCTGTAATAAAATTTTATGGTCAACAGTATCAAAAGCAGCACTGAGGTCTAACAGAACAAGCACAGAGATGAGTCCACTGTCTGAGGCCATATGAAGATCATTTGTAACCTTCACTAATGCTGTTTCTGTACTATGATGAATTCTAAAACCTGACTGAAACTCTTCAAATAGACCATTCCTCTGCAGATGATCAGTTAGCTGTTTTACAACTACCCTTTCAAGAATTTATGAGAGAAAAGGAAGGTTGGAGATTGGCCTATAATTAGCTAAGATAGCTGGGTCAAGTGATGGCTTTTTAAGTAATGGTTTAATTACTGCCACCTTAAAAGCCTGTGGTACATAGCCAACTAATAAAGATAGATTGATCATATTTAAGATCAAAGCATTAAATAATGGTAGGGCTTCCTTGAGCAGCCTGGTAGGAATGGGGTCTAATAGACATGTTGATGGTTTGGATGAAGTAACTAATGAAAATAACTCAGACAGAACAATCGGAGAGAAAGAGTCTAACCAAATACCGGCATCACTGAAAGCAGCCAAAGATAATGATACGTCTTTGGGATGGTTATGAGTAATTTTTTCTCTAATAGTTAAAATTTTATTAGCAAAGAAAGTCATGAAGTCATTACTAGTTAAAGTTAAAGGAATACTCGGCTCAATAGAGCTCTGACTCTTTGTCAGCCTGGCTACAGTGCTGAAAAGAAACCTGGGGTTGTTCCTATTTTCTTCAATTAGTGATCAATCAATCAATCAATTTTTTTATATAGCGCCAAATCACAACAAACAGTTGCCCCAAGGCGCTTTATATTGTAAGGCAAGGCCATACAATAATTATGTAAAACCCCAACGGTCAAAACGACCCCCTGTGAGCAAGCACTTGGCTACAGTGGGAAGGAAAAACTCCCTTTTAACAGGAAGAAACCTCCAGCAGAACCAGGCTCAGGGAGGGGCAGTCTTCTGCTGGGACTGGTTGGGGCTGAGGGAGAGAACCAGGAAAAAGACATGCTGTGGAGGGGAGCAGAGATCGATCACTAATGATTAAATGCAGAGTGGTGCATACAGAGCAAAAAGAGAAAGAAACAGTGCATCATGGGAACCCCCCAGCAGTCTACGTCTATAGCAGCATAACTAAGGGATGGTTCAGGGTCACCTGATCCAGCCCTAACTATAAGCTTTAGCAAAAAGGAAAGTTTTAAGCCTAATCTTAAAAGTAGAGAGAGTGATGAGTAGTAAGATGTCCTAGCTTTACGGAGGGCTTTTTTTATAGAGCAACAGACTCTTTTTCCAGGCTAAGTGAAGATCTTCTAAATTAGTGAGATGCCATTTCCTCTCCAGCTTACGGGTTATCTGCTTTAAGCTGCGAGTTTGTGAGTTATACCACAGAGTCAGGCACTTCTGATTTAAAGCTCTCTTTTTCAGAGGAGCTACAGCATCCAAAGTTGTCTTCAATGAGGATGTAAAACTATTGACAAGATACTCTATCTCACTTACAGAGTTTAGGTAGCTACTCTGCACTGTGTTGGTATATGGCATTAGAGAACATAAAGAAGGAATCATATCCTTAAACCTAGTTACAGCGCTTTCTGAAAGACTTCTAGTGTAATGAAACTTATTCCCCACTGCTGGGTAGTCCATCAGAGTAAATGTAAATGTTATTAAGAAACGATCAGACAGAAGGGAGTTTTCAGGGAATACTGTTAAGTCTTCAATTTCCATACCATAAGTCAGAACAAGATCTAAGATATGATTAAAGTGGTGGGTGGACTCATTTACATTTTGAGCAAAGCCAATCGAGTCTAACAATAGATTAAATGCAGTGGATTTAAGAGCACCTACTTGCAGAAGAATGCAGAAAAGACAAAAACCTCTGTGTGTCTGGATGTAAATTCAATCACGGACAAACTGGAGAGAGCTGACATTTGCTGTTTGGTTTGCTTATGTATTTTGCGCCAAGGATGAATGTTAAACGTAACACTGATAGGACTAACATTTTTGGAGAAACTACTGATATTAGCTAACAACACTGAACAATGTGATAATTACATTCCAGACTCACACATCATTTCATCAGGGGGTGGTAAATCCTGCCAAGACCCGTTAGCAGGATTTTAATGAGCCTTTCATTGGATTCAGGTGTGTTGGAACAGGGAGACAACTAAGTGTCAGGAAGGTAGATCTCGAGGACCGAACTTGGGTACCCCTAACCTAGGCAAGTTTTTCCACTCAGAAATTCAAAGTAAATTTTACAAGGAGAATTCGTAAGTAAATTTTACTTATATACTCAACAAAAATATAAACGCAACACTTTTGGTTTTGCTCCCATTTTGTATGAGATTAACTCAACGATCTAAAACTTTTTCCACATACACAATATCACCATTTCCCTCAAATATTGTTCACAAACCAGTCTAAATCTGTGATAGTGAGCACTTCTCCTTTGCTGAGATAATCCATCCCATCTCACAGGTGTGCCATATCAAGATGCTGATTAGACACCATGATTAGTGCACAGGTGTGCCTTAGACTGCCCACAATAAAAGGCCACTCTGAAAGGTGCAGTTTTGTTTTATTGGGGGGGATACCAGTCAGTATCTGGTGTGACCACCATTTGCCTCATGCAGTGCAACACATCTCCTTCGCATCATCCGTGAAGAGAACACCTCTCCAACGTGCCAAACGGCAGCGAATGTGAGCATTTGCCCACTCAAGTCGGTTACGATGACGAACTGGAGTCAGGTCGAGACCCCGATGAGGACGACGAGCATGCAGATGAGCTTCCCTGAGACAGTTTCTGACAGTTTGTGCAGAAATTCTTTGGTTATGCAAACCGATTGTTTCAGCAGCTGTCCGAGTGGCTGGTCTCAGACGATCTTGGAGGTGAACATGCTGGATGTGGAGGTCCTGGGCTGGTGTGGTTACACGTGGTCTGCGGTTGTGAGGCTGGTTGGATGTACTGCCAAATTCTCTGAAACGCCTTTGGAAGACGGCTTATGATAGAGAAATGAACATTCAATACACGAGCAACAGCTCTGGTTGACATTCCTGCTGTCAGCATGCCAATTGCATGCTCCCTCAAATCTTGTGACATCTGTGGCATTGTGCTGTGTGATAAAACTGCACCTTTCAGAGTGGCCTTTTATTGTGGGCAGTCTAAGGCACACCTGTGCACTAATCATGGTGTCTAATCAGCATCTTGATATGGCACACCTGTGAGGTGGGATGGATTATCTCAGCAAAGGAGAAGTGCTCACTATCACAGATTTAGACTGGTTTGTGAACAATATTTGAGAGAAATGGTGATATTGTATATGTGGAAAAAGTTTTAGATCTTTGAGTTCATCTCATACAAAATGGGAGCAAAACCAAAAATGTTGCGTTTAAATTTTTGTTGAGTACATTAGTATATCTAATATATAACATTAGTTTATCTAAAAGAATAACTCAAGTAACATTTACTAGTAATTATCAATTGAATATTTTCATTGACTTTTACTGTCTTTCTTCATAAAAAGTAAAACTTTTCAGGTGTTCCCCTTGTTTTCACTCAAGGTTGCCACAGCAGATCCAATTTGGATCTGCATGTTGATTTGGCACAAATTCTACACTGGATGCCCTTCCTCACACACCTCCACATTACATGAAATATAGCAGGGGTGTGGTTTGAATCAGGAACCATCTGCACTGAAACCAAGAGCACTAACTGCTTGTCCACCACCTCTGCACTGAGTTTTAAGTCCCTTTGGCTCCTCCCTTGTTTTCACTCCGAGTCGCCACACCAGATCTTGGATCATTAGTTCATGAATGTGTTCATTATAAATCAACCATCGATGCATCTTGATGGGTCTTTTTTCAAAACAGAATTTCTTTTGTCTCACTGTTTGACAAATATAAGTTTTTTTTTTTATTATTAATCATAGTGGGTAGAGGTGTGGCCAAGTTGTTAGTGCACTTGGGTTCAGTGCAAAAGGTTCCTGGTTCAAATCCCACCCCTGCCACATTTCTCCATGTAATGTGGAGATCCATCAGGAAGGGCATCCAGTGTAGAATTTGTGCCAAATCAACATGCAGATCCAAACTGGATCTGCTGTGAAAACAAGGGGAAGAGCTGAAAGGTTTTACTTTTTATGAATAAAGACAGAGTAAAATTCAATGAAAATATTCAGTTGATAATTGCTAGTAAATGTTATTTGAGTTAAAATTTACTTAAGAATTCCCCTTGTAAAATTTGCTTGGAATTTCTGATTGGAAAAACGTGCCTAGGTTTTTTCAAGTAAATATCACTCCAAATTTTTTTAGTGTAGGTGGAATTCTTTCCCATTCTTGCTTGATGTACGACTTCGGTTGTTCAACAGTCCGGGGTCTCTGTGCTTCATAATGTGCCACACATTTTCAGTGGGCAACATGTCTGGACTGCAGGCAGGCCAGTCTAGTACCTGCACTCTTTTACTATGAAGCCACGCTGTTGTAACATGCAGAATGTGGCTTGGCATTGTCTTCACGAAACATCAGGGACGTGCCTGAAAATGATGTTGCTTGGATGGCAGCATGTGCTGCTCCAAAACCTGGATGTATCTTTCAGCATTGATGGTGCCATCACAGATGTGTAAGTTGCCCATGCCATGGGCATTAACACACCCCCATACCATCACAGATGCTGGCTTTTTAACCTTTTGAAGTGGTAACAATCTGGATGGTCTTTTTCCTCTTTTTTCCGGAGGACATGACGTCCATGATTTCCAAAAACAATTTGAAATGTGGACTCATCAGACCACAGCACATTTTTCCACTTTGAGCCTGTCCATTTCAAATGAGCTTGGGCCCAGAGAAGGCGGCAGCGTTTCTGGATGTTGTTGATGTATGGCTTTCTCTTTGCATGGTAGAGTTTTCACTTGCACTTGTAGATGTAGCAACGAACTGTGTTAACTGACAATGGTTTTCTGAAGTGTTCCTGAGCCCACGTGGTAAGATCCTTTACACAATGATGTTGGTTTTTAATGCAGTGCCGCCTGAGGGATCGAAGGTCATGGGCATTCAATGTTGGTTTTCGTGTAGAAAGTTCTCCAGATTCTCTGAATCTTCTGATTATATTATGGACTGTAGATGATGGAATCCCTAAATCCCTTGCAATTGAACGTTGAGAAACATTGTTCTTAAACTGTAGGACTATTTTTTTCATGCAGTTGTTCACAAAGTGGTGATCCTCTCCCCATCTTTGCTTGTGAATGACCGAGCCTTTTGGGGATGCTCCTTTTTATACCCAACCATGACACTCACCTGTTTCTAATTAACCTGTTCAATTAAATTCTATTCTGGAATTAACAGGGAGCCAATGAAGAGAGGCCAATATGGGTGAAATATGCTCTCTCCTTCTAGTCCCTGTCAGTACTCTAGCTGCAGCATTTTGAATTAACTGAAGGCTTTTCAGGGAACTTTTAGGACAGCCTGATAATAATGAATTACAATAGTCCAGCCTAGAAGAAATAATTGCATGAATTAGCTTTTCAGCATCACTCTGAGACAAGAGTGAACATAAACATGAACATAAACACTTATTAAATGCATTAAGCTAGTAAAATAACATTGAAAAATTATGTATTTAACAGGAAATAAAAGGGTTGAGTTCTTCTACAAACTGTTGAGATCTAAGTTTCTAAAAACATTTTGAACTCAAACTCATTGTAGAAACTGTACAATTTATTAGCAGCCTTGAAAAATCAATCAATTTTTTTTTATATAGCGCCAAATCACAACAAACAGTTGCCCCAAGGCGCTTTATATTGTAAGGCAAGGCCATACAATAATTATGTAAAACCCCAATGGTCAAAACGACCCCCTGTGAGCAAGCACTTGGCTACAGTGGGAAGGAAAAACTCCCTTTTAACAGGAAGAAACCTCCAGCAGAACCAGGCTCAGGGAGGGGCAGTCTTCTGCTGGGACTGGTTGGGGCTGAGGGAGAGAACCAGGAAAAAGACATGCTGTGGAGGGGAGCAGAGATCGATCACTAATGATTAAATGCAGAGTGGTGCAAAAATGTCAGCTGCCTATTTTATAAACACTACCCAATCTAGAGGCTGTGGATCCCCACAGGCAACATGCTAGTCTTTTTTCATTAGTGTATTTTTTCTGCTTAGTTGATTAACAAAAGGCTAATTTACCAATAAATCTTTACTATGTGATAAAAAGCAATCACTTTACAAATGTAAAAGAAAAATGCCTGTCTGTATGAAAGGGCCATATCAGCTATTTTCTTGATTAATCCACAAACTGATTGGTACATGAAATGCCAGAAAACAGTGAAAAATGTCAGTTCATGTTTTGCAAAACCCAAGTTGACGTCCTGAAATGTCACCAACTGAAAGATCTTGAGTTTACTGTCTGAGAAACTAAAAAATATTCACATTAAAGTAGACCTGCATTGAAATAAATGTGGTCAGATCTCAGAAAGAAATAGCTCATATGTATTTATGAGACCCTTATGAATGCAGTAAAGTAAATCTGCAAGCCCAAATTTGTAATTCAGCGGAGAAATCTTCATTTAAAAATGACAAATTTGCAGTTAAAATTTGGCCCTCTGCGAAAACTGTTTGTACATTGGGGACATTGCTGTGACGCAAGGGAGAAGACGGAGCACTAGTGCCTTCAGTCCGATCCCGCACTGAAATTGATTTTATCTATTAATGTTACTGTTATACACATCCTGGTTTCAACATCCAAAAGTAAGCTGCAATGAATGCAAGATACAGCTCTGCATGCTCAGATCAGCGGCGACATCGACAGTAGGCGACGTTCTTTTGCACCAGCCAGCTCGCTAGCGCAGCATGCGAGCAGGTCGTCGCAGTAACCCGGACCCCAGCCCTGCCCCATGAGAAAATATTGGCTTGCATGGAGTGCCTCCGGGAAAATATGATCGAATACAGATCTAGTCTAAAGGCAAAACAATCATAAACAACCTTGAAACGGCGGTAGGCTAAAGACAGTAGATTTTCAATGCGACACCACTGTCAAATGGGCGTATGAAAAAGTCCCCAAAAATAATTTTCAGGCAAAAATAACAGAAATGTATACTCACCAAGTTTTTAAAAAAGTCGATCCTTCTGTGTAAGACAATAAAAAGGTGCTTTTGTAAGAGATGCAAACTGACGTAAATCCATAAATTACAGTTGGCGTGCACAGTGCATGCTGGGATATGGTCTTCTCTCTAACATCTTGACAATGTCCCGGATGTGATGACAGTTTTGCGGAGGGCCAAATTTTAGCTGTAAATTTGTCATTTCTTAAATTAAGATTTCTCCGTTGAATGACAGATCTGGGCTTGCAGATTTACTTTACTATATTCAGAAGGATCTTATGTGTAAATATGTCATTTTTTGGTCCAAAGATCTGACTGCATTTATTTCAATGCAGGTTTACATTAAAGAAGTTGAAATCAGAATTTGGACACTGAAAAAGCTCCACAATGATTAATCAATTACAAAATAGTTGGTGAGTCACTCTCAAGCAGCTTGAAGTGAAAATCTGCCACCTCTGGGTCCACTGCACTTTTGTAATCTCTCATAAATAAAGAATTTAACACACTAACTGTATGAAGCAGATGCTGACAAAATGACACTGTACAACACCAGTTTATTGAAAACATCCATTTGACACACAAACTTTAACACTTCTCTGATCATCAGTTGTGATACACATGGAAAACGTCCATCTGTGAAATCAACAGTCAAACTTACCAAAACCTAGAACAGAAAAGAAGTGATGACCTCAGCCCTTCTAAAATCAAACAGCGCAGCAGCACATTATCAGACGTATTTACAGTTTAAAGGCCCCATAAATTATTTTAATCATAACAATTCTAATCTATAACCCCATAATAAAATTACTGGGATTCTGATCATTTCTGTACTCATTTATGACTCCAGCCAACACTGCTGACAAAATGTTTGAACATCGTGAACAAAAGTTACCTGTGATACAAACAACACACTTTCTGTCTCATGCATCTGAGTAATTAGTGAAACAGCATCGTATTGTCCTAACCCCCCACTTGGATCATCTTTTGATACGAAAAACTTCTTCTGGATCTGAATCCACCTACATGAAGAGTCTATCGACACCACAATAAAGGCCTTTTGAGGGCAGGGTTCCACCTTCATGACATTTAGCACGTTTCACAGTGAAGTGTAGGACTCGGTGAGTCCTGCTGATGACTCGATGACTTCGAGCACCATGTTGCAGTACAGCGTGATGTATCACCTCAGGCCTGGGGAGCTCACGAACCATCACATTTTTTGAAAGGTTCAAATGTCATGGTCATGGTGATATATTGGCGTGTCTTGTTGATACTCTGGCACTTTCATGACAACATCCTGCTGAGTCTTGTGCGATTGGTGATAAGTGAGGAGAATAAATGGTGACGAACCAGCACGGTGCTGTCACAAAAGAAACATGAAGACAACCAGACACTGTCAGGATCACATGACCGCAAACTCTTCCTCTTCAACTAGAGTCTGCAGCAGCACCTGTTTTCATTAATAATGGAAAACAGAGCACCCTACTTTGGTGCAATTTCCCTGCTATGCGCCGACTGTCACTGGGTGACAGCAATCACCTGTTAATGTCTCTACACAAAGTGTAATGTACAGGCATCATAAGCATGAGTGATGTTTCATATTGACATGATTCTGCGGGCATTTTGTCAGGGGAATGTGAGGTCAAGGTGGGATCATGCAATACTGCTGTGGCTGTACTACCATGATCGTGACTGGAGTGAATTGCATTTTTCTACAAAAACATTCAGATTAAAAAGTATATGATTATTGCAGAAGTTTCTGTGAAGGCTCTCAGTTGTCCAGGTGGTTTCCATAGTAGAGAAGCTTGAATCTTCGACTGGAATGGTTGTCTTGACTCTTGTAGAGTCAAGACAGAAGTCAGACTACCAGAGCAAGAATTTTAGCTGAGGAAGCTTCTGCGATTTGAAGCGAAACGTCCTCGCGCTTCTCTACTATTATTCCAGAAGGTGACACACTCTGTGCTACTGCAATGAGCTTTTCACTGGATAACATTCCAAGGTAAAATAAGGCTGTGGTAGATAGAGAAGGTTCATGTCCACTTTATAGATAACTAGAACCTGCATACAATATTTAAAAAGCAAAAACTGGTACTTAAGGGTCGTATAAACAATATAGCAAATCCAGCAAAACAGCGTCTCAGACCAAAACACAGGCTGCGTTTTGGTCTGAGATGCTGAGGCTTCAGTGTGATATTTGGGGTGGTCACTACGGTCTCTTTATAAACATGGGTAGAGGCAATGGTTTGACCGGTCAGCGCTCACATACAGTAAAGGTGCACCAATGTGGCTATGAAAAGGTGGAATGGAAAAACTCTGATTACTACACACACAGGGGAGTGTTGTCTCATCGTCTGCATGGGATGGCATTAAGCCACTAAAGCTTTACATAAAAATAGTTGTTGGCTGGTCTAATAATGGTTAAAGTGCCATTTGTGGCACCTTTAAGGACCGCTGTAGGAGCAAATGAAAATAACTTGAATGGCATATTTGACCCTTCTCATGTACTTCCTTTACAAGCCCACAAACACTACACATTATTCACACCAATGTCCTCCAGGATGCAAAAGCGGATGCCACTTAAAGTGAACATGTCCACTTTTTAGTGTATAATCACAAACATGATGACAAACATACAAAGAAGGCTAAACTAAATTGATGTGTATAGTAAAAACAAGACTTTAAAACAATAAAGAGATAAATGGCTGATCCAGAAATTCTGATTTCAATTTTTTCCACAAAGACAAATGGGAAAAAATACACTACCAGTCAAAAATTTGGACACAGTGTGTCCAAACGTTTGATTGGTACTGTGAACAATATAGTTTCAGGTCAGACTTAGGCTGATCCCAAAGATTACACAAATCATACTGCAGTAGATGTTGAGTTTTCTGACCAAAGATGACTAATGATGGCAACAGCTTCATAGACTGTTGTCTTCTGTGTCTTCGCATGGTGTCTGAGATGACCCGAGTCTAGGACGTCTTGAGCAGGTTGCTGAGGACTGAAATTTGAAAGAAAAACAATCTAGAGAGTATGTCCAGAGAGGATTTGTAACATCCAAAGGAAAACAAAATTGTTTTCATATTCATCAGGCATATCAAAAATCTTTGTAGCCGAGTGGATTTTTCTTTCCAGCAAATACATCCATAAAAATAAGTTGACATACACTTTGGCTAAAAACGTTCTAACTCAATTTTCTCTATTCACATAATCCATTTTGTTAAACAATATGTGCGTTAAGCCACTTCATTTGTGGACAAAATTATGAAAGAAAAATTCAGAAGCTTTTAAAAGTCATCATTTTCTCAAATCTTAAGGCCCGGTCACACGGCACTTAACGAAGGGCAACGAAGCCCAAATGAAACAAGAAATCTGGACTTTTGCTGGCATCGTTTAACCTTCATCAGGATTTTTAAACTGTCAAAAAAATTTGAACGAATGCTGCCAAAAGCCTCAATTCATCCGTATTTCGTTTTGCTGTTGTTTTTGACAGTTTCTTATCATTTGCTTAGTTGTTCTAACATTAGTGTTTATTTCAACTTCGTCTGACCAGCTGAATGTTTTCATACACTGAGCGCGTACTGTATGAGAGTGTACTGTCGGAAATTACACAACAAAATCAGCCTGTTTGCTTGGATTTTTTTTTTTTTTTTATCTGGGTGGGGGGGGTCAGCTTCACTGGGCTCAGGCACCTTATATAGGCCAGAAGTAATCTTTTGTGTGGATACAATTAATTATTTTACCAAAAATAAAAATGAAAACCATGCTCCTGCCACAACCAACTACTGAATTTGAAATAACAAAAAAGTCATGTAATTTCCGACGATACTTGAACACAGTGTCAGCAGCAGCGATTGCCTCCTGCGTGGCCTTATTATTTTTTATTAAATATAACAATATGAATGTAGGAATGACAATCCAGTCCTTATGTACATGTGGCAACAGGTAGATGATTCAGATCATTATATAAAAAGCTGTTCTGGAAGGCAGAACTGCTCTAATATAGTCAATCATCTTTACACTTATATTTTATTCCCCCTTTTGACAGTTTTCTGTTATAAATCAATATATATGTCTTAGTAACATAATACAGTGATACAGCAGCCACCACGGCACACCAGCGTTTTATTTTTTATTTTTTTAATTGGAGCAAGACCAGTGTGTCATCAGTCTGAACTAGACGGTGAGGATTCTGATGATGAAGGAGATGATCCCCTTGTTGTTCTGGATGAGCAACCAGAGCAGGTGGATCCACCGACGTGTGCATAGATCTCCAGTGGGTCAGCTCGTGTGCTTCTCTTTGCAGCTTCTCCAGGACTCAGATGCTACAGAGCTCTGTACCAGCGCCAAGTGCTGGAACGCAGAGCAGGATGCAGACACACACTGCTCCAGCAGTGGCTCCAGGCGCATTTCATTTAAAGTGTGGAGATCAACGTTAGCTTTTGTTTCATTTTGTTCCTCTTTCATTCCTTTTGTGCTCTTGATTCGCGGGCTATTCAGTGATGGGTAAAGTCAAAAGCTCATTCCTGCACCTTTTCTCGATGATTTGTGACTTTTTTACTTTTTTCCCTTCGTTCAGGAATCGTCATATGCCGTGTGACCGGGCCATTCAATATGATGTGTTGGTAAATGTTTTTTTTGAATAACCATTAGCATGGACAAGCTCTGTTCATCATTAGCACTGATAATGCAATCAGGCAAGCCTATAGCTGTACAACCAGCAAAAAGCTGATGGAAGTTCCTTCCTCAGACCAAGTGAATAGATGTTTGAACCACTGTGAACCAAAATGGTGGAAATTATGTACTCATTACTACATTTGATTCCTCTGAAGAAGCATTATTCAGCAGGGCTCTGTATCAGTTCTGCTGAGATCTGCGTCCCCTTTTTATTTTTATTTACATTAAAAATAACTAATATAATGCAATGCTAAAATACCCTCTGCCATATGAGCATTGTCTTCTTTATAATTTGCAGTTGTTTAATTGGTATCTCAGCGCAAAGTATATAAACAGTAAAACTTGCATATAATGGATTCAGGTGGACCAGCGAATTTTGTCCCTTATAACTGAAATCCGTTATATGTGTAAAATGGACAAAATACATTGGGCCTCATGTATCAAAGTTGTGCACTTGTGGCGTAAATTTACAGTGTAAATTTGAAGTACACCAAAGTTGCCGTGACATGTATCAAGCAGTGCGCACCTGCCCATTTCCAGCGTACGCCTGACGCGACCTTGATAAATGCGGCGGGTGAAAACAATCGTAATTATAATAAACATGCCCATAAATATTCAGACTCCGCTTCAGACACACCCTCATTTTACGACATGGAAGCCAGGAAGACGGCAAAGAAAAAGAACTCCACCAATCACGACACGTGCCAATAGAGCGTCAAAAGCGGCTGTCGTATCAATTGTTTTGTAGTATAATCAAAAAAGTGGTCCCTCGTTTATCGCGGGAGTTACATTCTAAAAAACAGCCCGTAATACGCGAAACCGTGACGTAGTCAGCGTTATTTTTTACAATTATTATAGACGTTTTAAAGCTGTAAAAACCCTGTAAAACCACTTTATACACTTTCTCAATCAGGCATGAACATTTTCTCACTTTTCTCTTGTGTGTAAACACTCTCAAAGTTCAAACCTTAGTAGAAAAATAAGACCAAACTGTTTTCAGGCCCAAACATTTGTTTGAGAAATTAAAATAGAACGTTTTCCTATAAATAATTACGATGGCTTTTAGAACTAACGAATTAATTTTAACAATCAACGTACGAGGTCGGACACATAAGAAATTATTAATAGTGACTGACCAGTATTTCACAGATTGCGCTTCTACATCCTGACGCTGCACCTTTTTCCACTCACACCTGGCTGCAGGTGTCTGTTTCCGAGTGACAAACACAGTTATGAGTAGTTGTTGGCGCTCTTTTTTCTTCTGGGCGAGAAGATTCTTATAAACAGACACGCAGAACACAGAACACTGTACAAAAAAAAACATGCAAAATTGGACTAAAAACTCCGCGAAACGACGAGGCCGTGAAAGGTGAACCGCATTATAGCGAGGGACCACTGTGTTCTCTTTTCACATGTCAATAATTCTTGACATGTGGATATTTGCTCGCTCAATTAATAAGACACGCCTAATTTTTCAGATTTCTTTATTCTTAAAATGTATTTCTTTATTTATTTTATTGTGACAAACGAATGGAGACGACACAACCTGATTGCAGCACGGGCGAAGGGAATGACAACACTACAGTTGTAATGATCAATTTCATTGTCTAAAATGATCACACCACATAAAGTTAAGCTCAGCGCTGCTCTGGCTCCAGGCTCTGGAGAAAAACGCCAGCAGCGCTTTCTTTGCGGTCAGCGCTGTGCCACGGATCATGCTCGATAGACCAGCAATCCCACAAAAGTGGGATTTGTATTGATTATTATGTAGTATAATCAGGAAAATGTTATTTATGTAACATATGCATTGATTTGTATGATGGCACTGTTTATCAGGCCGATCATTTTCATTTTTACGTGGATTCCAGCGCTGGTTCATTTTGGCGTATAATTTACGCCACCTCTCGACCTGGTGTATATTTTCAGCGCAGCGTACGCCAACGACCACATTGATAAATGCCAAGTAGCGCAGCCATTTTGGCGTACACCCCATATACGCTCAAATATCGCCGTACGCACGTTGATACATGAGGCCCATTATATGTATGTAACGGATTAGCTACAGTCAGGAGGCGCCAAACGATCTATGGGGAATCCTGAATCGGAACCTGCCTCATTTAATGAACAGGTCAAAAATTCTATCCAGGTTTTGGAGCAGCACATGCTGCCATCCAAGCAACATCTTTTTCAAGGACGTCCCTTATTTCAGCAAGACAATGCCAAGCCACATTCTGCACGTGTTACAACAGCGTGACTTCGTAGTTAAAGAGTGTGGGTACTAGACTGGCCTGCCTGCAGTCCAGACCTGTCACCCAATGAAAATGTGTGGCGCATTATGAGGTGCAAAATCCAACAACGGAGACACCGGACTGTTGAACAACTGAAGTTGTAAATCAAGCAAGAATGGCAAAGAATTCCACCTACAAAGCTTCAACAATTAGTGTCTCAGTGCCCTCGATTTTACAAGCTTTGAGCTTTACAAAGATAAAGCACATCGCTACATAGTGATTTGTGCTGTATTGCAACAAAAAGGTCAGTTCTTAGTGGGAGTAAAAATTTTGACCCTGGTAGTTTTTGCAAAATAATTTGTTTCTGTGTGCAAAGTACAATAATGTAATCATCCAAAACAAAAGTAGGATCTTTAAAGCTGCTGTTTTGAAAAGTACTTGCTCTGCAAAAAAAAAAAAAAAAAAAAAAAACTTGCAAAGATTTTGAAGAAAATGTTAAATTTCATAGAGGGGAGGGGGTGGTAATAATTTTTTTCCTCATATCTCCTACTAAAACACATTGCTGACATAATTCTATAAAATCCCTTCTAAATTGGGCGGTCTATTTAAGATGCAACATTCTCCCAGCGTCACTTCCCTGCTACCTCATGTCATTACTGCTCAGCCCCGCCTCCACACCAGCATTCACCTGTGGCCTCTGAGCAGGGAGAAAACATGTACAACCCCTGGCAAAAATTATGGAATCACCGGCCTCGGAGGATGTTCATTCAGTTGTTTAATTTTGTAGAAAAAAAGCAGATCACAGACATGACACAAAACTAAAGTCATTTCAAATGGCAACTTTCTGGCTTTAAGAAACACTATAAGAAATCAGGAAAAAAAAATTGTGGCAGTCAGTAACGGTTACTTTTTTAGACCAAGCAGAGGGAAAAAAAATATGGACTCACTCAATTCTGAGGAAAAAAATATGGAATCATGAAAAACAAAAGAAAACTCCAACACATCACTAGTATTTTGTTGCACCACCTCTGGCTTTTATAACAGCTTGCAGTCTCTGAGGCATGGACTTAATGAGTGACAAACAGTACTCTTCATCAATCTGGCTCCAACTTTCTCTGATTGCTGTTGCCAGATCAGCTTTGCAGGTTGGAGCCTTGTCATGGACCATTTTCTTCAACTTCCACCAAAAAGTTTCAATTGGATTAAGATCCGGACTATTTGCAGGCCATGACATTGACCCTATGTGTCTTTTTGCAAGGAATGTATTCAGTTTTTGCTCTATGGCAAGATGCATTATCATCTTGAAAAATGATTTAATCATCCCCAAACATCCTTTCAATTGATGGGATAAGAAAAATGTCCAAAATATCAATGTAAACTTGTGCAATTATTGATGATGTAATGACAGCCATCTCCCCAGTGCCTTTACCTGACATGCAGCCCCATATCATCAATGACTGTGGAAATTTACATGTTCTCTTCAGGCAGTCATCTTTATAAATCTCATTGGAACAGCACCAAACAAAAGTTCCAGCATCATCACCTTGCCCAATGCAGATTCCAGATTCATCACTGAATATGACTTTCATCCAGTCATCCACAGTCCACGATTGCTTTTCCTTAGCCCATTGTAACCTTGTTTTTTTCTGTTTAGGTGTTAATGATGGCTTTCGTTTAGCTTTTCTGTATGTAAATCCCATTTACTTTAGGCGGTTTCTTACAGTTCGGTCACAGACGTTGACTCCAGTTTCCTCCCATTCATTCCTCATTTGTTTTGTTGTGCATTTTCGATTTTTGAGACATATTGCTTTAAGTTTTCTTTCTTGATGCTTTGATGTCTTCCTTGGTCTACCAGTATGTTTGCCTTTAACAACCTTCCCATGTTGTTTGTATTAGGTCCAGAGTTTAGACACAGCTGACTGTGGACAACCAACATCTTTTGCAACATTGCGTGATGCTTTACCCTCTTTTAAGAGTTTGATAATCCTCTCCTTAGTTTCAATTGACATCTCTCGTGTTGGAGCCATGATTCATGTCAGTCCACTTGGTGCAACAGCTCTCCAAGGTGTGATCACTCCTTTTTAGATGCAGACTAACGAGCAGATCTGATTTGATGCAGGTGTTAGTTTTGGGGATGAAAATTTACAGGGTGATTCCATAATTTATTCCTCAGAACTGAGTGATTCCATAATTTTTTCCCTCTGCTTGGTCTAAAAAAGTAACTGTTACTGACTGCCACATTTTTTTTTCCTGATTTCTTATAGTGTTTCTTAAAGCCAGAAAGTTGCCATTTGAAATGACTTTAGTTTTGTGTCATGTCTGTGATCTGCTTTTTTTCTACAAAATTAAACAACTGAATGAAAATCCTCCGAGGCCAGTGATTCCATAATTACTGCCAGGGGTTGTATGTCTAATCATCACTTCCTAATATCAAAAGCAACCATCAGAGGGAAGCGATGTAATCAGAGCCTGTCTGCCAAACTCACAACTAGTTGTCTGACTTGGTCAGTTAACTTGGCCTGAGGAATGAACTTCCATCAGATCTTCACTTGCTGCATAGCTACTATAGCCTTGCCTGTTCCTGTTCGCAGAACTAGCAGTGAGCACTTCTCAGTGCTAACACTTATTACAGGTTATTATTACCGAGAATCTGGGGATGTAATTCTTACTGTTTTACTTCTTACCTGTTATTTACCCCCACCCCATCACAATTTTCTTGTGCCGCCTCCAGAAACCTGAATTCATATTATGACTATATCTGGAGGTGCATATTTCTCGACAGTTTGAACATGAAACATTTAATTATGACCTAAACTAAAACACTGGAGTTTCATTAACGGCTTTATTCCGTTCAGAAAGGACACAAATTTATCTGACATCAACGCCCATTATTTTATCACTATTGACTGAGTGAATATGAAATCTGTTCCATAGTACATCTGAAAACGTTACTGAAGAATTTCCGAAAACATCTGTCTGAAATAACATAAGACAGTCCACCTTCTTAAGGTTGAAATGAGACCAATCATAAATTCTCCATCGAATGGCTGTGAATGTTCATAAACCTGTTGTGTGGGCCGCCAGAAGAGGAGGTACTGCTGGCCCACCACCACCAGAGGGCACCCTGCCTGGAGTGCGGGCTCCAGGCACCAGAGGGCGCTGCCGCCTAACAGGAGTAGCCAGGGTGACAGCTGACACTCATCACCGATGACAGCTGTCACCACTCATCTGATCAGCATCAGTATATCAGCAAGACGTCATCTCCACCTCTTTGCCGAGATATCGCTCTACCAAGGAGGTAACGTTCTCAGCCAATTGTGTTATCGTCTTAACAATAATACTTTGTTGCTTGTGTATAGGACAGCTGGAGACTGTATTGGACTTTATTGGATAAGTACTCACATTCCTACACTACAGTATTTTTCTGACGAGAGGTGGAGGTGGTGTTTCCACCCTACGTGTTGCTGGGTGCAGACGCACCCACATCTGACTGTTTCTGTTCCTCGCCAGCAGTACCGGATCCGACGAGCGGAGGCAGTGGCCACCTGGGAGTTCGGGACTTGGCGGCTCCAGTATTCCCGGGGTTCGGTGGCGGAGGAAATCGGGTGGTTCCGGTTCGACTTGGACAGACGTCTCCTATCTTCGAGCCTGCCCACACGACACCGTTGGAATTCGGCTTATTCTCGACATTGTAATCGGTTGTGTTTGTTGTGCGTGTTTCACAACAGTAAAGCATTGTTATTTGACTTCCTCCATTGTCCGTTCATTTGCGCCCCCTGTTGTGGGTCCGTGTTCCTACACTTTCCCAACAAAACCATCTATTTCAGATAATTTATTATTGTTCATAAGTAGATTGCATTGTTTTAAATCACATAAAAATCATTGTAATGTCTGTTAGTTTCTGTGTTTAGTTTATGTGCATTCCTGCAGAGGTGCTGCAGGACCGAACTCTGCAGAACATCTGTTGACAGTAAAAAAAAAAAAAAAAAAAGAAAAAAAGACACACTTAAGAAATCGCATTTATACACAGGTATGAAATTCCCGATTTGTGTTTAGAAATAAGACATCATCATTTGAAGGTTTCAGATGCAAAAGCCAGTATCTCCAAGATCACAAATTTTTATATGAGGCCAACATGCACTTGACTGCTTTCGTAACTATCACAGTTCAAAATACTTATGAATTTGAACAAACAATTTTCATTTTATTTATGGAACTCATTTTAAATGGCATTTTTCTCCATTTAAAAAGTTAAGATATACGTTTTGCATCTGAATCTTCAAAAAAAAAAAAAAAAAAAAAAAATTGGGTTGCTTGCCTATTCTGATTTTCTCATTTCAAGCAAAAATGCAGTGGCCACAAAGTCTGTGGAGCGCTAAAGTTGAAGAGTGTGCTTTCAACTGTTCCACTGTAAGCATGCCAAATGATATGAGATTCATTCCACTAAAGACACCCACCTTGAGGCTCAGATTGGACACCCTGTTGGCCTTTGCCCCTCTCTAGGTCTGAACCTGAATAAAACACATTTCTGTTAAGCAGATTCTCCAGATAACACGACTGTACAAACTCAAAGTGATCAAAAGCCAGGTACTGACCTCCCTGACCCTTGAAGCACAGCTTTTTCTTCTGGTAAGCAATGTAACTGGATGCTGCTCCCACCAGTGCCATCGCTACGGCACTGACGATTCCTGCAATCTGTCCTGATCCAGCCTCTGACGGACAAAGAGACAAACACAACACCAAGAAGACGGGAACGTCAGGAGGTAAATCTAGGTCAGAAGGATTAACGAGTTTTGGCCTTTTAGATAATTATATCCAAAGCAGTGTGCAAAATGTGTATTCTACAGTCAGGACCATAAGTATTTGGACATCGACAAATAGTAATTTTCGAGTTGTAATGAAACAATCAAGATGTGACTGAAGTGTAGAATGTCAGAATTCAAAAGGTATAACAAAATTATGACATTTACCATTCAGGAATTTTAGCCATTTTTGGACACACAGGTGGCCAAGTGGTTAGTGCGCTTGGTTTCAGTGCAGAAGGTTCCCAGGTCAAATCCCACCCCTGCCACATTTCTCCATGTGGAGTTGGTAGGGCATCCGGTGTAAAACCTGTGCCAATTCAACATGCAGATCAATCAATCAATCAATCAATCAATTTTTTTATATAGCGCCAAATCACAACAAACAGTTGCCCCAAGGCGCTTTATATTGTAAGGCAAGGCCATACAATAATTATGTAAAACCCCAACGGTCAAAACGACCCCCTGTGAGCAAGCACTTGGCTACAGTGGGAAGGAAAAACTCCCTTTTAACAGGAAGAAACCTCCAGCAGAACCAGGCTCAGGGAGGGGCAGTCTTCTGCTGGGACTGGTTGGGGCTGAGGGAGAGAACCAGGAAAAAGACATGCTGTGGAGGGGAGCAGAGATTGATCACTAATGATTAAATGCAGAGTGGTGCATACAGAGCAAAAAGAGAAAGAAACAGTGCATCATGGGAACCCCGCAGCAGTCTACGTCTATAGCAGCATAACTAAGGGATGGTTCAGGGTCACCTGCCTCCCATTCTACTCTTACAAACCCTAGGAACTACAAGTAAGCCTGCAGTCTGAGAGCGAAGCGCTCTATTGGGGTGATATGGTACTATGAGGTCCCTAAGATAAGATGGGACCTGATTATTCAAAACCTTATAAGTAAGAAGAAGAATTTTAAATTCTATTCTAGAATTAACAGGAAGCCAATGAAGAGAGGCCAATATGGGTGAGATATGCTCTCTCCTTCTAGTCCCCGTCAGTACTCTAGCTGCAGCATTTTGAATTAACTGAAGGCTTTTTAGGGAACTTTTAGGACAACCTGATAATAATGACTTACAATAGTCCAGCCTAGAGGAAATAAATGCATGAATTAGTTTTTCAGCATCACTCTGAGACAAGACCTTTCTGATTTTAGAGATATTGCGTAAATGCAAAAAAGCAGTCCTACATATTTGTTTAATATGCGCTTTGAATGACATATCCTGATCAAAAATGACTCCAAGATTTCTCACAGTATTACTAGAGGTCAGGGTAATGCCATCCAGAGTAAGGATCTGGTCAGACACCATGTTTCTAAGATTTGTGGGGCCAAGTACAATAACTTCAGTTTTATCTGAGTTTAAAAGCAGGAAATTAGAGGTCATCCATGTCTTTATGTCTGTAAGACAATCCTGCAGTTTAGCTAATTGGTGTGTGTCCTCTGGCTTCATGGATAGATAAAGCTGGGTATCATCTGCGTACCAATGAAAATTTAAGCAATACCGTCTAATAATACTGCCTAAGGGAAGCATGTATAAAGTGAATAAAATTGGTCCTAGCACAGAACCTTGTGGAACTCCATAATTAACTTTAGTCTGTGAAGAAGATTCCCCATTTACATGAACAAATTGTAATCTATTAGACAAATATGATTCAAACCACCGCAGCGCAGTGCCTTTAATACCTATGGCATGCTCTAATCTCTGTAATAAAATTTTATGGTCAACAGTATCAAAAGCAGCACTGAGGTCTAACAGAACAAGCACAGAGATGAGTCCACTGTCCGAGGCCATAAGAAGATCATTTGTAACCTTCACTAATGCTGTTTCTGTACTATGATGAATTCTAAAACCTGACTGAAACTCTTCAAATAGACCATTCCTCTGCAGATGATCAGTTAGCTGTTTTACAACTACCCTTTCAAGAATTTTTGAGAGAAAAGGAAGGTTGGAGATTGGCCTATAATTAGCTAAGATAGCTGGGTCAAGTGATGGCTTTTTAAGTAATGGTTTAATTACTGCCACCTTAAAAGCCTGTGGTACATAGCCAACTAACAAAGATAGATTGATCATATTTAAGATCGAAGCATTAAATAATGGTAGGGCTTCCTTGAGCAGCCTGGTAGGAATGGGGTCTAATAAACATGTTGATGGTTTGGATGAAGTAACTAATGAAAATAACTCAGACAGAACAATCGGAGAGAAAGAGTCTAACCAAATACCGGCATCACTGAAAGCAGCCAAAGATAACGATACGTCTTTGGGATGGTTATGAGTAATTTTTTCTCTAATAGTTAAAATTTTGTTAGCAAAGAAAGTCATGAAGTCATTACTAGTTAAAGTTAAAGGAATACTCAGCTCAATAGAGCTCTGACTCTTTGTCAGCCTGGCTACAGTGCTGAAAAGAAACCTGGGGTTGTTCCTATTTTCTTCAATTAGTGATGTGTAGAAAGATGTCCTAGCTTTACAGAGGGCTTTTTTATAGAGCAACAGACTCTTTTTCCAGGCTAAGTGAAGATCTTCTAAATTAGTGAGGCGCCATTTCCTCTCCAACTTATGGGTTATCTGCTTTAAGCTACGAGTTTGTGAGTTATACCACGGAGTCAGGCACTTCTGATTTAAAGCTCTCTTTTTTAGAGGAGCTACAGCATCCAAAGTTGTCTTCAATGAGGATGTAAAACTATTGACGAGATACTCTATCACACTTACAGAGTTTAGGTAGCTACTCTGCACTGTGTTGGTATATGGCATTAGAGAACATAAAGAAGGAATCATATCCTTAAACCTAGTTACAGCGCTTTCTGAAAGACTTATAGTGTAATGAAACTTATTCCCCACTGCTGGGTAGTCCATCAGAGTAAATGTAAATGTTATTAAGAAATGATCAGACAGAAGGGAGTTTTCAGGGAATACTGTTAAGTCTTCTATTTCCATACCATAAGTCAGAACAAGATCTAAGATATGATTAAAGTGGTGGGTGGACTCATTTACTTTTTGAGCAAAGCCAATAGAGTCTAATAATAGATTAAATGCAGTGTTGAGGCTGTCATTCTCAGCATCTGTGTGGAAGTCAGACAAAAGGTCTGAAAATTCACAGAGAAACTCACAGTAACGACCAGGTGGACGATAGATAATAACAAATAAAACTGGTTTTTGGGACTTCCAATTTGGATGGACAAGACTAAGAGTCAAGCTTTCAAATGAATTAAAGCTCTGTCTGGGTTTTTGATTAATTAATAAGCTGGAATGGAAGATTGCTGATAATCCTCCGCCCCGGCCCGTGCTACGAGCATTCTGACAGTTAGTGTGACTCGGGGGTGTTGACTCATTTAAACTAACATATTCATCCTGCTGTAACCAGGTTTCTGTAAGGCAGAATAAATCAATATGTTGATCAATTATTATATCATTTACCAACAGGGACTTAGAAGAGAGAGACCTAATGTTTAATAGACCACATTTAACTGTTTTAGTCTGTGGTGCAGTTGAAGGTGCTATATTATTTTTTCTTTTTGAATTTTTATGCTTAAATAGTCGTCAGAAGACGTAGCACCCACCGAGCTGACACCTTTGACATTCCAAGTTCTTCATGCAGAATGTGTTCAATTCTCTCATGGGATATTCCCACAGCATCTGCTAGCTGATTAATCATCGATCGTCTGTCGTCCATCACCATTTCATGAACAAGGTCAATGTTTTTCTGGGTTGTGGCTGTTGCAGGCCGCCCAGTCCTTGGGTCGTCTTCAAGGCTCTCTCTGCCCCTCTTAAATTCAGCTGCCCACTTCTGCACTGTAGATATGGAGGGACATTCATCCCCTAATGTAGCAACCATATCCGCATGAATGTCCTTGGGCTTTAACCCCTTCTTATGCAGGTACTTAATCACACCGCAATGCCAGATTTTGTCCATTTTTGCCGTTTCCCTCTATCACGAACTTTCAAACTATGAACCACAAACTACCTCACAACCTGGAAGAAAATAACACAGTTAGTCATCAGAAGAGTTGAACTTAATGCATGCCAAGTTTTATTGAAATGGCATTTCTCCTTCTTGGTGAGCCTTAGAACTTTTCAGCCTACCCTCAGTACCCTAACCACTGACTCCACCAGATAATTTCACTGATTAATATCACTTTGAGCAGGTGGAATTAGTTAATCAGTGAAATCATCTGGTGGAGTGGGTTGTTGCAGAGAAAACCTGCGCCCTCTCTGCCCTTTCTGGAATGATATGATAATGAAAGATATCACAAGAACTTAACTCTATCTTTGATAAACTTATACAAATGTGTCCTAGCTTTTTCTTGTTAAGTCTATCAGATGAGAGGCTATCACTGACTCGTACAGTTGAAACCTCTGAGTACTCTTCTCCTACTGGCTAGTAAATGTATTATTTGTCAATGGATTAAGCCTAGACCCCCCACGATCAACCAGTGGTACGGGGAGATCTTTAAAACTCTACCGATGGAGTGTCTGAGTGCAGTCCTGAACAGGGATGAAGAGATCTTCAAAAGGATATGGGCTGCTTTTTAAACCACCTTCCAGCAAACACAGCGGAGCTATGGAGAGGTAGCTGTACTTTAGACTGGCAACCCCTTGGTGCCCCTGCATATACCCAGCGTTCTTCAATGGTTCAGTCTATTCTTTCCTTGTACAGTGAGCTACCTGACTTTGTGATATGTTTAAATCTCAAAGGTTCTACACGTTGCATGTATAATGTGTCCACATGCTATGAGGTACCGTCTTGTACTACCTATTTTACTTTTTTTTTAAGGTTCTGTGACCTGCATATATACTTGCTATCATGTGTGTTCTTTGCACATTCCTGTTTCTCTGATAATCCAATAAAATATCATTTAAAAAAAAAAAGCTACGTTTCTTCAGCTGTAAAGTATTTTCAGATGTCGTTTTCCAAAATCAACTCACGAGTAATTTACAAGTAACAGGTCGTGGATGTGGTACATATGAGCCCTATGCTGGCATGTGTCAAAAATACTGTGCATGCCCAGAAGTTTTCGACAAACTCACCATACTACGCTGTATACCAGCATGCTTCAATGTGCTCTTAACTTATACAAAACGTACCCATAAATTATTAGACATGCCCCAGCATATTCAACATATTTTTAATATGTCTACATATGCAAGCTAAATCATCACAGTGTGACAGGGCCTTTAGGAACATCAGGAGCACAAGTTTCTCCATGTAGAAGTGGAGTGGCGTCAGGAGCAGGGCATCTGGTATAACATTTGTGTCAAATCCCAATGTGGTTCTCTACTGGATCAAGCAACAAGGGCAAACAAAAGAGAGAAACAAAGTCTTCAAATATTTATGGACCCAAATATTTATGTTGACCCGATTTCTTCCCTTTGCTGATGCAGAATGTGATATCTTACAGCTGAGATATACTGTAAGTGAGGACACAATCATCTGTTTAGAGTTTGTGATGTGCCCCATATTTTGACATACTCATGGACAGTCCATTATTTTCTATGTTGACTGGTTGATGTGCTTACACTTTACATGACTGTTCATGTGCGGCTAGTCCAGCTTTCGAACGGCAAGGCTGTCTACGCTGTCTGCACTGACAGACAGACAGACTGAGTCAGGGTGCTGTGTATTCTGTCATGTAGGCACTTATTCTCAATCGCAATGAATGCCTTTTGGATCATGCTTCTTATAGATCTCGTCTCTGCTTGGTCTTCACATGTATCAAGGTCGATGTTTGTGTTCTTCATGCGGCGTTTCAGCACATCGTTATAGCGGAGCTTCTGACCACCGTTCTTTCACCGTAAAAGATAATATTTAATATTCTCTAATATTTTGACATACATGAAGAACTTAAAAAACATTCACAAAGAACACTGATGACAATAACAGAACTCGTTAAACTTTAAACAAAGAATAAATGCAGGACTTGTAATTTTAGGAATTACACTTGATAAATCCACAGTTCCTTTGCCTGAGCACAATGGTAGTGGCTCCTTACAGTAACTCTTCTACAATACTTCATTTACAGTTTGATACTCACTCATCAAATGTGTGACCAAGTACAAATAAGTCAGAGGCCCTGTGTTCCACCAGATGGCAGCAAAATACTTCAAGTGACAGTCAGATTCTACTGACTGTTATAATACATAACACCAGCAAGTAGATCAAGCTGAAATGGATTACACAACAGATTTAAAAATAAATAAAATAAAACCTCAACAACACAAAGGTTTTAAATCTGGTCTGAAAAATTCATCTTGAACTGTGCAAATAAAGGTGACATGCAAAAGAAGCTGCAGTAGAACATGATCAACTGCACGGCGGGTGGAACCAAGAGCCACACACGGGCGTGAATAAGCTGCCACTGGCACACATTACAAACCACAGTGAGTCAGAAGGCAGAGGTGTGTCTTGTGATGTGCAGTATCCAAAAACAGGGCGTTGTTTGTTGGTGAAAACAAAAAGACAGGATGCCAGCACTCCAGTGACTTACTGCTGGAAAAATGTTGAGTAAAATGCTGCTTTCAGTGTGTTTTCCCACATCATGTGCAGAACACAACCAACAAATCAAAAATCTAATCAATTTTATTTATATAGTGCCAAATTACAACAACAGTTGCCCCAAGGCACTTTATATTGTAAGGCAAAAGCCATACAATAATTACAGAAAAACCCCAACGGTCAAAACGACCCCCTATGAGCAAGCACTTGGCGACAGTGGGAAGGAAAAACTCCCTTTTAACAGGAAGAAACCTCCAGCAGAACCAGGCTCAGGGAGGGGCAGTCTAAAACAGACAACACACACTGAATCTGCCACCACAGAGATCAAAGTTCACTGGCATCGGATCGATCACACATCCGATTTTTATTCATTTTCAATTTATTCAATTTCTAAAACCACGACAGCGTCGCCCCAAGGCACTTCACACAAAAGAGTTCAAGAACAATTTAAAATAAATTAAAAAGAACAAATGTAAAGAGCACAATTAAAAGATCAAAAAATAAAAGAACAAAATTTAGAAATAATTAAAAAGGATGCAACACACTATGTTAACCAGAGCACTGATGAAAGAAATACTGTATGTCTTTAGTCTTGACTTGAATGTCTCCACAGTTATCAGACTGACACTGTGGAGACATTTTATTCAGATCAGTTATTTACAAAAAGCTGAATTTCATGATGTACCACTTACACAGCAGGGAAAAGTAAGAGCAGCTTTAAATACAGATAAATACAAATCACAGCACATTACTGTCAACTGTATCAGAAACAGCACACCAACAACTAAACATGCACTCACGCTGTGGTCAAACATCTGTTGTGCACATACGTTTACTGTGTGCACAGCTTTCTCCTCAGTCTTGTCTGGAGGAATGTGAGGCTAATGTGGAGGTATGCTGCATCGACAGTTCAAAAGTACTGACTTTTGACCTCCTACTGTGCTGACCTGTGCGTGCACGGACACTGAGTGGACAGCAGGTCAGTGGCATGGCTCACAATGGAGCAGAAACTGAGGCATGTCAGAATTTACACAACTGTGCAACCAATTTGTTTCCTGTCGAAACCGAATTTAAAAGAAAAATTTGTATCAACAAAAGTCACATGCCACCGAGACAGTCAGGCTGATGACAAAGGCAAAGGACCAGATCCTGCAGGTGTTGTGGAGAGCACACGTTGACTGCAGAAATGATCACAGGCTGGTGCTTGGTCTGATACCCGCTGTCAATTCACGTCATCGTGAATGTTTTGTTTTGATTTTGTTTAAAGCTTCAAGGTCGCCATTCGCTTCGTTCTTTTGTTAGTTTAGGTTTTGTTTCATTCTTTTATGCGCTCTGGACTCGTAGGCTTTTCAGTGATGGGAGAAGTGCCGGCTCATTCGTCCACTTTTTCTCGAGGATTTGTGACTTTTTTTTCCTTCATTCAGCGATCGCCGTGTGCCGCGTGACCGGCGATTAAACAGCACTTCATGCTAGGAGCGTAGCAGCACAACAACAAAAAAATAACACTGTACATCCCCCAGCTTTTAAGATGTGCTCATATCATACAGAAAAACAACAATTTTGCCTTTTCCATGTTAGTTCTGTGCAAATTGTTGCCACCCCTGTTGGTGGCAGTACAAAATTTTTGTCTTCTTTCTTTTTTCAATCTCTAGTTTTCCTGGTGCTAAATTTCTCACAGTCACACAAGGTAAAAACCACAGTCCAGACATTTACTGTGTTGATGTTCCTGCACTGGCAGCACTGTGGATTAGTGGTTAGCACTGTTGCCTCACAGCAACAAGGTCATGGGTTCAATTCCCACCTGTGTGGAGTTTGCATGTTCTCCCCGTGTTTGTGTGGGTTTCCTCCGGCTTCCTCCCACATTTAAAGACATGCAGGTTTGGTGAATTGGAAACTTTATAATTGTCCAGGTCTCTTGCAAAAGAGATCTTGATCTCAATGGTACTAACCCGGTTAAATAAGGATTAAACGTGTGACCCTTATGACCTCCGTCAATCTTGTCACCTCATTCCAAATAAGTTGCATTCAAATTTCAGAAAAGTTCACACATAAGCAATCTATGAGCCCTAAAACGAGTTACAAGTTAGTCACAGTCAAAACATTTTTGCTGCGATAAAAAGGGATGTCCTGAACCAATTAATTCATTATATTATCTGGATATAACTTGCATTTCCCTGGATACCACACCTACTGCATAGGTCACACTGCAGCACATTAAAATGAATCCAGTGTACGTGACTGACAACAGAAGAACTCTGCATCTAAGCTGTTCTGTAATGTATTTAATTTTACAAATTTAAGTAAACTAGTTTTTAAGGGTCTTATCAATTCCACTTAGTAATAGAAGTACTATTCGACTGTAACAGTAAAACTAGAACATTCAATAATATTGAGTGAATGGCATGGTTATTATGATCTAAAGACATGGCTTTACTTTTCTGGTACAATGCAGGAGGAAGTGGGCAACATGCCACTTCCTTCAGAAGCAAACTTGTATGACTTTTAAAACCTGAATTCCACCGCTGCTGCTTAGCCAGCAGCAAGTACTAATAGAAAGGTGGCCCTGAGCTCCATCTGCGCTGTGCTTCAAAAACAGAGTGGGACTGAAGAGATTAAAAATAAAGCCTTGACTTTTTTTTCAGGACATCCTTAACGAAAACTCATCAATGCTTTCATGTATCACTTCTATATTAGATACATATATGTTTTTGGGACCAAAATATTTGACAAGCTCTTAAGAGAGTGTTCTGTGACCCTTAACCTAATTAAAAGTAGTTTACTGTCAAAACCGTGTTGTCAAAAACATGTACAACAGAAACTAACATCAAAATTAAATTATACATGGAATATGCAGGTGGGGATAATGCCAAAACCTTTCATCCAAAATGCAAAAAAGTGACAGCTAACTCAAAACACTGCTCTGCAATATTTAAAAACCTCTTTCAAACATTTCAGAGTCTATCAAATGCAAGACATCAGAAGAGGTGATAAATGTCTCATCTCTTCATCTGATTATTATTAACAAATACGTCCAGCTGATTTGGTCTCTCTGCTGTTGAACATTTTAAAAGTTGGGATTGCACTGTGTTTGAACTTTAATGAAAGCCTACTGTTAGTGCAGGGTTGGCACGTGCACTAGCAGACACTTTTTTTTTTAAACAAATGAGCACTGCTTTATAGGAACTGTTCACAGCCAAGTTTCCAAAATGGGGTGCACAGATTGCCTCTAAGGGGTGTGCAAGAGAAAGTTTGTAATGATGGAAGGTTCATGTTTGTTTTCATTTTGTCTGTTTAGTTTTTTTTTTTTGGGGGGGGGGGGGGGGGGCTGATGTGGGGGTCACTGGACAGCACCTCCCTGAATGTTGTTTTAGGGTCTGCTTCTTTCTCCCGGCAGAGTTGAGAATCTGGAGTTGGTCCTCGGGCACCAGGCTGTGGTTGCCCAATGCTCCTCCCACTGCTGGTTGCGTCGTGTCTACCTGTAATTAGGATGGGCTAAATGCAGAGGACAAATTCGATACACTACCAGCGATATGATACATATAGCTGACAAGCTGAGAGGATGCATGGCACCAGAAGTGAGTGGACTCACAATGCAGACCACGCGTAGGAGTTTAAGAAGTCATAGTCTTTATTTTGGGCAAAGGTACGGTACACAGGTTATCAGTCAGCGGAGCAACAGTACAGACAGGGCTAGCTAAAAACGCAGTCGTAATCAAGCAGGGTCCAAAGGCAAGAGCAAACACAGATATTAGGGCAGAGGCAAAAAGGGTGTGGTCAAAAATACAGAGCAGGATTCAGAAACACGGCAAGACAAAACAGGACAGATTCAAGAGCTGGTAAGTGTACAATGACAACAGAATGGCAAGGGAGTGGTGGCTGAGAACTGTTTAAATAAGCAGGTGGGTGATTGGGTAACAAGCTGCACGTGTGGGAGAACATTCTAGACAGGAGGATTGGCCAGAGGACAAAGACAGTGCAAGGTGCAAGGTAGTGAAGTGGAGAAACACAAAGTGGAGTGATGCAAGACACAAAGACACGTGAGCAAGTGCAAAGAGCATGAATGAATGGAAACACTAAACAGAACGAATCAGTGAGAGACGAAGACACAAGAACAGGTGCAGGGGCATGGAGTAACAACACAATCAAAAGGAGTGAGGAAAAACTGAGAACAAAGATAAATCAGAAACAGAGGACAGAATACAATACTAACAGGCAAAGACTGACACTAAGCTTAAACCTAAGAACTGAAAAGAGAACAATAAGAAAATAAACACTAAGACTAGGGCTGAAACGATTAGTTGAGTAACTCGAATAATTCAATTACAAACAGTATTCGAGGCAAATTCTGTGTCTCGAACCCTTGTTTAATGTTGTAGTACAAATGCCATGCCTGTGTGTGGCACCCTCAAAAACAACGGTCACTCCGGTGTTCCGAACCATCCGTGGTCCATTCAATGTGCTTCAGAAAAAAAAAAAAATCGATGCAAGCTGGCAGCGAGCGATGCAACATGATTCAACCCGTCAACTGAATCGATGCACACTGAATGAATCAATGCACTCGCATCGCACGTTTGTATCTAGATACCGATTCGTATTCGTGTTTAGTGTATATTTCGACATACCGTACAGAGAGTACGCAGCTCAAACTGAAGTCAAATTCCTTGTATTCTTGTGAATACTTGGTGAAAAAAAGCTATTCTGATTCTGATATTTTGACAGAATAGGTGTAATTAGTTGCTGCTTCTGTCTGAATTGCATTATGCATTTTTGGTAGGTTGCCTAGTTGAACTCCAATGCATAACTGTGTACAAACATCTACTACAGTTATTAATAGTATTT
The DNA here is from genome assembly GCF_902500255.1 of Thalassophryne amazonica. NCBI lineage: Eukaryota > Metazoa > Chordata > Actinopteri > Batrachoidiformes > Batrachoididae > Thalassophryne > Thalassophryne amazonica. Next base: position 111,944,852 of record NC_047103.1, on the reverse strand, counting down.
ATGGTTCTAGTGAAGTGGTTGTACTGAAAAAGATAAGATGAAAGTCACTCAATTCACACACTCTAAAAAAATTAAATGACCGTAAGCTTGTTCAAAACAGAAATGGTGAACTACAAATGTGAATTTATTCATTTTAATTTGTGTGAACTGAACTTTGAGCTAGTTGTTACACATCACTGATTATCGTCATGGGAATTGGGGGGGGGGGGGGGGGGGCAGGAAGAGGTATGGAAACTTAGGATGTACACAGTAGTGCATGACCTAAAAGGTTTGGGAAGCATTGTCTTGTTTAACCCATCAGAGGTCAGAGTCCAAATGTCCTATAAGCTTCTTAACAAGCCCCAATCAAATCAAATCAATTTTATTTATATAGCGCAAAATCACAGCAAACAGTTGCCCCAAGGCGCTTTATATTGTAAGGCAAAAGCCATACAATAATTACAGAAAAACCCCAATGGTCAAAACGACCCCCTGTGAGTAGTGCATACAGAGCAAAAAGAGGTGAATAAAAAGAAACACTCAGTGCATCATGGGAACCCCCCAGCAGTCTAAGTCTATAGCAGCATAACTAAGGGATGGTTCAGGGTCACCTGATCTGGTCCTAACTATAAGCTTTAGCAAAAAGGAAAGTTTTAAGCTTAATCTTAAAAGTAGAGAGGGTGTCTGTCTCCCTGATCTGAACTGGGAGCTGGTTCCACAGGAGAGGAGCCTGAAAGCTGAAGGCTCTGCCTCCCATTCTACTCTTACAAACCCTAGGAACTACAAGTAAGCCTGCAGTCTGAGAGCGAAGCGCTCTGTTGGGGTGATATGGTACTATGAGGTCCCTAAGATAAGATGGGACCTGATTATTCAAAACCTTAAAAGTAAGAAGAAGAATTTTAAATTCTATTCTGGAATTAACAGGAAGCTAATGATGAGAAGACAATATGGGTGAAATATGCTCTCTCCTTCTAGTCCCTGTCAGTACTCTAGCTGCAGCATTTTGAATTAACTGAAGGCTTTTCAGGGAACTTTTAGGACAACCTGATAATAATGAATTACATTAGTCCAGCCTAGAAGAAATAAATGCATGAATTAGCTTTTCAGCATCACTCTAAGACAAGACCTTTCTAATTTTAGAGATATTGCACAAATGCAAAAAAGCAGTCCTACATGTTTGCTTAATATGCACATTGAAGGACATATCCTGATCAAAAATGACTCCAAGATTTCTCACAGTATTACTGGAGGTCAGGGTAATGCCATCCAGAGTAAGGATCTGGTTAGACACCATGTTTCTAAGATTTGTGGGGCCAAGTACAATAACTTCAGTTTTATCTGAATTTAAAAGCAGGAAATTAGAGGTCATCCATGTCTGAAAGACATTCCTGCAGTTTAACTAATTGGTGTCCTCTGGCTTCATGGATAGATAAAGCTGGGTATCAACTGCATAACAATGAAAATTTAAGCAATGCTTTCTAATAATACTGCCTAAGGGAAGCATGTATAAAGTGAATAAAATCAGTCCTAGCACAGAACCTTGTGGAACTCTATAATTAACCGTAGTCCGTGAAGAAGACTCCCCATTTACATGAACAAATTGTAATAGATAAATATGATTCAAACCACTGCAGCGCAGTGCCTTTAATACCTATGGCATGCTCTAATCTCTGTAATAAAGTTTTATGGTCAACAGTATCAAAAGCAGCACTGAGGTCTAACAGAACAAGCACAGAGATGAGTCCACTGTCTGAGGCCATAAGAAGATCATTTGTAACCTTCACTAATGCTGTTTCTGTACTATGATGAATTCTGAAACCTGACTGAAACTCTTCAAATAGACCATCGCTCTGCAGATGATCAGTTAGCTGTTTTACAACTACCCTTTCAAGAATTTGAAAGGGTAGTTTCAAATTCTTGACTTCATATGACTTGACTTGACTTCAATGACTTCATAATCGTACCTGATCTGATTTAATGGTCATAATACATGCTGGATGTGTGGTTCCTTTTTTTTAAAATCGTATACTATAATATAATTCCACTAAAGCACAGTGTGTTAACAACAGTCACTCCCAACCCAAACTAGCTGGGCCAAGAATGAAATAAAAGGAATCTGTGGACACGCCTACAAACGGGCCCCTCCTGGATTAACAGATGTTTTCTCTGAACAATCCTCATTTTTACACAGCTCAAACAGACATTCTGTGAGCGCTGTCTAAGACAACTTGACGTCAAAGGACCAACAGCAGTGCTCAAGTTTCCAGTTTTGTTCGTGGCGCTGACAACTGCAACATTATTCTTTTGAAAAAGCCAACTGGCCACTTTTAAAATTTAAAAAGCACTCAATCATATTGAAAAATATACCACATTATTTGTCTGATCATAAAGATTCCAGAAAGGTATAGCTTGGACTATCTATGACTAAATGTTATGGAGATATGGGGTAAAAACTGCAAGAATAGTAACAAAGGTCAGTTTCTGTTTGTACAGGGGTCAAAAATTAAAGCTGCTCTAATTTTGGTAAAAAGTGGTGCAAATTATTGGTTGAGATAACATGATTAATAAATGGAATAGTTCTTTTTTAATTCTTTATTTTGGTTTTTAAACAACAGAGATTATGACATTGCTTTTTAGTTAGAAATCTGTTCAGTTTCCTCTGTAGTCCTCAGTTTTAAACATGAAAAACAAAATACAACGTGGGAGAGATAGAGAGTGCAAAGAAGAGTGCCTACCGGGCTATCACAAAGAAATTTGAAGACAGCGATACAGAAATTTAAAGCAAATAAATAAATAATAATACCATCTCAAGTTAAAACACTAAGACAAGATGGCATCATAGGGTCCTTGGACTGTCGCACCTACAAAGTCCGCTCGTAGAGGTTTCACATATTTAACTAAATGGAATTGTTTTGACTGTGTTGAATGTTTGGCCTCCAAGGTAAAGGTCAAACATCGCTGACATCTGCAGGATTCTGTGACATGTGACATATGTTACCCCGTGACAACTAAGCTTGACACATGATGCAAACTATTCCTTAAAAAAAAAAAAACCCTATCAACTCAAACCAATAATTTGCATCAGTTTTTACCAAAATTGGAGCAACGTAACCCCTGTACAAACTGACATTGATCTTTGTCACAATTCTTGCTGTCTTTATAACTGCATAGCATTCAGTCATAGTAAAGTCACCCTTCACTCAGGGTCTCCACGGCAAATTGGAGGTGGATCTGCATGTTGAATTGGCACAAGTTTTATGCCAGATACCCTTCCTGACGCAACTCCACATTACATGGAGAAATAGGGCAGGGGTGGGGTTTGAACTGGGAACCTTCCGCACTGAAAACAAGTGCACTAACCACTTGGACACCACCCCTGCATGCTTACGTTTACAGTAATCAGTAATAAACAAATAGAAAAGTCAAGATTGTCAACATCTGGTGAGAATTTGATGTCAGTAGGACCTTTAGAAATATATTTACTGAGAAAAATGGTGACGTGTTCAACACTTACGTATTATGTCCCCCAAGGATGTAATAAAATCACTGGCGTTTATTTGTCCGTTAGCAGGATTATGTCAAAACTACTGCACAGATTTTGACAACATTTTCACCACAGATATATATTAGGCCATGGAAGACTCCATTAAATTTTGGAGGTAATCCAGAACTGAATTCTGAAGATTTCACTTTATGTAGGCGTTTGAAGGATTCTCACCACATTTGCACCACAGATAGATATTAGGGCATGGAAGACTCCACTGAATTGTTGAGGTGATCCAGATCCGGATTGGTGGATGTCAGAAATCTCTGACTGCTCTTGTTTTACCCACTTTATATATCACTGTATATATAGCTAAAATGAATGCCAGCTGCCAATAAATGCATCTCTTGCTTGTTTTTCTTCTCAGACACTTCAGGATCAAATGATTCTACTCATATGATCACTTGGTACAATTTATAAAAGCAATGAGAAATTACGAACTATAAATCATTTGGCTTTAAAAAACAAGATAAAGGCACAAAAATACAATATCTCAAAAACCGTAATAGTTATAGACATAAATGTGGTACCACATTGTCCACAATATCCAACTGTATTCAACTTCCATACATTTATGTGCCTCAGAATCAGTATTTTTTAAGTTAAGCCCCTTTCATACCAGGGCTGCTGCGAGCTGCTTCCTGTGGCGTCATGTCAGCACAGGAATGTCTGCGTCAGGTTCGCGCAGCAGGGGGGCAGAGAGGGGTTGAGGACGCAGCCTGCAGGTTCTCTGCACAGAGGAATCAGAGTGCACAGTTTGGCTGCAGACAGACTGTGCATTCTGACTTCTCTTCTAGCTTATATTTGTTCTTGTGCTGAGCTGCAGCTCTGCGCTCTGAGTTCTGTTATAGTTTATCTTTCCTCCTTTGACCGCGAGCTGCGTGCGCGCTTGCAAACGGACCGTCTGTGTGTAAATGTCTGGAGTTATACTTAATGTGACATGTCCTGTCTCTGGCAATCAGTCTGTGAGCAGGACTTTTATGGACTTTATTTAAACACTTTTGTGAGAGAAGTGTGAGGAGCTGCAGCAGCTGAAATCAGTTTCACTGCATTGTGTACACAGTATTAAAACAATCCTGCGTGATTTATACTTCGGGAACAATGGGATACTGCAGGAATCATAAATTGCCGTTGGGTAACGTTGTATTGTGAGGGTGTGGCTTCCAGTCACGTTGAGCACTGTCGCATTGCTCTGACTTGCGCTGAAACCACTTAATTTCTGCGTCGAGTACAGGATGCAAAAAAAAAAAAAAAAAAATTAAACATGTTTAATTTTTGGCATCCGATTTGCTTCGTCCTTTGAGTCCCTCACGCTGTAGTGGCATTGAGCTACATCGTCTCGGCACTGGGTTGCTTCCACGTGGTGTCGTCAAGACGCCGCACGACGCAACTCGAAGAGGGCCCAGTGTGAAAGGGGCTTCAGAACTGAAAAACCAAAACTGAAAAAGTGCCCGTTTTCGGATGGCCATCTTGGAATTTGGTGGTGTTCCATTACTCCAGTTTTCCATGACTTTTGTTATTTTGTTATTGTAGATATTTGGGGGTTCAAATGAAACCAGTGGTATTACTCTTGCAATTTGTTCTGGGTGGGCCTCTATTTCACTGTATCTTGACTAGCCTAAGAAGCTGTTACTTTAAAATATATAGTAAAAATGGCCAAATTTGACCAAACAATTTTTAAATCCGAGCACGTGGTTAGAAAAAGTGAGCATGAGGCATCATCAGGGATGCCTTGAACCTCTGTCAACCATCTGAATTTTATAGGCGGACGCTTTTACGGCCAAATCCTGGTGAGCGGGAAATTTGAAATTCCTCATATATTATTTTGCCTGCTTCAGTAAATAAGGCATCATTTCATGTGTTCTCCAGTATGGGGAGATCATTTATGCAATTACTTTTATGTTCAGAGGTCAAGGTCATTGAGAAAGGTCAAGATTGTGCAATTTTGTTTAGCCAATTTTTCATATTGAACAGTATGTATTTCCACCATAATTGATAATATTGAGCTTTTAATGAATCGGTGTGATACAAGAGCTTTTTGCCTTTACACTGATATGACTGGTGTTTAACAGACTTCAGGTCTTTAATACAATATCTCAAAAACAGACTTCAGGTCTTTAAGGTCAGCAAAGTAAGGTTCTCTGAAATCCCGCTCTATTTCATCAAATTTGAATCTCCTCATTATTCCAGTCAATACTTTACCTATTCCAGCAATCAAAGTATCAATTTATATGTTTTCAGATATAGGGAATAGAACTATAGGGTTAGTTTTATTACCAGATGTCAAGGTTATTGCTTAATTCCAATGTCAAATTCCCCATATGATAGACTTTTTTTTTGCTTTTTGGACAGAAAAAAGTGTCAGAATACTGGTACTGCAGCACATGATCATAATATCTTACTTTGTGTAGCTAAGCTAAACTCCACTATAAAAATAACAAATTACACCATCTTTCTGCGTTATCTTTCAAACACAAATAATCTGTAGTCACAGATGTTAACACTATAAGTTTAAATTTTTGTTACATTTTCTTACTTAAGCATGTGAACATTTCATATCACTGGCTATTGATCTGGTTTTATTCTTTGATAGCAGAATTCCTTGCAGATGACCTCCTGATGTAATCCAGATTATTTAATCAGATGTTCTGTTCAAGAGCGATAAGGGCCATGCAGTGGAGTTGGCAATTCCGCTACATACCATCTTCAACTGGAGTTTTCAAAGTGGACGTGTCCCTGCCTTGTGGAAAACATCATGCCTTGTACCAGTGCCCAAGGTGCCAAGGCCTGCAGGGATGAAGGACTACAGACCAGTAGCCCTTACGTCTGTGATAATGAAGACTCTGGAGAGGCTGCTGCTCCGACTGCTCAAACCCCAGGTGGAGCGGGTTTTGGACCCATTACAATTCACCTACCAGGAGAATATTGGGGTGGATGATGTGGTCCTCTTTCTGCTACACCGGTCCCTGTCGTTTTTAGAGAGGTCAGGAGGCTTTGTGAGGCTGATATTTTTCGATTTCTCGAGTGCCTTCAATACAATCCAGCCTAAACTACGAAAGGCAAAACTGGGGAGTATTGGAGTGGATCCCCTATTCACCAACTGGATCTATAACTATCTCACTTGGGAGGCTGTAGTACGTCAGACTGGGGGGCAGTGTGTCGGACACTTTGGTGAGCAACACTGGGGCACCGCAAGGGACAGTACTGTCTCCCTTCCTTTTTATACTATACACTGCCGACTTCACATATCACTGTACTTTTTATACTGTACACTGCCGACTTCACATATCATTCTGCGGCATGCCACATTCAGAAATACTCTGATGACATGGCTGTTATGGCATGTGTGAAGGGAGGGGATGAGAGGGAATACAGAGGAGTCATTTCCCCATTTACAGACTCGAGCAGGAGCAATGGTCTGATCATCTAACACCACCAAGACCAAGGAGATGATTACTGACTTCAGCAGAAGGCCTTTCCACACACCAATCACCATCAACAGTGAGGTGATAGAGGTTGTCCGGTCCTACAAATTTCTGGGAGTCCATCTGGACAACAAGCTGGACTGGTCGGTACATGCAAGTTCCTTGTATAAGAAAGGACAGAGTAGGCTCTACTTCCTGAGGAGGCACAGATGCTTTAATGTCAACAGTGAAATGTTGTACATTTTTTATCAATCTGTCATAGCCATTCCTGTGTTTTTTGGGGTTGTCTGTTGGAGGGGTGGTATGATCCTGAGAGACCGTAATGGGGTGTGGTTTAGTGATGGGGAGGAGGGCAGACTCTGTGGGTGCGGTGCTGGAGAGGAGGATGAGGACTCCTCTCCAAGCATCCCTTACATAACAGTCTGTCTGCACAGAGGAGCAACCTCAGCAACAGGCTCCTGTCCCTGCGCTGCAGAACAGAGGTCTTTTGTCCCCACTGCTATAAGACTTTATAACAGCTCGGAATGAACAGGTGCACTTTATTTGCTTACCATCGCTAGTAATTTTTTATTTAACTATGTATGTATTTTTTATGTGTTGTATGTGTCTATGCATGGATGTGTTGTTACATTTGTTTCAATGACTAGACTGTGACTTTACGTAATGTTACGTAAATGTTACCAGAATGTTCTGTGAACGTTTGAATTAAAAGCTGACCAGACGGCCTACAATTAGTAGATGTGTTTATAGTCAAGAGAAATTTTACAAACATTTTCCAAGGCTGTTACTTCTCATATAATCTTCCTTCAGTAATAATATATAAGTAACTTGACCAGAATCTTCTGGGAACATTTGAGAAGTACACTGTTGGGAAGGTCAATGTCTGTTTCATATATTGTATAATGAAACATGAAGTACTTCAAAAAGGTCACATGTGTAGTTGAGGAAAATTGACAAAACATTTAAAAAAGTTATCACTTCTAATATGGAATGACAAAATGTGTAGAACAAAAATTCATTCTGCTGAAGTTCATTGTTTACTCTTTTTTTAAAATAATTTGGGGGACATATTTTGGCATAACATTTCTGGAATGTTCTGGAAACATTTTAGGTCTCTTTCTTTTTCCTTGATTAATTGGTTAATTCAAATTTATAGCAGGGTCAAGTTTGAATTTAAAAACATCTATGTGGAGAAGTATCTGTGAGCAAATTATTTTGTTGCATGGGAGTGTATTATTTATCAAGCATCGACTCTAGTCCTTGGATAGTTGATCAATTGAACCAATTCAATATGCCTGTTTGAATGAAAAATATGAAAGTTTAATTTGGGTTCTGAGACTGTGCTCAGGACCTTATCTTTGTATTCTGGGAAGGGTTTTGAGATTTTTGCATAGTATGAACATTTAAATTGTTATGATAATCACTGTTTTACAATTTAAAGTGATAATTGCAATTTAAAAGTTACAGCAAAAGTTAAGGAAGATTTATGATAATCATTGTTTTACAATTTTAAAGTGACAATTGCAATTTAAAAGTTACAGCATATATAGGAAGATGTCACTGAACAATAAGCTAAATTTATTATTTGATTATTTTAGATGACAATATAATATAATGAACTTTGTTTGTGATAGAATTCAGAGAATGACAAATAACAGAAATAAGCAGGGGTGGTGGCCAAGTGGCGAGTGCGCTTAGATTCAGTGCAGAAGGTTCCTGGTTCAAACCCCAGCTGTGCCACCTTTCTCCATGTAATGTGGAGTTGCATCAGGGAAGTGTAAAACTTGTGCCAAATCAACATGTAACCCACCTTGGATCTGCTATGGTAACCCCGAGTGAAAACAAAGCATAAACAAACCAAAAAGAAATTTTCCTTACAAACGTTCCCAGAATGTTTGGTCTAACGTACTCAAAACGTTTGTGCTAACGACATTATCAAACATTCTGGGAACCAACAAGAAACTATCCCTTTTCAAACATTCCCAGAATGTTTGGCCTAATCTACTCAAAATGTTTGTGCTAATGATATTATCAAACATTCTGGGAACCAACAAGAAACTTTCCCTTACAAACATTCCCAGAATGTTTGGCCTAATGTACTCAAAACATTTGTGCTAATGTTACTAACAAATGTTCTGGGAACCAAAAAGAAACTTTCCTTGCAAACGTTCCCGTAATGTTTGGCTTAACATACTCAAAACGTTTGTGCTAACATTACTATCAAACATTTTGGGAACCAAAAAGAAACTTTCTGTAAAAACATTCTCAAAAGGTTCCAGCTAACAATCTCATAACATTTTTATAACATTTTAGGAACTTTATTTTGTTATTTGGGTAATTACAGAGAATCTAAGGCTCTAAATTGTACTGTTTTACTTTTCAGATGATATTTAAATACTCCCCCCACACTACGTCAATGTTAAAATTTTCTAGTCCCACCCCCGAAAAACTACATTCATGTTGTAGAGAAGCTTGAATCTTCGACTCATGTCAAGCAACCCAGTCCAGTCAAAGATTCAAGCTTCTCTACTATGGAAACCACCTGAACAACTGAGAGCCTTCACAGATACATTCATGTTATGACTGTTTCTGGAGGTGCATGAATGAAATGAATGTGAATCATTTAATAACAACCTAAACTAAAACAATAGATACATTAACAACTTTAATCCACTCAGGAAAAAAAACACAAATAACTTTACTGAAGAATTGCAAAAAAACCTCAGAAATACTTAAAACCATGCTTATCAAGAACTTAACACAGTGCAAGTTAGGACAAATTCTAACCAAGTATGTCAATAATTCTCTGTCTATAGACTTTGAACATTCACAAACTTGACATTTTCAAACAATTTATGCTCAAGGGATGAGAATGGGCAAAGAAAAAAACTCTGAAAATGGGTGATGATCTGATGGCTGCCATAGGCCCCTAGTGGGGTCCAGGGATAGAGCATTTTAGAGGCATTTCTGGGGCACTATAGAGACCCAATTTCATGAAATTTCATTTTCTATTTTTTGTATGTTGGAGTAAGTGGAAACCTGACTGTAATAAAAGAATCTGTCGATGTAGATCTTCTTTCAGTGATACCGGCCTCATGTATTAGCATATGTACTTACTATAAACAATATAGCATTGGACAGATATCACTGAACTTGCCAAAACTATTCTTCAAGTGTCTATCCTTAACCTGCAATGAGCTCTGAAATATACCGGAACTTCATGCAAGTATGTGTAAATCATTTAAAGAGATGAAAAACTACAAAACAATATTTGTGGTATAAACAGTGACTTGAATCATATTTACATGTAAAATGTATGCTTACCAATTACTGCCCCATAATAAATTCCTACATCACACCCTTTGAGTTTGCACCCCAACTACTTATGTCAGTCACCAGGAAAACCCCACATGCACATACAGCATAGTATCATTAAAAAGCACACATCCTGTGCACCAGCTGTACCGCACTCTATGAAATTCACCAAAATAAAAAATAAAAATAAAATTGATGCAGGACAATTTCAGCATGCAGGCAAAAGATATCTCATCATTTTTGAATGGTTTATCAGTGGTACTTTCAGTGACTTTCGATGTTACAGAGATTCTGATTGGCTGAAAGTTCGATGCTGTAAAAAAGTAACCAAAGACATTGCGCATTTTAGCTTGCAGTTTCAGCAATGCGGTTCCTGTGCATATGAGGAAAGGTTTAACTCACAAAGATGGCCCCCCTGCAACCCCCCCCCCGCCCCCTCCCCCGCCCTCCAAATTTGTCTTAACAGATTTACACAGATCTCAGAAATGAGCCAGAAATGTAGAAAGTTGCAAATCCATGGATCCTCTAAGAATTTACGTGATACGGAAATAGATCCTTGTCATTTGATTTGTGGATTATATGTCACGTGACATTCATTATTTGTCCCACTCTATCTGCAAATAGTCCACTGTGTCACTGGCATCATGTACCGTGCATTTTGGTTACATTTACAGTTCATTTTTTGTCCATGTTTTTCTTAACTGAAAAATACCATTAGCTTTCTGTTAAAATGTATCCATGATACAAAAAAGCTAAATTCAGTATAGCATAAAGATGATTAGAAGCTTACACAATGGAGACATCTTTGGCAGCTGTAGAAGCACAGTCAGATGAAGCATTGAACGGGTTCCTATTGTGATTTTAAACTGGATTGAGGAAAGGAGATGTGATTCTGGCAGGCAGAGTCAATAAACACAGAGCAGTCTCTGCCCAGTTGCTGTTCTTTTTGTCTTCCAAGAAGAAATGGCTATCTAATGTTACGTAAAATATTAAATGGTGTGGATCCTATTTGGGTGTCTCACAAAATAAGTATTGTTTTCCATTCATGCAATAGAATGAACATTTACATTTGTTGAAACATGGATTATTCCATTTCAGCTCATGGAAATATACTTACCATTGCACTCATAAACATCTACTATTTGTATCATATCATTTTAAAGCCACACTTTTGATGTACACTAGATTACCTCTTTATGTGTGCTCCCGAGGCACTGCAGTAAGAACAGTGTTCACAATAAACAAGTCAAAACAAGATTAATCAATCTGATTTCCTCACAGGTAAATTATATTTAATTCCAGATTTGTGTTTAGAAAAACAAAGAAAAATCAGATAATGGACCATTTGTTTGGTTTTGGTTTTCTTCCTGTTAAAAGGGAGTTTTTCCTTCCCACTGTAGCCAAGTGCTTGCTCACAGGGGGTCGTTTTGACCGTTGGGGTTTTACATAATTATTGTATGGCCTTGCCTTACAATATAAAGCGCCTTGGGGCAACTGTTTGTTGTGATTTGGCGCTATATAAAAAAATTGATTGATTGATTGATTGATTGGTTTTCTTTTTCTGTTTTTGCGGGTGGCGTAGCGGTCAGATGTGATTTTGTCTTTATTGATATTAGCAGTTCGAACTGTGGTCAGGGTGAATTAAAGCATCGTGCAAGTTCAGGTTGTCTGTGATTAGACCCATGCATCATTGTTGTGCAGAAAATTTTTAATTTGATCATTTGAGTACTAGCTAGTTAATGTCAGCTATTACACGTCTAGTTGTCCCAACCCCACTGTTGAGCCACAGTTAAAGTGTCATGTTCAACATGAAGCAGCCAGTGCAACATTTCATTGGATTCAAACAAACATCTGCTACAAGGTTCAACACGATACACTGAGCACTAAAGATGTGACCGCTCTCTGATTCTAGACTTTTCAAACTGCACACTACATTTTTTTAATCAACACAAAGTCCATCTGACAGTGAACCCCACCACAGCAAACCCCTGACCTCAGACCTGACAGCAAGTCACAACGTAAGCAGTCACATGCTTATGGGATAGTCTGCAGCAGATCCATGGCCCTCTCTAACAGGGGGATTAAGATTTGCTTTAAGTTGGAAATCCACATATAGAATTCCTCTGGCATGTTAGTATTTAGCATCTTCAGGATTTGGCCCCACAGAAAGTCTGGATCTGCAACGACACACAATCGCAGCAGGGTTTTAGCCAGAAAAACCAGACCTGGGGTACTAACAACAAATACTCTACATACGGCACCTAGGCGATATACCAACCACCTGACCAATTATGAGCGGAAATGATCAGCCATTCGAACGCATTAATATCTGGCACAACTGATGTTGGGTGGGAATGAGTCAGCACTGCCTGCAGAACCATGAGCTGACCAACAAATGAACATAACGGTGGCACAAAGAATAAAACAAGCACCAACAGCACATCCTACAGCCCAGAAACAACACAACACAAAACCTCCGACGACTACAGAAACAGGAAATTCCCCACAAACAATCAGGAAGAGAGCATATCCTCAAACACACAGTAATGACCATTATCATATCCAAACAAAAGCAGGAACGTTTGAAAAAACACATTTATTTACCTTGAGGCTTTTCATCACCACCTGGCAGAAAAAAAAAAAAAAACAAACCGCCAAATTAAAGAATGTCAAACTTGTTTGGCAATTTCCATGTTTATAGCAATTATACTGAACCAAAATGAATAAAACTAAAATTGGAAATGACACTTACCTCCACGAGTATCCCGAACATGGCCTAAAGAGAAAAAAAAGTGACATGAGAAAGGAAAACCTTCAATGCATCTTTTGATCCCTTCTTTCTAATCACCGGACTACTGAGGAAAAAACAAACCTGTGTAGAAATACACTACTTTATAGATTGGTATTTATTTGTATTCCACAGTGCATCCAGAAAGTAGAATACAGTAGATTTTTTTTGTCATGTCACAGTAATACAATGAAGTTCAGTACTCAAAAAAGGTACCATATTAAATAGCCAACTAAGTATTCACAGTGCTTCACTTTTTCCACATTTTATGTTCCAGCCTTATTCCAAAATGGAGTAAATTCATTTTTTACCCTCAAAATTCTACACACCATAATGACATGAAGATTTTTTTTTCTAATTTATTAACATAGAAAACTAAGAAATCGCATGTACAGAAGTATTCACACCCTTTGCTCAATACTTTGTTGATGCACCTTTGGCAGCAATTACAGCCTCATGTCTTTCAGAATATGATGCCACAAGCTTGGTGCACCTTTCTTTGGGGATTTTTGTCCATTCCTCTTTGAAGCATCTTTCAAGCTCCATCAGGTTGGATGGGGAGTGACAGTGCACAGCCATTTTCAGATCTCTCCAGAGATGTGCAATCGGATTCAGGGCTGGGCTCTGGCTGGACCACTCAAGGACATTCACAGAGTTGTCCTGAACTCACTACTTTGATATCTTGGCTGTGTGTTTCAGGTCATGATCCGGCGGAAGGATGAACTGTCACCAGTCTGAGGTCAAAATCACTCTGGAGCAATTTTTCATCCAGGATGTCTCTGCACATTACTGCATTCATCTTTCCCTCAATCATGACTAATCTGTCAGTTCCTGCTGTTGAAAAACATCCCCACAGCATGATGCTGCCACCACCATGCTTCACTGTAGGGATGGTGCCTGGATTCCTCCAAACATGACACCTGGCATTCACATCCAAAGAATTAAATCTTTGTTTCTCAAAGTCAGAGTCCTTCAGGTGCTTTTTGTCAAACTCCAGCTGGGTTGCCATGTGCCTTTTAATAAGGAGTGGCTTCCGTCTGGCCACTCTACCATACAGACCTTATTGGTGGTTTGCTGCAGAGATAGTTGTCCTTCTGGAAGTTTCTCCTCTTCACAGAGGAATGCTGGAGCTCTGACAGAGTGACCATCGGGTTCTTTGTCACCTCCCTGACTAAGGCCCTTCTCTCAAAGGAGTGGCTTCAGGACAACTCTGTGAATGCCAGCTTGTGGCAACTTAGCTGGGCCATCTGCAACAACCTTGAAACCCTGCTGCAAGCTGACAGCATTAGACTTGCACCAAATACTCATGCAGCTCTGTACCCAATCAGTTATCATAAAGCTCACCACTGCGGTGCAGCAAGCAGACAGCACACAATGAGATGTACAAGGAGCATGGGGCACAAGTGACTTTGAAACAGCAATCTTCTTGGAGATAAGCATGCCAACCACTTATCTGTGTCCAACTCCTCAAAATGGCTAAATGAGCTTGATTTTTCAAGGTCACCCAAGGTCAATGGTTACATGACCAGTACACATGTAAAATATGACTTTATACTGAACAGGAACCCCAGGTATATCTTTAACCCATTCTGTGAGCACTTAAGGTTCATCTCAGATGTGAGAACAAACTTTGAGATACTATGAGGAGCATGTTGATGGTTGAGTTCAGTGTTTGCGGTGCTGCTGATGACATACCTTCTGCCGACCTGCCTCCTGAGCTTCCTCCATCAGGTTTATAGCCATCAAGAACGTCAATCAAATCTGAATCACTAATACCTAAGAAATTATCAGAAGAAAAATTAATGATTTGACTTTATAAGTACAGCATCAGTACAGTCATTTTAACAAATGATTGTGATTAAAGTTTTTGTGGTCGTCCTTCTTCCAAATACAAACAAAAGTGGCCTTAGTGGCCACCAGAACCCGGAAATTAGCAACAAAGCTTAAAAAATGACCAGACAAGGCACATTCCACTGTGACATTACAATTAAAACTAATATATTATAGAATAACTGCAAATTATGTTGACAGATGTTATAATGGCACAAAATAGGTTTGCAATTTTGCACCTGTATCCATCAGAATCCAAATTTTAAGGAGTTATTGGGGGGAAAAGGTGCTGAGTTTCCTCACTAAATGACTCCACTATGCCTTTGCATGGCCTGCTCATAACAGTGGATATCAACTTATTACCTCAACCAACCCTGACAGAGGAGAAAGAAAGTGATCTGATACAAAGGCTGTTATGCTGTATTTTGTTTAACATGCAGATGTAAATATGGGCTCAACCCCTAGCCTCCACCCCCCGCCCTTAATTGGAATAAGTGGATGAATGAATGACTAGTTTTATATATGAGTAAATAAAAACTGACTCTGTGGGCATAAATATAGACAGTGCAGGCAGTGGATCTGTACTGGGGATTAGGCTTATTTTTTATATTACTTATTTGTTGCTATATTCAGTCCCAAATCAGAAAAAGTTGGGAGATATGGAAAATACAAATAAAAAAATACAGTAATTCTTACATTTACTTCCACTTCTATTTCACTGCAGACAGTACAAACCCAAGATATTTCATGTTTTTTTGTGGTCAGTTTCATTCCATTTGTTAATATACATCCATTTTTAATTTCAGGCCTACAACAAATTTAAAAAAAAGTTGGCATGGGGCAGTAAATGAGGTAATAAAAATTGAATTATGATTCTCAGTCATCCAGGATAAGATCAAGCGTCAAATGTTTTGCCACTGATCCAAGTGGCATCAACAGCCAGACTGATGAGTAACAAAACACTTCCTAATTAAACAAGACGTCCAGTTGCCTTGACTAACCATCAGGAAGCTTCCATTAAATAAAAGATGTTACTTCAAACAGGTGACATCAACAGGTGACTGTAATAATGATTTGGTACAAAAGCAGAATTGATGAAAGGCCGAGTCTTTGAGGAGCAAAAAGATCGGCAGAGGAACTCCAGTTTGTCGACAAATGTTTAGGAAAGTTTTTGAAATGTTTAACAAACAGTGTTCCACAAAGAAAGATTAGAATGCATTTGCATATTTCTCACTCTACAGTGCATAGTATCATTGAATGAGTCAAGGAATCTGGAATTTCAGTGCTTAAAGGGAAAGGTGCAAGCCTCATCTGAACATCTGTGATCTCCAATTCCTCAGACAGCACTGCATCAAGAACTGTCATACATCAATAGCTGATATAACCACATGATGAATTTATTCGGCATACACACATACGAGGTCTGTTAGAAAAGTATCCGACCTTTTTATTTTTTGCAAAAACCATATGGATTTGAATCACGTGTGATTGCATCAGCCAAGCTTGAACCTTCGTGCGCATGCGTGAGTTTTTTCACGCCTGTGGGTTGCATCATTCGCCTGTGAGCAGGCTTTGTGGAAGGAGTGGTCCAGCCCCCTGGGCGGATTTTTATTGTCAGGAAAATGGCTGAGCGACTGCCGCTTTGCTGCATCAAAATTTTTTCAGAAACTGTGAGAGACAGCCAGGTGGAAACCATTCGGAAAATTCAGATGGCTTTCGGTGAAGATCTTATGGACATCACACAGATTAAGGAGCATTACAACCGGATTAAAGACGGCCCATAGTGGCAGAGGGCGCGCCATGCTTCGAGTGGCCATCGACAGGCTGAAACGACCAGGTCATTTCCAAAGTGAAGGCTGTGTTGATCTGGGACGTCGTCTGACTACCAGAGAAATGGCAAGAGAGGTAGACATAGCACTTTTTCGGCACATTACACATTACACATTACACTGTTACAGGAGATTTTGTAATGAAAGACGTGCGGCGGAATTCGCGCATCAGGACGGAGCCACGTAATGGCACAGAACAAAAAGCACCTCCGTGTTGGAAGTCTCACGGGATATGTCCAGCTCTTCGACCATTCGGAAGATTTAGACGGCTTTGGGTGGCTTTTCAGTCGCGTGAGTATCCGAGAAATTGTCGAAGATCTGAGCATGTCACATGTCCTTGTCCTGTGAGACCAACATGGAGGTGCTTTCGTTCTGCGCCATTAGCGGCTCCATGGCGAATTCCTCCGCTCCTGTTTTCATGACAAAATCTCCTTTAACAGTGGAATGTGCCAGAACAGTGCTGATGTCCACCTTTTCTGCCATTGCTCTGGTAGTCAGACGACGTCCCGGATCAACACAGCATTCAGTTTGGAAATGATCTGGTCGTTTCAGCCTGTCGATCGCCGCTCGGAGCGCCCTCCGCCATTGTGCGCCGTCTTTAAACCAGCTGTAACACTCCTTAATCTGTGTGATGCCCATAAAATCGTCCCTGAAAGCCATCTGAATTTTCCGAATGGTGTCCACCTGGCTGTCTCTCACAGTTTCTGGAAAAATTTGATGCAGCGCTGCTCCAGCCGTTCAGACATTTTCCTCACAATGAAAATCCGATGAGGGGGCTGGACCACTCCTACCACAAAGCGTGCTCACAGACGAATAACGCAACCGACAGGCATGAAAAAACTCACGCATGCGCACGAAGGTTCAAGCTTGCCTGATGCAATCACACGATTCAAATCCATATGGTTTTTGCAAAAAATAAAAAGGTCGGATACTTTTCTAACAGACCTCGTACTTAACAAAAAACATCTCCAGAAGCCAGGGTCTGTCATGGTATGGGGTTGTGTCAGTGCCCCCGGGCAAAGGAAATTTACACTTCTGTGATAGCAGCAATAATACAGAAACTATTCTTCAGCGCTCTGATGGTGGTTCAGCTATAAAACTACTGAGGACCTAGCAACAGTAATTGAATGAGAGACTACTTTCAAATGACATTTAACTAAAAATGGAGTGGGCTTTGCTGAGGTTATTATGAGTAACATTTGCAGACTCACCTCCACCACTTTTTGGCGGCACAGGATTTTTCTCGTCATTATCTATATACACAGACAATTTGAACATTAGGATTAGATCAGTATCATAAGTAAGCAGACAGCGTGAGGCGGCATCAAAAGCTCAAGATTCTCCACAAACTCTAACAATCACTTTAAATGTTATTAAAACTATGCTCAGTGGATTAAGAGTCAAATGGAACCAAACATACAAGCTGGCCAGTATAATTTGGCAAGGTACAAATTTTAACTGGGACAAAAAAAAAAAAAAAAACACACACACATTGGTTACATCAGAGAAACTTTCCACAGCCCATTTTACCTGGAAGTAGAGCATCTGCTAGATCCAACAAACCTGGAAGAAAAAAATAAAGTAAGCTTGCTTCAAAGGATGACTGTCATGTAGCAGCCCTTCGTAGCACTTCACCATGACATATAATGGAGTCAGGGGAGCAGAAAAGTATATCTGGGGGTTTTACGGGGAAAGGTCAGGTTGAGGACTAAGATGAGGAGTATCACTTGCATTGTAAGTAGTATCAACTCTGACATTTTTGCCAAGTGGCGTGTTTCTCTGTGCATGATCCAGCATGCAGGCAGCTGAGTTGAGGACCTCAGTAGCTGGAGAAGGCCAAGGGGGCACTCATGCTTCATCTCGCTGTAGCAAATAGATGGTTATTTTACAGATGTGGCGATGGACTGGATGTCTGCCGAGGTGGTTGCCATCCAAGACCCAAGGTGGTTCCGTGGTTTGGTGGATGTGGGGAAGTGCAGTACCAGTGCATGCTCCCAGACTTGACCTGTCAACTTACCCATGGTGAGTTGCTTGGTGGTGAATCCAGTAGAAAATCTTTGCTCACTTCACTCACTGGTTTTCAGGATGAAAGTCACCTGCACTATTGATGCGTAAGGCAAAACCTGCAGACTGAGTGGCTGATTTATATCATTATTTCTGCTGTGTAACAGGACAATAAATCTATCACAGGCTAAAAATGTCCAAGGTTTAACATGGCTATCAATAGAAATGATATTACAATCCCATACTGGGAGTTTTGTTGCCCAGCCCTAGCAATTCATGTTTAGTATTCTGTATTTTTTGTGGTACAGTATTACCATAAAAGTTATAACTATGACAGTCACAATTTTTGTCATTTTGTCTCTTAGCACCACCACAATGGAGCTAAAATGAAACTATGAAGATATGATTGTAGCATGGACATTGCACTCATAATTCACAGCATTTAACAAAAATACTTTGATTTTGTAAATCGTTCTTTCGAAAAAAGAAGATGTATAATTTAAGCTGCAGTGTCCCAGAAGGCGTAAGGGAGACTTGGGCCTAGATTTAAATTGTTTTCGGCTTTCAAACTGTCATGAAGCTATGACTAATACTGCACCAGACAAATGCTGAATTATGCACACTTTCTCCAATCACGGCCACAGAAGCCTGTAACTCCTTCAGAGTTGTAAATGAGTATCTTGGTGATTTTCTTCACTACTCCAATTCTTGTACAGTAACTCAGTTTTTGAGAATACCTACTCCAAACTAAATATCTTGGAATTTTTATGGAATTTATTGTCGAGACGGCAGATGCCTGAATGGAGCGCTGTGATGAGGCAATTCTTTAAAACCGCTGCATTTCTTCTGTAATTTTCATGATAAGGAATTAAAGTATTTCCAGGACGTTGTCTTCCAAAACAAGGACATCTTATCATTGGTCTGTGATGATGAATCTGACTGAAACGACATAACAGGTCAGATTCAGACTTTATATGTACTCTGTGTGTGAGTGGTTTTAATATTTAAAAACAGCCTGAACTGTTGAATGGTCGCATGAGAACTGTAGCTTTAGCTGCTGGTTAGTGCTCGGCCCATTATTTTGGTCTGTGAGGCTGAGAGCAACACAGCGCCGCGTCTTTTAAAAATACACAAACACACTGCTTCGCTTTAAATACTCAATAAGTCTACTTCAGATGATCAGTGCAAACCCACTTTCTCTTAAAAGCCTTTATTTTACTCAGTGTCCCGCTTCTGCTGTCTGCTACAGAACACTGTATTGTCTACTTACCCATTTTTCGTGGCAGCATTACAACGCCACATACAGGTCTGGCATGTAGTGTTTTCAGTGTCCCACAGCTGGCATGGAATGTTATTAACCAGTGTGTGTGTGTGTGTGTGTGTGTATGTATGTGTGTATATATATATATATATATATATATATATATATATATATATATATATATATATATATACACACACACACTTATTGTTATTTACATTAATTATTAAGATCCTATTGTATTATATATTATATATATATATACAGTAGTGTTCAGAATAATAGTAGTGCTATGTGACTAAAAAGATTAATCCAGATTTTGAGTATTTTTCTTATTGTTACATGGGAAACAAGGTACCAGTAGATTCAGTAGATTCTCACAAATCCAAATCCAACAAGACCAGGCATTCATGATATGCACTCTTAAGGCTATGAAATTGGGCTATTAGTAAAAACAAAAGTAGAAAAGGGGGTGTTCACAATAATAGTAGTGTGGCATTCAGTCAGTGAGTTTGTCAGTTTTGTGGAACAAACAGGTGTGAATCAGGTGTTGAACATGCCTGAGGAAAATGGGACGTTCAAGACATTGTTCAGAAGAACAGCGTAGTTTGATTAAAAAGTTGATTGGAGAGGGGAAAATGTATACGCAGGTGCAAAAAAATATAGGCTGTTCATCTACAATGATCTCCAATGCTTTAACATGGACAAAGAAACCAGAGAAGCATGGAAGAAAACGGAAAACAACCATCAAAATGGATAGAAGAATAACCAGAATGGCAAAGGCTCACCCACTGATCAGCTCCAGGATGGTCAAAGACAGTCTGGAGTTACCTGTAAGTGCTGTGACAGTTAGAAGACGCCTGTGTGAAGCTAATTTATTTGCAAGAATCCCCCGCAAAGTCCCTCTGTTAAATAAAAGACATGTGCAGAAGAGGTTACAATTTGCCAAAGAACACATCAACTGGCCTAAAGAAAAACTGAGGAATATTTTGTGGACTGACGAGAGTAAAATTGTTCTTTTTGGGCCTATATATCACATACCAGGTATCATGGATCAGTTTGGATATGTAAAATACTTAAAGAGGTCATGTTGCCTTATGCTGAAGAGGACATGCCCTTGAAATGGGTGTTTCAACAAGACAATGACCCCAAGCACACTAGTAAATGAGCAAAATCTTGGTTCCAAACCAACAAAATTAATGTTTTGGAGTGGCCTGCCCAATCCCCGGACCTAAATCCAATTGAGAACTTGTGGGGAGACATCAAAAAAGCTGTTTCTGAAAAACCAAGAAATGTGGAATGTTGTTAAAGAATCTTGGAGTGGAATAACAGCTGAAAGGTGCCACAAGTTGGTTGACTCCATGCCTCGCAGATGTGAAGAAATAATGAAAAACTGTGGTTATACAACTAAATACTAGTTTAATGATTCACAGGATTGCTAAACAAGCAGTTTGAACATAATAGTTTTGAGTTTGTAGCGTCAAGAGCAGATGCTACTATTATTATGAACACCCCCTTTTCTACTTTTTTTACTAATAGCCCAATTTCATAGCTTTAAGAGTGTGCATATCATGAATGCTTGGTCTTGTTGGATTTGTGAGAATCTACTGAATCTACTGGTACCTTGTTTCCCATGTAACAATAAGAAATATACTCAAAACCTGGATTAATCTTTTTAGTCACATAGCACTACTATTATACTGAACACTACTGTATATATATATATATATATATATATATATATATATATATATATATATACACACACACAGTGGTGGGTACAGATAACCAAAAAATTAACTTTGATAACAGATAATCAAATAACTGAAAAGTTATCTTCGATAAAGATAAAACAATAAACGATCCAAAAATGTATCGGAAGTTACAGATAACTTCCAATATTGTCTCTGGTACATTTTTAACTACTAATAAACCAGTTTAAGTTTTAATGCCACAACAGCTTCTACTAATATTAAAAGTAACACAACAGACACAAACAATGAGACCACACTTTTTTCTTTGAACATTCTGCTACTGCTGGAAGCTCTTGTTTAAAACAGTGCTCCCAGCACAGAGACACTCTGAGAGCAGCCATAAAACCAGCTCTCTATCAATCTCAATGCGCCAGTCAGGCAGAGGTCTTGAAAAATAAAGTCATACTGACTTATGGTTTTGATTTATAAATAACATTAATACCAATAGAATAACTCCATTAATATCAATTCTGTCATTTGTACAAAGTTAAAATATAGCGTATATCTTTTCATGTTCAATAATGCACTAATTCTGAGGTTTTGTAACAAATACAGGCAAAGTATTCTGGGTAAAAGTGCCTCTGCTAAACACTGATTGGTTCAGTCATTCATTATGTAAACCAACACGTTAATGTGACGTCTGTCATGTGTTGGTGTTTACAGATAATGTCCTTTTGTAAAATATTCCATTTTTTTAATTGTAAAAACAGGCATTTTTATGGAGCCGTGAAAGTGTCATCGCAAAATGTTTTGCATGTGGAGAGAATGTGCGCACGTTTTATGAGGTTGTAAAACGTGCTTCACACTGTGCGAGAAGATATTTCATGCAGGAATTTTTTGGACCGAGTTTCAGGTTAATCGCGTGTCCTGCATCATGTAGTGTACATGGAGTAACAAGCTGCGTTTAACATCTCAGGACCACCTCCTGATCGCCGATCATATAGTCCAATGAAAATCAAACCTGTTTGATATTATTTTGGTCGGCCGTTGTGAGGGTATCCTGCTGCTGAAAAGCTACAAGCATCAAACCGCTCGCACTGTGCATGTGCAAACACTGCAGAGCTGTCTTGTAATGTTATTTTATCTATTTTTTTGCTGTTGTTTTGGGTTTTTTTTTTAACTTCATTTGTAAAAAAAAAAAAAAGCCATTTGCAAAGCCAAAAAGTTGATTTGACAATCATCTGATATAACCAGATGCTTAGGTCTTAGGGCGAATACTGCCATGAACACTACTGGCCAGTAGATGGCAGTAGAGGCCTTGAAAACAAAATTCCAGATAATCCCTGTCTGCTACATTTAAAATGCGTGGAATTTAACAAACGCAAATACAATAACAATGTCTAGAAAGAATATATTCACGAGAGTTTTAGGCACTAGAGTTTAATGCTGTTGTCCGTGGAGCCTGAACAGAGTGTCTGAAATGCATTTGTCCTGTCGTGAATGTACTGAGATTACATCATCCTACCCATAATGCACTGGGCACAGCAGGTGCTCACAAAACCTTAAAAATTAGCACATTACTTTAAAACTAAAACATACATCTGATATTTTCACTTTATAAAACTTCAGACATGACAGTAATTTTAAATAACTTTTAAATAACATTTTCCTCACAATGAAAATCCGATGAGGGGGCTGGACCACTCCTACCACAAAGCGTGCTCACAGACGAATAACGCAACCGACAGGCATGAAAAAACTCACGCATGCGCACGAAGGTTCAAGCTTGCCTGATGCAATCACACGATTCAAATCCATATGGTTTTTTGCAAAAAATAAAAAGGTCGGATACTTTTCTAACAGACCTCGTACTTAACAAAAAACATCTCCAGAAGCCAGGGTCTGTCATGGTATGGGGTTGTGTCAGTGCCCCCGGGCAAAGGAAATTTACACTTCTGTGATAGCAGCAATAATACAGAAACTATTCTTCAGCGCTCTGATGGTGGTTCAGCTATAAAACTACTGAGGACCTAGCAACAGTAATTGAATGAGAGACTACTTTCAAATGACATTTAACTAAAAATGGAGTGGGCTTTGCTGAGGTTATTATGAGTAACATTTGCAGACTCACCTCCACCACTTTTTGGCGGCACAGGATTTTTCTCGTCATTATCTATATACACAGACAATTTGAACATTAGGATTAGATCAGTATCATAAGTAAGCAGACAGCGTGAGGCGGCATCAAAAGCTCAAGATTCTCCACAAACTCTAACAATCACTTTAAATGTTATTAAAAACTATGCTCAGTGGATTAAGAGTCAAATGGAACCAAACATACAAGCTGGCCAGTATAATTTGGCAAGGTACAAATTTTAACTGGGACAAAAAAAAAAAAAAAAAACACACACACATTGGTTACATCAGAGAAACTTTCCACAGCCCATTTTACCTGGAAGTAGAGCATCTGCTAGATCCAACAAACCTGGAAGAAAAAAATAAAGTAAGCTTGCTTCAAAGGATGACTGTCATGTAGCAGCCCTTCGTAGCACTTCACCATGACATATAATGGAGTCAGGGGAGCAGAAAAGTATATCTGGGGGTTTTACGGGGAAAGGTCAGGTTGAGGACTAAGATGAGGAGTATCACTTGCATTGTAAGTAGTATCAACTCTGACATTTTTGCCAAGTGGCGTGTTTCTCTGTGCATGATCCAGCATGCAGGCAGCTGAGTTGAGGACCTCAGTAGCTGGAGAAGGCCAAGGGGGCACTCATGCTTCATCTCGCTGTAGCAAATAGATGGTTATTTTACAGATGTGGCGATGGACTGGATGTCTGCCGAGGTGGTTGCCATCCAAGACCCAAGGTGGTTCCGTGGTTTGGTGGATGTGGGGAAGTGCAGTACCAGTGCATGCTCCCAGACTTGACCTGTCAACTTACCCATGGTGAGTTGCTTGGTGGTGAATCCAGTAGAAAATCTTTGCTCACTTCACTCACTGGTTTTCAGGATGAAATTCACCTGCACTATTGATGCGTAAGGCAAAACCTGCAGACTGAGTGGCTGATTTATATCATTATTTCTGCTGTGTAACAGGACAATAAATCTATCACAGGCTAAAAATGTCCAAGGTTTAACATGGCTATCAATAGAAATGATATTACAATCCCATACTGGGAGTTTTGTTGCCCAGCCCTAGCAATTCATGTTTAGTATTCTGTATTTTTTGTGGTACAGTATTACCATAAAAGTTATAACTATGACAGTCACAATTTTTGTCATTTTGTCTCTTAGCACCACCACAATGGAGCTAAAATGAAACTATGAAGATATGATTGTAGCATGGACATTGCACTCATAATTCACAGCATTTAACAAAAATACTTTGATTTTGTAAATCGTTCTTTTGAAAAAAGAAGATGTATAATTTAAGCTGCAGTGTCCCAGAAGGCGTAAGGGAGACTTGGGCCTAGATTTAAATTGTTTTCGGCTTTCAAACTGTCATGAAGCTATGACTAATACTGCACCAGACAAATGCTGAATTATGCACACTTTCTCCAATCACGG
Source organism: Thalassophryne amazonica (assembly GCF_902500255.1). Taxonomy (NCBI): domain Eukaryota; kingdom Metazoa; phylum Chordata; class Actinopteri; order Batrachoidiformes; family Batrachoididae; genus Thalassophryne; species Thalassophryne amazonica. Next base: position 111,919,619 of record NC_047103.1, on the reverse strand, counting down.
CCACAGAAGCCTGTAACTCCTTCAGAGTTGTAAATGAGTATCTTGGTGATTTTCTTCACTACTCCAATTCTTGTACAGTAACTCAGTTTTTGAGAATACCTACTCCAAACTAAATATTTTGGAATTTTTATGGAATTTATTGTCGAGACGGCGGATGCCTGAATGGAGCGCTGTGATGAGGGAATTCTTTAAAACCGCTGCATTTCTCCTGTAATTTTCATGATAAGGAATTAAAGTATTTCCTGGACGTTGTCTTCCAAAACAAGGACATCTTATCATTGGTCTGTGATGATGAATCTGACTGAAACGACATAACAGGTCAGATTCAGACTTTATATGTACTCTGTGTGTGAGTGGTTTTAATATTTAAAAACAGCCTGAACTGTTGAATGGTCGCATGAGAACTGTAGCTTTAGCTGCTGGTTAGTGCTCGGCCCATTATTTTGGTCTGTGAGGCTGAGAGCAACACAGCGCCGCGTCTTTTAAAAATACACAAACACACTGCTTCGCTTTAAATACTCAATAAGTCTACTTCAGATGATCAGTGCAAACCCACTTTCTCTTAAAAGCCTTTATTTTACTCAGTGTCCCGCTTCTGCTGTCTGCTACAGAACACTGTATTGTCTACTTACCCATTTTTCGTGGCAGCATTACAACGCCACATACAGGTCTGGCATGTAGTGTTTTCAGTGTCCCACAGCTGGCATGGAATGTTATTAACCAGTGTGTGTGTGTGTGTGTGTGTGTATGTATGTGTATATATATATATATATATATATATATATATATATATATATATATATATAAACACACACACACTTATTGTTATTTACATTAATTATTAAGATCCTATTGTATTATATATTATATATATATATACAGTAGTGTTCAGAATAATAGTAGTGCTATGTGACTAAAAAGATTAATCCAGATTTTGAGTATTTTTCTTATTGTTACATGGGAAACAAGGTACCAGTAGATTCAGTAGATTCTCACAAATCCAAATCCAACAAGACCAGGCATTCATGATATGCACTCTTAAGGCTATGAAATTGGGCTATTAGTAAAAACAAAAGTAGAAAAGGGGGTGTTCACAATAATAGTAGTGTGGCATTCAGTCAGTGAGTTTGTCAGTTTTGTGGAACAAACAGGTGTGAATCAGGTGTTGAACATGCCTGAGGAAAATGGGACGTTCAAGACATTGTTCAGAAGAACAGCGTAGTTTGATTAAAAAGTTGATTGGAGAGGGGAAAATGTATACGCAGGTGCAAAAAAATATAGGCTGTTCATCTACAATGATCTCCAATGCTTTAACATGGACAAAGAAACCAGAGAAGCATGGAAGAAAACGGAAAACAACCATCAAAATGGATAGAAGAATAACCAGAATGGCAAAGGCTCACCCACTGATCAGCTCCAGGATGGTCAAAGACAGTCTGGAGTTACCTGTAAGTGCTGTGACAGTTAGAAGACGCCTGTGTGAAGCTAATTTATTTGCAAGAATCCCCCGCAAAGTCCCTCTGTTAAATAAAAGACATGTGCAGAAGAGGTTACAATTTGCCAAAGAACACATCAACTGGCCTAAAGAAAAACTGAGGAATATTTTGTGGACTGACAAGAGTAAAATTGTTCTTTTTGGGCCTATATATCACATACCAGGTATCATGGATCAGTTTGGATGTGTAAAATACTTAAAGAGGTCATGTTGCCTTATGCTGAAGAGGACATGCCCTTGAAATGGGTGTTTCAACAAGACAATGACCCCAAGCACACTAGTAAATGAGCAAAATCTTGGTTCCAAACCAACAAAATTAATGTTTTGGAGTGGCCTGCCCAATCCCCGGACCTAAATCCAATTGAGAACTTGTGGGGAGACATCAAAAAAGCTGTTTCTGAAAAACCAAGAAATGTGGAATGTTGTTAAAGAATCTTGGAGTGGAATAACAGCTGAAAGGTGCCACAAGTTGGTTGACTCCATGCCTCGCAGATGTGAAGAAATAATGAAAAACTGTGGTTATACAACTAAATACTAGTTTAATGATTCACAGGATTGCTAAACAAGCAGTTTGAACATAATAGTTTTGAGTTTGTAGCGTCAAGAGCAGATGCTACTATTATTATGAACATCCCCTTTTCTACTTTTTTTTACTAATAGCCCAATTTCATAGCTTTAAGAGTGTGCATATCATGAATGCTTGGTCTTGTTGGATTTGTGAGAATCTACTGAATCTACTGGTACCTTGTTTCCCATGTAACAATAAGAAATATACTCAAAACCTGGATTAATCTTTTTAGTCACACAGCACTACTATTATACTGAACACTACTGTATATATATATATATATATATATATATATATATATATATATATATATATATATATATATATATATATATATATATATATATATATATATATATATATATACACACAGTGGTGGGTACAGATAACCAAAAAATTAACTTTGATAACAGATAATCAAATAACTGAAAAGTTATCTTCGATAAAGATAAAACAATAAACGATCCAAAAATGTATCGGAAGTTACAGATAACTTCCAATATTGTCTCTGGTACATTTTTAACTACTAATAAACCAGTTTAAGTTTTAATGCCACAACAGCTTCTACTAATATTAAAAGTAACACAACAGACACAAACAATGAGACCACACTTTTTTCTTTGAACATTCTGCTACTGCTGGAAGCTCTTGTTTAAAACAGTGCTCCCAGCACAGAGACACTCTGAGAGCAGCCATAAAACCAGCTCTCTATCAATCTCAATGCGCCAGTCAGGCAGAGGTCTTGAAAAATAAAGTCATACTGACTTATGGTTTTGATTTATAAATAACATTAATACCAATAGAATAACTCCATTAATATCAATTCTGTCATTTGTACAAAGTTAAAATATAGCATATATCTTTTCATGTTCAATAATGCACTAATTCTGAGGTTTTGTAACAAATACAGGCAAAGTATTCTGGGTAAAAGTGCCTCTGCTAAACACTGATTGGTTCAGTCATTCATTATGTAAACCAACACGTTAATGTGACGTCTGTCATGTGTTGGTGTTTACAGATAATGTCCTTTTGTAAAATATTCCATTTTTTTTAATTGTAAAAACAGGCATTTTTATGGAGCCGTGAAAGTGTCATCGCAAAATGTTTTGCATGTGGAGAGAATGTGCGCACGTTTTATGAGGTTGTAAAACGTGCTTCACACTGTGCGAGAAGATATTTCATGCAGGAATTTTTTGGACCGAGTTTCAGGTTAATCGCGTGTCCTGCATCATGTAGTGTACATGGAGTAACAAGCTGCGTTTAACATCTCAGGACCACCTCCTGATCGCCGATCATATAGTCCAATGAAAATCAAACCTGTTTGATATTAGTTTGGTCGGCCGTTGTGAGGGTATCCTGCTGCTGAAAAGCTACAAGCATCAAACCGCTCGCACTGTGCATGTGCAAACACTGCAGAGCTGTCTTGTAATGTTATTTTATCTATTTTTTTGCTGTTGTTTTGGGTTTTTTTTTTAACTTCATTTGTAAAAAAAAAAAAAAGCCATTTGCAAAGCCAAAAAGTTGATTTGACAATCATCTGATATAACCAGATGCTTAGGACTTAGGGCGAATACTGCCATGAACACTACTGGCCAGTAGATGGCAGTAGAGGCCTTGAAAACAAAATTCCAGATAATCCCTGTCTGCTACATTTAAAATGCGTGGAATTTAACAAACGCAAATACAATAACAATGTCTAGAAAGAATATATTCACGAGAGTTTTAGGCACTAGAGTTTAATGCTGTTGTCCGTGGAGCCTGAACAGAGTGTCTGAAATGCATTTGTCCTGTCGTGAATGTACTGAGATTACATCATCCTACCCATAATGCACTGGGCACAGCAGGTGCTCACAAAACCTTAAAAATTAGCACATTACTTTAAAACTAAAACATACATCTGATATTTCACTTTATAAAACTTCAGACATGACAGTAATTTTAAATAACTTTTAAATAACATTTTCCTCACAATGAAAATCCGATGAGGGGGCTGGACCACTCCTACCACAAAGCGTGCTCACAGACGAATAACGCAACCGACAGGCATGAAAAAACTCACGCATGCGCACGAAGGTTCAAGCTTGCCTGATGCAATCACACGATTCAAATCCATATGGTTTTTTGCAAAAAATAAAAAGGTCGGATACTTTTCTAACAGACCTCGTACTTAACAAAAAACATCTCCAGAAGCCAGGGTCTGTCATGGTATGGGGTTGTGTCAGTGCCCCCGGGCAAAGGAAATTTACACTTCTGTGATAGCAGCAATAATACAGAAACTATTCTTCAGCGCTCTGATGGTGGTTCAGCTATAAAACTACTGAGGACCTAGCAACAGTAATTGAATGAGAGACTACTTTCAAATGACATTTAACTAAAAATGGAGTGGGCTTTGCTGAGGTTATTATGAGTAACATTTGCAGACTCACCTCCACCACTTTTGGCGGCACAGGATTTTTCTCGTCATTATCTATATACACAGACAATTTGAACATTAGGATTAGATCAGTATCATAAGTAAGCAGACAGCGTGAGGCGGCATCAAAAGCTCAAGATTCTCCACAAACTCTAACAATCACTTTAAATGTTATTAAAAACTATGCTCAGTGGATTAAGAGTCAAATGGAACCAAACATACAAGCTGGCCAGTATAATTTGGCAAGGTACAAATTTTAACTGGGACAAAAAAAAAAAAAAAAACACACACACATTGGTTACATCAGAGAAACTTTCCACAGCCCATTTTACCTGGAAGTAGAGCATCTGCTAGATCCAACAAACCTGGAAGAAAAAAATAAAGTAAGCTTGCTTCAAAGGATGACTGTCATGTAGCAGCCCTTCGTAGCACTTCACCATGACATATAATGGAGTCAGGGGAGCAGAAAAGTATATCTGGGGGTTTTACGGGGAAAGGTCAGGTTGAGGACTAAGATGAGGAGTATCACTTGCATTGTAAGTAGTATCAACTCTGACATTTTTGCCAAGTGGCGTGTTTCTCTGTGCATGATCCAGCATGCAGGCAGCTGAGTTGAGGACCTCAGTAGCTGGAGAAGGCCAAGGGGGCACTCATGCTTCATCTCGCTGTAGCAAATAGATGGTTATTTTACAGATGTGGCGATGGACTGGATGTCTGCCGAGGTGGTTGCCATCCAAGACCCAAGGTGGTTCCGTGGTTTGGTGGATGTGGGGAAGTGCAGTACCAGTGCATGCTCCCAGACTTGACCTGTCAACTTACCCATGGTGAGTTGCTTGGTGGTGAATCCAGTAGAAAATCTTTGCTCACTTCACTCACTGGTTTTCAGGATGAAATTCACCTGCACTATTGATGCGTAAGGCAAAACCTGCAGACTGAGTGGCTGATTTATATCATTATTTCTGCTGTGTAACAGGACAATAAATCTATCACAGGCTAAAAATGTCCAAGGTTTAACATGGCTATCAATAGAAATGATATTACAATCCCATACTGGGAGTTTTGTTGCCCAGCCCTAGCAATTCATGTTTAGTATTCTGTATTTTTTGTGGTACAGTATTACCATAAAAGTTATAACTATGACAGTCACAATTTTTGTCATTTTGTCTCTTAGCACCACCACAATGGAGCTAAAATGAAACTATGAAGATATGATTGTAGCATGGACATTGCACTCATAATTCACAGCATTTAACAAAAATACTTTGATTTTGTAAATCGTTCTTTCGAAAAAAGAAGATGTATAATTTAAGCTGCAGTGTCCCAGAAGGCGTAAGGGAGACTTGGGCCTAGATTTAAATTGTTTTCGGCTTTCAAACTGTCATGAAGCTATGACTAATACTGCACCAGACAAATGCTGAATTATGCACACTTTCTCCAATCACGGCCACAGAAGCCTGTAACTCCTTCAGAGTTGTAAATGAGTATCTTGGTGATTTTCTTCACTACTCCAATTCTTGTACAGTAACTCAGTTTTTGAGAATACCTACTCCAAACTAAATATTTTGGAATTTTTATGGAATTTATTGTCGAGACGGCGGATGCCTGAATGGAGCGCTGTGATGAGGGAATTCTTTAAAACCGCTGCATTTCTTCTGTAATTTTCATGATAAGGAATTAAAGTATTTCCTGGACGTTGTCTTCCAAAACAAGGACATCTTATCATTGGTCTGTGATGATGAATCTGACTGAAACGACATAACAGGTCAGATTCAGACTTTATATGTACTCTGTGTGTGAGTGGTTTTAATATTTAAAAACAGCCTGAACTGTTGAATGGTCGCATGAGAACTGTAGCTTTAGCTGCTGGTTAGTGCTCGGCCCATTATTTTGGTCTGTGAGGCTGAGAGCAACACAGCGCCGCGTCTTTTAAAAATACACAAACACACTGCTTCGCTTTAAATACTCAATAAGTCTACTTCAAATGATCAGTGCAAACCCACTTTCTCTTAAAAGCCTTTATTTTACTCAGTGTCCCGCTTCTGCTGTCTGCTACAGAACACTGTATTGTCTACTTACCCATTTTTCGTGGCAGCATTACAACGCCACATACAGGTCTGGCATGTAGTGTTTTCAGTGTCCCACAGCTGGCATGGAATGTTATTAACCAGTGTGTGTGTGTGTGTGTGTGTGTGTGTATGTATGTGTGTGTATATATATATATATATATATATATATATATATATATATATATATATATACACACACACTTATTGTTATTTACATTCATTATTAAGATCCTATTGTATTATATATTATATATACACTCAACAAAAATATAAACGCAACACTTTTGGTTTTGCTCCCATTTTGTATGAGATGAACTCAAAGATCTAAAACTTTTTCCACATACACAATATCACCATTTCTCTCAAATATTGTTCACAACCCAGTCTAAATCTGTGATAGTGAGCACTTCTCCTTTGCTGAGATAATCCATCCCACCTCACAGGTGTGCCATACCAAGATGCTGATTAGACACCATGATTAGTGCACAGGTGTGCCTTAGACTGCCCACAATAAAAGGCCACTCTGAAAGGTGCAGTTTTATCACACAGCACAATGCCACAGATGTCGCAAGATTTGAGGGAGCGTGAAATTGGCATGCTGACAGCAGGAATGTCAACCAGAGCTGTTGCTCGTGTATTGAATGTTCATGTCTCTACCATAAGCCGTCTCCAAAGTCGTTTCAGAGAATTTGGCAGTACATCCAACCAGCCTCTCAACCGCAGACCACGTGTAACCACACCAGCCCAGGACCTCCACATCCAGCATGTTCACCTCCAAGATCGTCTGAGACCAGCCACTCGGACAGCTGCTGGAACAATCGATTTGCATAACCAAAGAATTTCTGCACAAACTGTCAGAAACCATCTCAGGGAAGCTCATCTGCATGCTCGTCGTCCTCATCGGGGTCTTGACCTGACTCCAGTTCGTCGTCGTAACCGACTTGAGTGGGCAAATGCTCACATTCGCTGGCGTTTGGCACGTTGGAGAGGTGTTCTCTTCACGGATGATGCGAAGGAGATGTGTTGCACTGCATGAGGCAAATGGTGGTCACACCAGATACTGACTGGTATCCCCCCAATAAAACAAAACTGCACCTTTCAGAGTGGCCTTTTATTGTGGGCAGTCTAAGGCACACCTGTGCACTAATCATGGTGTCTAATCAGCATCTTGGTATGGCACACCTGTGAGGTGGGATGGATTATCTCAGCAAAGAAGAAGTGCTCACTATCACAGATTTAGACTGGTTTGTGAACAATATTTGAGAGAAATGGTGATATTGTGTATGTGGAAAAAGTTTAAGATCTTTGAGTTCATCTCATACAAAATGGGAGCAAAACCAAAAGTGTTGCGTTTATATTTTTGTTGAGTATATATATACAGTAGTGTTCAGAATAATAGTAGTGCTATGTGACTAAAAAGATTAATCCAGATTTTGAGTATTTTTCTTATTGTTACATGGGAAACAAGGTACCAGTAGATTCAGTAGATTCTCACAAATCCAAATCCAACAAGACCAGGCATTCATGATATGCACTCTTAAGGCTATGAAATTGGGCTATTAGTAAAAACAAAAGTAGAAAAGGGGGTGTTCACAATAATAGTAGTGTGGCATTCAGTCAGTGAGTTTGTCAGTTTTGTGGAACAAACAGGTGTGAATCAGGTGTTGAACATGTCTGAGGAAAATGGGACGTTCAAGACATTGTTCAGAAGAACAGCGTAGTTTGATTAAAAAGTTGATTGGAGAGGGGAAAATGTATACGCAGGTGCAAAAAAATATAGGCTGTTCATCTACAATGATCTCCAATGCTTTAACATGGACAAAGAAACCAGAGAAGCATGGAAGAAAACGGAAAACAACCATCAAAATGGATAGAAGAATAACCAGAATGGCAAAGGCTCACCCACTGATCAGCTCCAGGATGGTCAAAGACAGTCTGGAGTTACCTGTAAGTGCTGTGACAGTTAGAAGACGCCTGTGTGAAGCTAATTTATTTGCAAGAATCCCCCGCAAAGTCCCTCTGTTAAATAAAAGACATGTGCAGAAGAGGTTACAATTTGCCAAAGAACACATCAACTGGCCTAAAGAAAAACTGAGGAATATTTTGTGGACTGACGAGAGTAAAATTGTTCTTTTTGGGCCTATATATCACATACCAGGTATCATGGATCAGTTTGGATATGTAAAATACTTAAAGAGGTCATGTTGCCTTATGCTGAAGAGGACATGCCCTTGAAATGGGTGTTTCAACAAGACAATGACCCCAAGCACACTAGTAAATGGGCAAAATCTTGGTTCCAAACCAACAAAATTAATGTTTTGGAGTGGACTGCCCAATCCCCGGACCTAAATCCAATTGAGAACTTGTGGGGAGACATCAAAAAAGCTGTTTCTGAAAAACCAAGAAATGTGGAATGTTGTTAAAGAATCTTGGAGTGGAATAACAGCTGAAAGGTGCCACAAGTTGGTTGACTCCATGCCTCGCAGATGTGAAGAAATAATGAAAAACTGTGGTTATACAACTAAATACTAGTTTAATGATTCACAGGATTGCTAAACAAGCAGTTTGAACATAATAGTTTTGAGTTTGTAGCGTCAAGAGCAGATGCTACTATTATTATGAACACCCCCTTTTCTACTTTTTTTTACTAATAGCCCAATTTCATAGCTTTAAGAGTGTGCATATCATGAATGCTTGGTCTTGTTGGATTTGTGAGAATCTACTGAATCTACTGGTACCTTGTTTCCCATGTAACAATAAGAAATATACTCAAAACCTGGATTAATCTTTTTAGTCACACAGCACTACTATTATACTGAACACTACTGTGTATATATATATATATATATATATATATATATATATATATATATATATATATATATATATATATATATATATATATATATATATATATATATACACACACACAGTGGTGGGTACAGATAACCAAAAAATTAACTTTGATAACAGATAATCAAATAACTGAAAAGTTATCTTCGATAAAGATAAAACAATAAACGATCCAAAAATGTATCGGAAGTTACAGATAACTTCCAATATTGTCTCTGGTACATTTTTAACTACTAATAAACCAGTTTAAGTTTTAATGCCACAACAGCTTCTACTAATATTAAAAGTAACACAAAAGACACAAACAATGAGACCACACTTTTTTCTTTGAACATTCTGCTACTGCTGGAAGCTCTTGTTTAAAACAGTGCTCCCAGCACAGAGACACTCTGAGAGCAGCCATAAAACCAGCTCTCTATCAATCTCAATGCGCCAGTCAGGCAGAGGTCTTGAAAAATAAAGTCATACTGACTTATGGTTTTGATTTATAAATAACATTAATACCAATAGAATAACTCCATTAATATCAATTCTGTCATTTGTACAAAGTTAAAATATAGCATATATCTTTTCATGTTCAATAATGCACTAATTCTGAGGTTTTGTAACAAATACAGGCAAAGTATTCTGGGTAAAAGTGCCTCTGCTAAACACTGATTGGTTCAGTCATTCATTATGTAAACCAACACGTTAATGTGACGTCTGTCATGTGTTGGTGTTTACAGATAATGTCCTTTTGTAAAATATTCAATTTTTTTTAATTGTAAAAACAGGCATTTTTATGGAGCCGTGAAAGTGTCATCGCAAAATGTTTTGCATGTGGAGAGAATGTGCACACGTTTTATGAGGTTGTAAAACGTGCTTCACACTGTGCGAGAAGATATTTCATGCAGGAATTTTTTGGACCGAGTTTCAGGTTAATCGCGTGTCCTGCATCATGTAGTGTACATGGAGTAACAAGCTGCGTTTAACATCTCAGGACCACCTCCTGATCGCCGATCATATAGTCCAATGAAAATCAAACCTGTTTGATATTATTTTGGTCGGCCGTTGTGAGGGTATCCTGCTGCTGAAAAGCTACAAGCATCAAACCGCTCGCACTGTGCATGTGCAAACACTGCAGAGCTGTCTTGTAATGTTATTTTATCTATTTTTTTGCTGTTGTTTTGGGGTTTTTTTAACTTCATTTGTAAAAAAAAAAAAAGCCATTTGCAAAGCCAAAAAGTTGATTTGACAATCATCTGATATAACCAGATGCTTAGGACTTAGGGCGAATACTGCCATGAACACTACTGGCCAGTAGATGGCAGTAGAGGCCTTGAAAACAAAATTCCAGATAATCCCTGTCTGCTACATTTAAAATGCGTGGAATTTAACAAACGCAAATACAATAACAATGTCTAGAAAGAATATATTCACGAGAGTTTTAGGCACTAGAGTTTAATGCTGTTGTCCGTGGAGCCTGAACAGAGTGTCTGAAATGCATTTGTCCTGTCGTGAATGTACTGAGATTACATCATCCTACCCATAATGCACTGGGCACAGCAGGTGCTCACAAAACCTTAAAAATTAGCACATTACTTTAAAACTAAAACATACATCTGATATTTTCACTTTATAAAACTTCAGACATGACAGTAATTTTAAATAACTTGTCCAAAATTAGTTTGGTTAAAACTTGAACCATAAGTTAAAAATGTATGCCTCGGGATGACTTAGGTGATATTGCCAGCATATCGATATGGTGTTAATGAAATGATTTTTTTTTTTTAATGGCCATTTCTCCTTTGTCTACAGAGGATAGAAATGCTTTTCATAGAAGCATCTCTCTTCTGTTAGCAGAGAGTATAACTGTCCATCTGTTATAAAACTTTTAACAGGTAGGTGCTGAACTT